>NC_074715.1:49047585-49742585 GCF_947242115.1 Biomphalaria glabrata | reverse complement strand
AAGAAGGGGGCAGTTCAAGAGAGAGCGTTGAGACCGGGACTGTTAGTCAGCCATTAAGTCGGTCCTGGTGCAGTCCTCCAGTGAAACGTACGAGTCCAGGAAGAGACAGTAGAGTTTATGAGTTTAGTACAGTGATATACAGTCTAACGTTGTAGCAGTTGATTGTGTTGCCAATTGTGTCGTATTGGCTGTTTGATTTGACCATTATTAAAGTACCAGATTATTTGGAGCCTTGTTGTCAAGTTCTTGATGTGTTGATGTGTTGTGTTTAGCAGTGTTTACAGAAGGCCTGAGTAGGAGAGAGAAACGTAACAATATAATAACAGGGTTCACGCGGCCTCCTGATTTTCCATTGCCTCTTAGAAATAACATGAAATTCCAAAATATACGAAAAAGTCTTGGAAATTTCCTGAAATTATCAAAATCTCATGAAAACTCATTAAAAAATCTACTGAAAAATTGGAGAAAAAAATGTCATTTTGGGATGTCAATTGTACTCGCGATTAAAAGAAAACGGCTTTGTCAGCTGTCATTTAATACAAATTTATTGCAAAGACGAATGTATTTTGTAATACAAAATCTTAATTTTGACAATAGGCTTATTCCTACCCAGACTGGGCCCCGCACAATCCGTTTCGGATAGGGCCCCGCACTTGTTAGGGCCGGCCCTGCCTGGTAAAATATTCGATTATTTTTGTTCATAGACAGCTTGCGTGCCTCAGTGAACCTCAGAGCTATACTGTCGGGAGCTAATCATTCCTGGCAAAAAATTCCAAGCCGGACAGCTGTGTCAGGAAATGAGCTCTTCACTCCGGGCAAGAACTACCAAGCCGGACAGCTCTGACAAGAAATGAGCTCATCACTCCTGGCAGGAACTAACAAGCCTGACAGCTCTGTCAGGAAATGAGCTCATCACTCCGGGCAGGAACTACCAAGCCGAACAGCTCTGTCAGGAAATGAGCTCATCACTCCGGGCAGGAACTACCAAGCCTGACAGCTCTGTCAGGAAATGAGCTCATCACTCCGGGCAGGAACTACCAAGCCGAACAGCTCTGTCAGGAAATGAGCTCATCACTCCGGGCAGGAACTACCAAGCCTGACAGCTCTGTCAGGAAATAAGCTCATCACTCCGGGCAGGAACTACCAAGCCGAACAGCTCTGTCAGGAAATGAGCTCATCACTCCGGGCAGGAACTACCAAGCCGAACAGCTCTGTCAGGAAATGAGCTCATCACTCCGGGCAGGAACTACCAAGCCTGACAGCTCTGTCAGGAAATGAGCTCATCACTCCGGGCAGGAACTACCAAGCCGAACAGCTCTGTCAGGAAATGAGCTCATCACTCCGGGCAGGAACTACCAAGCCGAACAGCTCTGTCAGGAAATGAGCTCACCAACGAGCTATTGGTCTCCACTCCCCACGGGTTGTGACGTCGAAGGTCAGTGTTGACGCCTTCTCTAACGATTGGCCTCGATTGAATTCAGCGCTGAGATGCTCCATTGTGTCCTAGTGGTGTGTGGAATAGATTTATAGACATCTCCGAATCTGAGTATATCATATGATTGTGGAGACAATACACCTCTCTCCATAACACCATCGCGACAATTACCATTAATTAGAACAGCACACAAGTTATAGATGTATCATATAAGAATATCGGCACAAAAAAAATGAATTGTTCATATCAAAACATCTTGTTTTCCTTGGCCCCTTGACAATGCCATAACGTCAACCGTATTTCTATAATGAATCTATGTCTATAATGCTATATATAGTAATGATATGACGCTCAGCTTAACCACGTATCGGAAGGATAAGCAAAATAAAACAATTTTCTGTTGTTCTCTCCCTTATGTTGAGTTTCTCATTACCTCCCCTGTAAGAGTCGATATCGGATCTTCTGAAAGACAACGCAATCAGACACTCTCACCGTGGTATCGTGATTGGAATCGACATCTACGGCTTCCTACGCTAAAGTAGAATCGAATCGGACACCGGAACTTTATTTTTAACTCTTAGAGATTGCGGTTAAAAGAATAATACATACGTATGCACATATAAAAATCAATGTATAAAATAAATTGAATTCCATAACAATGTTATGTAATAAGTAAGCAAACATCTGTTTATCTGGCCAAAGGGTAAAGAGTGTGTTATGTGGCCGCCTCAAATACGAGCTGTCTTTTCGTTCAACTTATGCCAGGTAAGCGTGAAAATTGTGTGGACTCGCGTTCTAAAAGTTCAATTTCCCACTCGTAATCGGGAATAGATCCAATGAGAAAACTAGACCCGGATATCCAGAGGCTTATGCACGCCACTGAATATTTCTGCTATATATCTACATTCATTTTGCGTGATATATTTTGAGCATTAACACATTCCAGCTTTTTATCTTCCACCCAGAATAAACTAGACAAAAACACAGATTCTCTACAACTGGCGGGAACGTTTTCTTCTTTCAGGGCACAATCTGACAGCAGGCATGAGCCCATTACGTCTGCTTCGCATCAAACGTCGTCTGCTCACTTCTATGTGTTCCAATGAGGTCTGGTCATAAGTTGATGAGATGTCTTGCTATATTTATTTAGTGGCATTAGCAGGACCGGCTCTTCTTTATGCGTCAGAATCATATGGCCGAACAATAATTTCTCTTATAAGTTCTAATCAAACATCTGTATTATATAAGATAAGATAAGAGAAGGGTGTAAGACAAAGGTGTATTTTTTTCCGATTTTCTGAATTTTACAAAAACTAAAGAACGTATAATAGATTTCAGAAAGATAAAACAGATGATAAACGAACTTCTGATAAAGGCTGCATCGATAGTTCGAGTGAAATCATAAATATCTAAATTATTGCGCCGCTTAGAAAACATTATAAAAAGGGCATAAAAAAATCAGATGCACAACATTACTACAATTAAATGAACTTTTTGAACAAAAATGTCTGAGAAAAAATCGGAAAAATCTTGGAAGACAACAGCCACCCTCTCCATCATAACTACGTCAAGTCGTCGCGAATTGGGCGACTTCTGTCAATTAAGACAAGAATGGAGCGGTACAAAAACTCGTTCGTACCTTACTCGGTCAGACTATATCAACGCCACCCTTCGATCAGGAATGAATGTGTGGTTGCTGAATGAACTCATTATGTTGTGTCTGTTTTATGTATGTGAATGTTTCTATTGTGTTGTCTTTATATGAGAAAAAGAGTCCTTGTAATCATAACAAATTTCTATAAGGATTAATAAAGCAGTGTTAGTCTTAGTCTTTTCTGTACCGCATCAGCCGTGCAGGTGTCCGACATAGAAAACGGCTCCTTGAGGAACAGTGTGTGGACAGTATTATGTTTGTTTGAAGTTTCTTCCATCCCCGCCTATGCAATGCACTTGGTTATTAGGCACTCCTCCGGAAGTTCTTTTTTGTTTCCTTATTGGCCTAATTAGTTTTTTATGACCGTTTGCAACCGAGCGCCACGTTGAGGCTGAGAGGCAAACATATTGTTACGACTTTGGAGTAGACTAAAGAAAGTTAACTCACCGATTGTCAGGCCGCCGATATCCTTCAGGTTGCAGAAGCACAATCCACAACGAACAGTCAATAATCCAAGTAATAGAAATAATTTCACAGTTCTCCAAATCAAATGTACACACAACTATTCACAAAAACCGATTCAAGAAAAACAATCCTCCGCTGAAAAAATCCGCGGTCATAACTCCAGTTACTTTACACATCAACACACTCGCTCAGGTCAGTTTCGTCTCCAAACATAAACAAAATTCAAAAAGTTCTCACATGGGGAAAAGATGGTCAGTCGGGGGGAACAAGTTTACAACAATATAGTTTCGCAAGCATAGTTGCTTGTTTTCAGACATTATATACATTTTAGAGTGTTAGTCTTTTTATGTCATTATATACAATATAGTTTGCTTCGATGATAAGTGAAGCTATATAACGCTTTAGTCTTAGAAAGCCTCGGTATAAAATTAGTACTTATCACCACGTGACTGCTCTTGGCTAACAAAAGCGACACTTTTACGTTTTATTCCTTACATGCTTAACTCTTTCTCTCCTAACTGACGATACCAGCGTTGATTCCACCAGAATGTGGTAAATAATTACGGAGAGAAAGAGTTAAATTACTTTCTTGATGCAGGTCATTTTGACCCCCAGTGGAGTAGAGGACCGAAACAGTACTCCGTCATAGGTCTCTTGTTCTGGGTGATTCCCCTCTGTTGGGTCCATGCAGGGCCGGTCCTAACAATCGCGGGGCCATATGCGAAACTGATTGCGCGGGGCCTAGTCTGGGTGGGAATAAGGATAATAAGTGAAAATTAAGATTTTGTATTAGAAAAAAATTCCACTTTGCATTTTATTCATTCTTTCGTAAGTACAAAATTGCGATCACATTAACTTTACTTTACGAACCTTGCAACCTATGGCATATTTATATGCCAGTGACTATAAAAGTAAATAAGGTATTTGAACTTTCGATTTAGGCGAAAATTCGTCCGATTATTACATTTTATGAAAGCTGACAATGCCTTTTTTTTATTGCACATAGGATTGGCGTTTTCCGTAATAAATGACACCCACTAATGACAATTTTGTCTATTTTTCAGGAGATTTTTATGAGTTTTTTTAGGAGATTTTAATAAATGCAGGACATTTCCAGGAATTTTTTGAATATATTTTGCAATTTTATAATTACACATAGAATTGGCGCGGGGCCTATGAAAGCGCGGGGCCCACCGCGACCGCATAGGTTGCGGTGGCCTAGGACCGGCCCTGGGTCCATGACCATCCTGCCATCTTTGCTTCTTGATCTACCGATGTTTGCCTTGGTTTTCCGATCTTCTCTTCATAAGTAACGGTGCCCAATCTCTACATCTATGAAAAAAAAAAGATAACATTCGTTGGTCATCTAATGTGTCCACTCTTTTGCATTACACAACTCTGTTTAATTATTTTACTATTATTATGCATTAAATACTTGTTAATATAATATTTAGCCTACTATCCTATTTATCGATTGATTTTCTAATTTTTTAGCGGCCCCAAAAAGGGGAAAAGACGCGATTAGATTTGTGTGGCCTGTCTGTCCGTCCGTCCGTCCGTCCGTCCCGTTTAGATCTCAAAAACTAGAAGAGAAAATGAAAATCGGACATCGTGATATTTTAGATCATTCAAAGTTCTGATGCCAAGTCTACTTTTTTCTTTTCTGAAAGCAAAAAATCTATTTTTTTAAATCAATTATGCAAGCAGTTTTTTTCATAAAAATACACCATTTTTACAACTATTCACTTAGTAACAAACACTGGAGGAATTTTATTCATCCACCTATATCACACTATACACACTTTACTCAAATAGTTTTAGATTTTTGGTCAAAAAATATTTTTTTTTTACAATCGTATAGCTAAGTTATGTAAGTTCTGTCATATTAAATACTACAGTTAAAAAAAATGTTAACTTTTTTTTAAAGAGAAAAAATCTATTTATTATGCAATCAAGTTGGACATAATTTAAAACAACAAGTAATAAGTAGTATATTCATATTATCACGTGTAGTGCCAAGCCAACTGTATAATTTTATAGAATTTAATAGCCACATTCTTCTGAAAATATTGTAACCTGCCCTTTTTCCTGCCTGGGTGAATCACTTCGGGGGGCCGATTTTGAATTTGTGTTTTATACAGACTGTCTTTGTAACCTTGTTTTAATCATTCTGGATTTATGGATTATCATTGATAGGATTATTTGAGCTTTGACTGAACATCATATATATATATAACAGACAAAGTACTTACACGTAAAATCATGCACTAGCAGACGTAACAGGGAGCGCGATGCAGGTATCGGTTGTAGGTCATAGAAATAAACAAGCAAAAGTTCCACGTTCTTCCTTACAGAAAAGTAAAAATACCTTACTCACGTGGTGATCTCCCCTTGTCGTCAGGTGGGCCAACTTCCTGTCATGTGATGATTCATGGTTGTGTTTTGTACGCATTGGCATGTGAGAAAGAAAGAATTTGGTTTTCATGTAGTCCTTAAAACATCGTATTTGACCTGAACACACAATCATAGAAGTAATTAAATTTTAGCAGACGATATATCATTGTTTTGAAAATCTGAACTTTTTCCTACACAGAATCCAAACATTGTGCTTCCAAAATTGATTCCCCAAAACGTGTGCACAATTTCTCTTCGTTTGCGTTCACATGTGAACTGAAATATTTGACTGCGTGATCATTTTGTTGGCTGCCTGGTAGTGCGGTATGCGCGCTGGACTGTCGTTCGGACGTCTTGACGGTCCCGGTTTCATTCCCTGCCCGCTGCCACCCCCCATCGTCCTGCGGAGGTTCAGAATAGGATGTAGGTTAACCTCAACTCTGAAGGAACATCCGATACTTGCAAATCGAAACCAAAAATGGTTGTAAACTGTGTTCTCTTGTAAATGACTGCAGATCTAGAGAGGAGGATCCCAGCAATGGAATTGAGATGCTACAGAAGAATCCTCGATATCACAATCAAAGACCGCACCACAAACCAAGAGATTAGAGGCAGGGTTACTGCAGCCATTGGACCCCACGATGACCTGCTAAGCATCGTAAAAATAACGCAAGCTAAAACTCTATGGCCTTATTACAAGATCCTTGGGGTTCGCAAAGACCTTCCTTCAGGGAACAGTACCAGGAAAAATGAGAAGAGGCAGACAGAGTAAGCGAAGGGAGAACAACATAAAAGAATGGAAGAGGTTCAAAAGACAGAGAGGAATAGAGAAAGATGTTCGACGAATCTTGCATGGTGCCCCAACGGTCCAACAGACTAAGTTATAGGTAAAAGTAAAAGTTTGTCTGTCCTGCCTTTCATTGTTTGACTTGGCTAGATTCAAATACGCTTTCAAACCAGGAAAACAAAGAAAATATTAATCCTTTAAAACAAAAGCTTATCTTAAAGGGAAGAACTGCGACCTTAAAACTATATCTACCAATAATGTACAAGCTATTTCCTTTATTCCATATCACAAAAAATATTTAATTACCAATAATTAATTAATTAATTGAGTATTTTTTGTCTATTGATTCAATTCTTGTTAGGTACAATAAATAATTGTTTAAAGTAAAAGCTTGATCGGAGAATGCGTGAGGAACAAACGGAGTAAACAATTATTTCAGGGGACTAAACCCAACAAATAAATATTTGTGCGAAGTTTCAGCTTGATCCGAGAATGAGCGTGGAAGAAATAACGTGTAAACTTTTTACCAGACAGACAGACAGACAGAGGGAGTTGATATACGTTTTGTAAAAAAAAAAAACAATCCCAAAGTACTAACTAAAAAGGTTTCCATCACCCTGACCCTACATACCTAACACATTGGTTCATAGTTATACGTGTGTAGCCAGAACAGCTATTAGTGGCGGGACTGCTGAGTGGCTAAGCGCATTGCTTACAAATCGCTAAGTCTAGGGATCGAATCTCAGTAAAAAAAAACTGTGCCTCTGAGTTTACCAAACATTTAAGGATTACAGACGGCTATAAGAGGCAGGGTTGCTGATTGGTTAAGCGCTTTGCATTCGAACAGATTAATCTAGGGCTCGAATCTCGGTGAAGGTTCATGCCGCTGAGTTCAACAAACTTTAAAGTATACCTGATATTAGGTGGCTAAAGTAAAGGCAGTTGGTCGTTTTGCTGGCCACATGATACCCTCGTTAACCGCTTGCCATATAAACAGATGACCTTTACATCATCCCCTCATAGAGCTCATGGTGTAAAAGAGGACATTTGTGTATAACGTCATTTAAGGCGAATATTGCATTGAAAAAAAAATATTCTGGAACAATTGTCATCATACCCTCTGTGTGAGTTGAGTTCTGTCTCTATAGCTGCATGATCCTCAGACTAAGGTATGTAGTTTGAAGACTTCGTTCATACCTGTTTTCTCGATCACTCCGACCGCTTTTTCAAAGCCACACTGCACGCCACATGTGGTTGGAATCGGCCTTTGAAGGTTTTCTCCATTTCTGTTCTGTTTCCGTGCCAACCTGTTTGAGACGCACGGAAACACGTGGGCAGAGGTGTAGACAAGACTATGTCCGGAGAGGGCAGAGGTGTAGACAAGATTATGTCCGGAGAGGGCAGAGGTGTAGACAAGACTATGTCCGGAGAGGGCAGAGGTGTAGACAAGACTATGTCAAGAGAGGGCAGAGGTGTAGACAAGACTATGTCCGGAGAGGTCAGAGGTGTAGACAAGACTATGTCCGGAGAGGGCAGAGGTGTAGACAAGACTATGTCCGGAGAGGGCAGAGGTGTAGACAAGACTATGTCCGGAGAGGGCAGAGGTGTAGACAAGACTATGTCCAGATAGGGCAGAGGTGTAGACAAGACTATGTCAAGAGAGGGCAGAGGTGTAGACAAGACTATGTCCAGATAGGGCAGAGGTGTAGACAAGACTATGTCCGGAGAGGGCAGAGGTGTAGACAAGACTATGTCCGGAGAGGGCAGAGGTGTAGACAAGACTATGTCCAGATAGGGCAGAGGTGTAGACAAGACTATGTCAAGAGAGGGCAGAGGTGTAGACAAGACTATGTCCGGAGAGGTCAGAGGTGTAGACAAGACTATGTCCAGATAGGGCAGAGGTGTAGACAAGACTATGTCAAGAGAGGGCAGAGGTGTAGACAAGACTATGTCCAGATAGGGCAGAGGTGTAGACAAGACTATGTCCAGATAGGGCAGAGGTGTAGACCAGACTATGTCCAGAGAGGGCAAAGGTTTAGACAAGACTATGTCCGGAGAGGTCAGAGGTGTAGACAAGACTATGTCCAGAGAGGGCAGAGGTGTAGATCAGACTATGTCCAGAGAGGGCAGAGGTGTAGACCAGACTATGTCCAGAGAGGTCAGAGGTGTAGACAAGACTATGTCCGGAGAGGTCAGAGGTGTAGACAAGACTATGTCCGGAAAGGGCAGAAATGTAGATAAGATTATGTCCAGAGAGGGCAGAGGTTTAGACAAGACTATGTCCGGAGAGGTCAGAGGTGTAGACAAGACTATGTCCGGAAAGGGCAGAAATGTAGATAAGATTATGTCCAGAGAGGGCAGAGGTTTAGACAAGACTATGTCCAGAGAGGGTAGAGGTGTAGACAACACTATGTCCGGAGAGGTGTGTACCGGGTACTCACTGATGGATAATGTACTCATTGACAAGTTCGTTGAACAGAAACTAAATAAAGAGATTCAGAAGCTGAAAAAGCCTGGACTTGAAAGAGTTAAACATCCAGAGCTATAATTAGGTCACAGGGGAGATGAAATACTTTTTAAAATTAGTTCACATGGGAGATATATTATTTTTTTTTATTTATTAAATTTCCAGTAGTAGCTGAATTATTGAGTCAATGGTTGAGAGAACTAATGAACAATAGCAAAGAAAGATAAACTAACAACAAAAATATCTATGGGTAAAAGTTGTTTTTATTTTAATATTTTTTAAGGGCCTTGAAGGTATTTGTGACTGTGAGGTCAGTTGCCATTATCCTCTCGGTTGATATAACAATGGTGTATATTGTTATTTCGGATAACTTCCATAAATGCTTTATTTCCAAGCCTAGGTTCCCATATTTTCGTTGCTTTTCCATTTCTGTTTCTCTTAAGTTATGAGACAGTGGTACGGCGATGTCAATAATGGTAGCGACTTTTTCTTTTTTATCAATGAACAGCAGATTAGGGCGATTGAAATCAACCGTTTTGTTATTATTATTATTATATTAGAAATGAACGAGTAGTCATTCTCTGGCGCTGCCAGGGTCGAGTTTCGCTAAAGAGAAACAAAATTCATCGTAGTCCCTTTAACAGTTTCCACTGAGGAATTTTCTGGTGATGTGGCAGGTCTGCAGCAGTACTGCCCTCTGACAGGCAACGAGACCCTAACCCTATGTTCCTAGGAATGTTAAGGGCCTTGAAGGTATCTGTGAGGTCAGTTGTTATTATCCCGTTGGTTGATATAACAATGGGGTATATTGTTCTTTTGGACAATTTCCATAGACGCCTAATCTCCAAACCTATTATTATTATTATTATTATTATTATTATTATTAATATAAGATCATGATACTTGTTGTCGGATAGAGAGAAAGAAGTTCTGTGTTGTTACAAAAGTCAGATCAAAGTAAAAGACCACCTAGAAGTTTGAATGTCAAGTTTTCCTTTCCTATGTGTTTTTATTTGTGCATGTTTGCATGTGTTTGTGATTGTATGTGTTTGTGTATGTGTGATTGCCTGGGAGTGTATTTCTCCAACTTAACTGTTAACACTAAAAAAAAAAATAGAAGACAACTGTATTGTTTTACACATAGGTCATTTCAAACCTTTTTGCTTTAACGAAACACTTCGCAATTCGTAACATTTTGAGCAGGGGAGTAGTGAGAGTTGGCACAGAGGTTCTAGTGGCGCCAAAATAAACAAAACGAAAAAAAAAAAACAACTATGATTTTCTGAAAATTTTCAATTTTTTAAAAATTATTTAAGCTAAAAATCATTTTCACATTAAAATTGTTACTTATTGCATGACTTAATCCGTCTTATAGATTATCGTTATGGTTAGTTACATTCTGCAAGAGACTTCCAGCAGCGTTAAATCTGATGTATTCACTGTATTGGATACGATGCGCTGTGTGAATGACAATTACCCAATTGGTATCTGGTCGTGCGGTTTGTGCGCTGGACTGTCGTTCGGATTTATCGACGGTCCAGGGTTCAAACCCTGCTCGCTCCCATCCCCCGTCGTCCTGCGGGAGGTTTGGACTAGGAAGTAATTAACTTCAACTCTGAAGGAACATCCGAAACATGTAAAACATTTTACAAACAATAACCGCGTTTTCAATAAGAATTTTTAAGAGTCAATAAGACTCTAATCAGGCAATCGTTTTGCTACATCTATATCTACAATTTTTGTTTTAGTTTAGAGTAATGTAAGTTCTCCTTTGTGTGACTTGTTCAACTTCTGAGGCCTGTGTTTCTCAAACTGTGTCCCCCCCACACACACACACACCTCCTATGGTGCTGAAATAGAGGCGCCAAGGTGGTTTTATTTCCATTTTTTCAAGAGCAAAAACCTGTTTTAGTTATAATTCAGGATATGAGTTTATGAATTGATCCTGTCAAGTAAAAAAAATTATATTATTATCAATGCTTAAATAGAAATGATTACATTAAGTAAAGTCGTTTCATCAACTAACTAGGTCCTTCCATACTGTTTTTGTGAGAAGTTTTTATGCAAATAAATCAATTCATAAAGATCATTGAAAGAAGAATAAGTTTTTAGTGTGTAGGCCTCTACCATCTTACGTCACACTTAGAGTCAGAAGGGCTAAATTAGTTCCGAGTGACGTACCACCGTTCAGTTGACACTTTTTTTACGCAAACAATTAGGCACGCCACAAGACATCTTTCTGAACACCAGTAGGATCTATCGAGCGAGCCCATTACACACGTACAGGCTCAGATGTCTAGAATATAACCCACAATTCAATATCAACCTGTTCCAGGCTTCTCCTTGACTTTGGTGCGCTTTTCCTTCTATGAGTAAAAAAAAAATAAAGTGGAAACGACCTGAATTCGAACAAAGGCTCAAGCCGACACGCTGACCACTCTGTAAGTTAGGTGCCAATGAAAATAGAAAATATATTGTTTCTTACAAACTTTTTTTTTTAAGCGGCGAACTATAAGGGGAACTAATTCAGCTTTTTCCACGACTTCAGTCAAGTACAATTTCTTTCCCTTGTTCGAGATATTAACAAAATACTTAACTACTAATAGTTAATTAACGAACTGTTTACTTTTTTTTTTTTTTTTATTCTTGTGTCGTAGGGTTAAAGAAATAATGGTGCAAAATTTCAGCTATATCCTAAATTGGATATGGGAGAAATAACGTGTACAAACTTTTTCTCCAGACAGACAGACAGACAAAGTGAGTTGATATAAGCTTTATAAAAAAAGAGTGAGTCTGAGCGCACAATATTTCCCACTATTCAGACCAGACGAAATAAATTTCAAGCTACAACCTAGAAATGTCAATAAAGTTAAATCTATTTTTATCTTTTGACAAGTTTATCTGTAGTCTGGATCTCCCGTTGGGGGAAGCCCCGGCAATAGTTATAAATTATGAAGCTACTTAACAAATTATGTTGTTGACAAAGTTCTGGTTCACAGGTAGGTGCAAATCTCGGTTCTTCCAAGACATTTTTGAGAAATTCTAAAGATTGGATAAAGAAAATAGCTTGGCGTAATTTGTTATTATTTATAGCTTCTTTTTTTTTTTTTTAAAGAAAACTTATCTTAAGGGGAAGACTTACTTAGACTTAGGTCCTCCCGCGCTTTTCGACGCATTGGGCGGCAAGCTGTTTCCATAAATATCCTTTCCAACAACTAATCAGGGATAATGACGTCAAAGGCGCTGATTCCCCATTGGATTTGTTTCTAGGGTGGCCAATCAACCATTTCAACGTAAATTACTTCTACAACATGGAACAACAATTATTTTTTAATATATGATTAATATATTCAAATTCCATTTCATTTATTTTAATTGTCTTTACATGTAAAACTAAAGCGCATAAAGTCGGGCAGTAATAAACAAAAAAGATTACTTTCAAATACTTGTTTACGTGATTCTCTCGCTTTACCGAGGAGTCGTCTCGGTAACTTTTTAACAGGCGCTCATCTGCAAGATGTGATGCTCGAAGTTGAGTGAAACATTTTTTTCTCTGTCCTGAGTTCCTATTGGTCAAAATTTTTTTTTCCTGGGTGAATCGACAAAAAAAAATTAAACATCCAGTGCGTCATAAACTTCAAAATATCGAACAAATCAGGAAGCTCAGTAGAAACCTACGCTTATACACTGGGCTTCATCGCTTAACGGTCGCCTCCACATTTCAAAGACAAATATTTTTGTTTTGTTAATTTCTGTTTTAAATGTTTTAGATGTTCCTTCAGGGGTAGGGGTGGAGGCGGGCAGGTTATTCCGTTGAGGAATACGTAATCAACACCCATGATTGGGCAATGATAGCTCTTCGTGGCAAGAAGTCGTGTGTATCTGTGTTTTTAGTTACGAGGCAAAAAGGAAATACGCTAGCAAACAAAACATGTAGCAGTCAGTACTCAATTAGACCCAACCCACATGTGCATTGAGTGCTATGGACTTTAAGAAAGCGAAGATCGAACTTCATAGCTATGGGCTGCTTAAAGCGAAGATCGAACTTCATAGCTATGGGCTGATCAAAGTGAAGCTCTAGCTTCATAGCTATGGGCTGATGAAAGTGAATATCGAACTTCATAGCTATGGGCTGATCAAAGCGAAGATCGAGCTTCATAGATATGGGCTGATCAAAGCGAAGATCGAACTTCATAGCTATCTTCAATTTCATATTAAATGAGATTGGGATCTTCTTAGGCCACGAAGTGTGAGATTAGATCTAGATATCTACTTTGTCTCTTGATTGTAACAAATTAGTAGATCTCGTCAATCTTCATAACACAGTGCAGAACTCAAAAAAAAATCTATTTATCGCCTTTGTTAAATATTGTTATCAACTCATGTTTTAACCCGAGCGCTCACAAATACCCGTGCTCTGCCCGCCCCTCGCCTTGACAAGTTCTTATAGTACGTAGTTAATATCAAAGCCCTATCAAGACGGCCATCTACGTGCGACATGATACCTGTCTCGAAATGACCTGGCCGTGATACGCATCACCGGATTCTCCAGCCGGATTCCGTCAAAATAATTTTCCTTGAGAGCAGACATAGCTAAAAATAGCCAGTACCCACTCACCTTTTTATATTTGTGCATTTTTCTCGTGAGACACACTTCCGTTTTTTTTCCACTCACTATTTTCTTTTAATTCCCAGCCTTCGCCTCATTCCTCTAGACCAGTGTTTCCCAAACTTTTGACCTATGCGTACCCCTTTTATAATTTTTTGTAATGCTGAGTACCCCTCGCCCCCCACCCACCACACCACACTTTAATTTATTAACAGAACATAAAAAATGGGCATTAAAAAAAAATCAGCATTGTTAATGAGGTGCGAAACCCCTCCAAAGTCTTCCCGTAGTACCGTACCCCTGTAGGTACGCGTACCCCACTTTGGGAAACACTGCTCTAGGAACCACCCCCCACACTCTCCCCCCTGCTTCTATCCCTGTTTACAGATTAATTTCACATGGCGAGAACCATTAACAATTGTGGCAAAGCGATCCTTTCGCCCACTTCAATGGGAAGATAACCTTCAAGATCAAACTCCCCCAAGTCGTGTAATCTCCCCCTTGCATAATGAGCCAAGACGTGCGTGTCGGAGTGAGTGAACGCGCGTTCGAGCGCACTGCAGCTATGTGTGGTTATTTCATTTTGAAACTTTTATTCCATAGCCGTACACTAGAAGAAGTGGATAGAAAGGGCTGTTTAAAAAGAAGCATGCCAATTTGTAACCAGTTTAAATGTATTTTTAAAATATGGTATTTTTTACAAAGCTTATATTAACTCATTCTGTCTGGTAAAAGGTTTTATTTCTCCCACACCCATTCTAGGACCAAGCTGAAATTGTGCACAATTTTACATGCCAACACAAGAATTTTTTTTTTTTAAATTAAAAAAATTTAAACATTTTAAAAGCGATCTCCTAGATACCCCCTTCTGTCTCCCCCCCCCCCCCAGCCCTTTCCAACTGGTCCAGACAAGTGATAGGATCATAGCGTACTGAGGAAGCTAAAAGCATGAAACAATAACAATTGGTACAAATATTTCTAATCGCTTAGATTTATTATTGAAATTCTTGATCTATTACAAATTTTGATCCTGACGGACAGACAGATTGAATTGATATAAGATTTGTAAAAATACTAAGAAAGTAAATAGAAAGACAAAGATAAAGGCACCTTTCTTTTTTTTTTCTTCCGAGGTTACACTAGAGCATGGAACGGGTTGATTGAATCAGCCATGAAAACCAATATGTAATAACATGCACGGCTAGATTAATATATGTCTATTCTTAAAAATTATTACCAACCACAGTCTATAATTTAATAATAATAATAATAGTAAGGCTTGTCTTCGAGTCCAATGATTAAAGAGGAGGCCATTATTTCTGGTAGCTACGTAGCTCCAGCTGCGACCTACATATTTTGCCACACGCAACTCTTACACGATCATTGCCCATTTAAAAGATGAAAATTTAGAGAAACTGGAATTTTAATAACGAAACTGTTAAATGGAATGAGTAGGAAATAGAAGTGACAATCTTTATTATCTTGAATCAAAAATTTTATTTCAAATAGTATCTTATCTTAACTTATAAATTACAGACGTTACTTCAAAACACATACAATTGAACCTATTCATCTAATATATACTGCATGTATTTGTTAAGATTATTTTGTTTCTAACAAGAATACTACAATTCACTTGGACCTTGTTATAACTTAACATTTTGCATACAACCATATGTCTGTCTATCTATCTATCTATCTATCTATCTATCTATCTATCTATCTATCTATCTATCTATCTATCTATCTATCTATCTATCTATATGTCTGTCTGTCTGTCTGTCTATCTATCTATCTATCTATCTATCTATCTATCTATCTATCTATCTATCTATCTATCTATCTATCTATCTATCTGTCTATTTTCCTATCTATCTTTCTTTCTGAGTGTCTGTTATTCATAAATCCATCTACCCTCTTTTTATTTTTCCGGTCCATGTATAATAACCCACAGTCCTGCAAACACACAGGCGCACGCACAGAAAAATACACACATACACACACGCATCGACACATACACTGGCACTGTCAGTCTAGATTAAAGTTTGAAGGACACTCTGGAATATCATAAATGACACGCCTTCTAGAGGGGTCGCCCTAGATGCCTGAGAGAAAATGTCTTTTTTTTTCAGCGTCCTCCGAGAGGAAAAAACGCTCTATTATTTGAGTTTGGTCTGTCCGTCTGTCCGTCAGTCTAAAGCTATATCGTATTCTCTTTCCAAATTATACAAATAAATAAATTATCTTTATCTTATATATTACAGACGTTACTTAAAAAAAAGAATATATTTACGTCCCACTCATTTAATGAATCAATCTAGTCATTCATGAATCAGATATTTTTTAATGTATGAATATTGGGGATGGGGGGTGTTCCTAGTACGAGAGAATTGACGGAAAATAATTGATTTTAAATTTTAGGTTTAAAGTTTTTTAAAAAAGTAAAGATTCCCTTTCAGACCTGGCGATCTATGGGACAGATGATGTTAAGGTCATCTGTTTCTATGGCCAACGATTAACGAGCAGGGTGTCTTGTGGCCTTCGCAACGACCAATTGCAATTACTTTCCACAACTTAAGGTCAGGTAGCCATTAGAGTTGGGTGGACTCAGGGGCGCTCTAAAAATCACGAAATTCAAAATCCCAGTCTTCACCAAGATTCGAACCCTGGACCCTAGGTTCGGAATCCAAGCGCTTAACCCCTCAGCCACCGCTTTAGTAATCATTTAGAACTGAAGTGATGACATACCTATCTACTAGCAGTTTTGTTGTTTATTTCACATTTGTATTAAAAAAATGCATATAACATAGCTTCTAACATAGATCTAGTTTTGATGAAGTGAGGTCTGCTGCTCGATTAAAGCAAGGGTATTCAAAGGGTGTACTAATTTTCTTTTTCAAGAAACATCTGTAAATTATATAAGACTTGCAAATATTGAGATTAGAACCTGAAATAGGAGAAAAATAGATTTAGACAAAATTGTGCTTCACAATTTAATCGGAATGTAAATGTCAGTAACCAACGAAGAGACTAGAGACATGGTCACTACAGCGATTGGACCCCACGATGGCCTACTTGCAATTGTGAAAAACGAAAACTCTATGGCCATATTACAAGGTCTTCGGGGCTTGCAAAAGCCTTCCTTCAGGGAACAGTATCAGGGAGAAAAAGAAGAAGAGGAATACAGAGAAAGCGATGGGAAGACAACATAGAAGAATGGACCATTGAAAGAGGTTCTATCCAAGGCAAAAGACAGAGGAATGGAGAAAGACAGTTGATAAATCTTGTGTGGTGCCCCCAGCGGTCCGACAGACTGAGGGATAGGTGAAGGTGAAGGTCCTTTAGAATAAGCCAGGAATTGTTTAAGGGGAGGTATCCCTAGAGAAAATTGAGTTTTAGGTCTAGGATATCGATTTTTAACTAATAACATAATTAAGTAGATCAATCATTTTTCTTTACATTACAATCATTTTTATTGCTTAAATCTGTGTCTAAAACATGTTTTTAAAATGTTTTTGTAAGGTCTATGAGACAAAATCTTAATAAAATTTATACTTTAAACTCATTTTTCTCAAAATGTTAGTTTTTGCACATGTCATCGTGCTTTACTAGGAATTTCTCCTAAACTACTTGATAGATTTTGATGAAATTTGAAACACTTCTTAAGGACATTATTAACTTTACTCGTACAATGATTTTTTTTCAATATTTTATTTACTTTTTTTTTAAAGAATTTTTAATTAATATTTATCCTGTTTTTTTAGGTCTAAAAAATACTAAAAATTCAAAAATTTGTAAAAAATTTAACATACTTATAGCTTTAATTCTGACTTTGTATCAATTTAGAGAATCCTTTTTGCTTATCTTTTAATTCAATTTCATGTATTTCTGATCAATAGTTTTTACAAAATTCAGACTTTTAATTTGTATACAATAAACAATATGGCCGCCGTTACCATGGCAACCATCATTCAAAAAACTTTTTTTTAGCATTATTTATTTTAGAATATCATTATATGTTATCATAACAAATTTCAAAGGCCTAGCTTCAGAAATAACAAAAATAAGATTTTCAGGGATACCTCCCCTTAACTCTTTCTCTCCGTAATTATTTACCACATTCTGGTGGAATCAACGCTGGTAGCGTCAGTTAGGAGAGAAAGAGTTAAGAAGACAGACAAAAAAAAGTTTTTTTTGTTGTTTTTTTTGCACAAATTTATGCAGAGAAGAAAAAGAGAGAGAGAGAGTGCGAAGATGTTAAACTGAGTTAAAAAGCCATCTTTTAGCAAGTTCATAGCCCAATTAACGGTATCACTGAATCTATCAAACTGTCCAGACATGCATTTAGATGTCCAGGAATGCATCAAGATGTCCACACTTACATCAAGATGTCCAAGCATGATCTCAAAAGAGATCTTCTGCTCTATCTATTCTGGTACAACTAAAACGTAAAATAGCAGACGTAGCCCAACGTACGTTCTGTGTTTCAATTACTGGAGTAATCAACGCTGGATGGGAGTCTTTAATTAAAACTACTGCGATCAACGAGTTATCAAGGATATACTTTTCAAAATAAACTCGCAGTGACACCTCGAACAATAAGAATAATAGACTACTCGTCTCTCTTTCTCTCTCTCTCTATCTCTCTATCTTTCTTTCGTTGTATCTGTCTATCTATCGATGCATCTATCTATCTGTCTATCTATCTGTTTGTCTGTCTGTCTGTATGTCTATATTTCTTTCCCAATTCTATCATTGCGCTGACCTATCTAATCAGCTATATATCTTAATTGTATTCTAAAGGTTTTTTTTTATCATGGAACCATTTCTCTTTTATACTAACAATTATTAATATGGTCACAAAATCTTCACCTGTGGCCTCATAATCTTTACCTATGGCCAAATATTTCTCACCTATGGCCACATAATCTTGGCAAGCCTAAACAGTTTCTTGTGTTAGCTGATAATGCACAACTTTCTTAACCTAGGGCAGAACTAAAGATGAGATTGAAATCTGTAACTGCCTACCTTCTCGGTATGTATGACTTCTTCTGTCTGGAAAGACAGAAGACGCGCCCAGAGCTATTTAGTCTAATAAAACAATAACAGCATATTTGTCTGTCATGCCAACAAAATATTTCTTTGTTCTAAGTAGGACGTAATTGTATTATCTTTTGAAGCAACGTCTGTAACTTATAAGAAGGTAATTGAGGCTTTTGTTTGTTGTATAACTTTGAATTTTTACATAAAATAAATTTGTAGTTCTTCCTCTTTATTTACGATCTTAGGTATGTTTTTGGTGTACTTGCTTTTTGTGTGTATCTGTGTTTGTGTGCACCTGTGTTTGTGTGCACCTGTGTTTGTGTGTACCTGTGTTTGTGTGCACCTGTGTTTGTGTGCACCTGTGTTTGTGTGTACCTGTGTTTGTGTGTACCTGTGTTTGTTTTAGACGAAGACAAATTTGAAACTAAGTATACCCAGTTTTCGAACTTATATTGTCTTTGGCATTAAATTATCTTTGGTATTATATTCACAAACTTCTAATTTTAAATATTCATAAATAAATGATAAAGGCCATCTCCCAGAGATCCAGATCAACACCCAAACCGTATGGTAATACTTCACCGGCACAACGACATAGACTAAATAGACAAATGAAAAAAAAAAAGCATCTTATTTACAAGTTCCGCTTAATATTCATTAAGCAATAATATGTAGTAAAAAACAAAAAAGAATAGAAAGCGATATGAGTAAAAGCGGTGACTGTGTAATGGAAACCTAAGAAAAGCCTAAAAAACTGTAAGTTGGGTGATTTTGGAGAGCTTTTCAAACAAATAATCAAAGTAAATAATGTCAAGGACGACATACATCACTTCTGCCAACAAACTAATCTAAACAAGCGGTTCTCAACCTTTTAAGCTCGGCGACCCCTTTTTACAACCCCCCACTCTGCCGCGACCCCCCCCCCACACACACACACAAATACAGAATTGTAGGGTAGAAAATAACAATCCATATTTTCGATGATCTTAGGCGACCCCTTGCAAATCGTCAATCGACCCCCAAGGGGGTCGCGACCCACAGGTTGAGAACCCCTGATCTAAACTATCTTGTGCTAAAAGTAAAAGAGCTTTAAAATGTCATTTTACAGTAAAACGTGGAAAAACAAATAGTATTAGATTGTATTGTATTATATGGTTTATTAAAATGCTTCGCTTATCAATATTTCCGTATTTTGTTCACCGGATGCACTAAATATATCTTGGAATTGCCTCAGTATACAAACATATCCACTGCCAGAACCAGCGATACAAAATTTAATAAAATACTCTGAAAGACACAAAGATAAAGGCACATTCCTCGTCCCATATGCTAGGACAAATTTGTACAAATGCTCCTTCTTCCCTAGTGCCATTACAGCATGGAATGGGTTGCCTGGGCTAGCCAGGAAAACCAGTGACTTGGCAGAATTTAAGTCATTGGTTAATATGCATGACTAAACGCATGACGCGTTGGACGTAATCATCTTCTTTTTTGAAGTAACGTCTGTATTATATAAAATAAGATAAGATAATTGCTTGCGATATTTTGGAATTGCCTCAGTATACAAACATATCCACTGCCAGAACTAGCGATACAAAATTTAATAAAATACTCTAAAAGACACAAAGATAAAGGCACATTCCTCGTTCCATATGTTAGGACAAATTTGTACAAATACTCCTTCTTCCCTAGTGCTATTAGGGCATGGAATGGGTTGCCTGAGCTAGCCAGGAAAACCAGTGACTTGGCAGAATTGAAGTCATTGGTTAATAAGCATGACTAAATGGATGACGCGTTGGACGTAATCATCTTTTTTGAAGTAACGTCTGTATTATATAAGATAAGATAATTGCTTGCGATATTTTGGAATTGCCTCAGTATACAAACATATCCACTGCCAGAACCAGCTATATATACATATATATATAGTCTGTAGGAACTAGGGTTGTATCGGACAATACTTTTTTATATTCGGCCTGGTCCGAATAAGACTGGATAGGGGAAAATGGCAGGATATTCGGCCGAAAAAGAGGGTACTATCAGGTGCATCCCTAGAAGGAATTACAGTATCTGACTGCATACACCAAGTGTTAAAATAGAATATATTTGATTGACAAAATATATGCGTCACGTTCGACGCTAGATTATTCATTCATCATCAAAGGACGTAATATAATTTTTCCTTACTTTACCTTGGAGGTCGCCTGTCTAGACAGAATGTAAGCGTGTAAATGTAGACAGATTAAACATTGTTGAAAAAAACATATTCAAGACATTTCCTTTACATTTCAATAAATGCATACTTGTTACATGATTAGCCCGAAGACACATGAGATGAAAGAGCAGGTTAAATATTGATGGATCACTCTAGTGTCTGTATTTTAAATGAATGACGTTGAAACATAAGATCCAGACATCAGAAAAGTCTGTCCCATGATTTCTGTATTCACTTTAGCATTTCTTGCATGGAAATGTGGGTGAGTCAATTGAACACATTATGGCAGGATGTTCAGCCCTATCGGAATCTGCCTACCTAGGTCGCCATTACCAAGTTGCAAAGCTAATACACCAGCACTTGGCTTTGACACATAATTTGATCGGTGAGGATACTCCTCCATATTACTAATACTCACCACAAGAGGTTCTCGAGTCTACGGATCATCTACTGTACTGGGATAGGCCTATTTTGACTGACAAAACGGTAGATTTTGATCGCCCTGATCTGCAGCTCATCGATAAAAAAGAAAAGGCCGCTACCATTATTGACATCGCCGTATCACCATCTCATAATTTAAAAAAAAACTGAGCTGGAAAAACAACGAAAATTTGGGAACCTTGGCTTGGAGATTAAGCGTTTATGGAAATTATCTAAGACAACAATATACCCCATTGTCATATCAACCGAGGGGATAATAACAATTGACCTCACATATACCTTCAAGGCCCTTGGCATTCCTAGGAACATTCTCGTTGCCTGTCAGAGGGCGGTACTTCTGCAGACCTGCCACATCACCAGAAAATTCCACGGTGGAAACTGATAAAGGGACTACGATAAATATTTGTTTCCCTTTAACAAACTCGACACTGGCTTGGCTAGAGAATGAATACTCGTTCTTTTATAATAATAATAATAATAATAATAATAATAATAATAATAATAATAATAAACTACGATGAATTTTGTTTCTCTTTAGCGAAACTCGACCCTGGCAGCGCCAGAGAATGACTACTCGTTCATTTCTAACATAATAATAATAATAATCTTTATTATCCATAAGGAAATTTGTCTTACAATCTGTTCACTACACCAAACAAAACATTGTAACTGTAACTATAGAAGACTAAAATATACTTTCAAACCAAACTCACTCATAATTTACATGTGAAATGTTTATATCAGAATGTTGAATCTTATTTAATGGTATGACTATCAGGGGGACAAGAGAGTTTTTGTGTTTGTCTTTTCTACGGGTGTTGTGGTTCGTTAAAAAATGATCTCTGTTTTTGAAGATTAACTCTTTACTTTAGTAACAGCTCATTTAATAACGCTTCCTCCTTTCAGACCTTGTGATCTATAGAGCAGATTATGTAAAGGTCATCTGTATCTGTGTCCAACAATAACGAAAGTGTTATATGACCAGCACAATGACCTAACGGCTTTACTTTTCCCAAAATAATGTCAGATACCCATCTGAGCTGGATGGACTCTAAAGATCACAATTATTTTTTAAAAATCCAGTCTTCACCAGGATTCGAACCCAGGACCCCCAGTTCAGACGCCAAGCGCTTTACCACTCAGCCACCTCGTATATAAAGATTAACTCTTTAATGACACCTTCCGGCTTATTCTGGGCCCCCCGTTAAAACCATTAGAGGAAATGAAAAGTCAAACAGGGAAAACAAACACAATCGCCAGTAGAAATCCACAGTAAATTCTAGCAATAATTATTTGGACAAAGAAAACGTTTTAGGAACACCCACAAAGCTTCTCTGAAAGCGTTCAGCATTAACCCAGCCTCCCGGGAGACAGAAGCACATGACAGAGCATCATGGCTGTGAAAACTGGCGCACAAGTTGCTGTGGAAAAGAGAACAACAGCTGGCAGAAGAAAAACATCAGAGAAGAAAAGCAAGGCCAATCGCACTAGCTCTAGCTGGAAAAACCTGCCCAGTGTGCGGCCGAACATTCCGGGCTCACATAGGTCTCACCAGCCACACGAGAAGGCACAAAACCCCAGTGCAAAGCCCTCAGCCCCCTGGATGACAAGGTGGTCATCATCGAACCACGATGGACGAACTATAGATATTGTTGATGGTCTATTTTGTTGATGATTCTATATGTTAATAGTGCATGCGAGTTCATAGAAGACACAACAACAGAAAGAATAAAGAATATACTTGATAACGCAGGCTGATAACTTCAACAATTTAATGAACAATAAATAAAAGGGCACAGTCCTCGGTCGTCGCTAGCCTAGCGTCGTCCTCTAAGGCGTCTTGTCCGTTATTCTTCTAGTTCGTAATCCTACTCTTTTATTACTCGTCACGTCACTATGGAAAAACCCGATTCACCTCAACTTCTACGCACCTTGTGGCATTACACTATATATATATATATATATATATATATATATATATATATATATATATATATATATATATATATATATATATATATATATATATGATGTTCATGAAAATGGGGGAGTGGGCGCCAATGAAGTACCTTGCCCTGGGCGCACGTTTTTCTCACTACGCCTCTGATGATGACTAGTGCTATACGTCTGGCCATCGTTGGTTCTTGTCATCTTTGGTTGCTCTTGTGTTGTCTGTGCGTCCTTCTAATGTTGCCCGTAATACAAGTGTCGGAAGAATATATGGCGTCAGTTTGCGACGTTTTGGCTACGCTTTACGGTGCTGGCTCTTTTGGCTACGTCTTTAATGCGCTGGACGTTTTTTGGGACGCCTTTAAGGAGCTAGGCGTCTTGGAAGCGCATTTTTTGTTTAGCGATGGCCGATATGGGGCTAGGACTTTCTGTCGAGGTCTTCGGATTTATTTCAGATGCATTTTCAGGTGGAGAACTATAGTACTTTCATCCTTCCAAGCCATCATCACAATGACCACATTACAGCTTCTATAACAGGTCCCATCAAAGGGAAACAAAAAATTAATAAATTACTTTAGAAACCAACCTCTTTTTACTTTTTAATGATAACTATCGATTTAAATTTTGCGGCTCATTTATTTTATTGTTCTTATTGTTTAATTATTTTGTGGAAATTTTCTTTTCAATAACATTCTGTTTTCAAATCAACGTACACCATTGGAAAGAATTTAAAAAATACAAAAAATAGCAATTTACAAATATCATTAGACATCTTTATTTACAAATATGAATAGAAGCAAACACACACACACACACACAATATAAGTACTTAATGAATAACATGTAAGACCCAAAAATAATTGTAACTAAAAGTGACTATATAAATGGATAACAAAATATACATGTATTTTAAAATGTGACGGTAAAATAGTGAACCCAAAACATCGAAACAAAATTCTTGTTTTGAAAGTCATGTGATGTTGTAGGGAGGCTGGTGTTTAGCAGAGGAGGAGTACATTATCTTATCTTATCTTATATATTACAGACGTTACTTCAAAAAAGAAGATGATTACGGGGAAACTCCAAGCCGCTTCACTTGACTATGAAACATACGTTTCGAATGACACCGCGAGGGTCTTGAGTTCAAATCCCGCTCATTCCGATGCCATATTGATAGTGTTGTGGGTTGTTTAGTAAACAGATGATGTAGAGTAGATGTAGGTCTAGTCTATTTATAGTCTCGTCAAATTCCCAATAAAGTAAACCTATAACAATAGAACTTTGGCCAGGAAGCAATCTTCTTTCTTGTTTTAAAGGAAGGTTGAGAGGTCGCGGAGTCCCATCAAAGCCATCGGAAACGGTAACCGTTAGCTAAGTTCTGGACCGAAGTTATCCCTATCTTAAATTATGGCCTGGTCTTAATTGGGAGAGGGTTTGAGTGGTTCAGCGCTTGGTTTCCGAACCTGGGGTCCTGGGTTCGAATCTTGGTTGAAACTGGGCTTTTGAATTTTTTTTATTTTAGGCCCACCCCCCCCTTGAGTTCACCCAACTCTGATGGGTACCTGACATTCCTGGCATTAGTTGGGGAAAAGTAAAGGCATTTAGTCGTTGTGCTGGCCACATTACACCCTGCTCGTTAACTGTTGGCCAAAGAAAATGAAGACCTTAACATCATCTGCCCTATAGACCACAGGTTTGAAAGGGGAACTTTACTTAATTTAGGGTCAAGTAATACTAAGTCACTGTGCTGGCCACACGAATATCTCGTTTACCTTCAAACGAAAACTAAAATGAATCCAATATCATTTGGTCTATGAATCGTTTTACAAACTCACTGATTTAAAGTTCTATTTACTCTCTTGAATACATCATTCTTTTTCTTCACAAACTAATTTCCATGTACCTTCAACAATGGAGAAAAGTACTCTAGGAAATAAAATATAAGTTATCCCTATCATTGATTTCTAAGTTACTTTCTTTACATTTTATAGGCCAGTGCGCTGTAGTCAGCCCCCCCCCCCTCCACAGAGGCTATCAATCCCACTCTGTTTTGTTCTTGGACATTGAGTAGCGGGTTGAAGATCACAGCCGAGGCACGTTGTAAGACAGTTGCTTCTTGTAGTCTCTCTATCGTGGGATCGCAGTAATTTGATAGTATTGATAAGTCATCCGTTCAGACAGATGGTTCTAAATCCGACGCCTGCTGGGGGAACATTCGATCTACGTTATGGGAACGAGCATGACTAAATTAAACAGTCGAATCCAGTTAGTCGGAGAACATTGGGAAGCGATTGTTTCTGTCCATATAACCGGCTGGTCCGATTAACCGGATTTAACTGTATAAGAGAAATCGGTTTCGGTACATGAGAATTCGGTACGAGTAATACGCTGGTTAGATTGTCTCGTGATTAATGTATATGTGGAGAAATGTTGTTTCATATGTGTTTTGTTGTGTCTTTATATTTCATTGTAACAATATTGTGGTCATTTTTGTACAAAGCTTATATCAATCAACTTAGTCTGACTGTCTGGTCAAAAGTTTGTGCACGTCATTTCTCCGTCACCCAATCTTCGATCATGATGACATTTTGCACAATTATTTTTTTTACCTGACAACACAAGAATAAAAAAAAACAAGGTTACAAAGACAGTTTGTGTGGACACACAAACTTAAAATCGGCCCCCCGAAGTGGTCCACCTACTAGACATTGGTAGAGGATAGAACATATTAGGTTACAAAAAAATCATCAAAAAATGCATATCTTTTTTACAGGTTGTGACTCACAAAAAAATGTAGAAATATTTATTAACTAAAATAAATTAAAAAAAAAAGTTTCGAACCCAGCACTATCTGCGTGTCAGGCACATGTGATAACCACTACACTTCGGAAACACATATTACAACATACAATATATTTGAAATCTTTCATTAAGCTAGATCTAGACCTAGTTTTAGATCTAAATCTAGATTCAAGATCTAAGTCTAAGCCTAGATCTAGAAATAGATCTCTAGATATAGATCTAAGTCTCTAAGTCTAGATCTAGAAATAGATCTCAGTCTCTAAGTCTAAAGTCTAGATCTAGAGTTAGATCGAAGTCATTCTAAATCTAAGTCTATCTATATCTAAGTATTCTAAGTCTGTTGTCAAGTGTATAAGTATAGCCTAATGAGGATGTGTGAAAACTGCGCGGTAAAAAGTAGTTGTTTTGTTGTTTTTTTTAAAACTTACAATTAAAACGAAGTTCGTATTAAAATTCATTTTAAAAACAATATTCGAATCAGTATTCTATCCCATGAGTTAGTTAATAAATGGAAAATCGTTTTTATAATGATCCATTGATACATTTTCAATCGTTACCTTAGTTGAAACTTCTTTTTTACCAATGAGCGAATCTATGAATGAAGCTTGTGAACTTTTTATACTGAAGTTTCTCATTGAAAAGTGGTGTAATTTTTAAAAAAATCTGCCTGCATATATAATTTTAAAAAGTAGATGGTTCACTTTTGGAAAAGAAAAAAGTAGCCGTTGCATCAGAACTTTGAATGATCTTAAATATCATGATGTCCGATTTTCATTTTCTCTTCTAGTTTATGAGATCTAAACGGGACGGACGGACAGACGGACAGATGGACAGACAGGCCACACAAAACTAATAGAGTCTTTTCCCCTTTCGGGGGCCGCTAAAAACCAATTAGCTCATTAATTATTGGTAATTAATTATTGGTAATCAATTATTTTGTTTGGTATTTAGAACAAGGGAACGATGAGAAAACATCCTTTTATTGCAAATGTGTTAATTAGATTAGTTGGGTTTTTATTGTGATGACAAGCTCTTTGGCTTGGGTTTTCCAATTCTTCTTTTATTGTCTTAAGAAAATAAAGTTTGCCATTGAGACGTGGAGGTTTTATTCTTTGACAACACAAACTCCGGCCCAAGATGAAACAGTTATACGCCATCTCAAAGGATTCAGGCGATGATTCAATAGCTGCGAACGTAACGGGAACTTTGTAGAGGGCAATAAAGATGTTTGCTGCACTCAGTGACGCGCGACGAGGATCTGTGGGATTGTTAAAGCTCTGCCAGACCTGCACGAGACTTCTGTTTCCTGTATCATTGAACTAGTGTTGTCTGGTTTTGGCACATTTAAGTCCGACAACTTTGTCAGAGATTTTGAGTAATTTCTTTCTTGGAATCTCTCCTACAATTTCCCACTCACACTGGGCGTTCCCTTCCCTTTTTCCACGTCTCTCTCTCTCTCTCCCTCTCTCTCTTTCTCTCTCTCTCTCCCTCTCTCTTTCCCTCTCTCTCTTTCTCTCTCTCCCTCTCTTTCTGTCACTCTCTCTCTTTCTCTTTCTTTCACTCTCTTTCTCTCTCTTTCACTCACTCCCTCTCTCTTTCTCCCAATCTCTCTCCCTCTCTTTCTCGCTCTTTCTCTCCCTCTCTCTTCCTCTCTCTTTCGCTCTCTTTCTCTCACTTTTTCTCTCCTCTCTTTCTCTCTCTCCCTCTTTTCCTCTCACTCTCACTCTCTCCCTCTCTTTCTCTCTCTCTCACTTTCTCTCCTTCTCTTTCTCTCTCTCACTCACTCTCTCTCCTTCTCTTTCGCTCTCTTTCTCTCACTATGTCTCTCTCCTCTCTTTCTCTCTCTCCCTCTCTTTCTCACTCACTCTCTCTCCTTCTCTTACTCTCTCTCTCACTCTCTCTCTCCTTCTCTTTCTCTCTCCTTCTCTTTCTCTCTCTCTCACTCTCTCTCTCTCCTTCTCTTTCTCTCTCTCTCCTTCTCTTTCTCTCTCTCTCTCCTTCTCTTTCTCTCTCTCTCTCCTTCTCTTTCTCTCTCACTCTCTCTCTCCTTCTCTTTCTCTCTCTCTCTGCTTCTCTTTCTCTCTCACTCTCTCTCTCTCTCCTTCTCTTTCTCTCTCACTCTCTCTCTCCTTCTCTTTCTCTCTCTCTCCTTCTCTTTCTCTCTCACTCTCTCCTTCTCTTTCTCTCTCACTCTCTCTCTCCTTCTCTTTCTCTCTCTCTCCTTCTCTTTCTCTCTCACTCTCTCTCTCTCCTTCTCTTTCTCTCTCACTCTCTCTCTCTCTCTCATTCTCTTTCTCTCTCTCTCCTTCTCTTTCTCTCTCACTCTCTCTCTCTCCTTCTCTTTCTCTCTCTCTCTCCTTCTCTTTCTCTCTCTCTCTCCTTCTCTTTCTCTCTCACTCTCTCTCCTTCTCTTTCTCTCTCACTCTCTCTCTCTCTCCTTCTATTTCTCTCTCACTCTCTCTCTCTCCTTCTCTTTCTCTCTCTTTCTCTCTCTCTCACTCACTCTCTCTCCTTCTCTTTCTCTCTCTCTCACTCTCTCCTTCTCTTTCTCTCTCTCTCTCCTTCTCTTTCTCTCTCTCTCCTTCTCTTTCTCTCTCACTCTCTCTCTCCTTCTCTTTCTCTCTCACTCTCTCTCTCCTTCTCTTTCTCTCTCGCTCTCCTTCTCTTTCTCTCTCACTCTCTCTCTCTCTCCTTCTCTTTCTCTCTCACTCTCTCTCTCCTTCTCTTTCTCTCTCTCTCTCCTTCTCTTTCTCTCTCACTCTCTCCTTCTCTTTCTCTCTCACTCTCTCTCTCCTTCTCTTTCTCTCTCTCCTTCTCTTTCTCTCTCACTCTCTCTCTCTCATTCTCTTTCTCTCTCTCCTTCTCTTTCTCTCTCACTCTCTCTCCTTCTCTTTCTCTCTCTCTCTCCTTCTCTTTCTCTCTCTCTCTCCTTCTCTTTCTCTCTCACTCTCTCTCCTTCTCTTTCTCTCTCACTCTCTCTCTCTCCTTCTCTTTCTCTCTCTCTCCTTCTCTTTCTCTCTCACTCTCTCTCTCTCTCCTTCTCTTTCTCTCTTACTCTCTCTCTCCTTCTCTTTCTCTCTCTCTCCTTCTCTTTCTCTCTCACTCTCTCCTTCTCTTTCTCTCTCACTCTCTCTCTCCTTTTCTTTCTCTCTCTCTCCTTCTCTTTCTCTCTCACTCTCTCTCTCTCCTTCTCTTTCTCTCTCACTCTCTCTCTCTCATTCTCTTTCTCTCTCTCTCTCTCCTTCTCTTTCTCTCTCACTCTCACTCTCTCCTTCTCTTTCTCTCTCTTCCTCTCTCTCTGCCACTCACTTTGTTATGTATATTATTACAAACAAAAAACCAAAATGTTATTCTTTAATGTATTCAGTCTCTCGGAATTTTTTTTTTACCACTTCAAAATGTACTTCATTTTGTAGCCCTCTCCCTCCTATATCTAATGCACGCACCTCACTCTCTTCCACTTCCTATTCCTCTCTCTCTCTCTCTCTCTGTCTCTCTCTGTTGTTCTCTCCATATTTCTCTCTCTCCTACTCCCACTTGCCACTCTCTCTCCATCTCTTTCGTTCTTTATCTCTTTCCCTTTCACATTTTGTTTTCTCTCTCTCTCTCTCGTTCTCTTCTATTCTCTCTGTACATCCTTTGTACACTCTCCCTCTTTATCTCTTCTTCTCTCTCCAACTTCCTCTCTCTCTTTCTCCTTTTCTCTAATTCTCCCTCACTCCCTCTCACTATCTCCATTTTTCTTCTCTCTCTCTCTCTCTTCCTCTTTCTCTCTTTCCTCACTCTTTCCCCTCCCCCTCTCCCTCTCTTTGTGTCCCTCACTACAGACAACAATTCGTCGTGCTGTGCCCCAAAATCCTCCCACTTCTCGTCCCAAAACGTTTTTTCGACTCTGAAAATAAAACAAAAACGTTTGTGGAGGTGCCAAACTAAACAGGTCGTTCAGAGAAAAGGGGACCCAGAGGCTCGTAAACTACATTGCCTTTTGTTTTGTAACAAAATAAACGTGGAAAGATGTCCATAACGCATTTTAGATCAATCTTAAATAGAGACGATAGTTGTACCTTTTTGTTTACTCTGACCGAATGTTTGTCGTGTAACTTTCAGATGATCTAGAAAATGTTAGAGTATATAGAGATAAAGTGTATAGAGATAAAGTATAGAGAGATAAAGTGTATAGAGATAGAGTATATAGAGATAAAGCATATAGAGATAGAGCATATAGAGATAAAGTATATAGAGAAAGAGTATATAAAGATAGAGTATATAGAGATAAAGTATATAGAGGTAGAGTATATAGAGATAGATTTTATAGAGATAGAGTATAAAGAGATAGAGTATATAGAGATAGAGTATAGAGAGATAGAGTATATAGAGATAGAGTATATAGAGATAGAGTATATAGAGATAGAGTATATAGAGATAGGGTATATAGAGATAGAGTATATAGATTTGATGTTAAAACGAGAAGACTTTTAAGTACAAACTTAAGCTGGAAATAGGGGACAACAGTAGTCACAGAAACACATAATCACACATACACTCATAACACAACTTCTGAAAACATATATTGGTAAACACACAAACATTCACAACATACACACATACACATACAACTCTAAACCACTTTCGAGACGCTTCGGTTTGTGGTTTTCACTTTGCAATACTTCTAGAATCCATGTAGTGGCATTCGCGGCAAACTACTGCCCTTGTGCCAAGTACGGCCCGGGGAGAAGTTTCATCCAGCACGCCAAATGTTTTGTAATAGACTAACAATTATAAAAAAAAACAAAACAATGTCATTAAACCTTAACTACACATACACACAATGAAAACGTGTTCATATAATAACAATGCTTGTCATTGGATAGCTCTTACTTTGGTACCTTCGTTCAATTCAACTTTCACACACACACACACAAACACACACAAACACAGACACACATACACACACTCACAAAATCAAAGCATCAACATGAAAGACTGAATGAACCGGAAGAGAAATGTTCCACCGACAGGGGAGAGGTCAAGGACGAAATCTGAACGCAATGATTGAAAGACAACATGCGTTGCAACTACTCTCTATAATAATTAAAGTCACGTGTCACTAACATCAAGACCAAAAAAAAGTAGTGACTATCCAACACATTATACCTAATGGGTTCAATGTCAGTCTCAACGGCAGTTATCTTCAATTAAAGCTCATTTCACTGGCCAGAAAATGTCAGGCTAGATTGAGATGTCAAACAAGCTTCTCGATTTACTGGTGATGGTAATCTAGATCACGGTTAGTGGTGCAGGCCTCAAACAACAAAATCTCAGACCCACTGGCAGTAACCACACCCCGACAAAACAGACAAATTGAATAACAAAAAAAAAATCTAATATTTTTTCTACATTAAAAGTTTTTGCAATCAACTGCATAGTCTAGAATCTAGATCAAACAAATACAATCACCACAGTCTAGCGACAATGGTTGAGTGTTTTTAACACACTATTTCTCCCACTCCCCATTGGCACAATACGAGAAAAAAAAAATAAACAGTGTTAATTTAAATAGTGTTAATTAATTAAATTTGTTTGATACAGAAAAAAATGGAAATAATTTCTACAGAATTGAGAGTTATGATTGAATATACAGTTCTTTCCCTTTTATAAGCTTTTTTGAAAAGTATATTTTATATTTTACTAATTTTTAAATTTAGATAAGAAGATTACAAGTGCAAAAAAAAGGAAATTCGGTTTCATTATAATTGTCCATTTTAGAATTACTACTAAAATATATATTATATGCATCAGAGTCCTGGACCCTATATTTCCGCCTCACCAAAAAGTTAAACTCCTTCCACCTACGCTGTCTAAGGAGTATCCATAAGGTGCGTTGGTCCGACCACATACCAGACACAGAAATCTTAAAGCTGTCCAACATGAACTGGAATGCAACAGTAAAAAGTTCCCAACTTCGATGGGCGGGACATGTAGTCCGCATGCCAGACAAACGCCTTCCCAAGCGACTTTCTGTACGGGGAGTTGTGTGCAGGAAAGCGCTCCCAGGGAGGTCAATACAAGCGCTACAAAGAACACTCTCAAGAGCTCCTTCAAGAAATGCGATATCGACATTCACGGCTGGGAAGCACTATCTCTCGATCGCTCCTCACGGCGTGAAGCTGTGAGTCTCGGAGTCTCAAGATTTGAAACAAGAAGAATAGCCAGGGTGAAAGAGCGCCGAACCAACAAAAAAGCTGAGAGAAGAAGCAGGCCTATCTGCAACTGACCAAGCCCATCCATGCCACGTATGCTGCCGGCTTTTTAAAGCGAGGAATTGGACTTTACAGCCATCTTCGATTCCATAAGAAATGAGAAATGTGCTCATCTCCGATCACGATGATACTTACTACTTAAATAATAACAATATATATAATTAAAAAAAAACAAACTCAGTTTTCACCAGGGTTCGAACCAGGGACTTCTGGTTCTGCTGTGAAGCGCTTTACCGCTCAGCAACCGCGCCTCCACTCATAAACATAGAATAACGGAAACTCCGGACATACCCGGTGGGTCTTTACACCTCTTAGAGTTGGCTGTGTGCTTGTGAAATGTACATTGGTAAGCGTTATGGACGTCTCGTTGTAAACCTCAAGAAAACTGATAATACCGATGTGGCGGAGAATCTTTAATATACAAGTGCCGAAACGTATGGACTACAATTCATGCAATACATCCGCAATCAATCGCCAGTCTCACTAATGTCACTGTCCTCGCTATAATTAGTGAAGCCATCGAAACTTGTATTATATTTACTGTCCTCTTCCAAGCATGTAGGCAGAAGCGGTTAAGTTACAAATTGACTCTGCACGTGCGGGTTATACGGTTGTTGTTGTTTTTTTTTGTTGTTGTTGTTTTTACTTATTAAATAATTTCCGCGAAGTATGTGCGTGTTATACGTTATACGCATATGCGGGGTGGTATAAGTGGGTGCGGGTAATACGCGTGTATGCACGGAAATACGTTAAGCTTGATTACTCTTGTTGCTAATGTCATCAAATTCTCGAGAAGGGGCAGATTTCCTAGGCAAAGCAAAAACAAAAGGGAGACAAATCAATAGTGTGTTTTAGTTGGCAGGCTAAAGTTATCCCCCTGTCCGGGGATACGACAGTTTTCTTGGTTTCCTGTAGGTCACGAGCGCCATAGACGGAGGTGGCGAAAGGCTTGGCTTAGATGACCACCACACACGTGCGTACAAATATTGATGTAGAAGATAGGATTAGTCTAGGTTCAAAGTGCTCTTGAAGAAAGACCTGGCTCAGGGAAGGGCGCAATAAAGCTGTGGGAGATAGGGGCGCGCGAGAGAAAGTGGCAGAATGAATAAGGCGCAAGATTTATGGGGCGCTTTGGGTCGACGGTTGCGTGATTTGACTTCAACCGGTTTACGTCAATCCGATCAGTGATGCTCAAACCAAAACTCGCGGGCCATATCCGGAGCTGTAAAAAATGTTTTCCGGCCCATTGAAATCTTCTCTCAGTACAAATTGAAACCCCAGAGGTTCCATTTGACAGGACAATTTTTGGTAGTCATGCGTTCCATGACTTTGAAATGTATATGTCCCCCAAGCCGAGAAAGTTGGATACCTCTCCTAAGAGCCTTGGTAGCTGAGATTGTCAAGTCCAGTCTAGATGGTGAGGCGCGGTGGTTGAGTGGTACAGCGCTTGGCTTTTGAATCGGGGGCCCCCGGGTTGGAATCCTGGTGAAGACTTGGATTTTTAATTTCAAGATATTTGGGTGTCGCTGAGTCCACCCAGCTTTAATGGGTACCTGGCATTAGTTGGGAAAAAGTAAAGGCGGTTGGTAGTTGTGCTGGCCTCATGACACCCTCGTTAACCGTGGGACACAGACAGAACCAGATGTTCTTTACATCATCGGCCCTAAAGATTGTAGGTCTGAAAGGGGAACTTGTACTTTACTTTAGTCTAGATAAAACATAGCAATTCAAATAAGCAGTACTGGATTTAACTATAGGACCCTCACTTATTTTGAAGTCCCCTAAAATGGTTCTTGTGATATTCTCACTCATTTTGAAGAAAGAGTAAATAAAAAATTGCCTTATGTTGATTACAAGTGGCCCCATATCTCAAAAAGCTTAGGGCTTTATGAAGTCTAAATCCGGCCCTGCTGAGAAGCATAACAAAATGTAATTATGTCAATTTTAAAATGTCTCTCTTCTTCTTCCCATTCTTATTTTGACATGTATTCCAAACTTTTAACATATTCTGTTCTTGCCTGATGGAAACTGGAAAAAAAACTGAAATGTGAGAAAGTGGCAGAAAGAGAGAGATAGAGAGAGAACTAAAAGAGAGGTAATGAGAGAGAAACAGAAACATGTAGAGAGAAAGAGGGAAGACTCGCGAGAGAAGAAGGGGGAAAACTTTGACAATACTATTTCATCTCTCAATTGTTTATTTTTAAATATTTTGCCCTTCTTAGCCTGGCAGACGCGAATGAAGGGAGTGAACTGTTTAAAAACTTGGTGTGAAATATTGAATTCTTGGTCGACTGAATGAAAGAATGATTGACTATGTGAAAGAATGATTGACTAATTGAAATAATGATAAACAAATGAAAGAATGATTGATTAAATGAAAGAATGATTGACTAAATAAAAGCATGATTGATTAAATGAAATAATGATAAACAAATAAAAGAAAGATTGACAGAACGAAAGAATGATTGACTAAATGAAAGAATGATCAACAAATGAAAGAAAGATTGACAGAACGAAAGAATGATTGACTTAACTCTTTCTCTCCAAACCGACGATACACACGTTGATTCCATCAGAATGTGGTAAATAATTACGGAGAGAAAGAGTTAATGAAATAATGATCAATAAATGAAAGAATGATTGATAGGATGAAATAATGATTGACTAAATGAAGGAATGGTTGACTAAATCGAAGAATGATTAATTGAGTGAAATAATTATTGTATGAATAAAAGAATGATTGACTAAATTAATCAAAACCATAAAAGTGAGACTTTAAATTTCATTAAAATAGTTTCTATTATCTTGTAGAAAATATATAAAAAAGGAGGTGACAGAGAATAAGTAACTCACATAGTAAGCTTACTACTTTCAATATTGCGTTGACGTGGTTTAAGCTCTACGTGACTGAAATACTGACCTACTAATTACATGGGTGAGTAGGTCAACTGGCGAGTGGATAGGTTTAAATGCTGGAGTGCGGGAGCCATTGAGCCAAAGACTAACAGAAGAAAGAGCCTGAATTCTCGCTAACAATTTACACGACGCGTATTAGTCCAATTAATTAACCGGCCACTTTCCTTTCCAAGTCTGGCACTTAACTGTTCCCTGTAATGCCAGGGAACTGCGTGTCTTCCAATAAAACAAGAAAATGGAAGTCACAGCCAACCACAGATCCCGCTTGCCAAATCTATTTCGCAGAGCGCGCTGGGCTGGCTGCCACTGTAGTTGAGGAAATAGACTATTTGTCGCATGAGGTAGTCAAAGATTAGGACAAATATATATACATTTCTGTAACGCATACTGAAGAGGATTCACCCACAAACATACACACACATATAGATCTTAACGCAGCTACTTACGTAAATACCTACTTTTTTTACTTACACTATCACGCAAAACAACACAAACATATACAAACTTTCATTTGCTACTGACACATTTAGAATGTCTAGAATTACTTGCAACGGCATTAAAGACAACCTGCACCCATTAAACCACTGTTACATAAGAACGAAGTGGTCGTCTCCTTTCTATTTGAACTAAAACAGAAAGATTTTAAAACTCCTTTATCCCACTATCGGTCAGAGTGTTACAAGATCATCTGTCGTCATCGAGAAGTTCACAGAAGTCTAATTCATAAAGCGCTGGTTGTGAGTGTGTATGTGTTTTGTGAGTGAATGTTGTTCGAATTTTTCATCCATATTGTTTTTGTCAAGTAGTTACGCTGAGGTTGTCAATTGTAGTCAGATTGAATTTCCATTTGATTGGATCAATAAAATTATCTTATCTTATCTTATCTTAAACTCGGTTTCAACGGAGACCAATCGTTATAGAAGGCCTGAACACTGACCTGCCACGTCACAACCTATGGGCTGTTTAGACTTTAGGCCGATAGCTCGTTGCCACGTCGTATAGACTTGCTACGAGCTACTGGTCTAGTATAAACACCCTGATGTGAACGGGCTATTGGTCTAAATTTGATTAAATTATCATCAATTATAAAGTTGAAGCTGTGTGTATTTATACATAAAAGTTCTATTTAAGTTTGTTTTAAAAAACAAATATATGTTCAAGTCTACTTCAATAACAAGTTAATACGCCTACATCGGTTAGTTGTATTAGCGATTTGGAGCTACAAACCAACGACCGAGTAATTATAATGTCTTAGCTGGAAAGAAACGAATATTATGCAAATTTTGGTGACCAGATATAAATTACAGACTCTCCTTCAAGAGAAGATAATTGCGTCCTATACGTATCCATGTGTTGGTTTAGTCGTGCATAATGAATTAGACTAAAACTCAGCTAAGTCATAAAATTTTCATGGCTGATTCAGGCAACCCGTTTTATGCTTAGAAGCACTTAGGAAAAAATAACATTTATACGAATTTAGCCTAGCATATGGAACAAGAAATGTGCCTATATGTTTGTGCCTGAGTATTTTACTTGTAAATTTAAAAACAGTTTGTGGGAAGCGTAGACGAGAGGCTAACGTTGAACTTAGCTTGGCTTGGCTACCTATGAAGTCGACACCCCGACTCGAGCAGAGTTATGTTTACTGAGCGCCTAAAGGCAGCATGAAAAACTTTCTCCCAGATACCCCCTCCCCCCACTGGTCCACAAATGAGATTGGACCAAAGCGCCCTGACCATGCTATTAGCATGAAAGTAACGCTATATAAAAGCTATAATTTATTTATTTGTTTATGAAAAACATTGTAAGACAAATTTCCTTACGGACAATAAAGATTATTATTATCATTTATTTTGTTATATAAAATTATGCATTTCATTATATGTGATCATAAATAAATTTGAATCTTTTTAGATTATAATCTTAATTACTTCATTAGACCAAAACCACAACAACGGCGACCGGTATAAATGCTTTCTCTTATTTTGTAAACGTCGTTCTCTGATTGTGTCGAGACATTTATAACAACGTTTGCACCTAGTCGCACCAGTCAACACCAGGGAAGGTAACTCGTACATCCCAGTGGTAAACGTAAATCACATGCTGATAACGCAACAATGCAAGTGTTAACAGAACAGACTTTTAAATACTAGACCTTTAGACTTTAGCAAGATATACATCATTTTTACTTTCCTGGGGGGGAAGAGAGGGGGGTCTGACATAAAGTTATAACAGTTGTTAAGGTTGACGAATCGTCAAGTTTTAACAAATAAATTCAACCTGTTGGAAAGTAGGTTTCCAAAACATTATAGTCGTCCAATCTGAAGTTGGCAACAAGAATATATCTTCATCTTATCCTACCCAATAGAGGTTTCGTACAGGCATTGTATATTATATTTACCAATAGAGATATAGGCATTTTTCTAAACTAATAGAGACTTCGCATAGTACTTTTAACTATCTTATGAGTCCTTTTAACAATCTTAATTAATAGAAGCATTGTATTGGCATTTTAATTATGTATACCAAGAGAGGCATCACATAGGCACTTTATCTTATAATACCCAATAGAGGCTTCGCATATACATGTTATCTTATCGGAACTAATTGAGGCAAGTTCTAGGCATGTTATCTTATCTGAACTAATTGAGGCAAGTACTAGGCATGTTATCTTATCTGAACTAATTGAGGCAATTACTAGGCATGTTATCTTATCTGAACTAATTGAGGCAAAAACTAGGCATGCTATCTTATCTGAACTAATTGACGCAAGTTCTAGGCATGTTATCTTATCTGAACTAATTGAGGCACGTTTTAAGCATTTTCCTATCTAATAGACGCCTCGCATAGTCGTTTTATCTTATCCTGGACAAAAGAGGCTTCGCATAGGCATTTAATCTTAATATCCTATAGAGGCTTCTCTGGGTATGTTTTTATCTTATCTAATCTAACAGAGGCTCTGCAAGAACATTTTATATTATCACACCCAATAGAGGCAACATGTTTGCGTCTCGCCTATACTACATGCTGAATGTATCTCATCCTATTTATCAGAAGAAATGTGTGGGCAACTTATCGGTATAACATTTCAACCTTATAACAGCACTGTTCACTTGTGCAGGTTTTTTCAAAAAGCAGAAGCTTTGTAGGCCAGCCAAGATAAAAGTTTGACATAAAAATCTGGCACATAATGGATTGCTAAAAACGGGCAACACCTCACACACACAAAAATCTGGTATGCTAATGAGCTTTCCTTGATCCACCAGCGATCTTGAGAAGTTTAAAAAGCGGAAATTGGATTCATCCTGGTTTAAATCCTACAGGCTGGAAAGTTTTCTAGCTAATTTTTTGTTTCCATTTTCTAGATAATTAATTTATATCTGATGCGTTTATTAGATTAAAACTTTTTTTTTTATTTTACAACATTCATTAATGAAGCATTAATTTTTAAAATAAATAATTACATTTTATTATATGTTTTTTTTTTTTATGTCTTAACTTTCGATCTTTTGAACAGATGTGATGAGAAAATTCCATATTTCCAAAAAAAATATGTAAAAGAAAAAAAATATTCCTTTAGAATTGTCACATTATTCTTCATCCTACATGTTCTTAAACAAAAGGGTTGATTGCATGTCTCCTTTCATTATCTACTTCCATGGGAATGGACGTAAAATTGAGAGCAGACGACAGTAACAGCCAATCCGCGATGGCTAAAAGTAAGAACAGGTTACAATCCAAAACTCTTTAAATTGCTTTTGTTTAATAAATCTCTTATGGACATTTAGGGTAGGGGGTGTCTGGAAGGTTTCGGTGCTGCCCTTAGGCTCTCATGAAACACTACCTCATTCGTGAGTCTTGAATCCAGCCACCCTGATAGGCGGCCAAATTCATCTTGCACTGTACCTCAAATTACGCATTATTAAGACTATAGTAATGATGGAACCATCGGTGTTCGATTTGATTGCATATAGAGAGGGTTACTACGTCAAACAAAAATTGATGGATTAAAACAGGTCACGTAACTGTTACTACATTTTATTTAAACATATTTTAATCCACGAAACACAAACGTGCTTGCTCTATAACATTTTACCCGACAACACAAGAATTAATTTTTTTTAAAAAAATTAACCATTTAGTTAATTAACTATTGGTAATTAATTATTCTGATTGGTATTTTGAACAACGGAAATAGTTGGTACTTGACATGTGGTGGTCTAAGTTGAATTAGTCCCCCTGAGGACCCATGTGCCCAGAGTGAACATTTTTTAAGCATCTAAAAAAACAACGATCACGTAAACATTCACCAATATAACACCGCCCTCCCTCCCCCCTTTCACAACTGGTCCAGACAAGTGATAGGATCAGAGCGCATTGACCACAGATTTATTTTGTCTAGGCCGATTGTATATGTATGTCTGAACTGACCGATCCAAACCTTATAAAAACTTTGTATTTGTTAAAAATGTTTTTCTTGTATCCATTACGTATTGACTTTGTTGTAATTTTATATCAATTGAAGAACAAGGGTATTCAGAAAATAACCTGAAGTTCAAATCCTGCCCGCGGTCATCAACTACCCATTAAAAGATCTCGGTTATAAAAAAAAAAAAAGACTTCAACAGGTTATACTTTCAAAAGAGAAGGCTTTTTAATTGAAACATAAAATGGTGCCAACTTCTATGTTTTCCATTTGTTAGGAACAAAATGTACTAAAGTTGACAACCCTTTGTTTATTGTAGAGATAGTTACATTAATTTCATGGTTTCCAGGATGAAAATACAACAGAGTCTTATGAACTATCATAATCAGAGTTCTTGAAGACATTTATGGCAAACTTGTTTTGTAGTTTGCACATTTCCATTGAAATAGTGTTTGGAAAATCCTAGATGGAAATAATGTAATTCTATTGATTTTATTTTTAATCATCTCATGTAGGCCTACATTTATATAGATTGATTAGGACTACCTATATCTTTCTAGGTAATGTATCTAAAAATTGCAAAATAATCATTAGGAGACTAGAGTGCTCTTATTTTCGATGTTCAATTACTAGATCTATAACTAGATGCACGACGCGCAGGACGTAATCATTTTCTTTTTTTGAAGTAACGTCTGTATTTTATAAGATAAGATCTAGATCTAAACATAAAACTATATGTTGCATAGGTTAGTGCTGAAAAAAAAAAGAAAACTTTACTTCTTATAACGTCTTTACACATCTACGCCTTGTTTCATCCTTGTTGAACTTTTTCACGGACATTATTGTGAAGTGTTGGAGATGTCCATGCCAAGTTAAGGTATAACATATGTCCGTGAATGACTATTTATCATTTTTTTTTAAAGGGGTACCGAGAATAAAAATGAAATGACGTCATAGCTGGTTTGAAATGGATCAAGATTAAGTTGAATGGAAAGGGAACGTGGCCCCCCGTTCCTCCCTCCACTCGTCCTACGAAACAAATCCTGGTGCCGCTGTGAGCCTCATTTACATATCCCAATCAATGCAGGCTTGGTCCAAGACTTGATGAATGATAGAAACCTGGGGTAAAATGGCTGAGTAAAGGGCAGAAAGGGGGAGGGGGGTGCGAGAAAAAAATCAATTGAAAACGATCTAGTCCTGGCTCAATCTTGGAGTACTTGTACTGGCCGCTGTTACTATTGACCAAGTCGCACTTTGAATTACAACACAACAAAATTACGAAGACATTTTTTTTTTTTGGGGGGGGAGGGTCTAGCCGAGGCTGTAATGAATTGAACTCTCAATAGTAAGGTAGAAGTACTGTGTTCCATTCTACAATTAAACTCTCAATAGAAAGGTAGAAGTAATGTGTTCCATTCTACAAATAAACTCTCAATAGAAAGGTAGAAGTAATGTGTTCCATTCTATAAATAAACTCTCAATAGAAAGGTAGAAGTAATGTGTTCCATTCTACAAATAAACTCTCAATAGAAAGGTAGAAGTAATGTGTTCCATTCTACAAATAAACTCTCAATAGAAAGGTAGAAGTAATGTGTTCCATTCTATAAATAAACTCTCAATAGAAAGGTAGAAGTAATGTGTTCCATTCTACAAATAAACTCTCAATAGAAAGGTAGAAGTAATGTGTTCCATTCTACAAATAAACTCTCAATAGAAAGGTAGAAGTAATGTGTTCCATTCTACAAATAAACTCTCAATAGAAAGGTAGAAGTAATGTGTTCCATTCTACAAATAAACTCTCAATAGAAAGGTAGAAGTAATGTGTTCCATTCTATAAATAAACTCTCAATAGAAAGGTAGAAGTAATGTGTTCCATTCTACAAATAAACTCTAAATAGAAAGGTAGAAGTAATATGTTCCATTCTACAAATAAACTCTCAATAGAAAGGTAGAAGTAATGTGTTCCATTCTACAAATAAACTCTCAATAGAAAGGTAGAAGTAATGTGTTCCATTCTACAAATAAACTCTCAATAGAAAGGTACAAGTAATGTGTTCCATTCTATAAATAAACTCTCAATAGAAAGGTAGAAGTAATGTGTTCCATTCTATAAATAAACTCTCAATAGAAAGGTAGAAGTAATGTGTTCCATTCTACAAATAAACTCTCAATAGAAAGGTAGAAGTAATGTGTTCCATTCTACAAATAAACTCTCAATAGAAAGGTAGAAGTAATGTGTTCCATTCTACAAATAAACTCTCAATAGAAAGGTAGAAGTAATGTGTTCCATTTTATAAATAAACTCTCAATAGAAAGGTAGAAGTAATGTGTTCCATTCTACAAATAAACTCTCAATAGAAAGGTAGAAGTAATGTGTTCCATTCTATAAATAAACTCTCAATAGAAAGGTAGAAGTAATGTGTTCCATTCTATAAATAAACTCTCAATAGAAAGGTAGAAGTAATGTGTTCCATTCTACAAATAAACTCTCAATAGAAAGGTAGAAGTAATGTGTTCCATTCTACAAATAAACTCTCAATAGAAAGGTAGAAGTAATGTGTTCCATTCTACAAATAAACTCTCAATAGAAAGGTAGAAGTAATGTGTTCCATTCTATAAATAAACTCTCAATAGAAAGGTAGAAGTAATGTGTTCCATTCTACAAATAAACTCTCAATAGAAAGGTAGAAGTAATGTGTTCCATTCTACAAATAAACTCTCAATAGAAAGGTAGAAGTAATGTGTTCCATTGCACAAATAAACTCTCAATAGAAAGGTAGAAGTAATGTGTTCCATTCTACAAATAAACTCTCAATAGAAAGGTAGAAGTAATGTGTTCCATTCTACAAATAAACTCTCAATAGAAAGGTAGAAGTAATGTGTTCCATTCTACAAATAAACTCTCAATAGAAAGGTAGAAGTAATGTGTTCCATTCTATAAATAAACTCTCAATAGAAAGGTAGAAGTAATGTGTTCCATTCTACAAATAAACTCTCAATAGAAAGGTAGAAGTAATGTGTTCCATTCTATAAATAAACTCTCAATAGAAAGGTAGAAGTAATGTGTTCCATTCTACAAATAAACTCTCAATAGAAAGGTAGAAGTAATGTGTCTCATTCTATAAATCGTTCTAGTGTTGATGCTTTTTAATGTAATATAACTTTAAAGGGAAACTCCGATGGTTTTTCAAATTTGAGTTATTGACATATTTAAATTCTGCGTAAAAAGTTGTAATAGTAAACATTTTACCATTTTGTATTTAAATGCTTAGAAACATTTATATTTAATAAATTAGACAGTAAATTCTTGACATCTCTAAAATAAAACGGGGTGCTTTGAGATTTTGTTTTTAGGTTAGGCATACGTCACTTCCCTCAATACTACTGAAAGAGAAACTAGATTTAACCAATCGTATCACTTCATTCTTACAGTAGCTGTTAGGCTTAGTGACGGCCTAGTCCAGAGCTATGGTACAGTTATATATAGAGAGAGATATCTAAAAGCATTAGGATAACCAACTCGATAAAAAAGTAACAATTTCATCTAATCCCCTCCCTGTCCTAAATAGTAAATAGATCGTGTGTCTGACTGATTCTAACAAAGTGGTCAGTGTAAGGCTAGTCTAGACTACGTGTTGTCGGTCATGACAAGACAACCAAGCGATAGTGTTTGTTGTGTGTTGAGTGGTCAGGCGAAAAATACACACTGCCGTGATTAGTCAAGCATGTAAATCTACTTTCAACACACATTTTTTTTGCTTACAAGATCTAGATCTAACTGCATAGACGAAGATATATTTCTTTTAGACAATGTAAACTTTACTGTATGGTCTCCCGTTTTACAATAAATCAACAGATTAAATTAATAGGCTAGTGTGACGTCACATAGAAACCCGGTAAAAATCTGATCGTTTTGGATGCGCAGAAAAAAAATATGTCAGAAAAATATCAATTACTAAGTTATTATTGCAAATTTTAAAAAAAGGAATAATATATTCATTATCTGTAAATCAAAACACATATTATATCAAAAATTGTCAAAACCATCGGAGTTTCCCTTTAACACTACTTATTTGTAGTTATGATGAATAGATATGACATGTAACATATAATAACAGAACTAAGGTACCAAGGTTATTGACAGTTGAAAAGGGAGAAAATATAGTTAATCATAGGTAAGTTCAGAGGATGATTCGAACCACTGACCTCCGAACCGGCCCAATGACCTGGTAGAGACCAGTAGTAACCAGACTAACGTATTTACATCTATGTTTCACCATTTGGGGCCGATTCGACGATCGGTGGTTCGAGTTTGTCTCGGAGCTTATCTATGAGTTAAAATTTAAATTTTAGGTTTTATATAGCGCTACCTTCACGTTTATAGCATCCCCAGAGCGCTCTGGTCCAACTTCACTTGTGGACTTGTGTCACTAAATCTTGGAGTCACGTCACAAGGAGTAAAATGGGGATTTCCAAAAAAAACACTATATATAGCAGTCTTGAAAAACTAATCAAAGCTAGAATTATCATTCTATCGACTGAGAGTTATTTATATATTTTTTTTTAAACTTCGATGATTAACAATAAGATTCGCCTCATAGAGTTAGTGGGTTAGCATCCATGGCGTTAAGGGGTCAAAGAACCCGGGCCCACGACCATTAGGGGCATACAGCCATTGACGTACGAAAAATGGCTAGTTAGGGTTTCATTGCCTCTGAACCAGAACCCATGGGTATTTTGCTACGCCACTGCATAGAATATTGACAGTTTATAATATAATAATTTATACTTCGTTGTTAAAGAAGCTTTATCATTCCACAAAGCTTATGTCGCTGTCTATCTGATATTTTATGTCACGATAAATTCACTTTTAAAAATGTTATTGTGGAATTGGATGATATGCCTGCGATCTTTATGTATGGGAAAAAATATCTATTTTATATTTGCAAGTTACCACTGACTCATTCAAAGATCAAGAGATCTCTTACACTGTCGTATGAAATTTTATACACATGTTCCTTTTACCTCCTGCCTGGTCGTGCGGTTTGCGCGCTGGACTGTCGTTCGGATTTATCGACGGTCGAGGGTTCAAACCCTGCCCGCTCCCATCCCCCGTCGTCCTGCGGGAGGTTTGGACTAGGAAGTAAACTATCTACAACTCTGAAGGAACATCCGAATCATGTAAAACATTTTACAAACATTTTTAGACGCTCACTAAGAAGCGATTTTGACATATTCGCAATATGAAGACTGCTATTCGCAAAAAAAACAGCAAACTTTCTAATAAACTTTTGTATTTTATTTTCAGTATTTCCCACAAAAGACCGAAGTTAACATATAAAGTATTTTAAAAATATCACAAATTCCGAAATTTTGAAGCAATTTTTTTTATATTTTTCCTTAAGTCTACTTATTTTTTAATGTCTTACGTCATTTCCGCTTCCTTTTAGACGCAGTCTAAATTTTAAAAAATCCAATCCTAATTGCATCAATAAGATAGATCTGGAGTATTTTTCTTTTTTTTTTTCGAGAGAGAGAGAACGAGAGAGAGAGAGAGAGGGCAAGGAATGATAGGCCTACTTTGTAATCTGTAAAAAAAAAAAATCCCAGTAGATAAATCTACATCTATTGTCATCTCGCTAAATTCAAAAGGGGTAAGATAAACTTTTACAAAAAATAAAAAATAGAGAACAAAATATCAACATAAATCTAGAAAGGGGAACGGGAATATGTCATTCAATGGGGTCCTTTGTAAAATGCGGTTTTTTTTTTCTCTAGGCCTGAAACTGGTGTGTGGTGTCTAATACCGGGAGGGGGGGGGGGGAAGCGGATAAGTGAAAGTGTGACTAGAATTATTCACAAAATTAGGCTTGACGTGAAGCTTAAAACCTATTGGTTGATCACGTGCGTTGTACTCCCCCCTATAAATACACAACTGCTACAATTATCTTTCACAAAATTAGGCTTGACATGAAGCTTAAAACTTATTGCTGATCACATGTATTGTCCTCCCCCCCCCCCCTATAAATACACGCACTCTAAAATTAGCTTCTCTAAGAGTCGGTAAAGAACCAGAACATGTTTTTTTTATTGTTTTTATTGCTGATCCAATTAAAACAACCTGGATCTGTACAATTATAATTACGTAACAAACAATTCCTCTCAAACTGATGTAAAATTTGAACCTCTAGGTATTTATAAACCTCTTTCTCTTTCCCACATACACACACACACACACATTTCATTTCTCCCACACCCCCCATTCCCTCCCCTGCGCTAAATTTTTAAGTAGGAGCTCAATACCTGAAGGTCTTATTATCTCCGCGGCTCACCATCTGGTCCTGGCTACACTTGAGGATAGAAGACACACATACCTTGTGGGATTCAACAAAAGTCTGTTTGTTCAAAGCTGCCTGAGACCGCACGCGCACACGATCAAACACGCTCGCACAATGGTTGAAAAGGAGAAGCATGCACTTTTTTTTTCTAAACATTGTTTCCAAAGGAGATTATAATACCGTATAAACCCTTCTTTCATTTAGATGTCAGTCAAAAGGATGTACATGAGTTTCTAAAAACTGTGGCGTGTGTCCACAAAGAGTAGCTTTTTACAAAGCTTATGTTTGTCTGGTACAACTCTGGTACACGTTATTTCTCAACCTTCCCACTTCACGGAATTATTTAAAACTTTTCACAATTATTCGTTGTCGATGGCAATACATGAATCAATCGAAAAATTGACCAATGATTTGATCAGTTAATCGTAATTAATTAATGTTGTTTTATATATAGAGAATGGGAGATAAGGGGAGATTAACCTTGTGTAAAGAATTAGATCGTTAGCTAAAAATTTAAAATGAACAAAAGATATCCTTAAAAACTATTTGTATTAAGTACTTGTATAGCTTAGTGGGTGTTTTGTATATTATTATTTGATACGTCGAGTTCGATTTCAGATTCGGCATTTTGTTTTTAAGTTGCTTTTGAAAAGGTATCATGTGGAATGTGGACCTACTCTGGATGCCCCCTCCCCAATGGTCCACAAAAGTGATACGATTATAGCGCAACGCGCAAGCTGTATGTATACAAGTTGCCCTAGATACAAACAATAAAAAAAAAAAAATTCCTATAGCACAATTATATTTTCGTAGATCTGATATAAATTATTTACTTGATTGATTCAAATTAATTGACCTAATTTCACTCAATATAAGCTACTTTTCAAAAAGTATCACAAACGATATGTTATACATTCTATGACAAATATTAAAATCTATGAAAGAAAAGTGAACAACAAAACAAGGGCCATAATTTAACACCTAAAGCACTATGGTATTGCAGTTGTTTCCCCTTTTCTCAAGACATGCTCATGTTCACACATGACTAATAGTTGGTCATAGCAAATAGAGAGTAGGGTGGGTGTTTATTATGTAAAAATTCATTTGTTTTTAACCTTTAACCTGCAAAAACAAATTGATAAATTGGAAAGACGAAAGCTGAAGCTGTGACTGTACGTGTATAAATCTTTTTTTTTGTTCTATTAGAGGGATGAGATAATATTGAATGATACACACACTGTAAGACTGTATGTCACTGAAACAGACTATAAGTCTTATGTTACTGCAGGACTGGAAGGAATAGATCACAATTATAAATGCTAGGTAATATAAGACTAACACAGTAAGACTGGATCAGTATATGTCACTGAAACAGACTGTAAGTCTATGTTACTGCAGCACTGGAAGGAATAGATCACAATTATAAATGCTAGGTAATATTAGACTAAACACTGTAGGAAAATCTGTCCGTAAAAAAATGTTTGTACAAAGTTGTGCGTGTTACTGATGCTCCTTCAGATCTTAAGATGATTTCATCCAAGTCGGACGACGGGGGGATGGCGGCGGGCAAGGTATGAACCTGGGACCATTGAGACCATCGGAACATCAGTCCAGTGCACATAGCACACGGCCAGGCAGTCATCTCTATATTTCATTAAGACTGTCCCTGAAGGACTATGTCAAGGTACAATTTCATTTCGTCACTACAGGAGTAGTAGTCTAAGTAGATCAAATCTTAGTTTCTAATATTGAAGACGTGGCGACAGGGCCGGCTTTAGGCATAGGCAAACTAAGCAGCCTCATGAGGCCTCCGATTGGTCGGGGCCTGGCACAGAACGCAAAGAAAGAAAATTATTTTTAGAGAATATTTGCGAAACATGGACTAAATCTAAAATATAGCATAACTCTACTGCTCTGTCTTCTAGATCTAGATCAAAGACTAAGACTAAGACTAAGACTGCTTTATTGATCCTCATGGAAATTTGTTGTGATTACAAGGACTCTTTTCTCATATAATGAGAACACAACAGAAACTACACATAAATAGAACAGACACAACATAAAGAGTTCTCTATATCGATCTGAAGTTTATTCACAAATGTATAGATCTACTTATTAGACTACAAATGTTAGAAGAGAATTGTTTCTTGCTTTTAGTGAAATGTCAAAACGTTATTTCTAGTATCTGGTGATCACGAATCGTCCATGAAACACATTCGTGCTATTGGTGCTATATGAATTTAACTTTTTTTTTTTTTTTGTTGATTTTGATCTAGATACCTGATAACTATTGTAAAAAGACGAAAGCTTAAAACCTATGGCCACATTACAAGATCTACGGGGCTCGCAAAGACCTTCCTTCAGGGAACAGTGCCAGGTTAAAGAAGAAGAGGCAGACAGAAAAAGCGATGGGAGGACAACATTAAAGAATGGACGGGCCGGCCATTGAGAGAGGTTCTAAACAAGCCAAAAAAAAAAGGGAGGAATGGAGAAAGACGGTCGACAAGTCTTGCCTGGTGCCCCAACGGTCCAACAGACTAAGGGATAGGTAAGGTAAGGTAAGAGGATCTAGATACAGGACGTTTTATAATTCATTGCGAATTTTTCGTTCTAAATTTTGTGTCTTTTTATATTTATATATTTGTTTTGGGGCCGCCCTAATTCTTCGCTTAAGGCCTCCAGTTACCCAAGGCCGGCCCTGATGGCGAATGGCTGCCTGGTCGTGCGGTTTGCGCGTTGGACTGTCGTTTGGATTTATCGATGGTCCTGGGTTCAAACCCTGACCGCTCCCATCCCCCGTCGTCCTGCGGGAGGTTTGGACTAGGAAGTAAACTCTGAAGGAACATCTGAAGCATTTAAACATTTTACAAAAAACATTTTACAACGAAATGGGCAACTAACTAGCGGTAAGAAAGGATACTTGATACGAAAATCAACTGTCACGCATTAAAATTATCGCTCAATTCTTTTATTCTATTTAGTTGACACAAAGTAAAGTTTAACTTAGCGTCCTTTTGTTTTATGTATCATGAGCACCTTTATTAATTTGATGTCACGAACTAGCTCATTTAAGACTGCTTTCTATTTCAAAATTTGTTGTACATGTTTTTTTATTAACAAACAACAACAACAACAATGTTTTGATTAAAAAACTTTATAGTTTATGTCGGTCGAAGTAGAAATTTCATGACATACAGAAAGAAGTAGCTTGAACGAGATCAGAAAAATGTTATTTTCTGCCGAGGAAATTGTCTTAAAATATGATTTTAAATAGGTTAACAATACTACAATAGAAACATTTCTAAACAAGTAGCTTTTAGCTGACGCAATCTTATGAACTTTTAAGAGACAAAATGAGAGAGAGAGAGAGAGAAAGTACATAGGAGTACATGGAAACCTAGATAAACACAGAAAAACTCAGAACACCTCCACTAATAAATTGAATCATTAGCCTGATTTCTAAGGAAACTAAATGACTCTAGAGATTGGACACTGCTTTGTTGACATGTTTGTTGAAGTTTCTCTAGAGATTGGACACTGCTTTGCTGACATGTTGTTTGTTGAAGTTTCTCTAGAGATTTCCGTAAGGAAACTATTTTTGAGACAACGAAACGGTCCAAAATGCTGTGTTTTATTGGTCACTTGAAGCTTGAAGCAATGTGGTAAACAAACTAATTAAATTAATCAAGTCTCCATTGCAACCATCCATCTGTAAGCACATGATTCTGTTTTTGACCACTTCTAATCTTAGCCAAATTGAAAGTTTCAGCGCCAGAGTGAAACGAACTTGAAATTAATGTTAAATTTTTACAAAGCTTATATCAACTCACCCTATCTCTCTGTCTTGTACACATTATGGAGACGTTATTTCTCCCACACCCATTTTCGGATCAAGTTGAAATTTTACACAATTATTGTTTTACCTAACAAAAAAAAAACAATTAATTTATTAATTATTGGTATTTTTTTTTATATCAAACAAGGGTAATAAGCGCTACTTATTGAGAGATGCGGCTGGGTTATATGATCCATTGTATCGTTTTGTAAACGCTATTTCTCGATGAGCACCATTCTCGTATCACGTTGAAATTTTGCACAATAATTCATAGTCTAATCATCACTCTAAGTCTAATGAATACAAAAATTAACCAGTTAGATACTCTATTAGTGATTGTTAATTAATTTTGTTTGATATGGGAAAATAGGAGCTTATTCGAGAAGAATTATGATTTACGATTTCTGCTGTTGTTCCCATTAAATAAGATTTTTTTTTTTTTTAAAGATTTTCAAAGACTGCAGCAGTATATTTGGTTTGGCAGACTGGCACACGTGATGTCCCAACATGACGTGTAGTACGTACTAGCTAAAAATAAGCTTTTTTTTTTTAGATTTCCAAGAATCTTTGGGCTGCTTATCCTTGACATGTTAGTACAGATCTCAATTAGATGCAATGAGGAATGCTGGCTAGTGGCTAAGTGGTCGAGAGGCTAAGTGTGCTTGAACTTGGATTGTCTTGGCTACCTAGAAGGGGGGCTCGAGGTTCGACACCCGACTCGGGCAGAGTTGTGTTTACTGAGCGCCTAAAGGCAGCACGGAAAACCAACTCCTAGGTACCCCCTACCCCCCCCCCTCCACTGGTCCACAAATGAGATTGGACCAAAGCGCTCTGAGCATACCATAAGCATTTAAAGCTATAATAATAATGTCCCAACGTGACCAAACTGTTATGCTATAAATTGCATTAAACAACGTTGCTAGGCGAGAGAACTCTGCTAGAAACGGAAATCTAGTTGTCAAGATTTGCTTTGGAGAGTTATCTGTCAAACTTTGTGAAATCTACGAGTTCTACGCCCCTATTGAAACTGAGACCTTTCGTTACAGCAGGCCTGAACACTTACCTGCAACGTCACAAACTGAGGGCATTTTAAACCAATTGCTCGTTGCCACGTCGTACAGACCTGTGCTAGATGTGTGCTATCAAGGGTGACACTAGTGCTGAAATATTTTGCTGCAGTGTAAAAGGTAGAGCAAGCTGCTGAGTGCGAGAACGTCTTTGGTTTAGAACCCATGATGTTCATGACCTTGATATTTTTTCCTTTTCCAGATCTGTAAAGTTTAATTCTAAAACAATGGTGCATTATCATGAATGCATTTTGGGGGGGGGGGGAGGGGCATAAAGGTGTTCTACATCTGATCAATTTGCCTCAAGACTATACCACAAGCTATAACTTAGGGACCCCGCTTGCCTGGAAGCCCCTCCCCCCCCCCCCCCCCCAAAAAAAAAAAATTGTTACAAGAATATTTTTGAAGAAAGAGCAAGGAAAGCAATTATCTTACAAAAAAAGGGGGGGGGGGACTTTTCTGGAATAGCTTAGGGCCTTAGCAAGACTGAATCTAAAGCATTAGCCACGTGCAGCATCGGTGACAAAAGATCGTCGCGCCCAATGGATCTGATCCTTTTCGGGTTTACTGTGCACTTTGGACAGGTGTATCGAAGGGCCGGAGAGCGCCGCGTCAAGGCCGAATATGACCCGTAGGTCGTGGTTTACGCGTCATTGATCTAAAAGGTTCAGATAGTTTTTGACTCAAATCATTCGTAGTAGGTCGAATGGTCTGTACAAGCTTCATGTACTCTCCATTATATGCAGTTCATCCGTGTCTCTGAGACATTTAGTGTTTTATGTAATTATACATTTTTGCAACTTTTCTTGTGACTAAAGAGGCCAATCCTTGATACACAACTGCGGTCACAGGTTGGACATTTGTACTCACGCCGCAGCATTTTCAGTTTGTCTTGTTCACCATCACTTGCCCATATAACTTCCGTTTCTAGGTTTGCCCATAAATGTCTAGCAAGCAGAGACTCGTATTGTATCTTCAGACATTATGAATACATCACAACCCGAAGTTAAAAGTACAGACCATTCCAATTTCTTCTCTTCTCTAGGATGTAGAATTATTCGATAGAGTTATCTCTTTTCCCCCGCTGCTCTCCCCTTGAATCTCCAGCGTGTTACAGCGCCCCCGTTTTATAACTATTCATGAAATAAAACAAAGTTTGGTAACAGAAAGGAATTACTAAGCAATAAACTGGAAAGGTTTTTATTTGGGACTCACATTTAATGGCCACTATATTCACTTATATAACAGGAGGCGGGAGTAGCGTCTGTGTGAGATTAACTTCTTGCTTTCTCTTGAAATTGTTTTGTGGAGGCGAATGTGGATATTGTGTTTATGTGTATGTGTTTGTTGTTATCAGGTAGAGTTATTACCCTTGGTAAGAAAATGTGTTTGTTTCACATGTTTCGGATGCTCCTTCAGAGTTGAAGATAATTTACTTCCTAGTCCAAACCTTCCGCAGGACGACGGGGAAGGGAGCGGGAAGGGCTTGAACCCGGGACCATCGATAAGTCCGGATGATAGTCCAGCGCGCAAACCGCACGACCAGTCTGCCAAGTTAACATTGTGTTGTGTGTAACCTTTATTATGGGAGAGTGACTGATAAAAAGAGTCTGATGTAAATGTCAAGTGTTGGTGTCACTTATTGAGTTCAGTGTTCTTGAATGTATTATTATGCTTATAAGTATATAATTATTTAAGCTATAAATATAGCTCCTCCTTCGTAATCGAAGATGTGCACGTTTCTCATATCCCATAAAATCGAAGATGGCTGTAAAGTACCATCCTAGCTTTAAAAAGCCGGCCGCATACGTGGCAAGGGTAGGTTTGATTATTTAAGCTAACAGCGTAGACAAACAAGACGTCAGGTTTCTCCGGGTCCAATCGGTAGATAAAAATGTAACTTAATGTATTACAAACACAAAATATAGCAATGACACTTTTTTTACGGTAATCGAGTATACGCAAAGCAGAGCTCGAGATTTTTTATATTATAATTGCTGTATCATGGGAAGCGTGGTCGAGAGGGTAAATACGCTTGAACTTTCTTGTCTTGGCCACCTATGAAAGGGCTCGAGGTTCGACACCCGACTCGAGCAGAGATGTGTTTAGTGGGCGCCTAAAGGCAGCACGGAAAAACCTTCTCCCAGATACCCCCCACACACACACACTCACAATGATCCACACATGAGATTGGGCCATAGCGCTCTGAGCATGATATAAGCATGAAAGTAGCGCTATATAAAAACTATAATTTATTTATTATTTATTTATTTATTTGTCATCTGTAAATAGCTAAGAGCCCACATGTTGTTTTTTTTCATTAAGTTGGTATAAGTCTATCTCTCTCAAACATTACACATCGAATCCGAGAAAGTCTCATCGCTCCGAGGCCCCGTGTTGAGAACACTATTCTCTGACAACAACGAAAAGGAAGGCAGCAGTTCTATGCAGAGTTGCCCTGCCTCCGTACAGAGCTAACTCACCAACCAGACCAATTTTTTCACTCAAAGGGTCGTTGTTTTTTGTATAGCATCGTATAACAGATGGTCAATGAGATGGTCAATGAGATGGTCAATGAGATGGTCAATGAGATGGTCATTCATATGGTCAATGAGATGGTCAATGAGATGGTCATTCAGATGGTCAATGAGATGGTCAATGAGACGGTCAATGAGATGGTCATTCAGATGGTCAATGAGATGGTCAATGAGATGGTCAATGAGATGGTCAATGAGATGGTCATTCAGATGGTCAATGAGATGGTCAATGAGATGGTCAATGAGATGGTCAATGAGATGGTCAATGAGATGGTCAATGAGATGGTCAGTGAGATGGTCAATGAGATGGTCAATCAGATGGTCAATCAGGTGGTCAATCAGATGGTCAATCCTTTCTTCGTTCATCTGAACATCGAATCCAGAACGACGACTGTTACCCTAGTCATAGATTGGTGACCGATGTATATTATTTTCCAATGCAATTATATTGTATGGTGGATGTTGAAAAGTCTTAAGTGCAGACAGTTCTCCATAATGTCTATTGGTGTACTGGTTCGATGGTAAGAAAACCTCAGAAAGTGTAGGACTTTGATATCACATTAAGAGGCAGACACTTATAAGCATAATATTACACTCACGGAAAACATTAGAGATTTTAATAACAATAAGACCCGGACACTTTAAAATAGTACACGTCGACATCTACTCGTTAATACTGCCACACTTCGATCCAATGAAAAGACATCAACACTGTAACAAGAATCTGTTAGAAAATTAAATGTTGTCTTGGACAAGGGCTAGTTAAATCAGGCCAGGCTACTTGCTGATCTCCCTTATTCTCCCTGAGAAGATAAAATGTTTACATTTGGAGCGAAACGTACTAACAATTTGTCTCATTTGCTAACGACATTCAAGCATTGCTTTCTATGTGTCGTAATTTTTTTTTGACCCAGGTCTAAAAAAGGGGGGTGGTTTTTTTTTTCTCCTGAAATTTGGGCTTTGCTTGTTCACGAATACCCCCTTCTTAGACGATTTATGGGGGGTAAAAGTTGTTATGGTCATTTGGTCATCTGTTTCTATGTCTGTGTTGGCCCAGCACAATGACCAACTGCCCTTACGTCCCAAATTCGTCAATATTAAATTTATTTTTTTTAATGACAAAAGTGACACATTAAATAAAAATAGACTTTAATGTCTTTAAAAATATATAAATTTAACATCTATAGATATAGAGGTACCAATTGTTTTTTTGTGTGTTAATAGAATTCAATAAGATAGGCCATTGATAGTAATTGATTGATTTACAATTTCTTGGTCAGTGTTGCATATTTCTTCCTTAACCCTTAAAGTGCTGAGCTGTTTTACAATGAAGACATACAAAATGAAATTGCAATGTTCATGTTTAAATCAACAGATTAAATTAATAGGCTAGTGTGACGTCACATAGAAACCCGGTAAAAATCTGATCGTTTTGGATGCGCAGAAAAAAAATATGTCAGAAAAATATCAATTACTAAGTTATTATTGCAAATTTTAAAAAAAGGAATAATATATTCATTATCTGTAAATCAAAACACATATTATATCAAAAATTGTCAAAACCATCGGAGTTTCCCTTTAACACTACTTATTTGTAGTTATGATGAATAGATATGACATGTAACATATAATAACAGAACTAAGGTACCAAGGTTATTGACAGTTGAAAAGGGAGAAAATATAGTTAATCATAGGTAAGTTCAGAGGATGATTCGAACCACTGACCTCCGAACCGGCCCAATGACCTGGTAGAGACCAGTAGTAACCAGACTAACGTATTTACATCTATGTTTCACCATTTGGGGCCGATTCGACGATCGGTGGTTCGAGTTTGTCTCGGAGCTTATCTATGAGTTAAAATTTAAATTTTAGGTTTTATATAGCGCTACCTTCACGTTTATAGCATCCCCAGAGCGCTCTGGTCCAACTTCACTTGTGGACTTGTGTCACTAAATCTTGGAGTCACGTCACAAGGAGTAAAATGGGGATTTCCAAAAAAAACACTATATATAGCAGTCTTGAAAAACTAATCAAAGCTAGAATTATCATTCTATCGACTGAGAGTTATTTATATATTTTTTTTTAAACTTCGATGATTAACAATAAGATTCGCCTCATAGAGTTAGTGGGTTAGCATCCATGGCGTTAAGGGGTCAAAGAACCCGGGCCCACGACCATTAGGGGCATACAGCCATTGACGTACGAAAAATGGCTAGTTAGGGTTTCATTGCCTCTGAACCAGAACCCATGGGTATTTTGCTACGCCACTGCATAGAATATTGACAGTTTATAATATAATAATTTATACTTCGTTGTTAAAGAAGCTTTATCATTCCACAAAGCTTATGTCGCTGTCTATCTGATATTTTATGTCACGATAAATTCACTTTTAAAAATGTTATTGTGGAATTGGATGATATGCCTGCGATCTTTATGTATGGGAAAAAATATCTATTTTATATTTGCAAGTTACCACTGACTCATTCAAAGATCAAGAGATCTCTTACACTGTCGTATGAAATTTTATACACATGTTCCTTTTACCTCCTGCCTGGTCGTGCGGTTTGCGCGCTGGACTGTCGTTCGGATTTATCGACGGTCGAGGGTTCAAACCCTGCCCGCTCCCATCCCCCGTCGTCCTGCGGGAGGTTTGGACTAGGAAGTAAACTATCTACAACTCTGAAGGAACATCCGAATCATGTAAAACATTTTACAAACATTTTTAGACGCTCACTAAGAAGCGATTTTGACATATTCGCAATATGAAGACTGCTATTCGCAAAAAAAACAGCAAACTTTCTAATAAACTTTTGTATTTTATTTTCAGTATTTCCCACAAAAGACCGAAGTTAACATATAAAGTATTTTAAAAATATCACAAATTCCGAAATTTTGAAGCAATTTTTTTTATATTTTTCCTTAAGTCTACTTATTTTTTAATGTCTTACGTCATTTCCGCTTCCTTTTAGACGCAGTCTAAATTTTAAAAAATCCAATCCTAATTGCATCAATAAGATAGATCTGGAGTATTTTTCTTTTTTTTTTTCGAGAGAGAGAGAACGAGAGAGAGAGAGAGAGGGCAAGGAATGATAGGCCTACTTTGTAATCTGTAAAAAAAAAAAATCCCAGTAGATAAATCTACATCTATTGTCATCTCGCTAAATTCAAAAGGGGTAAGATAAACTTTTACAAAAAATAAAAAATAGAGAACAAAATATCAACATAAATCTAGAAAGGGGAACGGGAATATGTCATTCAATGGGGTCCTTTGTAAAATGCGGTTTTTTTTTTCTCTAGGCCTGAAACTGGTGTGTGGTGTCTAATACCGGGAGGGGGGGGGGGAAGCGGATAAGTGAAAGTGTGACTAGAATTATTCACAAAATTAGGCTTGACGTGAAGCTTAAAACCTATTGGTTGATCACGTGCGTTGTACTCCCCCCTATAAATACACAACTGCTACAATTATCTTTCACAAAATTAGGCTTGACATGAAGCTTAAAACTTATTGCTGATCACATGTATTGTCCTCCCCCCCCCCCTATAAATACACGCACTCTAAAATTAGCTTCTCTAAGAGTCGGTAAAGAACCAGAACATGTTTTTTTTATTGTTTTTATTGCTGATCCAATTAAAACAACCTGGATCTGTACAATTATAATTACGTAACAAACAATTCCTCTCAAACTGATGTAAAATTTGAACCTCTAGGTATTTATAAACCTCTTTCTCTTTCCCACATACACACACACACACACATTTCATTTCTCCCACACCCCCCATTCCCTCCCCTGCGCTAAATTTTTAAGTAGGAGCTCAATACCTGAAGGTCTTATTATCTCCGCGGCTCACCATCTGGTCCTGGCTACACTTGAGGATAGAAGACACACATACCTTGTGGGATTCAACAAAAGTCTGTTTGTTCAAAGCTGCCTGAGACCGCACGCGCACACGATCAAACACGCTCGCACAATGGTTGAAAAGGAGAAGCATGCACTTTTTTTTTCTAAACATTGTTTCCAAAGGAGATTATAATACCGTATAAACCCTTCTTTCATTTAGATGTCAGTCAAAAGGATGTACATGAGTTTCTAAAAACTGTGGCGTGTGTCCACAAAGAGTAGCTTTTTACAAAGCTTATGTTTGTCTGGTACAACTCTGGTACACGTTATTTCTCAACCTTCCCACTTCACGGAATTATTTAAAACTTTTCACAATTATTCGTTGTCGATGGCAATACATGAATCAATCGAAAAATTGACCAATGATTTGATCAGTTAATCGTAATTAATTAATGTTGTTTTATATATAGAGAATGGGAGATAAGGGGAGATTAACCTTGTGTAAAGAATTAGATCGTTAGCTAAAAATTTAAAATGAACAAAAGATATCCTTAAAAACTATTTGTATTAAGTACTTGTATAGCTTAGTGGGTGTTTTGTATATTATTATTTGATACGTCGAGTTCGATTTCAGATTCGGCATTTTGTTTTTAAGTTGCTTTTGAAAAGGTATCATGTGGAATGTGGACCTACTCTGGATGCCCCCTCCCCAATGGTCCACAAAAGTGATACGATTATAGCGCAACGCGCAAGCTGTATGTATACAAGTTGCCCTAGATACAAACAATAAAAAAAAAAAAATTCCTATAGCACAATTATATTTTCGTAGATCTGATATAAATTATTTACTTGATTGATTCAAATTAATTGACCTAATTTCACTCAATATAAGCTACTTTTCAAAAAGTATCACAAACGATATGTTATACATTCTATGACAAATATTAAAATCTATGAAAGAAAAGTGAACAACAAAACAAGGGCCATAATTTAACACCTAAAGCACTATGGTATTGCAGTTGTTTCCCCTTTTCTCAAGACATGCTCATGTTCACACATGACTAATAGTTGGTCATAGCAAATAGAGAGTAGGGTGGGTGTTTATTATGTAAAAATTCATTTGTTTTTAACCTTTAACCTGCAAAAACAAATTGATAAATTGGAAAGACGAAAGCTGAAGCTGTGACTGTACGTGTATAAATCTTTTTTTTTGTTCTATTAGAGGGATGAGATAATATTGAATGATACACACACTGTAAGACTGTATGTCACTGAAACAGACTATAAGTCTTATGTTACTGCAGGACTGGAAGGAATAGATCACAATTATAAATGCTAGGTAATATAAGACTAACACAGTAAGACTGGATCAGTATATGTCACTGAAACAGACTGTAAGTCTATGTTACTGCAGCACTGGAAGGAATAGATCACAATTATAAATGCTAGGTAATATTAGACTAAACACTGTAGGAAAATCTGTCCGTAAAAAAATGTTTGTACAAAGTTGTGCGTGTTACTGATGCTCCTTCAGATCTTAAGATGATTTCATCCAAGTCGGACGACGGGGGGATGGCGGCGGGCAAGGTATGAACCTGGGACCATTGAGACCATCGGAACATCAGTCCAGTGCACATAGCACACGGCCAGGCAGTCATCTCTATATTTCATTAAGACTGTCCCTGAAGGACTATGTCAAGGTACAATTTCATTTCGTCACTACAGGAGTAGTAGTCTAAGTAGATCAAATCTTAGTTTCTAATATTGAAGACGTGGCGACAGGGCCGGCTTTAGGCATAGGCAAACTAAGCAGCCTCATGAGGCCTCCGATTGGTCGGGGCCTGGCACAGAACGCAAAGAAAGAAAATTATTTTTAGAGAATATTTGCGAAACATGGACTAAATCTAAAATATAGCATAACTCTACTGCTCTGTCTTCTAGATCTAGATCAAAGACTAAGACTAAGACTAAGACTGCTTTATTGATCCTCATGGAAATTTGTTGTGATTACAAGGACTCTTTTCTCATATAATGAGAACACAACAGAAACTACACATAAATAGAACAGACACAACATAAAGAGTTCTCTATATCGATCTGAAGTTTATTCACAAATGTATAGATCTACTTATTAGACTACAAATGTTAGAAGAGAATTGTTTCTTGCTTTTAGTGAAATGTCAAAACGTTATTTCTAGTATCTGGTGATCACGAATCGTCCATGAAACACATTCGTGCTATTGGTGCTATATGAATTTAACTTTTTTTTTTTTTTTGTTGATTTTGATCTAGATACCTGATAACTATTGTAAAAAGACGAAAGCTTAAAACCTATGGCCACATTACAAGATCTACGGGGCTCGCAAAGACCTTCCTTCAGGGAACAGTGCCAGGTTAAAGAAGAAGAGGCAGACAGAAAAAGCGATGGGAGGACAACATTAAAGAATGGACGGGCCGGCCATTGAGAGAGGTTCTAAACAAGCCAAAAAAAAAAGGGAGGAATGGAGAAAGACGGTCGACAAGTCTTGCCTGGTGCCCCAACGGTCCAACAGACTAAGGGATAGGTAAGGTAAGGTAAGAGGATCTAGATACAGGACGTTTTATAATTCATTGCGAATTTTTCGTTCTAAATTTTGTGTCTTTTTATATTTATATATTTGTTTTGGGGCCGCCCTAATTCTTCGCTTAAGGCCTCCAGTTACCCAAGGCCGGCCCTGATGGCGAATGGCTGCCTGGTCGTGCGGTTTGCGCGTTGGACTGTCGTTTGGATTTATCGATGGTCCTGGGTTCAAACCCTGACCGCTCCCATCCCCCGTCGTCCTGCGGGAGGTTTGGACTAGGAAGTAAACTCTGAAGGAACATCTGAAGCATTTAAACATTTTACAAAAAACATTTTACAACGAAATGGGCAACTAACTAGCGGTAAGAAAGGATACTTGATACGAAAATCAACTGTCACGCATTAAAATTATCGCTCAATTCTTTTATTCTATTTAGTTGACACAAAGTAAAGTTTAACTTAGCGTCCTTTTGTTTTATGTATCATGAGCACCTTTATTAATTTGATGTCACGAACTAGCTCATTTAAGACTGCTTTCTATTTCAAAATTTGTTGTACATGTTTTTTTATTAACAAACAACAACAACAACAATGTTTTGATTAAAAAACTTTATAGTTTATGTCGGTCGAAGTAGAAATTTCATGACATACAGAAAGAAGTAGCTTGAACGAGATCAGAAAAATGTTATTTTCTGCCGAGGAAATTGTCTTAAAATATGATTTTAAATAGGTTAACAATACTACAATAGAAACATTTCTAAACAAGTAGCTTTTAGCTGACGCAATCTTATGAACTTTTAAGAGACAAAATGAGAGAGAGAGAGAGAGAAAGTACATAGGAGTACATGGAAACCTAGATAAACACAGAAAAACTCAGAACACCTCCACTAATAAATTGAATCATTAGCCTGATTTCTAAGGAAACTAAATGACTCTAGAGATTGGACACTGCTTTGTTGACATGTTTGTTGAAGTTTCTCTAGAGATTGGACACTGCTTTGCTGACATGTTGTTTGTTGAAGTTTCTCTAGAGATTTCCGTAAGGAAACTATTTTTGAGACAACGAAACGGTCCAAAATGCTGTGTTTTATTGGTCACTTGAAGCTTGAAGCAATGTGGTAAACAAACTAATTAAATTAATCAAGTCTCCATTGCAACCATCCATCTGTAAGCACATGATTCTGTTTTTGACCACTTCTAATCTTAGCCAAATTGAAAGTTTCAGCGCCAGAGTGAAACGAACTTGAAATTAATGTTAAATTTTTACAAAGCTTATATCAACTCACCCTATCTCTCTGTCTTGTACACATTATGGAGACGTTATTTCTCCCACACCCATTTTCGGATCAAGTTGAAATTTTACACAATTATTGTTTTACCTAACAAAAAAAAAACAATTAATTTATTAATTATTGGTATTTTTTTTTATATCAAACAAGGGTAATAAGCGCTACTTATTGAGAGATGCGGCTGGGTTATATGATCCATTGTATCGTTTTGTAAACGCTATTTCTCGATGAGCACCATTCTCGTATCACGTTGAAATTTTGCACAATAATTCATAGTCTAATCATCACTCTAAGTCTAATGAATACAAAAATTAACCAGTTAGATACTCTATTAGTGATTGTTAATTAATTTTGTTTGATATGGGAAAATAGGAGCTTATTCGAGAAGAATTATGATTTACGATTTCTGCTGTTGTTCCCATTAAATAAGATTTTTTTTTTTTTTAAAGATTTTCAAAGACTGCAGCAGTATATTTGGTTTGGCAGACTGGCACACGTGATGTCCCAACATGACGTGTAGTACGTACTAGCTAAAAATAAGCTTTTTTTTTTTAGATTTCCAAGAATCTTTGGGCTGCTTATCCTTGACATGTTAGTACAGATCTCAATTAGATGCAATGAGGAATGCTGGCTAGTGGCTAAGTGGTCGAGAGGCTAAGTGTGCTTGAACTTGGATTGTCTTGGCTACCTAGAAGGGGGGCTCGAGGTTCGACACCCGACTCGGGCAGAGTTGTGTTTACTGAGCGCCTAAAGGCAGCACGGAAAACCAACTCCTAGGTACCCCCTACCCCCCCCCCTCCACTGGTCCACAAATGAGATTGGACCAAAGCGCTCTGAGCATACCATAAGCATTTAAAGCTATAATAATAATGTCCCAACGTGACCAAACTGTTATGCTATAAATTGCATTAAACAACGTTGCTAGGCGAGAGAACTCTGCTAGAAACGGAAATCTAGTTGTCAAGATTTGCTTTGGAGAGTTATCTGTCAAACTTTGTGAAATCTACGAGTTCTACGCCCCTATTGAAACTGAGACCTTTCGTTACAGCAGGCCTGAACACTTACCTGCAACGTCACAAACTGAGGGCATTTTAAACCAATTGCTCGTTGCCACGTCGTACAGACCTGTGCTAGATGTGTGCTATCAAGGGTGACACTAGTGCTGAAATATTTTGCTGCAGTGTAAAAGGTAGAGCAAGCTGCTGAGTGCGAGAACGTCTTTGGTTTAGAACCCATGATGTTCATGACCTTGATATTTTTTCCTTTTCCAGATCTGTAAAGTTTAATTCTAAAACAATGGTGCATTATCATGAATGCATTTTGGGGGGGGGGGGAGGGGCATAAAGGTGTTCTACATCTGATCAATTTGCCTCAAGACTATACCACAAGCTATAACTTAGGGACCCCGCTTGCCTGGAAGCCCCTCCCCCCCCCCCCCCCCCAAAAAAAAAAAATTGTTACAAGAATATTTTTGAAGAAAGAGCAAGGAAAGCAATTATCTTACAAAAAAAGGGGGGGGGGGACTTTTCTGGAATAGCTTAGGGCCTTAGCAAGACTGAATCTAAAGCATTAGCCACGTGCAGCATCGGTGACAAAAGATCGTCGCGCCCAATGGATCTGATCCTTTTCGGGTTTACTGTGCACTTTGGACAGGTGTATCGAAGGGCCGGAGAGCGCCGCGTCAAGGCCGAATATGACCCGTAGGTCGTGGTTTACGCGTCATTGATCTAAAAGGTTCAGATAGTTTTTGACTCAAATCATTCGTAGTAGGTCGAATGGTCTGTACAAGCTTCATGTACTCTCCATTATATGCAGTTCATCCGTGTCTCTGAGACATTTAGTGTTTTATGTAATTATACATTTTTGCAACTTTTCTTGTGACTAAAGAGGCCAATCCTTGATACACAACTGCGGTCACAGGTTGGACATTTGTACTCACGCCGCAGCATTTTCAGTTTGTCTTGTTCACCATCACTTGCCCATATAACTTCCGTTTCTAGGTTTGCCCATAAATGTCTAGCAAGCAGAGACTCGTATTGTATCTTCAGACATTATGAATACATCACAACCCGAAGTTAAAAGTACAGACCATTCCAATTTCTTCTCTTCTCTAGGATGTAGAATTATTCGATAGAGTTATCTCTTTTCCCCCGCTGCTCTCCCCTTGAATCTCCAGCGTGTTACAGCGCCCCCGTTTTATAACTATTCATGAAATAAAACAAAGTTTGGTAACAGAAAGGAATTACTAAGCAATAAACTGGAAAGGTTTTTATTTGGGACTCACATTTAATGGCCACTATATTCACTTATATAACAGGAGGCGGGAGTAGCGTCTGTGTGAGATTAACTTCTTGCTTTCTCTTGAAATTGTTTTGTGGAGGCGAATGTGGATATTGTGTTTATGTGTATGTGTTTGTTGTTATCAGGTAGAGTTATTACCCTTGGTAAGAAAATGTGTTTGTTTCACATGTTTCGGATGCTCCTTCAGAGTTGAAGATAATTTACTTCCTAGTCCAAACCTTCCGCAGGACGACGGGGAAGGGAGCGGGAAGGGCTTGAACCCGGGACCATCGATAAGTCCGGATGATAGTCCAGCGCGCAAACCGCACGACCAGTCTGCCAAGTTAACATTGTGTTGTGTGTAACCTTTATTATGGGAGAGTGACTGATAAAAAGAGTCTGATGTAAATGTCAAGTGTTGGTGTCACTTATTGAGTTCAGTGTTCTTGAATGTATTATTATGCTTATAAGTATATAATTATTTAAGCTATAAATATAGCTCCTCCTTCGTAATCGAAGATGTGCACGTTTCTCATATCCCATAAAATCGAAGATGGCTGTAAAGTACCATCCTAGCTTTAAAAAGCCGGCCGCATACGTGGCAAGGGTAGGTTTGATTATTTAAGCTAACAGCGTAGACAAACAAGACGTCAGGTTTCTCCGGGTCCAATCGGTAGATAAAAATGTAACTTAATGTATTACAAACACAAAATATAGCAATGACACTTTTTTTACGGTAATCGAGTATACGCAAAGCAGAGCTCGAGATTTTTTATATTATAATTGCTGTATCATGGGAAGCGTGGTCGAGAGGGTAAATACGCTTGAACTTTCTTGTCTTGGCCACCTATGAAAGGGCTCGAGGTTCGACACCCGACTCGAGCAGAGATGTGTTTAGTGGGCGCCTAAAGGCAGCACGGAAAAACCTTCTCCCAGATACCCCCCACACACACACACTCACAATGATCCACACATGAGATTGGGCCATAGCGCTCTGAGCATGATATAAGCATGAAAGTAGCGCTATATAAAAACTATAATTTATTTATTATTTATTTATTTATTTGTCATCTGTAAATAGCTAAGAGCCCACATGTTGTTTTTTTTCATTAAGTTGGTATAAGTCTATCTCTCTCAAACATTACACATCGAATCCGAGAAAGTCTCATCGCTCCGAGGCCCCGTGTTGAGAACACTATTCTCTGACAACAACGAAAAGGAAGGCAGCAGTTCTATGCAGAGTTGCCCTGCCTCCGTACAGAGCTAACTCACCAACCAGACCAATTTTTTCACTCAAAGGGTCGTTGTTTTTTGTATAGCATCGTATAACAGATGGTCAATGAGATGGTCAATGAGATGGTCAATGAGATGGTCAATGAGATGGTCATTCATATGGTCAATGAGATGGTCAATGAGATGGTCATTCAGATGGTCAATGAGATGGTCAATGAGACGGTCAATGAGATGGTCATTCAGATGGTCAATGAGATGGTCAATGAGATGGTCAATGAGATGGTCAATGAGATGGTCATTCAGATGGTCAATGAGATGGTCAATGAGATGGTCAATGAGATGGTCAATGAGATGGTCAATGAGATGGTCAATGAGATGGTCAGTGAGATGGTCAATGAGATGGTCAATCAGATGGTCAATCAGGTGGTCAATCAGATGGTCAATCCTTTCTTCGTTCATCTGAACATCGAATCCAGAACGACGACTGTTACCCTAGTCATAGATTGGTGACCGATGTATATTATTTTCCAATGCAATTATATTGTATGGTGGATGTTGAAAAGTCTTAAGTGCAGACAGTTCTCCATAATGTCTATTGGTGTACTGGTTCGATGGTAAGAAAACCTCAGAAAGTGTAGGACTTTGATATCACATTAAGAGGCAGACACTTATAAGCATAATATTACACTCACGGAAAACATTAGAGATTTTAATAACAATAAGACCCGGACACTTTAAAATAGTACACGTCGACATCTACTCGTTAATACTGCCACACTTCGATCCAATGAAAAGACATCAACACTGTAACAAGAATCTGTTAGAAAATTAAATGTTGTCTTGGACAAGGGCTAGTTAAATCAGGCCAGGCTACTTGCTGATCTCCCTTATTCTCCCTGAGAAGATAAAATGTTTACATTTGGAGCGAAACGTACTAACAATTTGTCTCATTTGCTAACGACATTCAAGCATTGCTTTCTATGTGTCGTAATTTTTTTTTGACCCAGGTCTAAAAAAGGGGGGTGGTTTTTTTTTTCTCCTGAAATTTGGGCTTTGCTTGTTCACGAATACCCCCTTCTTAGACGATTTATGGGGGGTAAAAGTTGTTATGGTCATTTGGTCATCTGTTTCTATGTCTGTGTTGGCCCAGCACAATGACCAACTGCCCTTACGTCCCAAATTCGTCAATATTAAATTTATTTTTTTTAATGACAAAAGTGACACATTAAATAAAAATAGACTTTAATGTCTTTAAAAATATATAAATTTAACATCTATAGATATAGAGGTACCAATTGTTTTTTTGTGTGTTAATAGAATTCAATAAGATAGGCCATTGATAGTAATTGATTGATTTACAATTTCTTGGTCAGTGTTGCATATTTCTTCCTTAACCCTTAAAGTGCTGAGCTGTTTTACAATGAAGACATACAAAATGAAATTGCAATGTTCATGTTTAAAGGCTAAAGTACCACACGAAGGTTAAGGGTTAAACGTCGTTGTTCAATGCCACAATTTATAACATTCAATCTCATAACGAGGATTAAAACAAAGCGTATTAAGGCAAAACGAAATCGGTTCCAGAGGAGGGTTGAATTCAACGTGAATAAATAAATAAAAACGCCAAGTTTAAAATGTCGTGCTCATATTCAAGAAAGAGCGATTGACAAATAAAGATAAAGTGAAAGATGGCCGTCTGGAGACAAGTTAATAGCGGCATGATCGTAAGTATTCTAGTCGTTCTCATCTCTCCAAAGATCTCCACTACTTTCACCACACCTTGGCCTTTCATCATTATTCATGCAATATGTGACATCCCTACATCAAATAAAAAACAATAAAACTAAATAGAAACCCATCTTTACAATGTATCTGCTTATTTACATATATGCTTTCATTAAAGATAAGATAATTTTATTGATCCAATCAAATGGAATTTCAGTTTGACTACATCTTCTTATCTTATCTTATATAATACAGACGTTACTTCAAAAAAGAAGATGATTACGTCCTACGCGTCATGCATTTAGTCATGCATATTAACCAATGACTTAAATTCTGCCAAGTCACTGGTTTTCCTGGCTAGCTCAGGCAACCCATTCCATGCTCTAATAGCACTAGGGAAGAAGGAGTATTTGTACAAATTTGTCCTAGCATATGGGACGAGGAATGTGCCTTTATCTTTGTGTCTTTCAGAGTATTTTATTAAATTTTGTTTTTGTATTTGAAGATTATGGTTCAGTGTTTTATGTATTATTGCTACTTTACTTTTGAGCCTTCTGTCCTGAAGGCTTTCTAAATTTAGTGATTTTACTAAAGGTGTTACTCTAGTCAAATGTGAATATTCGTTTGTTATGAATCGCACTGCTCTATTTTGTATCTGTTCTAGTTTCTTAATGTTTTCTTGAGAAGAGGGGTCCCAAACAGAGGATGCATATTCTATTATTGGCCTAACCAAGGTTAAATAACATTTTAGTTTTATTTTCTTATTTGATTTATAGAAATTTCTTTTAATAAATCCTAATGCTTTGTTTGATTTTTTTGTAGTTTCATCAATATGTGGATTCCATGACAGTTTTTCATTTATTATAACACCTAAGTATTTTGCGTTTTTAGTCTGTGTTACTGGTTTGCCATGAATAAGATAAGTGGAATTAATTTGTTTTAGTTTTTTTGTTACTCTTAACAACTGACATTTTTCTGGGTGGAAAGACATGCTCCAATTTGATTCCCATTTCTGTAATTCATCTAATTCTCTTTGTAAAATATCTGTGTCTTGTGTTGTTTTTATTGTTCTATATATTATGCAATCGTCTGCAAATAATCTGACTTTTGTTCCTGAAGTAATGCAATTTGGTAAATCATTTATGTAAATTAAAAATAGTAGTGGACCGAAGACTGTTCCTTGAGGTACACCTGAGTTTACTGTTATCGGTGTTGATTTAGAACCATTTATTATTACAGTTTGTTCTCTCCCTATCAGAAAGTCTTTAATCCACTGATGCAGTGGACCATTAATGCCGAAATATTTTAATTTTTTAAGCAAACTATGGTGGTGAACTTTGTCAAAAGCCTTAGAAAAATCTAGTAAGATAGCATCTATTTGTTCACTATTATCTAAACCTTTTGAAAAATCATCAATTAGTCCTATTAGTTGTGTTTCACATGATCTATATTTCCTAAAGCCATGTTGGTATGGTGTGAGGACATTATGTTTGTCTAAGTGGTTTATGATGTTGCTACATATTATGTGTTCTAGGATTTTACATGTGATGCTGGTAAGTGATACTGGTCTGTAGTTCCCTGGGTCAGATTTTTCTCCTTTTTTAAATAGGGGGGTGACATTAGCTTCTTTCCAGTCCTTTGGTACTCTGCCCTGGTTAAGTGAAGCCTGAAAGAGTATTTTGAACACTGGGGCTAGCTCATTACTTAGTTCTTTGAGTAATCTAGCTGGAATACCATCAGGTCCAGAAGCTTTATTTGGTTTGGTGTTGGCTAATAGTTTTTGAATTCCATTTTCTTGTACTACTATATCTTCTATGTTGTCTACTTGGTTCAAATTCAGTAATATGTCTTTGTCTCCTGGGGCTGAGAATGCTGATGCAAAGTATTTGTTTAGAATGTTTGCTTTAGTTTCATTATCATTATGTATTATGTTATGTTCATCTTTTAATGGCGCTACGCCTGTTGTTTCCATTTTCTTAGACTTAATGTATGACCATAGGTTTTTGTTGTTATCTTTAGATATTACATTGTTTATGTATTCACTCTGCAGCTGTCTGCTTACTTTTTGGGTTAAGTGTTTAATTTTTATATACTTTTTGTAAACTCTTTCTGCATTAGTTTCTTTAAATTTTCTATAGAGGTTTTCCTTCTGTTTACAAAGCTTCTTTAGTCTATTATTAAACCAGCATTTATTTATTTTGTTTGATGTGTATTTAGTTGGTATATGATTTTCTATAATGCTTTTAAGATGGTTTTTAATGAAATTCCAGAGGTCATCGACTGGTTGGTTAATGTCTTTTTCTAATAAGAATGTTTGTTGAAAGTTTAATGCAGCTTGGTGTAGTTGTGTTAGGTTACATTTATTCCAGAGTAAGATTTTTCTTTTGGGTTTTGTATTGGCTACTGCTTTTATCTGACTGTGTATTTTTATGATCTCATGGTCTGATAGACCAGGGATAATATCATAATCAACTACTAATCCAGGTCTGTTGGTTAAGAAGAGATCTAATGTGTTGTTTAATCTAGTTGGCTTTTTAATGATTTGATCTAAACTTAGGTTGTGTAACGTTTCTATGAAAAGCTCATTTATGTCCTTAAGGTTTTGGTGTTTATCTATGGTTAGTGTTTTCCAATTTATATCAGGTAGGTTGAAATCACCCATAATCCAAAAAACTGCATTTTTATTTGTCTCTTTAAGTGTAGTAATCTGATTACATAGTTCCTGCATGTATTCTAAACTAGAATTTGGTGGTCTGTAAATGCTGCCTATTATTAGGGATGTTGAGGTGGTATTAATTTTACAAAATGTTGATTCTATATTTTTTGAGTTAGGTAAGGTAATTTCTTCTGCTATAAGAGTGTTTTTTATTGCTAAAAGAACTCCTCCATGATTATCAGCCCTATCTTTTCTAAAAATTTCATAATTACTATTGAAAATTTCTGCATTATAAATTTCGGGATGTAGCCAAGTTTCTGTGCCTGCAATTATGTCTGGTTTCTCACATTCTAATAAAATTTCTAAGTCTGCTGTTTTGTTCCTAATGCTTTGAAAATTTATTACTAAGGTTTTAAGGTATTTTGGTGTTACTTCTTTAGTAGGTTTGTTTAGTGAGGCTGTTGTATTAATTTTAGTAGATTTAGGTTTAACAGGAGTGGATCTGGCTAGTGGTTGGTGAGTTTGGTTTGGGATGGTGTTTAGGATGTTGTATGGGTTAGAAGTGTCTGCATCAAAGGAATCAAACAGTCCTGATGTAAACTGAGGTAACCCACACGGTACACAGTGCCATGATGCATCTTTGTTGCCTAAGGCATAATACACAGGTGTATTCATATGGAGACATGATGCATGGTACCATTCATCGCAGGTGTCACATTGAATGGCTTTCTGTTTCATGGTGCATACTTTTTTGCAGATGTTGCATCTATCTTTAGATCTAGGCCCTGGATTTGACTCTACATCCCCTGCTATTAACATTAACAGTGATAGGTATTTATTTCTGCTGTGTCTGATTGAGAACTTCCATTTGTGATGGGTAATCTTCTTTAGTGTTATGGATGTGTATGTTAGGTTATTTTTTAAGTTGCTTTGATCTAAAGTGTGATGATTGATTATGACTGTTGTTTCCTTTTTAAGTTTAGTGTTGACTAAGGTAGATCTGGTTCTGTGTTCAGCTAGTGTGTATTTAGACAACCTCAGCGTAACTACTGTACAATAACAGTATAGATGAAAAATTCGAACAACATTCACACACGAAACACATACACATTCACAACCAGCGCTTTATGAATTAGACTTCTATGTACTTCTCGATGACGACAGCTGATCTTGTAACACTCTGACCGTGGGATAAAGGAGTTTTTAAATCTTTCTGTTTTAGTCCTATTGGAAAGGAGACGGCCACTTCGTTCAGATCTTATGTAACAGTGGCTTAATGGTTTCTCAACAACTATGAAGAGAGGAAGGGGAACACTATAAACACATTATAATAACTTGTCAAAAATATCAAACAGCATTCTAAATAAACGTATTTATATAGTAGATAAAATAACGGCTTAAAGTTGAAGCCGTAACAGCACAATTACACAATGACTACGAAAAAAAAAACTTAATTGGGGATGAAATGACCGGGAATGAAGTGATAGGGAAGGACTATATTAATTTTCTGAACTTTTTATTTTTGGTTCTATGAGAATTGATATATATATCAATAGAAAAGAATTGAAAAGAGCACGCAGATCTTACATTCAAAGGGATATAACTGTGTTGATAAAGAATTCGTACCCATTATCCACGTTTACTTCCCTTGCAATAAATTATGTTTCTCTTCCACCATATTAGTTTTAAAAAAAGAAAAAAAAAATATTTGATGTACAAAGTAAATTTAAACTATTAAAATAAAGCAACTTTTTAGCTTTTTTTTTTAGTTTAAAAGTACAATGAGGTATACATGTAGCTGCACATTATCTTTCGCCTTTTTTTAGGCGCCTTAATTTTTAATGGGTATTTCCTATAAGATAAGAAATTACACTCCTTACTGTTGCATCTCTTACAGGAAGAGGACATTCTCAATATCTGTATACATATGTGAACATTTTAAATTGTTCAACTTTTCAAAATATATATATAATATACCAGCCTATGGTGGTTATTAACCACTTTGTTACCTGAAAATTAGTCTTGTATTGTATAGCAAGTATTTTGTTATTTTATTGGTGTCCGGACATCTGAAAAGTTTTTAAAAACTTTCGCTATTCGCTGAGTGTGGTCCAAGTCATGGTTCTTGTTTGTCTAGTTGTATTTCTCAGCTATTGTGTACTTCATGGTCTGGGTCACAATCCTATAAGTTACAGTAAGTTCACTTTATTTTTTATTAAGTATTGTCCATTTTCACTGAGTATTCTTGAACATTCCTCGTCCCATATGCCAGGACAGATTTGTACAAATGCTCCTTCTTCCCCAGTGCTATTAGAGCATGGAATGGGTTGCCTGAGCTAGCCAGGAAAACCAGTGACTTGGCAGAATTTAGGTCTTTGGTTAACATGCATGACTTAATGCATGACGTGACGCGTAGGACGTAATCATCTTCTTTTAGGAAGTAACGTCTGTATTATATAAGATAAGATAAGATTCCTCGTTCCATATGCTAGGACAAATTTTGTACAGATGCTTCTTCTTCCTTAGTGCAATTAGAGCATGGAATGGGTTGCCTGAGCTAGCCAGGAAAACCAGTGGCTTGGCAGAATTTAAGTCATTGGTTAATATGTTTGACGCGTAGGACGTAATCATCTTCTTTTTTGAAATAACGTCTGTATTATATAAATATAAATAATGGCGTGGGATGCATGATACTAATCTGTGCAATAGCTCCTTCTTCCCTTCTGCCATTAGAGCATGGAAAGAGTTGCCTGACTCAGCCAGAAAAAGCAGTGACTTAGAGTTTAAGTCTTTAATTAACCTTCACGACTAGATTAGCCCATGGTATGCGGCCCCGCTTATGACGAAATTAGTCTCTCTTATCTTAACTCCTTTAGTAAACTCACTAAATTTAACCCTAACCCCTAACCCTAACACTGAACCATATTCTTCAAATACAAAATAAAACAAAAATAATAATAAAAATACTCAGAAAGCCACAAAGATAAAGATACATTCCTTGCTCCTTATTCCTGGACAAATGCGTAAGAATACTCCTTCTTTCCTAGTGCTATTAGATCATGTAATGAGTTGCCTGAGTCAGCCAGGAAGCCCATTGACTTGGCAGAATTTGTCATTGATTAACATGCATGACTAGATTGACCTAGGAACACACGCAATCATCTTTTTTTGAAGCAACGTCTGTATTTCAAATAATGATGATAAGATAAGATTATCTTATAGATTACTTACGTAACTTCAAAAAAAGAAGATAATTACATCCTACGCCTTTCATGTGTCAATCTAGTCATACATGTTAATCGATGACTTAAACTCTGCTAAGTTGTTGGTGAATTCAGGCAATCCATTCCATGTTTGCATCCATTATAAAGTACAGTGCAGCGTACTAGAAGTGCCCAGAGAGAAGTGAAGCATTTAGTATGTTCTCTCATGGGTTGAATATCGTGCCCTAATACACTCAAGTAGGATGATATTTGAACCGCTCTTCACTTTATTTTTAATGCATGATAGTTGCCTAAATCAAGTAACGTACTATTTTCAGACCTTGCAATTTGTAGGGCATACAATGTAAAGGGCATATGTTTTATGGTCGACGTTTAACGAGGGTGTCATGTAGCAAGCACAACGAATAACTGCCTTTACTTTCCCCAACTAATGTCAGGTACCCAGTGGCGTATCTAGGAATTTGCCATCATTTGGGGGCCCGGAGGGAGGGGCCCTGCATTTTGCGTAATATTTAATGTAAAAAAACATTCATTTGGGGGACCCCCTTAAGTTGGGCCCCGGAGGGATTTCAACATTCTCCCCCTCCCTGCTACACCTCTGCAGGTAGCCTACCCATTAGTGTTGGGTGGACTCAAGGACTTAAGTTCCCGGAATTCGAAATCCCAACTTACACTGAGATTCGAACCCGAGACCACTCAACCACCTCGCTTCTTTTAGATTATAGATTCTATTAAAAATGGTTAATTTCCTTTAAATTAGAAAACATATATGTAGAATAATGTAGCTGAAACGTGTTTGTTAGTTTAAAATGGTGTCTGTGTCTCCTCAGTGTGTGGAAACTGTTCTGACCCCACGACCTGTGACCCTCAAGATGGACGTTGTACTGGGGGTTGTAAGATTGGCTACATGGGCCTAAGTTGTGACGAGTGTAAGTTGTTTCTAATCAGAGGCGGAGCTGGTATAGGAGACAATCAGATGTGTGCATAGTTATTAGAGAGAAAAAATAATATATAATTCCACTTGGTTCCATGTCACTCTATTACACTTTGTTCCCTGTCACTCCATTACACTTTGTTTCATGTCACCCATCACATTTTGTTCCACGTCACTCCATTACACTTTGTTCCATGTCACTCCATTACACTTTGATCCATGCCACTCCATTACACTTTTTTCCATGCCACTCCATCACACTTTGTTCCATGTCACTCCATCACACTTTGTTCCATGTCACTCCTGATCCATGTCACTCCATTACACTTTGTTCCATGTCATTCCATCACACTTTGTTCCATGTCACTCCATTACACTTTGTTCCATGTCACTCCATCACACTTTGTTCCATGTCACTCCTGTTCCATGTCACTCCATTACACTTTGTTCCATGTCATTCCATCACACTTTGTTCCATGTCACTCCATCACACTTTGTTCCATGTCACTCCTGTTCCATGCCACTCCACCACACTTTGTTCCATGTCACTCCTGTTCCATGTCACTCCATTACACTTTGTTCCATGCCACTCCATTACACTTTGTTCCATGCCACTCCATCACACTTTGTTCCATGTCATTCCATCACACTTTGTTCCATGTCACTCCATCACACTTTGTTCCATGTCACTCCATCAGATTTTGTTCCATGTCACTTCATCACACTTTGTTCCATGTCACCCCATCACACTTTGTTCCATGCCACTCCATTACACTTTGTTCCATGCCACACCATCACACTTTGTTCCATGTCATTCCATCACACTTTGTTCCATGTCACTCAATCACACTTTGTTCCATGTTACTCCATCACACTTTGTTCCATGCCACTCCATTACATTTTGTTCCATGCCACTCCATTACACTTTGTTCCATGCCACTCCATCACACTTTGTTCCATGTCACTCCACCACACTTTGTTCCATGTCACTCCTGTTCCATGTCACTCCATTACACTTTGTTCCATGCCACTCCATTACACTTTGTTCCATGCCACTCCATCACACTTTGTTCCATGTCATTCCATCACACTTTGTTCCATGTCACTCCATCAGATTTTGTTCCATGTCACTTCATCACACTTTGTTCCATGTCACCCCATCACACTTTGTTCCATGCCACTCCATTACACTTTGTTCCATGACACCCCATTACACTGTGTCACTTACACGTCCATCCCTGGTAGGGACGTCATCTCCTGTACAATTTATCACTATCACCATGTCATTTCGTAGCTGCCACTGCCTATTCACTTTGGCACTTTCCATTTGTCATGGAATAGTTTAACGATCTAGAAAGTAAGCTAAGGGCATTAGCCCTCCGACTGCCCACGTCAACAAATGAGATGTTGAGAATTGGATCGCTTATCCCCCTTCCAATGTAGACTCTTTATAATTTATATTCATGTATAAAGACCTTTGATCAATCTCAACAATTTTTACTGGTGGCATTGTCACCTTTCTTGTGTGACATTCACTTGAACATATTAGTATGATTCCACTTGAGTCTATGCTACTTTTTATCTCTAAGTCTACAGCTAATATCACAGCACAACAGACTCTCCATTTGTTGCGTATAAATAAGTAATACATATGCTGGCAAATGCCGCCATCAATGAATATACATTTTATCACATAATGCAGTGAAATATTCTAAGTACGCAATCAATATCTAAACTCTGAATCAATTACGTTGCTACATATTATGTGTTTAGTTTTTATGTGTTTACTTTCTGTGTTTTTACATTCCTTGTGTTACGTTTCTGTGCGTTTTCTCAGCCTCCTCGCTATCATTCACTCTATATTTCTCACTTTTTTTTCAATTTTCTTTTTCTTTTTAAAATTTCTTAAATCGTACTATATCTCTTTATTTTGTTTAGTATGTAGTAACTGCGCAGGTAATGGAAGCTGTTCACAGATAAAAGGCGTGTGCCACAACGGATGCAGGACAGGTTTTCGTGGCGACATCTGCATCCTAGGTAACGTCCAAGCAGAAGTGTTGCTAGGGTTGGTGTCATCGGGTGCGAATAGCAATTGCGAACATCCTCACACCTGAACTTTCTCAGTTAATTATTTCCTTGCTTTAATTTGTTAATGTAATATACTAAGTCAATTCATAACCTTAGAAACAAGGCTTTATTTCAATAAAACACGACTGATACACACAATAACACAGTACAGACTGGTCACGATTCACAGACTACGATAATGCGAACACGATTACAAATACTAGCACGATTACAAGCACGGGTAACACACAAGTTCATTTAACGATCACTCCATTCACCCCTCCTTTATTTCTTTCTGGGTCTTAGATTATAACCATGCGTATGAAGGGAAGGATCCGGAGGTATCTCTGGCGTAGACTTTTCTCCTTGCAAGTCGTAACTGTCCTGTACGGGACTCGAGTCAATATTGGCCTCTGGCATTGGGTGGCTCCCATGTGAGTCACTGATGACTTCTGGCTGGTTGTACATCATTGGGGTGGGACTCTGTGAATTACTGATAGTTTCAGGCACGTAGCGACTCCCTGGTGAGAGATCCAAAGAGTCACCGACCTGTTGAGGCAGAATACCGTTCTCTGGTTCGAAATAGTCGTTCGTGGAACTTTCCTTTGGCGCCAGGTGCCTAAGCGACACTGTCTCCTCCCGGCCGTTTGGAAATCGTATATGGGCGTACTGTGGGTTGCAGCTAATAAGTTCAACCTCTTGTACCAATGGGTCAAATTTTGAAGATCTTACAGGGGATTTTAGTAATACTTTGCCTGGGTTCTGTAGCCAAGTAGGCAAGGAGGTTCCCGTTGGCGATCTTCTGTTGAATTTGAAGATCCGTTCGTGTGGAGTTTCATTAGTAGAAGTACACAGTAATGATCGAATTGAGTGAAGTGCCTGGGGCAACACAGATTCCCACTGTGATAGTTCCAACTTCCCTGAGTCCAATGCTAATAAAATAGCCTGCCACAATGTTTTATTCAGCTTTTCAATTTGCCCATTTCCTTTGGCATTATAGGGCGTTGTCCTGCTAGTGGCTATGCCCTTAGAATGTAGATATTCTGTAGTTTCTGTGGACATAAATGATGTGCCACGATCAGAGTGGATGTAACTGGGTGTTCCAAAGAGGAAAAATAACTGGTCGAAGCACTTTATTACTGTCTTAGATGTCATATCAGGACAGGGAAAAGCGAATGGAAACCGCGAATATTCGTCAATCATTGTTAACAAATACTTGTTGCGAGTAGCTGATGGCAAAGGACCTTTAAAGTCAACACTTATTCTTTCAAACGGCTGTGTGGCCTTGATGAGCGTACCTGCAAATTCTTTATAGAATTGCGGTTTAATTCTATTGCAGGTTCTGCATTGTTGAATGGTCTGTCTGACCTCTTCAACCGAGAAGGGTAAGTTCTTTGACCTGACATAATGTAGAAGTCTAGTGACACCTGGATGACACAGGTAGTCATGGTACGTCTTCAGGCTACTTTGTTTCGTCATGGTTGCACAGTGCCCTCTAGACAAGGTGTCTGCTGCTGTGTTGGCGTTCCCAGGTCTATACTGTATATCAAACTTGAAGCTTGCCAGTTCCAATTTCCACCTTTGTATCTTATCGTTTTTAATTTTCTTGTCATGAGTGTCTTTAAATATGTATGAAATAGACCGCTGGTCCGTAATAAGGGTAAAATGATTGCCACACAAATAATGCTTCCATTTGCGTATGGCTTCAATTATTGCAGTGGCTTCTTTCTCTATGGCAGATTGATGCCTTTCAGTAGGTGAAAGAGTTCTAGAGAAGAATGCAATAGGTCTTCCCTCCTGATTTAAAGTGGCAGCTACTGCGATGTCAGAAGCGTCAGTTTCCACAATTAGAGGATGGTCATACTTTATGGTGAAAATTGCTGCTTTCTGCAATTCTTCTTTCAAGTCTTCCAACGCTGTTTTTACTTCTGTAGGTACAGGAAAAATTTGATTTTTCATTATAGGATACATTTTGTAGGAGAAATTTGGTATCCAGTGAGCATAATATGCCAAAAGTCCTACAATCCTTTTCTGAGACTTCAGATCTTTTGGAGGTGGCAAATCTCGCAGAGCTTGAAATCTATCAGGGTCCGGCTTCAAATGCCCTTTGGATAGTTCATATCCAAGCAGCTTTACCTTCTTAGTAGCAAATACACTTTTATTTTCGTTGAAAGTTATTCCGTATTCCAGAGCTACCTTCTGAAAATGCAACAGATTTTTGTTATGGGAGTCTACATCTGTACCACATATTGTTACATTGTCGACATAGGCAAACGTGTCAGACAACTTTTCTTTTTCTATAATAGTGTCTATGGTTTTCTGGAAGCAAGCTACACCGTTAGTGACCCCAAAGGGTATTCTGCAAAACTGGTAGAGTTTACCACAAGCTTCGAAGGCTGTGTATTTCTTTTCGCTCTGTTGGATAGGTATTTGGTGATAAGCACTCTCCAGATCCAATGTGCTAAAGATTTCATACCTGGAAATTTTCTCCACCATTTCATCCACTCTAGGCATGGGGTAAGCGTCCAGGTAAGTAAATCTATTTATAGTTTGGCTATAATCAACGACCATTCGCTTTTTGTGCCGCTCATTGGTCGTGACAAGGACTTGAGCTCTCCAAGGTGATTTGGAAGGTTCAATGATACCGTTTCGTATCAATTTCTCAACTTCAGCTTTAATAAATTGTGTGTCTTGGAAGGAGTAACGACGAGATTTAGTAGCAATAGGTCTGCAATCAGGGGATAAATTTGCAAACAATTGTGGTGCCTCTACCTTAACAGCATTGAGCGAGCAGACATGAAATGCAGGTCGACCACCGTTGAATGGAATTATCAGTTCTTTGTGTAATGCGAGGAAATCTAACCCAAGCACTACATCAGTGCAAAGTTCATCTAGTAACGAAAGTTTGAATTGATTGTAAACTTCCCCTTTGTATTTTAGCGATGCAAACGTTTGGCCTCTTGTGACGCTTGACAGTTGAGATGACGCCATAGAAATTTTGTGCTTTGAACGTGTCACTGACCAATCGTACTCTCTTGGTATGTTTGAAGAAATGTAGCTTTCCCCGCTACCTGTATCAATTAGGGCTTTTAGATTCACGCCATTTACAGAGATGTGTACTGTTGATTTAGTTAAACCAGGTACAGACGAAGTAGCAATTAGTGATGTTAGATGTGTAGAGTCCTTAATGCAGCTACAATCTTTACAAGATTGTCTTTTAATCTCGTGGCTAGGAGATGTTTTGACTTTTGTTTTGGTTATAGGAGTGTTGCGAGACCTGCAAACCTTCGAAAAATGTCAATTTTTCCCGCACGAATGACACATGCAGTCTTTGGCAGGGCATTTCGCTCTGAGATGCCGACTACCTCCGCAAAAGAAACATTTAGTATTCACTGTTGCGATTGTTTCTGAGTCCACCATTTCTTCGGTTGAGATTGCCGATGACGAAAGAGATGACTCTACCAATTGAGACGGAGTACTAAACGAACTGGATTCTTTTTGGGCCATGTCGAGAGTCTTGGCAATATCTAAAGCCATTTTCAAGTCAAGGGATCTTTTCTCAAGTAGCCTCTGTCTAATTACACTCGAACGCATGCCGCTAACAAAGGCATCGCGAATGGCGTCCTCTTCATTTTTGTCAGCACTGACAGCTCGGAACTGACAATCTCTGGCCATCACTCTCAGCTTGTGTACAAATTGATCAAGACTTTGATCGACTTCTTGTTTGCAAGTTGCAAGCAAATGTCTGGCCAATGTTTCATTAGGGGCCTTCACAAATAAATTCTCAAGAATAGATTTTGCTTCTGAGTATTTAGAACAGGTAGAAATATACTGATATAAGGATGGAGACACAAAGTTGCATAGCAGGTCAAACTGTTCGCTTTCACTAGCCCCTACCTTCGTTGCGAATCTGTCAAAACAAGAAATCCAATGTTTCCATGTAACTGAAGCATTAGTTGAACTAGGATCAGCATCCAGTCTATTGGGACGCAAAAACTTGTCCATTTAAGAATGGTTGTATTGAAATAAATTGTAATATACTAAGTCAATTCATAACCTTAGAAACAAGGCTTTATTTCAATAAAACACGACTGATACACACAATAACACAGTACAGACTGGTCACGATTCACAGACTACGATAATGCGAACACGATTACAAATACTAGCACGATTACAAGCACGGGTAACACACAAGTTCATTTAACGATCACTCCAGTTAATAATAAAGCCTAATATTAAATACATTGATTGGTGCACAGCATTAAATGCTCCTGATTCTTTTTTTTTCTTTTAATATCAAATTACTTTTGAAGTGGTATTATTTCTCACATTTTAAAACGTTGATGTCACTCGTGAGGTCCGCACGCCTAACACCACGATAGCGACACCATTGCGTCCCATTACTAGATCTGGAATACAGAATATAAATAAGGCCTTGTCTTTGAGTCAGAATATCTTATACATCAGACTTAGTAGATGAAACTAACAAGGTTTACATGTAACGAGATAAAATGGCTTCAATTGGTTAAAAAGAAAATTTTAAGAAAATCTTATTTTTAAAAGAAAAAGCTTATTTTAAGGATAAGAACTCCGCCTTTAAAACTATATCTATCAATAATGTATAAACAATCCCCTTAATCAATTATTAATTGATTAATTAATCGAGTATTTTGTTTATTGATTCATGTTCTGTTAGGCACAATAAATAATTGTTTAAAGTATCAACTTGAGCGGAAAATGCGTGATATTATTAACAATTATTTACTGAGACTAAACCCAACAAATTTAGCCATATCTGTGAATAATGAAGGATTAGTTTCCTTTGTCTAATATGTTACCATTAATACTTATATTGATTCTTGTCTTGTCTATGCTAATAAAAATGTGTGCGGTTTCAACTTGATCGAAAAATGGGTGTGGGAGCATTAAAGTGTATACACTTGTTACCAGACAGACTGAGTGAATTTATTAAAGATTGGTAAAAAAATAAATTCGACTAATTTCTAGGTCACCTAGCATATCAATCAAAGCATCTAGAATATGTAGGAAAAGTAGGAGGCGCGGTGGCTGAGCGATTAGCTTCCGAACCGGTGTCCGTGGGTTCAATCCTGGTGAAGACTGAGTCCACCCAGCACTAATAGGTATCTGACGTTAGTTGGGGAAAATTAAAGGTGTTGGTCGTTGTGCTGGCCACATGACACCCTCGCTAACCGTAGGCCACAGAAAACAGATGATCTTTACATTATCTGCCCTATAGACCACAAGGTCTGAAAGGGGAACTTTTCTTTTCCTTTTTACACATAAATGACGCATGTCAGTGAATAGTTTGTAGTCCTAGTCTCTCATTGGTGTGTCCTCCTTTAAAAGTCTTTGTCCTCTTTTTTTTTGTCCTCCGATGAGTGTGCAGGGACTTCATATGCACGTTAAAGAAGTTTTTTTTTTTGTCGAACAATGTTAATGTTGTCTACTAAAACTTGCATTTCCCAGAATGCCATAACTGTGCCGGAAGTGGCGCGTGTGACATTGAGTCCGGTGCTTGCCTTGAGGGATGTACGAATGGCCACTGGGGAGATGAATGCACGTTCAGTAAGTAACCCAGACGTCAGCATGGCTGAGAGACGAGATTATCCAATATATAAATCACAGTGTAAGGAGTATGAATGTATGTCCCGAATAGAAATCAAAACCGTTTCACCAATCTTAATAAAATTTGGCATGAATGCTTTGTGGATCACGGCGGAGACCTAGTTATTTTAAATGTCTCTGCCACAACAAGGCCTTGAAAATAAAAATAATAATTAAAAAAAACAAAACATTTTATCGCTATTGAAGAAAAATACTTTTTAACAAAATCGGGTAAACCCATGTTCATAGCATTTTATATTGCCTATGCCGCCCTATGCAATGCAACATGGCGCTAGATCAGTGATACACAAACTACGTTTACAGTATTTTATATTAGACTTTTTTAAAATGTGTGCGATGTGTGAGACATTATATATATATTGCTCCTTTTGTCTCGAAAGGCAATGGATGCGCCCAGATGAGTCACTGGTTTTGGTTTAATCTTGAGACGGGGGCAGAATCTGGTGCGGCTAATCAAGCCAGTTCTAGAGCGGCAAACTTTGCCACAATTCATACATGTGTATGCCTCTGATTCAGGGCTAGCGGACAGGGCAGCTTTCTTTTTTTTTCCCTCTTGATTAAGGCCGCTTCAATTCTTTTGTTCTCAGCGAAGATTGTTATATATTGTTAGGCACCTTGATTATATTATTAGTTAGTTAGAGACGCACCATAAAAGACGTATATTGAACGGGACTAGTGACGCTTGGGATATTTTCGGTTAGAGACTGGACAGTTAGCTTTAGGATTCTCTTGGGTAAAGACGTGTTTTATTTGACAGAGACTCTGACTGTGGCTTTTTATTGGATTAAACTTATTATTCATTGTTCATCAGTGTTGACCACATGTTTTCACTTGTTAAAATAGATGTGTGTTGATTATGTGCTGTCGTTCAATTACATTGAATACACCCGAACAAGAAACCCAAACGCTTGCTGAGTAATTGATTGAAATCTAACAATCATCTACAATTGACTTCAGTACAGGATTGACATCCATCACAATATATATATATATATATATATAATTCTTTCTTTCCGTTCTCACCTTCACTTATAGTATCACAAGATGAAGTGACACTGCTACTTCTGGATAAACTCTACAACTAACTGACAAGACCCACGTGACTACTCAAAAGGCTAAACCTCGTTTTACGTGTCATTTTATTAATGCCCGTTGACCAAAAGAAACATGAAATTAACATCATCATCCGTATAGATTGCAAGGTCTGAAAGGGGAAAATTTAATTTACTTTCACTAATAATTTGTATTTTCGTGTTGCTCTGTCTAGTGTGTGGGGCCTGCTCTGGTAACGGGTCTTGTGATCGGCATTCTGGAAGGTGTCATTCCGGATGTTTACTTGGCCACAAGTTTTATGATTGCCATGGAAGTGAGTACACTTTATACAGTTAAGTTTTGATGGGTATTTGTGAGTAAACTGAAGACATGTGTAGCTCAATGGAACTTTCAGAAAAGTCGGACAAGAACAAGATTGGGAGAAATTTGGAAATGAATAGACACAATCAACAATGTCGAGGATGCCATTTTCAAAAATACCAGTTGCCAACTAATTAGTAAAAAAAAAGCAAAATAAAAAAAAAATAGGCCTATATCAAAGAGGAAAACTACACAATAACATATATCTCTCAATACTGTAATATTTATTTCTCCTTTTCAATATTAAACGAAATAATTCAATTACCATTATTTACTTAAATATTTTAACTAATTTTTAATGATTCATGTTTTGTTAGGAACAATGAATAATTGTGCAAAGTTTTAACTCGATCCAGAATGAAAAGCTATAGAAATAAAATGTTACACATTTGTACCGGAGCGAGTGAGTTGATATTAAGTTTTGTAAAATTACTTTTGCGCTATAAGTGAAATAGCTTAAAAGTTGGATCCTACGATACTGAAATATTGACACAATTTTAGGTACTTATTTTTTTTATTCTTTATTCTGTACACTGGTGATTTCGAGACTGCATATTTTGAAAAATTTTCTATACACAATAGACAACTATTATTTCTCTAGTTCTTCGCGTTTTCTTGTCAATGTTAAAAGTCAATTTCACATTTTACTTAAGAATAAGATTAGGGCCGGCCTTGTGTATTCGGAGGCCCTAGGCGAAGGGAAAAAAAAAAGCGGCCTCAAATGAAAGAGAAAAACAAAAAAAAATTTAAGGCCCAAAAAAATATGCAATGAGTTAAAAACATTGCTGTGTCTATTTCTAAATCAACACTAAAAGGAAGAAGCAATGGTCTTCTAACAAATGTAGTCTGACTATTAGATCTCAACATTCCTGGATAAACCTTGAAGAATAGTAGAGACCTAGAGCTAGGCTAGTTGACATAGAGCCCCAGCGTTCTGCTATGTTGAGAAAGAGGCTAGTAGACATAGAGTCATAAAGTTCTGCTATGTTGAGAACGAGGCTAGTCGACATAGAGCCATAGAGTTCTGCTATGTTGAGAACGAGGCTAGTAGACATAGAGCCATAGAGTTCTGCTATGTTGAGAACGAGGCTAGTAGACATAGAGCCATAGAGTTCTGCTATGTTGAGAACGAGGCTAGTAGACATAGAGCCATAGAGTTCTGTTATGTTGAGAACGAGGCTGGTAGACATAAATCCACAGAGTTCTGTTATGTTGAGAACGAGGCTAGTAGACATAGAGCCATAGAGTTCTGTTATGTTGAGAACGAGGCTGGTAGACATAGAGAGAGAGAGAGCTCTGCAACGTTTGAGATTAGATTCATGTTTCGCAATTTTTGCTCTAAAAAAACATTCTTTGAGCGAGGCCCCCACCAAAACGGAGACCCTAGGCGGCTGCCTAATCAGCCTATGCCTCATGCCGGCTCTGATACGATGAGACTTTGTTGCTCCTATTATTCTACTTTTGTCTCTCTGCGTTCCAATCTCAGCACTCGCATCCTATAAAGGTAGTCGGTTTAGAATCCTTGATCTTTATGCTGTTCCAGCCTGCAGTACTTGTGTAAACACCACATGTAACCAAGGCGACGGGCATTGCATGCACGGATGCTACCCTGGTCACTATGGGCTTGACTGTGAAAAAGGTAGGTATTCAACGCTGACCTGCGACGTCGCAACGTGTGGGCAGTTTTGACCAATAGCTCGTTGCCACGTCACAGTCAGTGTCGAGGCTTAGTATAGAATTGATAATAGCCTCGTTTTGACATAAATCCAGTGGCGAAATATCCACCAAGATGTCTGATGCTCGTGAAGTAAACACAGATTCTACTTAAGAAAATGAGGTAGTTCCGTATCTCTGACTTAAAAAAAAAGTCACGTGGTTATGGTCTTATATATGATAATAATGGCAATGTCTTCCTATGATAAAAGATGTAAATCTAGATCGAGTACTAGCCTAGAACTAGTAGATCTATTTGACGATCATATCAATAAGTGAATCATTTTAACATATTTTGTTTTATGAATTGAAGATATATAGATAATGATATCGGTGTGTCCTGAAAAAAAAACAAAATTCTGATAAATCAACATTTGTTGATATTTGCAACCTTGACATTGAAATATGCGTTCTCGAAGTCTGTTTAGTTTCGGTATCACATGGGATATTGGAAATGTCTGCTATGAAGCAATGAAAGTTGTAGTATATGAGCCTTTAGGCCAACGGTGACGTTTACTGAAGAGAAATAGCTTCGTGTGACATCCATCTCAAATGAATATGATACATTTTCCCGTACATTTTCATTGCCCTTGCCATTGTACGTTTTGTTTTAAAGCTGCTTGCAGTTTTCTGCAAGGCTGGGAAACAAGGACCAGAACTCTACCGCCTCTAAATGTATCATATTCTATAGACTGGGGGCGCGGTGGCTGAGCGGTAAAGCGCTTGGCTTCCGAACCGGGTGCAGACTGGGATTTTTAATTTCGGGATCTTCGGGCGCCTCTGAGTCCACCCAGCTCTAATGGGTACCTGACATTAGTTAGGGAAAAGTAAAGGCGGTTGGTCGTTGTGCTGGCCACATGACACCCTCGTTAGCCACAGAAACCTGCCATCACCTGCCCTATAGACCACAAGGTCTGAAAAGGGAACTTTACTTACTATTCTATAGACTACAGATGTTACTTCAAAAGAGAAGATAATTACGTTCTACAATTATCATGTTTCAATCTAGTCATTCATGTCAATCAGCAAATTAAACTCTGCTAAGTCCTTGGTTTTCCTGTCTGATTCAGGCTACCCATTCCATTCTCTAATAGCACTAGGGAAGAAGGTGCACTTGTACGAATTTATTCTAGCATATGGATAAGAAATCTTTCATATAAAAATAATAAGTGAAAAGGTTAAGAAGACTAACTGTTTAATAATTTAAAAGAAACGGGGGTTGCTTCCAATGACCATTGAGCGTGCTTATGAACCATCAAAGTGCTAACAAAACGCCAATTTAAAAGAAATATTAGAATGTAAGTGTGAAGAAACAAGTCCTTTTAAGTATAAACTGCCTTTTATTGTGCAGCATTCAAACCTAACATATTTACAAGGCGAACATTATCTAGAGATAACCAACTCCACTAGATGACTTCCTTTCTTCATATTTACAACACACTCGTCACTTCCCGCAAGTCCCCTAACTCTCCGATACCCAAAAAACTTGACCGTGTGTCACGGTTGACCACACACAGTAACCGTGTCACAACAGTAAGCCTCAACGTTCCCTGTTATCATCTTTTTTTTTTTGAAGTAACGTTTGTATTTTTTTAAGATAAGACAAAAATGGTTAGGCTGTCTCCCCCCCCCCCCCCCCACCTCCCCTGGCCCAACACTCTGACGCCTCTGCAAAGTTGCGTAATGTGTATCCACTGATCGTAACCACAGCATGCATGCACTGCAGAGCTGACAACCCGGAGTGTGATCGAACAACAGGGGCGTGTCTATTCGGATGTAAATCAGGATTGGTGAATCCTTTCTGCGAAGGTGAGTTCTCGTCTTTTCAATGATCTAAGCCAAGACCTACTGTCATAGAACGCCTGGAAAAATAATCTGCAGCGTCGCAACCTGTGGCCACGTCACAGATCTGTACTACATGGAAACGAGCTATTGGTCTCCACTGCCCACAGGTTGTGACGTCGTAGGTCAGTGTTAAGGCCTACTATAACCATTTGTCTCGGCTAAGCCTACTGTATACCACACTGCCTCTTAACATCAGGAGATTTCTTTATAGTTTAGAAGTTCACACAAACACCATTTCTTTAAGACTTAAAATAAAGACCTTTATTGTTTGTTGGTCTTTTAGTGTGCATAAAGAATTGAAACGCACAGAAACAGGGCCGGACTTAAGCCACTGCAACCTATTCTGCGGCAGTGGGCCACGCACTTTCATAGGCCCAAGCTATTTCTAGGTGTAAATTATTATATTAAATCATTATTGCTTATAACAGAGTTCTCGTGGCTTCCTGATTTTCAAAGGAACTCCTGGAAAACTGCTGAAATTATAAAAATCTGAAAACTCATAATAAATCTCCTGAAAAATTGACAAAATTGTCATTTTGGGGTGTTATTCAATATGGAAAACGCCAATCCTACGCGCGATTAAGATTTCATTTTAATAAAAATGTAATGTAAAGACTAATTTATTTTCTAATACAAATCTTTATTTTCATTTATTCTAATCTTTACCCAGACTGGGCCCCGCTCAGTCCGTTCCGCAAAGAGCCCCGCAATTGTTAGGGCCGGCCCTGTTACAGAAACACCGTATAAGGCTTTAGGCGAATTCAGTATTACGAAACTAAAGGCTTTGAAATCTGTTAAGAACTTTAATAAGAGATAAGGCGATGGAGAACAACTTTGACGTAACTTACTGTTATTCAGAGTGGCCCATTGGACAGACCCATCAGCCCAGGGCCGGTCCTACAGAATGCGGCGCCCTATGCGAAAAAGATTGCACGGGGCCTAATCTGGGTAGGGATAAGGATAATAAGTGAAAACTAAGAATTTTTTTTAGAAAATAAATTTATCTTTGCATTTTACTCCTACTTTACTAAGTGCAAAATCAAGATCAAATTAACTTTACGAGCCATCTACAATAGAAGGTAGATTTCCAACATAAAGTCGATAAACATTCAGATCTGCCTTTTAGATTTTTACTAACGACTAGCAAAATATCGCTTTTAATTTTCTTAAGAGATCGAGATAGATTTAGATCTATATTTAAATGACTTTGACTATTCCAGTAAATGAAGTATTGGAATGTACTGTTTTGGTTAAAGTTTGCACTATTATTTTTATTAAATGAAAGCTGATAATGCCATTTTTTTTAAATCGCGAGTAGGATTGGTGTTTTCCATATTGAATTACGCACCAAAAATTACAATTTTGTCTACTTTTCAGAAAATGTTTTGAGTTTTCAGGATATTTTAATAATTTCAGGAGATTTTCATTACTAAAATCAGGAGACCGCGGAAACCCTGTTATAAGTTAAAATGGTTTAATTTAATAATTTACAACTAGAGTTAGCGCGGGGCCTATGAAAGTGCGGGGCCCACTGCGGCCGCATAGGTTGCAGTGCCCTAAGACCGGCCCTGCATCAGCCCATTAGATACCGGCCCATTAGCCCGAATGCCCATATTCAGTGGAACCTCGAGATACGAGTTTAATTCGTTCCAGACCCGAGCTCGTAAGTCGATCTCACACGAATTTTTCCCATAGAAAGTAAAGTAAACCCAATGAATTGGTTCTAACCTTATATAAAGTCCCAAAGTGACCTAAATGCTAAAAAAAAAAGACATGTTATGAATTAATAAATGTACATGAAACACTTAAAATAAATCATGAAATGAGAGATGCAAAAAGAAAGTGATCAATCAAATGTATTGAAAGCAATGGTCAATATACAGGATAGTATCTGGGACTGGTGGCTGACGACTGCGGCTGAGTGTGGGTGAGGAGGAGGAGCGAGGGAGGACTGCACAGAACTAAGGCCACGTAAACAACACAGCCTAAACAAAACAACACTGCTACGTGTCGATGGATATCATCCTCTTCTTCGTATCATTTGAGGTTTGTACTGACGTCAACTTTCTTGGGGCCCATGATGCACGAGAATAATTCCGATTCAAATCACTCACCTCGCTAGCTACAACAGTCACAATACCGAGACAAGCCTTTTTGTAAAGCGCTGTGATACGTGCGAATGGTCGAGATCACGGTGTACCCACACTCTGCTGTTTTTGTCCAAGTAGTGGCTGAGGCAACTTCTCTCCATTTTCCCGCGCTGACAATTACGGTTCCAATTCCGAGTGAGAACGGAAAGATCCGATTTCACACGATCATTGTCGATTGGTTTTAGCTATTAATCTCGACTCGTAACTCGAATTGTCGCCCGTAAAACGAACAGAAATGTCGCTCTCGACGCTGCTCGTATCTCGAATTACTCGTATGTTGAGCAGCTCGTATCTCGAGGTTCCACTGCATTGCCAGTCCGCCCCTGGACGATCCCGTGACTGCATGAAGGCCTAGATATGAGTATTGTGTAATGTGTCTCATTATTAAACATTTCACAGAGGAATCCATTCACACAGATGAAAGCATACATTTCAATATAGCCGTGTTCTACATTAGTCTCTTGTTTATCATCGCGGTGTTGGGAGCTTTCGTTATCTGTAATTACAAGGTGAGTTCACGTCCGTTTAAACCATGGCCAAACTGAAGAAGGAAGCAAGAATAATTTATACAAATTTTTAAAACAAAGCCTACAGTGAGTAAAGGGAGAGCACCGTTCAATCGCTGCTACATCTCTCAATATAACAATGTTTATCTCCCTTTTTTCCAAATCAAACAAAATTAATTAATTACCACTAATTGATTGACTGGTGAATTTATTTTTAAAAAATTGATAAATGTGTTGTCAGCGACAATGAATAATTGTAACAAATTTCAACTTGATCGGAGTATGGGAAGAAATAAAATTTAAAAGAATCCATCCAGACCAGGGGTTCTCAACCTGTGGGTCGCGACCCCCTTGGGGGGTCGATTGACGATTTGCCAGGGGTCGCCTAAGACCATCGAAAATATGGATTGTTATTGTCTATTCTTCTATTGCTGTATGTGTGTGTGTGGGAGGGGGTCGCGTCAGAGTGGTGGATTGTAAAAAGGGGCTTAAAAGGTTGAGAGCCGCTGACCCAGACTGACAGAAAAAAAAATCTTTGTGACAAGTAAGAAAAAGGAGTAAAAAAAATAGAAAAAAAGATCTAAAAAGTATTAGAGATAGAAGAAGATAGGAAAGAAAAGAGGAAAGAAGGAATGAAAAAAAAAAGAAAGAAAAGAAAATAGAAGACAAAAAAAAAAAGAAGGAACAAAAGTGTAAAGAGAAAAGAAACAAGAGAAACAGAAAGTGTTGGAAGGGATGAGATACAGACAATTTACAGGCAAAAACATAACAAACCCCTGAGAGAGAAAGAGAGAGAAAGAGAGAGAGAGAGAGAAAATAGAAGCGAGATAATCCCTAATGCGAAAAAAAAATAAAAAAAAGATTGTATAAGTGTGTGGGGGATCCTTAAATTTTAATATTCTAAACATTTTTTTTTTCTTTCTCAGCATACCTCCAAAAGTCCCCCGCTTCTGGGCTCAAAATCTGCACTAGGCCTACACTCAAGTCAGTCATTTCGTGAATCAGCACACAGCATCACATTCTTTTAGGTGGCGCTACAAAAGTTTAATTCAAATTTTGTAATGAAAGAAACAAACATGCAACATGATTTTTTTTTTTAAACTGTCTTCCGTTAATTTTTTGTTTCTTCTTGTTGTTGTTAAGGGGGAGGGGGGGGGGGTTCGCCAAGAAATTTGTATGAAACCAACAAATTAACATGTGATATACCTTTTTTTCCTATTTTAATTTGGTGATACGAGATTTGTCGAGATTTTGAAATAAATCAACCCACACAATATATAGACAGGTCAAGTTATATAAAAAAAAGCATTAACAATATATAGACAAGTCAAGTGAAATAAAAAAGAAGCATTAACTCTTTCTCTCCTAACTGACGATACCAACGTTGATTCCACCAGAATGTGGTAAATAATTACGGAGAGAAAGAGTTAACAATATATAGACAAGTCAAGTGAAATAAAAAAGAAGCATTAACTCTTTCTCTCCTAACTGACGATACCAACGTTGATTCCACCAGAATGTGGTAAATAATTACGGAGAGAAAGAGTTAACAATATATAGACAAGTCAAGTGAAATAAAAAAGAAGCATTAACTCTTTCTCTCCTAACTGACGATACCAACGTTGATTCCACCAGAATGTGGTAAATAATTACGGAGAGAAAGAGTTAACAATATATAGACAAGTCAAGTGAAATAAAAAAAGAAGCATTAAAAAAAAAAAAGATAGCAATGTCAGCTTTTCGCTCCCACCCTAGCTATTACTATTTTCCTGTTTGTGTAAAAAAACAAAGGGATGCAACTCAGTGAAAACGTTTACCAAGCAGACGAAACATAGCGAGTTTTCTCATTGGCTGAGCGGTAGGCTCCAATATGGAGGACGAAGCAAAAAAAAAAAAAAAACTACAGGGGAAAAAAAAAAGGGGGGGGGGGGGGAAGTGCGAGCAGGCGTGCATTTATGAAAGGTGTCTTGATAACCTTACCCTCCCCCCTCACCAACCCCGCTGACTTCGGCTGGCTTCTCGTGGCTCGGAAACTTTTCAAACTTCAGTTTGCTTTGAGCGTAGCAGGAGGAGAGAAGATGGCTACCGGGACTAGCGGACCGGTGTGCCTTTTGTGTTTCATTATTCTGTGTTTACCAACATTGACATTCGCAGCGGTTTTCACGCCGCCTTATTTTAACTTGGCCCAAGGCAGGAATATTACGGCGACGGCAACATGCGGCTACGGCGTTCCGTACAGGGAGCTCTATTGTTCTATTGCCTCCAATGCTGGCCAGAGTCGGAACCGTGAGCCCATCACCGGAGAACTCATCCAAGGACAGTACTGTGATTATTGTGATTCAAACAACCCTGACAAGGACCATCGGGTGGAGAACGCTATTGATGGATCGGAAAGGTGGTGGCAGAGCCCGCCCCTGTCTAGACTGGGCGCGGAGCTTAACAAAGTTAACGTCACCATCAATCTGGGTCAGGTGAGTAGCCAAAAGTGTTGTAACTTAGAGACCTAGATCTAGACTCTGTAGATGCTTTACTTCAACAGTCCCGACTTTTTAAAAATAATCTATCAATGTGGGATGTCACCACTCTTTGCAAGGCCGGCAAGGGCTACATCTTGAATGAATTGGATAGATCTAGAATCTAGCGAAGCACTATTTCTATTCTGTATAAACATTGCTCTCTCTATTTTATTTTTAATTTGCAAGCGTTAAGAAAGAGTGCAGTCTTATTAGTAAGCGAAGTGCATAAGAAATGTAGTCACCAGTGGCGAAACTAGAGACGAGTGGGGGAAGGAGGGCGGAGAATTTGAAAATCCCCCTGGCCATCACTTGAGGGTGGCCCCCAAGTTAGTATTTTTTACATTAAATATTAAATACTACGCAAAATGCAGGGCCCCCCAAAGAGGTCAAGCCCCCCCCCCAGGCCCCCAAATGATGGCAAATTCATAGCTATGCCCCTGGTAGTCACTAGATCTAGAAACCTGTGGTCAGATTTTGAAGTCAGAGCCTAGAGTCTTATAATAATAATACTTCACCCTGCAGCTAAGTCCAAACAGTATATTCTTCAAAGTTTGTATTTCACAATCCTAATGAATGCAGTAACTTTTCTTTCTTGTAATATCTCTTTACCGCAAAGCTAAATGCCTAGGACCTAATCATCTTTTTTTTGAAGTAACGTCTGCATTTCATAAGATAAGATAATTTAATCTACTCATTAACGCATAAAGTTCTAAAAAAATACGTGCGGTGCGAACTGCTCGTTCAGCATCAAGCATTTTACGCGCAGATAAGTGAGTGCTGACTAGTGAAAGAGGGTTTGGGTGGTGGAGGTGGCTTTGGACAATCACAAACATATAGATCTATTTCCTGTGGGCTGTTGTTTGCATTCTGAAAATCTAGAATCGTATTAGGTCAAAAGGTGGAGTTGAGGGCACCTTTGCATTTTATAGACCTTTATATGTGCCTTTGGAGGCGCGGTGGCTGAGCGGTAAAGCTCTTGGCTTCAGAATCAGGTTCTGGGGTTCGAATCCTGGTGAAGACTTGGATTTTTAATTTTGGGATATTTGGGCGCCTCTAGTCCACCCAGCTCTAATGGGTACCTGACATTAGTTTGGGGAAAGTAAAGGCGGTTGGTCGTTGTGCTGGCCACATGACACCCTCGTTCACCGTAGGCCACAGAAACAGATAACTGAGATGGCCTTTACATCATCTGCCCTGTAGAACACAAGGTCTGAAAGGGGAACTTTACTTTCCTTTTTTTTTATATGCGCCGTTGCAAGATTATATCTTGAATATGTGAATACAAAACTCCAATCGGACCCGTGTATAGCGTGCCTGGTACACTTTTAATTAATTGATGTTCGTAGCGAGTTAGTAAAAGTTTATATTAGCGTCCTAAATAAGTGATGCTTTTCTTTTGGGGCTTGAGAGATGGAAAACCATCTTGAGTCGTAGTGGATTTGAACACTAGATCCTCAGATTTACACAAAAACGACCAACACTCAACCTTATAAGCCAGACCCTTACATGCTTTCCCCACGAACTAAAGTCTAGATCTAGAGTCATGATATATAGAGTCTAGTCATTTAGTCTTTTTTTTTTCTTTGTAATGCCTTATTCTGGAATGACCAAACTCAACGTAACACTTGCTCGTCTGCTGGGGATCAGCAGAGAGATAAGAGGTCAAAGTTCACGAAAGCTGCGCGGCTTTCTTAGACATGTGAACTCGTAAATTGCTTTTTAACTTTCGTAGGCGTAACTCGAGTGAGGGTTCTGTGAATAGGGGTGACGTGGGGGGGTTTCTTGTGAGTATTTTTAGGCACTGATGCTAAATAATAATAAAAAAAGCAACTGTCAATTGTGTGCTTTGTGAGTGTGTGTCTGGTACTTGTTACACCATCCTAATACTACGTTACCTTGACTCTGCTCATTTGTTATTTAAGTTCAAAAGGTCAAAGATTTTAAATCACGAAAATGAATGCACACATACACCAGACCTTTGTTTAATAAGAATTTATAATAGCAACGGCTTACACTCTGGAATACAGGACAGGCACATCACAACGACCGAATAAGGAGCGGTGCATTTAAACAGATTTGCTACTAAATCAACTTATTTCATTTTCAGTTCGACTAGAATACACACAACTATGAACATTCTCTCGACTTCTATCTCTAAATTGATATTTCTACTTAGCGCAATGAAAAAAATAAATTAAGCACCTACTTCCAAGTGCTTTTGCCCATGATAGTGGATTGACACAGGGACATGAGTAGGGCGTAATCATCTTCTCTTTTAAAGTAACGTCTGTATTTCATTTCATATAATTATCTCATGCTATTAATTTTTTGACTGTATCATAATTTGCCATCCAATGCGTTACCGTTGTGAGGACCTTGGAGATCTAGTTAAGTTCTGACGCTTCCTCCTTTCCTTTTGTCTCTCTCTCTCTCACTCTCCCTTCCTCTCTTCCGACCCCCCCCCCCCTTTTTTTTCTCTCACTATCTGACCTCAGTGGATATAAACAAGAGATGTGCTTTGACCTTCTTGACAAGCCACACTCCCAACACACAGTGTGTAGTCTTGTTACATCAAGTGCATCTTCCTCCGTCTCTCCCCCCATCGTCCCATTCAAAGAAAAAAAAAACAAGTCAACATAAACTAGCTTGTGTTTTAATAGAGATTTGTTGTCCAGATTTTTTTGTTGAAAAGGTGTAATACATTTTCTGTTGTCCAGATTTTTTGGTTATATAAGGTGTAATACATTTTCGCCCAGTCATGACATTCTTAATGTTTGGCAAACAATCGTAGCAGACGACATAGACCACCAGCTCATATCATTTACTTGTGGTCAGCGAAATTCCATTCTTGACCTCTTCACTATCCAAAGTCCAGTGGTTAACCGGGTCACAACGAATCGCGTGTACACGCCTGTTTTGTTTTTTTTTTTAAGTGTCGGCATTTTTTAGCCAGCTGTTGAAGGGTATCGGCAGACCTTCCAGCACTGCACTGCTAAGTTAAACAGAAACATTTGGTTTCCCTAGTATTTTCAACTCTCTGGCACGACTATAAAAGGTGATGGTTCTCATGTTACATTCTTAGCCACAAAAAAGATTCTTAAATGGCATTCTAGCTAATTTGTGTTTTTACTAAGCAGCGTTATGTATTGATGTAATTTTAGAAAATACAATATTAACATACATATATACGAAAACCTGATGGACCAAAGGGATAGTAGAGAAAGTATTACTTTATAGTAGTGAAAGTATTACTTTAGCTGCTGACTTTACCACATTGTTAAGTTATATCGCGATCCTAAAACATGTTTTTTTTTTTTTCTATTTTGTTATCATTGTAAGACACCATTTTCCAATATTGAGCAATACATTCTGCATATTAAATGTGAAACCTACATATATTATTGCGTGTTACATTTTTATTATTGTTCTGTAATGGAGTTTTGTCAAACCTATAAAGATAAAAAAATTAAAAATAGCAAGCCTTCTGGTGTAGGCCTATCCAGTGTACAAAATAAAGGTAGTAGATTTTGCATTGAGTTCGAATCCAGGTCGTTCTTCTTTCTTTATTTTATATAAGGCTTTAAAAAATGATTACAGCAAAATTCAACTAGATATCCCTGGCTTCCTTTTTTCCTCTCCCCCCCCTCTCCAGTTTCCTAACTGGTCCAGATAAGTGATAGGATCATAGTGTCTTGAGAAAGCTTAAAATAGCGCTCAACGAAAACAAATGGACCTCATTCACCAATCGTAAACAAACATTTTTGTCCCTTGGTTCTCTATACCTTCTATACAAATTACGCAATCCGTAAAAGGCTGTCACGTGATACGTAATTTTCATTGTTTAATCAGTATTATCACGTGGCTGAATGTTGCTTGTTTACGATTGGTGAATGAGGTCCATTGGTTATACTCCCAGTAGTCTCTACACCAAGACGACTCTCTACTCACTCATTATAGCCTCGTCAGTTCTCTCGGTGGACTTTTCCTGCTGTGTAATCAAAAGCATTGGTCTGACGATAATATTTAAACGAGTTCTTCTGCCGTTCTTTTCAGAATTTACGCCATACTTCTTGTTACTTTAAATAAAAGGTTGCCCCAACCGTGACCATCCGTTATAGAAGGCCTAAACTGCCCACAGGTTGTGACGTTGCAGGTCAGTGTTCAGGGCTTCTGTAACGATTGGTCTCGCCCCCCCCCCCAGCACACTTGAACCACTTGAAGGTATGAGTAGCATGGGTTCTCCCTGTACATAAACACAGGGCAAAACTTTGTTTCTTCGCCTTTGTTTTAGTTGCCTACACTTATCTTATCTTATATAATACAGACGTTACTTCAAAAAAAAAAAAGATGATTACGTCCTACGCGTCATACATTTAGTCATGCATATTAACCAATGACTTAAATTCTGCCAAGTCACCGGTTTTCCTGGCTAGCTCAGGCAACCCATTCCATGCTCTAATAGCACTAGGCTGGAAGAAGAAGTATTTGTACAAATTTGTCCTAGCATATGGGACGAGGAATGTGCCTTTATCTTTGTGTCTTTCAGAGTATTTTATTAAATTTTGTTTTTGTATTTGAAGATAATGGTTTAGTGTTTTATATATAATTGCTACTTTACTTTTGAGTCTTCTGTCCTGAAGGCTTTCTAAATTTAGTGATTTTACTAAAGGTGTTACTCTAGTCAAATGTGAATATTCGTTTGTTATGAATCTCTCTGCTCTATTTTGTGTTTGTTCCAGTTTCTTAATGTTTTCTTGAGTTGAGGGGTCCCAAACAGAGGATGCGTATTCTATTATTGGCCTAACCAAGGTTAAATAACATTTTAGTTTTATGTTCTTATTTGATTTATTGAAATTTTTTAAAATTAACCCTGATGCTTTGTTTGATTTTTTAAATATTGTTATCAATGTATAGATCTTGTTTTATACATTTATACATTATATATTAGATTTACACCTTTTTTTTTTAACCTTAGAGATGTTCAGGGGATAGCCCCCCCCCCCCTTTTTTTTTCATTCTTTCTGTCTACGCTGTAAATTCCTCAGAAACTTTCTGAAAACTTATCTCTTGGCCAGCTTCTGTTGACCTAGTTTTCATAGCCAACATCTAATAACTTCGCGAGAATCTCAGAGAGCAAGGCTGATTTCGCGAGAACAGTAGGAGGTGGGGGGGGGGGGGCAAACTTTTGCTGATATTGCATTACATTTGGGATGGAGAGACGGCCCCCACTTCCTGTCCAGCCGCGAGCTCCCAACACAATAGGGCTTTGTGCCATTTTTTTATTTAAAGCCTTTAGTTTAGGTCTACTTCTGCTCTACTTTCAAATGAAATGGTAGCGAATCCTAGCTCACGTTTTATCCTGCTGTGCTAGATCGGTATATCAACACACTCCTACGTGACTGTGCATTGATATACAAAATAATCTGACACTTTAAACAAATGAGCTACACCTGTCAAAAAACAAAGTTCAGTTAACTAAATATATAAGGTATCTCAATTTTTTTTACTTGGCAGTTAGAAACTCACATTTGTCCGTCCGTTTAGTTCAAATCTGTATGCGTTATTTCTCCATGTTTCTATACTCGGATTAAGTTTCAAACCTTACGGAATTATTCATTTACAAAGACAATACAAGAATCAATTTAAAAAAAATTAATTAGTTGTAACCATAGACATATATATATAGACTGGACGATAAAGAACAAATTATTATCGGAAATATTTGGGAAAAGATAAGTTTGTAGATCCACATCACAAACCTATATATCTTTGCCTATGTCTATGATTATAAAACAAAGACAAAATATTGGGAATATGGCAGTTTTGCACTTTTCAAAACTAAAGATCAAAGGTATATATTGGCTGAAATGTTAGTCCTAGAATTTATAGCTCAATCGCCGCCATTTTTTTTTCACATAGATATAGTACATAAAACATATTGACTCCCCCCAAATAAAAATAACTTCCTACTTCCAGTCTATATTTATTTATGTCTATGGTTGTAACGTAATCAAATGATGAAACAAATAACTAAAATCAATAAAAACTACTTATCTTATTCACGATAAACACGTTTCAGGAACTAAAGAATCAAAATAGTTGTTATAATAAATAACAAAATATAATAAACATATTAAAATATTTTTTTTTACAAAACAAGAACATACAACTAAAATGGAATTTTAAGTTATTTGATCTTGCTCTTATTACTAGGAGAAAAGTGTATTGTAGACTCCAGGATAATGAATAAATGTTCAAATTTATAGTCAATAACTAAAATACAAATATAACAGATTTGCTTGAAATAAAATTAAACGAAATGTGATTTAACTGAAGGGATATTTGAAAAATTTTGTGAAACCCATTCATTTCAACATTTTGTTACATGCAGGCAATCTTCCCTCCCCAGAACGAGTACAACTTAACATTATAAACGCTGATTTATGGTCCATGGTATCTTCTCTTAGTGATACCAATTAGTAGACCAACTAATTACAAAGACAGATCTCGTACAGAGACCATTGATAAGGCGCGGCTCGCTTGGTCACACTAACTGGCAGGATGCGAGTCCTTGTGTGTGTAACTGTAAGGCATTGACTCTAATTGGTCTTTGCTATCTCCATAGCTAGGAGAATATCGAGTTTTATTACAGCATGTGTGTAAGAAAGCGTGCTTTTATATGCGTAATATATATTAAATCAAGAATCAAATTCCATATCCTTCTCCTCTAGCTGCCAGTCTCAGACACCGCATCTACCATTCTGGATTATGTTCACGTCTTGCTCCAGTTAGCTTAAAACCTTTGTTTTTAGAAAGCTTTTAATAACTCAGTCTGTCTGTCTGTCTGGGTGAAATGTTAAACATTTTTTTTCTCTTACTTCCGATTCTTGGATCACGCTGAAACTTTTCACAATTATTCATTGTCGATGACAACACAATATTCAATCAAAATTAATCAGTTTTAGTGGTAGTTAATTAATTTGTTTTATATAGAAAAAGGCGACATAAACATTGAGATATTTAAAAGTTTTTTAAAAATATTTTGCTAGTTCAAATCATTTAATGAATAAACATGACATGTAACATATAATTATAGCAGCACTAAGGTATCAAGGTAGATAGCAGCGACCAGGTACCAAACTAACATCCACCATCGCCATCCCACTGTCTAATAAAAGAGTGTCCAAACGAATATAATTTTTGGTTATTAAGAAGGTGAAGAAAATATGGCGAAAATTCTACAGGCCCAGACGAGTGAACCGATGATCCGGACCCGGCGCCATCGCCTAGCAGCGACCTGGCAGCCTAGTGCTGCTGTTATTCTATGTTACATGTCATGTTTATTCATAATTTGTTTCAGTACTAAAAGTTTTAAACTCCATTTATCTTGCAAATCATTTAACTCTTTCTGTCCTGATTGACGACACCATCGTTGATATGACCTAATTAAATTAATTTTTGATGTTTACTTTGTGTTACATAAAAAGAGCTTGCATTTTCCTTTACTTTTATGCCAAAAATAAAATATTTTCTGATAACAAACAACAGCGTTATAAAGGTTCAATCATAAAAGGCTTATAAACTAGTCATGGACAAAATGGATAATTCTGTCGGATCGGGAAAATAATTACGGGGGGAAAGAGTTAATTATGATGACTTGGCTGGAGACTTAGTCCCTGAAACTTTGAAAGAATCGCGTCTCAGTGTTGGTCTATCAAGGTGTGGCTATGTATGAAGTAGTGTTCAGTCCACTAAAAGAAGATGGCAATTACTTATTCATTAACCAACCTACGTTGCTCTCACTCTATAAGAGGGTTCATTACCATTTGATGATTCTATATCTGGACTGGGGATAGGATTGGGGATGGGGCTAGGATACAGAGCGCTTTATGTTTAATAACTCTCTTGTTCCCTCTTTAGCCACTAGTATCAATTTAGAGAGAGAGAAAGAAGAAGAGAAAAAGAAGGAAAGAGACAGAGAGAAAAAAAGAAAGAGAGTGAGAAAGAATAAAAGAGCTAGGTGTCATAAAAGGAAAAGAGAAAGAGAGAAAGAAAGAGAAAGAAAAAGATAGAGAAAGAGAAATAGTGAGATAAAGAAATAGAGAGAGATTGAAGAACAAATACTGCTTTAAATTGTATTAAGGCTAGCTAACTAGCTATAATGTACTTTCTTAAAAGTAGATATATTTACAAAACTGTAGTATATGGTGGCTGAATGGTTACTCGCTTGGCTCTCAAACCGAGTAGGCTCAGATTCGAATCTCGGATTTTGAATTTCGTGATTTTTAGGACCCCCCTCCCCCCAACTCCAATGGGCACCTGACATTTGTTGGGGAAAGTAAAGGCTGTTGGTGGTTGTACTGGTCACGTGACACCTTCTCATTGACCGTTGGCCACGGAAACATAACATTTACATCATCTGCCCAGATCGCAAGGTCTGAACGGGTTATGTCACTTAACTAAGAACAAATTGAGCGTTATTTTGAGGAGTAAAACGAGATAGAATAACATAAGCGTCAAAAAAACAGAAGCGTCAAAAAAACAGAAGCGTCAAAAAAACAGAAGCGTCTTTATTCCAATCTAATTGTATACATTCAGCAATACACCTTCTAGTTAGATATTTCCACATTAATTATTTAAGGAATAAATGATCACTTCCAGTATCTCTTTAGATTTAAAAAAAAGAATTAATGTACATTCTTCTTGCCTTTTTACTTGACCGTTTGGTCCTTTTGAAGTTTGTGCTACGGAACAGAGGCGAAACTTCATCCCACTGTGAGTCTACAAGGGAGCATGTATCAAGTCACTCTGTCTGCTTGTCTGTCTGGTACACATTTTGTACACGTTATTTCTCCTGTTTCCCTCATCTGAGATCAAATTAAAACTTTGCCTCAAACAACACATGGAGTCAATAAAAGAATTGTTTGTTTGTTTTGTAAAATGTTTTACATGTTTCGGATGTTCCTTCAGAGTTGAAGATAGTTTACTTCCTAGTCCAAACCTCCCGCAGGACGACGGGGGATGGGAGCGGGCAGGGTTTGAACCCTCGACTGTCGATAAATCCGAACGACAGTCCAGCGCGCAAACCGCACGGCCAGGCAGCCATCCCAATTGACCAATAGTAGTCATAAATTAATTTAAAAAATTTTTCTAGCTCAGTGGTTCACGTGTCGACATTTCGTGGAAGAGGTTTGAGTCCTCGAGTTCGAATTCAAGTCGATCAAGGTTGTTTTTTTTGTTGTTGTAAATTGCTTTTGAAAAGCCAGCACTGAAACCTTCTCCCATACACCTCCGCCTCCCGCCCCCCCTTCCCGCCATGGGATTGGACCATAGTGCGTTGAGCATGCTACAAGTATGAAAGTTGCGCTAGACAAAAACAATTGGTAAAAATATTTCCAATCGCACAAATTTATTATTGTTAGTTTGGATCTATTTAATGAATCTTTTTAAAAAAATGGTTGTATGAGGTTTTGGGATGACAGTCAAGTTTTTACTTGATTAAAAGATAACTTTCATTATATTTTCTGTTGACATACCACAGCTGATGACGTTGTTTCTGTTCTGGGTGGGATGTTGGCAAGATATTTATTGTTTCAAAAATCAAGCATAAAAAATCAAGTAACAATAATTGACTTGATAATTGCTTAGTTTTGTGTATGTTTCACAATGTATCGCACAAACGGGCGTGACACACACACACACATATATAGATATGTATATACATATATACATTTCATCCTTAAAAAAACTCCTAAAATCTCCAAAAATTTTGTCATGGAAAAGTGCTACTAATCCTGTCTATTAGTCTACTACAAATTAGTTACATGATCGCCTCAACATAATTTATACAATTAGGCCTACACTTACTATACACTCTTTTATTTTTCCCCTTTTTTTTGTTAAATTTTTATTATTATATTTTTTTTTCTTTTTACTATGATGCGTCTGTGAGACTTGTATGAAGTCAATATGGCGCCCACTCCACTTTCTTATTCATGGCAAACCAGTAACACAAACTAAAAACGCAAAATACCTAGGTGTTATAATAAATGAAAAACTGTCATGGAATCCCCATATTGATGAAACTATCAAAAAATCAAAACAAAGCATTAGGGTTTATTAAAAGAAATTTTTATAAATCAAATAAGAACATAAACTAAAATGTTATTTAACCTTGGTTAGGCCAATAATAGAATATGGATCCTCTGTTAGGGACCCCTCAACTCAAGAAACATTAAGAAACTGGAACAGACACAAAATAGAGCAGTGAGATTCATCCCAAACGAATATTCACATATGACTAGAGTCTAGAGTAACAACTTTAGTTAAATTACTAAATTTATAAAGCCAGAAGACGCAAAAGTAAAGTAGCAATTATACATAAAACACTGAACCATAATCTTCAAATACAAAAACAAAATTTAATAAAATACTCTGAAAGACACAAAGATAAGGGCACTTTCCTCGTCCCATATGCTAAAACAAATTTGTACAAATACTCCTTCTTCCCTAGAGCCATTAGAGCCAGGAAAACCAGTGACTTGGCAGAATTTAAGTCATTGGTTAATATGCATGACCGAATGCATGACGCGTAGGACGTAATCATCTTTTTTTGAAGTAACGTCTGTTTTCTTGCTCTAGGCAAGATTTCTTCCATTTTATTTGAACGGCTGAAATCAGGCCTCTTTTTAACTACTAGCGAATTTCGCAAAGCTTTGTGGATCTATTTGCCACGAAGATGTCAATTGACTTTGAAAACAGAGTGATTACCTTTAAAAAAAAATCAAGTTTAAGTTTCGCCGTAAAGAAACTTAACATTTGGGTACTTAATGCTGGGGGAGGTTAGTAAGACCAAAGGACTCTCATATTATTTCAAGCGGTTTCACCGGAACTCTACATTGATCTCAAGAGGTTGACAAAGCTGAAGAACCATTGAAGCGTGTGGCATGTCAAGATAAGCTGAAGAGTTGGCACGGAAGGTAAACAGTTGACTTGGCGCCAAATGTGGACGTTTCATTTTATCTCATTATTAGTACTCCCCCCCCCCCCGCTCCTTACCCCCCTTATTTTCTATCCAGTATCCTTTCATATGCCGTGGCTAGCAAAGTCGAACACATTGTTATCTCAAGTGGCAGAACGTAGATCTAGCTACCTTAAAAGCGTATGAAGCAAAAACAAAAATGGATACAAGAAACTCACTGAATGACCATAATTAAAATCGAAGTAGTCTGATGTCCGATGGCTGAGTGGTTAAGCGCTTGGCTTCCGAACCCGGGGTCCTGGGTTCGAATCTCGTTGAAAACTAGCATTTTGAATTTCATGATTTTTTTAGGGCTCCCCCGAGTCCAGCCAACTCTAATGGGTACCTGACTTTAGTTGGGGGAAAGTAAAGGTGGTTGGTCGTTGCGCTGGCCACATAACACCCTGCTCGTTAACCGTTAGCCATAGAAACTGATGCCCTTAACAGCATCTGCCCCATAGATCGCAAGGTCTGAAAGAAACTGTTCTAACTGTGTTATTTACTCTGCGGTGCAGGAACTCTTTAAAAGTAAATAGATACATGTTTTATACCAGGTTCTCAGCGTCGTGTTTATTTATTTTTTTTAAACAGCATTATCTGGACCTATTTCAAATTGCATAGCCAAGAACAGAAACGGGCTTAGCAGTGCAAGGGCCATTATAGTCGTATCAGGGCCACGAATATTTGTACGATGGGGTGACGATAACAAGATTCTCTTTATCGTATCCCCCCCCCCCAAAAAAAAAAAAGCGCTGGGTCTGGGCGGTCGCCCCTCTCGTCAACATCTAAAGCCGCCTCTGCCAAGAACAGAAAAAAAAAAAAGAAAACAATAAATTGAGCGAAAGTGCATGCGTCCAGACTTTTCACACCGTCTTCACTTTGATACTTAGATTACAAAACTTTTGTTCGGATTCGAGCATAGGGTTACCAAATACATGCACTTCCATAGTACGACAAAAAGGAAGACACATCTTTGTAATGGAGGCCCAAAAGGAAGACAGTTTTGTAAAGGAGGCCCAAAAGGAAGACAGCTTTATAAAGGAGGCCCAAAAGGAAGACACAGCTTTATAATGGATGACAAAAAGGAAGACAGCTTTATAAAAGGACAACAGATTTATACGGATGTATGCAAATGTGACATGAAGCTCTTCAAAATCGACATTAGCAGCTTGGAGAAAAAGTGGCACTGGATAGATCCACAAGGAGAAAGAGCATAAGGGAAGGATCTCGGATTGCAGATGTCATACACAGCAGCAGCAGAAAGAAGGGTGAAAACGCAACGGTGCCTGGTGATTATATATGCCCAACCTGCGACCGCAGCTGTGTATCAAGGATTGGCCTCTTTAGTCACACAAGAAGTTGCAAAGGGAAAAGATTATCTCTTGAGACGTAAAATGCTACAGATAATGCAGGACCCCCCATTTAAAAAAAAAAACAACAATAAGCTACAAAAACTAGGCTTTCAGTGTTTATACAAGTAAACCACTTCTTTCAGACCTTGTGATCTATACGCTATAAAACAAATGCTGTAAAGGTCATCTGTTTCTATGGCCGACGGCCCACGGTTAACGAGCGAGGTATCATTTGACCCGCCCACCGACCAGCCGCCTTTGCTTTCCCCAACTGATGTTTGGTACCCATCGGAGTTGGGCGAACTAAGAGACGTCCTAAAATCCCGAAATTCAAGTCTTCTCAGCGATTGAACCCGATATCCCTCGGTTGGCAAGCCAAGCGTGTTACGACTCAGCCACCACGTACCAACTATACGAGTCCGTATTTCTTACACTAGTGTCATGAGCCGTAACACTGAAAGAAAATCGATCAAGGAACCAAGGCTCCCCTGGTAGATGTTTCCATAGGCTCGGCTAGCACGGGTCACCTATGGCCTTAAGTCGCAGATTGTGCATCGCTGATGTCATAAAAGGAAAGAGACTATTCACATGTGGGTGGCATTATTTTCTTCAGATTTTACTTTTCGAGAATGATATTTATCAATCAGTCAATAGACTTGATAGAAAATCGCTTACAATAAACAACAAAGCTAAAGCAGGGCGTTTTCTAAAATTTAGCCAATACTTGCCGGACGTCTGGTAAGCTGGGCAACGTATACTATTCAGAAGCCATAGATTATATATGGAATTTTGATGGAGCAAATACAGGAGCATAAGCGAGTAGTCAGAACGAGATCAGTTTTTTTAAATTATCACAACGAACCAAGATCTCAGATTTCTGAACATACGTAAACCCGAAACTGTTCATGGATGTACTTTTAAATTATTTGGTTACTTTAATGACCAAAAGTTCGGCGCCACTATCATGTTATACAATACGAAATTATTTTAAAAGTTCATGTAATGCATGCCAGTTGAGCTTTCCTTTAAGCAAATCCCAGGTTATTTGCTAGAAATTGTTTCCTGCAATGTCACCTGTTGTTGTCTGGCTATGTGATTGAAGTTTGTGTTCAAATCTTCTTCTCCTTTTTTTTTTTTTTTTTTAGGAAACCTCAGAATTTGCGCTATTCAATTTTAGCTTTGTCATCATAGGAATCCTTGAGCCTTAGGCCTCTTTTCTTTGCCTTTTTTTGGGGCTTTATATGCCTCGTTTTTGGGGCCCTCCAGCCTCTTTTGTGGGCTTTTTATTTATTTATTTTATTTTTTTATTTTTTTTTTAAATTTAATTTTTATTTGTAAGTTCTCACATTTCACAAATATTAAATCATAAAGAATTAAAGAGAAAATTTGAAACATGATTAACCTATACTTAATTACTTTTCCAAAATATAATAATAGTAATGAAAATATTATTTAATAGCAAAGACATACTACATAACTATTGAAACCATCAGAGACAGAAAAATGATACAAGGATTAGCATATCAACAAGTAAAGGTTAACCAACCAAAATTAAAAGCAAATACACACCAACATTTACACACTAACACATGCATGACCGCACCCACATACCAAATAGGTACTGAAACCATCAGATGTGATGGATTATTCAGAGCCACAAATATGATATAAGAATAGCATATCAAAAAACTAATAACTAGCTAACCGGGAATAAAAGTAAATACACACATATACTTACATATTAATTAATACATGCATAACCATACTGCTTGAGTATTGTACAACCATTTAAAAATCAAACTAAATAATTCTCTATCCTAAATTCAATAATTTTCCTAAATGTCAATTCTAAGTAATTAGAATCAAACAGCTTATTATTTTGTAAAGCTTTGAGCCTACTAGTCCAAGATTCCGATATTCAGAAACAATAATCAAATTGAAATTATGAACCATTTTATTTTTCAGTTTTGGCAACTTGTTTAAAACAATAGACAAGTTTAGATTCATTTAATTGCCACAGTTAGCTTCTAACAAGTCTCTTACAGTATTTTTAACTTTCAGGAGTAATGGACATTCCAAATATTATATGCTCATATCTTCTTCTTTTTTTTATTAACTAAAGAATACTTTTTATTATATCTTTATAGAATACATTTTCCCCCAGTTTATTTTCCAAAAGAGACATTGCAAAAGGAAAAAAAAACGAATTTTACGGTATCGCAACAACAAATGTAAAAACTTTGTTCAGAAATTGTTCATAGTTTTTGCTTTCATTTGCTTGTCCTTTTTTCCTGCCCTAGACGCATGAAAGCCCGCATACAACCCACCTGGGCTTAAATTTCGACGCTTTGAAGGTCAATGTTTTTTTTTTTTTTTGAGAGCTCCTATAAGTTCTATTATTATTCAGTACTGAAGAGAATACATTGCCAACATAAGACACTAACGTTAGTTCACGATTTACACAACAATTCACGTTAAAATTGTCCTCTGTTTTATATTATTATATATGGCTCCTTTTGTCTTGAAAGGCAATGGATGCGCCCAAATGAGTCACTGGTTTTGGCTTAATCTTTTAGACGAACGAAGATATTGGGACTCTTTCGGAAGGATCTGTCCTTACTTCCTATGGAAGCCCAAAGGTTCCAACAAGTATAAATGTTTTTGTTGGTGCGTTTGACTTCCTAAAACAGGGTGGGCTAATCAACACAAAAAAACTGTTCGTGTACATCACTCAGTCATAAGTCCCACGCGATTCTATCCAGGCTCAAGGTACCAAAGGAACTTTATTACTATGACTGCTTTCCCAAATCACTAGTAGAGAAACCCCCACAAGTTGACAGACAGGTACCGGTTTCCAGATAAATACACTATTTGATAATGTCGACCCTGGGAAGGTACTGGGCTTTATCCGGGAAGTGGGGCTATCTACGAAGATCTGATTTATGAATTTGTGAACATGCACTATTTACATTAGATTTTTACCAAATATTTAAATTTTTACTACCTTGACTATTTTAACTGTGAATAGACCTTGATTTTAATGATATGACTGTATAGAATCTGGCCCTGTTGTTTAGAGAGAGAGTAGTCCTTAAGGGACTGCAGGCACGACATGGCCTAAATTGTGCCGATGTGCCTCAAATCAAACAAAATCAAACCGGTTTCCAGATGTTCACTTGTCGTCAACCCAAGATTCAGGCCACACAGCATTGCAGTGAGCTCATGAGGAACTTGGGACTAGATATAATCTGGCGATAATTTTTCCCCAATGAAGTCCCGGGACAACTAATCTCCACCAGTTGACACCGAGAGGTCCTGAAGTTTTGTTAGAATCACCACAGACTGAAAAGATAAAAAATAGTATCTGTGAGCAATTTTTTAATATTTATTTATTTAATGTTTTTTTTTTTTTTTTTTTTTTTTGACATATTTTATACTGGGTACAAGAAGAATGTTGGATTTCTTTGTCTAAAATAGCCTCGTTGGAATAGTTTTGTTTCTTGTCCTCCTTTTTGATTGTCACAAACACACAACTTTCTGAATCCATTTCTCTTTTTGATTTGTGTATCTGACTCACAGACATTTGGGTGACATGTCCAGGCAATATGATAGGTACAGGACAAAGACTGTTGTCTGCCTTCATTGACACTTCCAGTAGTTTTGAAGCAAAGGTCCATGGTCTATTAGTAGTTGTAAAATAATTCATTTCTATCTCTTGCTTTACAGTACTTTCCTGATGCCTGAAGTTTGAATCTGAGGTTTGAGCGAAAGGACAGCTTTCTGATTGCTGTCTACAAAGGGCCGATGTTTCTTCTTCAACCTTCTCTATTTCTATGTTTGACACCTTAAAGTCTTGTTCTTCACATTGCTGTGCAAACAAATCTGTTTCATCCATTTCATCTTTCATTTGTTTTAATGAATAGCTCAGAGCAAGAGTAGCGTCATGACTTGTATCAGCCATCATGGAACTTTTAGTGGATCTCAATGTCTGCTCATTAATCTAATTGTCCTCTGATCATTGATACACCGCTGCCACCATGTGAATTAAGATCTAGGTTCACAGTCAGCAATAAACAAACAACAACCATTAGTATAGGTGATATTCAATAACGTTGTAACAATAGAGCGAAATTTTGCAGGATAATAAGTAAATAAAAGAGTAAATTAATAATGGTCGATATCATGCTGCATTTTCATAAATGTAATTGTAATAATTAAAATAATTTAATTTAATTTAGACATTGAAGATATACAGCGACAAACAAGTTTATCTCATTTGCAATGAAACCATGGTCAGGACTTCCAAATGAATGTTCTAATTTTGTTTTACGTTATATATTAAATATTACGCCACTGCTACACTGCCATGTAATCTTGCTATTCACGTGGAGTCAAAATTACTAGACAGCATTGATCTAGATCTATTCTAGATGATGTTAGAGATGCCTTTGCTACACAGAAAGCACGACGTTAGGCGATATGAATCCCGGAGCTCAAAATCCCAGTCTTCACTAAGATTTGAACCCAGGACTCCACGTTCGTAAGCCAAGCTCTTAACCACTCAGCCACCGCGCCTCCAATGGCTATTAATTATTATATATATGGCTCCGTCTGTCTCGGAAGACAGTGGATGCACCCAGTTGAGTCACTGGCTTTGGTTTCGTTTTTGAGACGGGCAGAATCTGGTGTGACTATTCAAGCCAATTCTGGAGCTGCAGAGTTTGCCACAGTTTTTGCATATGTATGCATCAGTATTAGGGCTAGCTGATAGGACAGCTTCCTTTTTCTTTCTCTTGACTAAGGCGGATAGTGTCGATTTCGAAGAGCTTCATGTGGCATTTGCATACATCCGTATACCGTAAAAGTGGGCGACCAGCGGCTCACCTGCCTTCTGTTAGATCACCATACAGAATGTCTTGTCAACCTTATGGCATTCTATGAACGTGGCCAAGCCAGCCAAGGCGTCTGCTGCTGATAACACAGTGGATGTCCTGGCACCCTGCTCTTCGTAGCACTTCCCCATTGGTTATCTTATCTTGGCACCTTATTTTAAAGATCCGCCTTAGGCATCGGAGGTTTAAGATATTAGCTTTTTTTCCTGCCATGAGTAGGTTGTCCATGTTTCACTTCCGTATAGCAAAGTGCTCATCACACAGGTCCGGTAGACTAAGGCAAGGAATTGTCCCACACTCTTTTCTGCAACCGTGACATGGTGCCCATTGCCTTCGTTATCCTGTTGTTAATGTCTTTATTCAGTAGAGCAATGTTTCCTAAATTGGGGTACGGGAAGACTTTGGAGTGGTTACCCGTTGAACCACATTAACTATGCTGATTATGTTAAACTAGTCTACTGGCGGCGCAGCATACACCGCTGTTTTGCAGGGCCGGCCTTAAGCCGCTGCAACCTATGCAGTAGGCCCCGCACTTTCATAGGACCCGCAATTTCATAGGACCCACGCTAATTCAAGGTGTATAAATTATTAAATTAAACCATTTTATTACTTAAAACAGATTTCCCGCGCCCTCCTGTCGATTTACCAGGAGCTCTTGGAAATCTCCCGAAATTGCAAAATATTCGAAAAAGTCCATAAAATATATAAAAATATATTAGCTGAATATCTGGCAAGCAGCAGATAGTTTGTCAACCAGGGACTGAAGTTGAGTATCAGAATCAGCCACAATAACCGCATCATCAGCATACAGGAGTTCCCTGATAAATACCTTCCTAACTTTGTTTTTTTTGCCAGCAACCTTGATAAATCCAAGAGTTTCCCAGAGAATCTTGTATTTAGAAATACAAGCATAATGCAGGAGAAGAATATGCCAAACAGAGTAGGTGCGAGCACACATCCCTGCTTGACTCCACTGCTAACCTCAAAAGGTGCTGATTGGGCTCCATTGAATTTCACTGTACATTTTGTTTCCTCAAGAAAGCACTCAATGAAGTTCAGTAGTATTACAAAAGATCTAGATTTAATTTACACCAGCTATTTCTATTTCTATATTATCTAATGTCTCTGTGTGTACATGCCAGTGTGATTGATCTCAATTATTAACCTACATATTTTTTTTAAATCCAGGAATTTCATGTGGCCTATGTGTACATTATGATGGCCAATTCTCCCCGTCCTGGTGTCTGGGTTCTGGAGCGCTCTATAGATTTTGGTAAAACTTGGCAACCCTGGCAGTATTTTGCAGACACACCAAGTGACTGTCTCAACTTCTTCAACACCTCTGCAGATGAGCCACTAACTAGGGATACTCAGATCCGTTGCACTACAGAATTTTCAAAAATTGTGCCCCTCAGCAACGGAGAGGTATATTTTGACTTAAATATTTTTACTAAAAATTTTACTTAAATTTGCTTGAATATTTTTCACTTAAATATTTTTACTTAAATATTTTTTTGCTTAAATATTTTTTACTTAAATGTTTTTTGCTTAAATATTTTTACTTAAATAATTTTACTTACATATTTTTTTGCTTTAATATTTTTTACTTAAACATTTTTGCAGCAAGAAAGAAAAGCTTTGTTACATTGCTGTCTTATACATGTTATGTCCTAATTATTGCTAATATGAAATTACATATAAATTACATTAAAGGAAACAAAATCTTCAAGCAACAATACAAAAAAAACATGTTGGCCTTACACATGTTTTATAGTCAATGTCATATATCCTAGTTTAGGTAGCCTATTAGTTTAGACACCCATTGGTAGTTAGTTTATACAAGCCAGTTAGATCAAGCAATTTGCCCATTATGAGTTTGTTAAGATCAGCCATTACATTACATTTAGGAAACCCATTTGAGGCTGAGTGGAAATTGAAAGGTTCATCTTTTATAAATGAAAATGGATTTGGATTTAATATTAAACAGAGGACTTTGCCATGTAAATTATTTGATAACATGATATATTACTCAGCTTTTGATTCATCATGCCATATTGTCATATACCTCTAATGTCATATTTCTGTGATACTATATTCCCTATCATATTACTGTAATGGTTTTTCACACTCACTTTTTAAATCCTAAATAAAGCATTAATTTGTCCTTGATTACTTTTTTTTTCAGCTAGTGATTTTAGCTTTTTAATTATTTCTTAAATTTATCAACTTCTTTAGATTGTTGTGTCTCTGGTCAATGGACGTCCTAATGCTCACAACTTTTCCTATGCTGATGATCTTCAAGAATGGACAAGAGCCACAGACATTCAACTGAGACTTCTTCGTACAAAGACATTGCATGCTCATTTGATGGCTAAAGTTAGAGAGGATCCGACAGTAACTAGAAGGGTAAGAAATGTTTTAAAACAATTTATGGAAATAAAAAACTCAGTAGGCACCAGGTTACAGTATAGTGCTATATTTAGATGTGTATTTTATTTATACTTGGTTATGTCAGAAAAGAAAGCAAATGAGTTGGATATATAACAGATTCATCAAGTAAATAAATAAAATTTCAAACTACACTTAACAAACAGAAACATTAATGGTTGAAGCTTGAGTGATAAAAATGAAAAACTATCCTTCAGTGAACTATTTAGGTTACGGCTCAAAGTGAATGAGAAATAAAAGTAGCTTTTAGAGTGGACTGGGTTGTCTTTTTAAAGGCTTCTTCAAGTAGCTTACGACAGGGAGAAACTATTGTGTTTATGCTTAGAGCACCTCCTTGATTACAAAGCTTTTATCAACTCTGTCTGTGTGTCTGTCTAGTAAAACGTTTGTTCACGTTATTCTTCCACACCCAATCTCAGATCTACAATTATTTCTTTTACATGGCAACGCAAGTATAAATATAAAAAAAATAAACAATTAGCTAATTAACTATTGGTAATTAATTATTTTGTTTGATATTGAATAAGGGAAATAACTTCTACATTATTGAAAAATATTGTATGCGCAGAGCTTTTCCCTTTAGATAAGCTTTGTTTGTTTTTTTTAAAGAGGATTTTTTAATATGTTTTGCTTCTTTAAGAAACTAAACTTTGATATATATTTTTTTATTTAAAAAAAAAAATTATGGTTAGGGTTTATTGGTCTTACATTTATAAAAAATTTCAATACCCCTTCATTTATGCTATTTTTATTTATTTCAGTATTACTACAGTATTAAAGACATCTCCATTGGTGGAAGATGTGTTTGTAATGGCCATGCTGTGTCCTGCGATGTCAGAGATCCTGATACCAACAGACTGCTCTGTGGCTGCATACACAATACTTGTGGAGCTCAGTGTGACAGATGCTGCCCTGGATTCACTCAAAAGAAGTGGCGGCGTGCCCTCGTAGACCAGCCTTTCCAGTGTGAACGTATGTTATTTTAAAAAATCTAAAAATAAAATCGAAAAACCAGAAATTTCATGAAAATTATAGGTAATTTGAAAAAACAATATTTTTAAAAATCATATAATTTTGGTCAACCTTTAAACATTTGATTTGCTTGACTTCTTTTCAAATGAATAATGTGATTCAAGGAATATAAAGATATTGTGAAAAGACATTATGATTTTTAAGACTGTTAGCTACAAATATCTAAATAAGGCAAGAGTCTAATGTAGTTTAAAACTTGAATCATTAGTAATTTATAAATCGTAATCTAGAGTTTGCCGCTTCATGCTCTCTAGCATCTCTATTTAATAATCTTTATTATCCATAAGTAAATTTGTCTTACAATTTGTGCATTACACCAAACAAAACATTATAACTAAATAAAACCAAAATGTACATTCACACCACTCACTCATAATTTACCTTTGTGAAGCAATCATACCCCAATGCTCAAAATAAAAGTAAAGTAGCCCTATCTTGTAATCTATAGCACAGATGATGTAAAAGTCATCTGTTTCTGTGGTCCATGATTATCGAGAATGTCATGTGGGTGATGGGGCCAGCACAATGACCAACCACATTAACTTTTCCCCATCTAATGTCAGGTATCCAATGGAGTAGGTGGGATCAGGAGTACCCTATAAATCTCAAAATTCAAAATACCAGTCTTCACAGGGATTCTAACGCTAGACGCCATGCTTCCATTTAATTAATGAATATAAATGAATGCAAATTAATATTACTTTTTTTATTTTTTGTGCAATTTATATAGCCTGTGAGTGCTTTGGACATACTGCCGAATGTATCTATGATGAAAATGTAGATCGTAATCGACAAAGTCTTGACATTTATGGCAAATATGAAGGTGGTGGAGTTTGTCAAAACTGCAGAGTAAGTTCTTTGTCTTATTAAAACTTTAAGATTTTACTAAATCTAAAATTTGAAAAAGTAAATACCTTTTTTTCATGTGTAGTCATGGAAAATAAATAAAGTGGATGCTTAAAATGTAGAACCCTGTTTCTGTTTTAGAAAGTGTACTTGAAATTAATGGCAGGGAAATTAATGGCATGTCGACATTCTCATTTAAAAAAAAAATATAATGGTTTGATAGCTAAGTGGCAGCTGTCTTTCTATTTTTTTTAAAAGTTACAACATGGTCTTCTAAACCTTCAGACTAAAAAAGTATTAGTATTCACCAATTCTCTAATACATTTTAGGACAACACGATGGGAGTGAATTGCGAGAAATGTGTTTCAGGCTACTATCGACCATATGATGTACCACGCAATGCCACAGATGCCTGCAGACGTAAGTCTTTATTTTACCTTTGTGCCATATTCTGCCCTATTTAAGGATAAAAAAACAATATTTAATATTGAGCTAATTGATGAAGCTATATATATACACCTAAAGATGGAGGTGAATTATTTATGTATATAAATGCCCTTGTTTTTTATATTGAAATTTTTTTCAATTTAATAATGTTGGAGATGTGTTTGAAATGTTTGATCAAATACGTCATGGATGAAGTGATTACAGCTTATCAAATTTTTCTGACCGCAGCTTGTGAGTGTGATTTAAAGGTTTCCACAGGAGAATGTGAAGAAGGAAGTGGCCGCTGCCTGTGTAGACCAGAGTATACAGGAGAACTGTGCGACAGGTAATGGTTATTTGATACTTGTTGCTATTAGTAAAGTTTCCAGTTCAAATCTTGCAATCTATGGGGCCGTTGATGTTAAGGTCATCTGTTTCTTTGGTCAACAGTTAAAGAGCAAGGTGTCATGTGGCCAGCACAATGACCAACCGCCTTAACTTTCCCCAACTTAAGTCAGTTAAAACCAGAAATTCAAAATCCCAATCTTCACGAGATTCAAACCCAGGACTCCAGATTTGGAAGCCAAGCACTTAACCACTCAGCCACTATGTCCCCCACTAGTTGCTATTGATCTTTTTCTAACCTGTTTTGTGTTTGTTGTTGAAATTAATTTTAATTTTGAGATTCAAACCCAGGACTCCAGATTTGGAAGCCAAGCGCTTAACCACTCAGCCACTATGTCCCCCACTAATTGCTATTGATCTTTTTCTAACCTGTTTTGTGTTTGTTGTTGAAATTAATTATAATTTTGAAATTCTCTTTGACACCTGTAGAGTATTTTGTCTCTAAGCCTTGAGTTTTAATCCTGGACGAGGCTAAAATTTTAAATCATTTTATCATAATCTCCTTTAGCAAATTCCTGTAATGTGTACCTGATATAAACTGTTAGAAAAGGTTTTATGAAGTTAACCCCCCTAGTGAACCAATGGCATCAGAAACTGGTTCACTATTAAATATGGTGACATGCGATCAATAGAGAAAATATGTTTCAAAATTATTTTTTTATTTTAAGGATCTTGATTATGATGAGAGAAATTTCAAACATAATAACAACCTACCCTTACTGGGTTGCTAAAACTGATTAGATTCAATAGCTTCATATTAACTTGATATTGACTTGTAAATTAACCATGTTAGACAAATGTGTTGATCACAGATGCAGCTTTGGTTACTATGGCTACCCTGACTGTATTCCCTGTGAGTGTGATGTCAAAGGCACTGAAGGTTCTATCTGCACTACCAACTCTGGAATCTGCCCGTGTAAATACAATTTTGCTGGCTCTAAGTGCAACCAGTGTGCCCAGGGCTATTACAACTTCCCCGAATGTAAACGTAAGTACCTAAACAGATAGGTAGTTAAGGCAAAGGTCAGTAATATTTTATGATTAATTATTTTTTTTAGTGATTCATCTTTAAATAAAGTTTCCTATCATTTTAATTGTTAAACATTTTCAAAAATACTTGGTTTTGCAAGAAGTCTGTTTGCAATAAAGTCCAATCAGGACAGATTAATGCTACTACTGCTTCTCTGGTCAGGCCCATTGTTTCCGTAAAACAAATGGTCAGAGAGCCTTTTCTGTGCACCCATTGAATGAATTATGTTTTTAAGTGTTTTTGTGATATTTTAAAAAGGCATTGTATATACAGTGTAAATTTATTTATATTAATTAATTTTCTTTGTATTATCTTTAAATAGTTGTTGTTGTTGTTTTTTTGTGTGTGTTAACTAAACTTTAAATCTTCAGTAGTGAAAGTAGTTGTTGTCATAGTTTTTATTGAATGTCTAAATTACGTATTGTAATGCAAATTGACCTTCGTTAGCAGAATTATTGAAACAAGATCTCAATTTTACAGATTTATAACATGAAGTTGACTTTTATATACATTTAATATATTCTTTCAATAATTATTAAAATGTATTTGAAATAGCTTTCAATCAACTAAAAAAAATTATTTTGATCAATGAGATAATTCTTTTTTTTGTGTGAATAGGACTACATTTTCACATTGTCCATATTCTTTTAAAATTAATTCTACAAAAAAAATAGGTATTAGGTATTAGGGTATTGAAACAATCATCATAAGACTGTAAACTATCATCATAAGACTGTAAACTATTATCAGAAGGCAGTAAACTATTATCATAAGATAAAAAACTATTATCATAAGACAATAAAATTTCATTTCATCATAAGACAGTAAACTATTATCATAAGACAATAAACTATTATTATAAGACAATAAACTATTATTATAAGACAATAAACTATTATAATAAAACAATAAACTATTATCATAAGACTATAAACTATCATCATAAGACAATAAACTATTATAATAAAACATTAAAATATTATCATAAGACAATAAACTATTATCATAAGACAGTAAACTTTTATCATAATATAATAAACTATTATCATATGACAGTAACCTATTATCATAAGACAATAAGCTATCATCATAAACAGTAAACTATCATCATAAGACAATAACCTATTACATGTTTAACTATTAAATCTCTTGCAGCTTGTGGATGCAATCTTGTAGGCTCCCCAAGCTCTGTCTGTGATCTAGAATCTGGACAATGTCAATGTCTTGGAAATTTTGCCGGAAGAGACTGTAGTGAATGTGCCAATGGCTATTTTCGTTTCCCCACATGTGAATGTAAGTAATGATCTGACTCACTTTCTTGAACTTCCTGTATTTTTACTCGAAGGCAGGTCAATATTCTTCTTTTGAAAGGTAGACACATTGTCATATTTAAAAAAAAAAAGATCTTTTTATTAATTTGTTTTTGAAAAGAAAACCTTTTTTTTAAGCTATTAATAGTACTTTTAGATTGAATAAATCTAGCTATTCTCTAATGATAAAAAAATTAAAACAATTAATATAAAAAAAAGTTATGGTTTATTCCATTCAACTAAACATTAATTTTTGTCAATCTTTTCTTATTTTATATAATACAGACGTTAGACATTACTTCAAAAAAGAAGATGATTATGTCCTATGCGTCATGCATTTAGTCATGCATATTAACCAATGACCTAAATTCTGCCAAGTCACTGGTTTTCCTGGCTAGCTCAGGCAACCTATTCCATGCTCTAATAGCACTAGGGAAGAAGGAGCATTTGTACAAATTTGTTCTAGCATTTGGCGCCAACTGTTTACCTTCCGTGCCAACTCTTCAGCTTATCTTGACATGCCACACGCTTCAATGGTTCTTCAGCTTTGTCAACCTCTTGAGATCAATGTAGAGTTCCGGTGAAACCGCTTGAAATAATACGAGAGCCCTTTGGTCTTACTAACCTCCCCCAGCATTAAGTACCCAAATGTTAAGTTTCTTTATGGCGAAACTTAAACTTGATTTTTTTTTTAAAGGTAATCACTCTGTTTTCAAAGTCAATTGACATCTTCGTGGCAAATAGATCCACAAAGCTTTGCGAAATTCGCTAGTAGTTAAAAAGAGGCCTGATTTCAGCCGTTCAAATAAAATGGAAGAAATCTTGCCTAGAGCAAGAAAACAGACGTTACTTCAAAAAAAGATGATTACGTCCTATGCGTCATGCATTCAGTCATGCATATTAACCAATGTCTTAAATTCTGACAAGTCACTGGTTTTCCTGGCTAGCTCAGGCAACCCATTCCTTCCTCTAATAGCACTAGGGAAGAATGAGTATTTGTACAAATTTGTCCTAGCAAATGGGACGAGGAAAGTATCTTTATCTTGAGTTGAGGGGTCCCAAACAGAGGATGCATATTCTATTATTGGCCTAACCAAGGTTAATGGTTTGACTTAGGCTGGTGCAATGGTAGGACTAGCATAATAAGAAGATGGATCAATTGGCCAAAGTTGCTTTAAAGTTATCCAATATGGTGTCTCAATCTGTTGTTTGTAAGGCTTCAACCTAATTTAGACTGCATTGTAATTTCATTCTCTTCTCAAGGGCAACAGAGATGTGACTTACATCTAGGAAAATATGTTTTATCTTTTCTCTTAGTTGCATCAGCTTTTTTGTTAATTCAAGTGTCTCAAAAATAATTCTAGTGTGCACACTGTAAATTACTAGCGCTAGTATAATGGTAAATAAACTGATATTATGGATAAAATATTTTCACTGCAGATTGTGACTGTGACCATTCTGGAACAACATCTGACATCTGTGACAAAAGCTCAGGACAGTGTCTTTGTCGAGAACGCTACACTGATGAGCGCTGCAACAGGTGTGCTCCTGGGTTTTACAGGTTCCCAGAATGTTTAGGTCAGTATTGATGACTATCTTAGTGCATTGCTTTTTGGTTACCCTTTCATGTAGATCAATCTATCAGAATTGATGGATGTGCTAACAAATTGATCATGACCAAATCCAACTTGTTATTGATGCACAACTTTTAATAATTTGACATTATCTCAGTTATAGTAAATAGTCATTTTATAAAAATATAATCAAGTAAAATACCCATAAAAAATAGACAAGACGTTTGTTCTATGACAAAGTCATAAAAGAACACTTTTTTATTAAGTAACATATAAACATAGAGTAGATTTCCTGCTGTAATAAAGAAAACTCAATGACTACCCACTGGAAGCTTATTTACATGAATGACTAGATTAACATATGGATATGTCTAGCAAGTCATCTTTTTTTTTATTGATCACCTCTCTATATTTAAAAAGAAGAATCAAATTAAAAAAATTGTTTGAATTTGTAGGCCCCTTACCTTTTACCTTTACCTATCCCTTATTCTGTTGGACTGTTGGGGCACCATGCAAGATTTGTCGACCATCTTTCTCCATTTCTCTATGTCTTTTGCCTTAGTTAGAACCTCTTTCAATGGCAGTCTTGTCTTTTCTTTTATGGTGTTCTCTGTCTGCTTTTTTTTCTTTTTCCTGGTACTTTTCCCTTAAAGAAGGTATTTGCAAGCCCCAAAGACCTTGTAATATGGCCATAGATTTTAGCTTGCGTTTTTTTACGATAGTTAGAAGATCATCATGGGGTTTAATTGCTACAGTAACCCTGCCTCTAATCTCTTGGTTTGTGATGTGGTCTTTAAATGTGATACCTAGGATCCTTTTGTAGCATCTCAATTCCATTGTTAGGATCCTCCTCTCTTGCTCTGCAGCCAGCGTCCAAGACTCACAAGCATATAAAAATGTGGCTATGACCAGGGAGCGCATCAGTCTGATTTTGGTGCAGAGGGCTAAGCCTTTGTCTTTCCTTATTATTTTAAGTTTTGAAAGGGCTGCTGTGGACTGTGGCTTCAGACCAGTAGGCCCCTTACCATCTTGTAAATATCTTAAGTTTTGAACCCTTGTCAATATATTCATAAAATATGAAACCTAGAAGTCTATTATGCAAAAGAGGTAACCTTCAGATGTTTCTGTTGCTTATGATTATTTAAATTATTGTATGACCTGCACAATGATTAACCTTGTTAACTCTTGCCTACATATTTCATGCACTTATTAGCTCTAATTCCTATAATTGGAGATGTAAAATCTTTAATTGAGATTCCATCCTTTTTCAGTTTTACAGCAGTCGCATTTTATATTTGATTTGAAGTTGTGTATTTTCATCTGTTTTTTTCCTAGATATTGCTTCTTTGATAGTTTTTAAATTGATTATATTAATTGTATTCAGCGTGTCAGTGTGAAAGCCCAGGATCTAGAAGTAAGATCTGCTTTGAGACAACTGGACAATGTCGCTGTAATCCCAACTTTGCTGGACAAAACTGTGACCGGTGTGCCGCTGGCTACTATAAATATCCAGAATGTATTCGTAAGTATATGTAACATCACTTACTAACATCTGTTTACATTACGCCATTACATTTGCATGGATCACTTACTTTCCTAAGTCAAAGAGATGTCACAAGTGGTGCCATTACCAATGCAGCAAGAGTCTTCTTGTGTGTTGCTTTCTTTTCATCAATTCATCTTGGCTCTCTTCTTGTCTTGTATACTGAGTATATAGAGGGGGTGTGCGTTTAGGGCTAATTTTCTTACATTAATAATAATAAAGTAAAGTAAAGTTCCCCTTTTAGACCTTGTGGTCTATAGGGCAGATGATGTAAAGGTCATCTGTTTCTGTGGCCTTCGGCTAACAAGGGTGTCATGTGGCCAGCACAACGACCAACCGCCTTTACTTTTCCCCAACTAATGTCAGGTACCCATTATAGCTGGGTGGACTCAGAAGCGCCTGAAGATCTCGAAATTAAAAATCCCAGTCTTCACCAGGAATTGAACCCCCGATCCCAGGTTCAGAAGCCAAGCGCTACTGCTCAGCCACCGTGCCTCCACATTAATAATAATAATAATAATTTAATTTATAGCGTGCTGTTAACAAACATGATTTAGGCTCCAGTCGCTGTGATAACATGACAAACGTAATCACGACTGCTAAAATGACAAACAAATCTAAAGGGGTTTTGAACAGATAGGTGTTAATATTCTTCTTGAATGTAGTGTAGCATGTGGTCTGTCTGAGATCACTGGGGAGTGAGCTCAAAATCTTTGGTCCATGTACTTAAAAAAGCCTGCATGGAAGTTAAGAAACAAAGAAAATTATTTATGAAATATAAATGTATTCATAAAAATATTTCATCTCACAAATTTCTTTCTGGAAATATACACAAGTGGGCAATGTTGAGACTGTTAGGAATTTTTATTTTTTTCCTTTCTACATTTAAATTACTTTGCCTCTTTTCCTTAGCCAATTTGTGCACAGCCATTAGTTTTATTTTCTGGTATTGATATTCTGTAATCATAGTTTTTGATGTTCATGTACAATGAATGTCACAAAATTTTTCTCATTTCAGCCTGCAACTGTAATTTATATGGTTCATTGGGTCAAACTTGTGACCAGACAAGCGGACAGTGTAACTGTCGCAGCAATTTTGTTGGAGTCATGTGTGATAAATGTGGAGAGAATTTTTACAACTACCCCAACTGTGAAGGTAAAAATTGTCTTGACATAACAGCTGTTTTTAGATGTTTAAAATTAGGTAATTTCATTGTCTTGTAGTCAAATTTTATATTTGTTGATTAACGTAAAAGTAAAGTTCCCCTTTTAGACCTTGTGGTCTCTAGGGCAGATGATGTAAAGGTCATCTGTTTCTGTGGCCTATGGTTAACAAGGGTGTCATGTGGCCATCACAACGACCAACTGCCTTTACTTTTCCCTAACTAATGTCAGGTACCCATTAAAGCTGGGTGGATTCAGAGGCGCCCGAGGATCCTGAAATTAAAAATCCCAGTCTTCACCTGGATTCGAACCCCGGTCCCTGGTTCAGAAGCCAAGCGCCTTACCACTCAGTCACTGCACCTCCTGTTGATTAATGAATGAATGTATATTATTTGAGGAAGTTATAAAACTTTATAAATTTGAAAGAATTCATGCAGTTATGCAAAGCCCTAGGTATCTTTTGCTTGAAATCAAAGTTTCCTTATCAATACCACTGGGCGCTATGTTATAATTTTAATAGCCACAAGATAGTATCAACTGTTAGCTAACAACTAATTTAAAATGTTTAGGTTTTGTTTTTAAACAGACATTTTTACTTCTTTTGTTCATTCTGAAATACAATTACAAAAAAAACATTCTGAACTATTTGTCAAATGTTAAGGTCTTGTGTCACTTTTATCTATCTATCTATCTATATATATAAACAAAAGGGCCCTGATGTACTGACATATCACTAATTGTTCCACTTACCGTGGAAGAAAAAATTACAAAATTTAAAAGTTACTACTTTCACACTTCCTTTTTCACAATTTTTACCCAACCTTTTTAAGTTATATTTTTGTTTAGATTTTGTAAGTACTTTTCACAGATTTTAATAACACCCGGTCAGCTCAGTGGGTAGACTGTTAGACTCTCCATCGGAAGTTTAGTGGTTCAAATCTGTAGAACGCATTCTATTTTCAATTTTAGAAAAAAAAATTAAAATAATATATTTTTTTAAATAGTGTTTTAGCACAATTTAAAATTAGTTATTCGATCTACATAAAAGTTGATACAGAATGTATAACCTTGATCCTAAGATACGTTTAACGTAACATATACAATCCTACACTGGCCAAACAAAGGTTGTTGAAATGTGGACAGTTTTATTGAAAGCGCAAAAAAATTAGGGGGGGGGGGGTTATCCCAAAATATTATATGAGCATTTCCAGGTTGTATCAAGAAAATAAACAATATATAGCCTTGGGACAACCAATATACGAAGCCAGTGGGTATTGCTAGTAAGTGCTTTACAGAAACGTTTCATATCTCCTTTTTCTCAGTCTTAGAAATGAAGCATTTTTCTTGAGCAGTTTTAACTCTTTGCAGTGTTATTTGTGTTATATTTTTGGCTTATTTCTAAGTAAGATTTCATCTCATGTACCATTAATATGGAAATTATTACTTTATTTGTGTGTTCAGTTTGTAACTGTAACCCTGACGGTGCTAAAGAAATACTTGGGTTCCCTCTTGGCGGCTGTGGGATCAGAACTAGCGGCCTCTTGTGTGAGTGTAAAGACAAAGTCATGGGCAGGATATGTGACAAGTGCAAGCCTGGATACTGGAACCTTAATAGAAAGAACCCTGAAGGATGTGAAAGTAGGTCCTTTCTTTATTTTGTTCAAGTTTCACTCTATATTAATTGACATTTAATACCAAAATGAATTAAAAAAATATTTTTAAATGAATGTTTAAAAATATGTTTTTCTTCATGAAAAGAGAATAATTTTTTCAGCTGCCACCATTTAACTTTAAATGATCAGAATGATGCTTAAAATATTTTTGGTTGTGTGTTTTAAGCATGCAGCTGTCATGAGCCTGGTACACTGGCGGGGGTCAACAAATGCGACATGAAGACTGGCCAATGTGAATGTAAGCCTAGAGTAACAGGCAGAGACTGTAACACATGCTTGGATGGCTTCTACAATCTTCAGGAGCGTAACCCATTTGGTTGTGTTGGTGAGTGCAGGAGCCACACTGTTACACTGCAATCACACTTTAATACTACAGTCATATTGTCACACTACAGTTACACTATAAGCCTTAAGTCAAGCTATCATACTACTCCTTTATAAGTAATTTGATAAGTATCTCCTGAATCTAAAGTGTTTTCTTGTAATCTCTGGTGGGTACATAAATATTTGGCCTTTATGATCTCTAAGATTTAGTATATTGTGCCAATATGATACATGTTTGAGTACCTTTTGCTAAGATGTTGTTCTACTATGAATTTAAGCTGAAAAAATCTTAAGTGAAAAGAATGTAGACAGACAATACATCTTTGTTTATCCTCCTAGATTGTGAATGTGACCGTGGTGGTTCCTTGAGACCTATGTGTGACAAAGTCACTGGAAAGTGTGCCTGTAAACCAAGAATTACTGGACAGAAATGTGACAAGTAAGATAGGAAAAAAACACTTTTTTGTTGTACATTTTTAGGGTTTGCTTAATAACTTCATTGTTCAATAATAAGAAAGAGATTGATATCTCTTAATTTATATTTGATCACTATTTGTTGCTTGAAAAGTATTCTTTAAATTAAATACACTTTAAAAATCTTTTACATCAATTGTAAAATGTTTGTAAAACCAGCCAGATTAGTATCAACTGCTACCCAAGTTTAACTTATTTTTCAAGTTTAGTAATTCACTATTAATTTGCTTATAGGGCAGTAACTGGTCACTATGTCCCAACATTGCAACAATACAAGTTTGAAGTGGAAGATGGTAAAACACCAGAAGGTGCGAGAATCCGTTATGGCTATGATCTCAGAGAATTCCCTAATTTCTCATGGAGAGGCTATGCTGTTCTCACCAGTGTACAGGTATGTAGTATCATTGTCTGTATATATACCAAATAAAATGACAGGAACTGTGGTTATGCTGTTTTACATAATGTGTTTATTTTTAGGTGATACTGAGCGCAATTCTTGTCAATTTCTAATAGTCATATAAAATGTTGATTTTTACAGCACAAATGATTTGTTAAATAGGCTAAATTGGCAATCAGTTTTTTTTTTCTTTTTTCAATATACTATCAAAATTTAGTAGTATAATCATTAAAGTCCAATTGGACTACTTCAGTCATTCATCAATGTAAAACATGTCATTTAAAAAATTTTGTCAAATAGACTTCGGCCATTTTCATTTACAATTCCGTGTTAGGTACTTTACTTACTTTACAAAGATAGAGGCACATTTCTTATTCTCTACGTTAGGACAAATTTTTAGAAGTGCTCCTTCTTCCCTAGTGCCATTAGGAATGGGTCGCCTGAATCAGACAGAGTTTAAGTCATTGATTAACATGCATGACTAGATTGACGCATGAAATGTGTAAGGCATAATTATCTTTTTTTTTTTTTTAAGTAACGTCTGTAATTTATAAGATAAGATAGGAACTGCAAAGTGAAGTATTTCTTTTGAATTCATTTATTGACTTTTGAATACCTCATCACAGCCTGAAGTTAGATTTGATGTTGACATTCGTCACTCCAGCCTTTATCAGGTCATCTATAGATATGTCAACCCAACTAACAGCACTGTGAAAGGAACTGTCACCTTCACCCCTGACTCACCCACAGAAAATGTACAGGTGTGTAACTTCTACTGAATTGTTTATCTTTTTTGGTGAATTTTGTATCTAGCAATGGTAACTTTCAATTAAGTTTTGGATGTGTGTCTTTATAAAATTTGGCTGAATTTAATGGAAGATTGGCTGCCTTTTGGTGTGATCACATTTTCTTGTACAGAGCAGCATTGCTGACAGTATTTTGACATATATTTTTTTATTTTGTTACTGCCCAAACCTTAACTTAAAAAGTCTAATGTCAGTATCTGGTTTTAAAAATCAAATTAGTTAATAAGTAAATACTACAATTTTTTGGAATAAAAAAAAAAGCTTTATAGTCTTGGCATATTTTTCCTTGATTAATAATTTTGTAGGGTGTCTTTGAGACTAGATTTTTGTTCTTAGTTATATCTTACCATTTTATTTTGTTATAATAGTTTGATCAGATTATTTAACGTGTTTACATTTATTTAGACTGGATTGATCAGTCTTTCACCTACCATGGATCCCAAATTTGTAACAGTGACCAGTGAAACATCTCAGTCATTTGTATTAAACCCTGGCTTATGGACAATCTCAACCAACACCCCAGGCTATGTGTTTCTGGTAAGTGGACATTTGTAATCATCACTACCTGTTTCTCATGAGAAGATAATCTTCCACAACACTCTAGGGAATGTATTTGTTATAACTAAAAAAAAAAATAAAGTTCCCCTCTGAGATCATGTGAACTATAAGGCATCTGTTTCTGTGGCCCATGGTTGACAAGGGTGTCTTGTGGCCACCACAATGACCAATTGCCTTTACTTTTTTCCTACTAATATCAGGTACCCATTAGAGCTGGGTGGACTCTAAGCTACCCAAAGATACAGAAATTAAAATCCCAGTCTCTAACAGGATTCGAACCCAGGACCCCCGGTTTGGAAGCCAAGCACTTTACCACTACCCACCGCACCTCCATATAATTTTCTTATTCTCATGAATTAAGATTAACTCTTTCTCTATTAATTTCACTTTTAAAGTCACTTTTAATTTTCTTCAACACATTAGAGCTGGGTGAACTCCTTTTTTATAGCTAGTGCTGGTATTATTTTAGGTGTGTTTGGTAATGGAACAAAGCCTAATATTAGATTACTGAAGCAGCTTTTAACCCTTCCTTTATTTGTATAAAAATACTTAGTGGTTCCACTTTAGGCACTTAGACCTTTAGCTACAACAGCCCTATTGACCAGTTCCCTATAGCAATATTCTCTGTTGTATATCTTCAACCACAAACACATTCAAATACAAATAGTGTTTATTGATTTTATTCACAGTTTTAAAAAAAATTATAAAAGAAGTGCATTGAAAATTGCAAAAGTAATAAAATGACAAAGTTTTTTTATTGATGAATTGTTTCATGGACACAGGATTACTTTGTTTTGGTTCCAAATGCTTACTATGAAGCCAGTCAAGTCCAGCATAAAGTGACCAATCCTTGTGTTGCTCCTAATGATCCTGGACCGTAAGTCAAATGTTCATAACTTGTCTTTGAATCTCTTAACTCTATAGGGCTTATTGTGGTAGGAATTATTGTTTATTGTATTAGCCTAATGTGTTAGGATGCTAACAACAGTTTTTTTTAATTTTCCTATAAGAAAAGCTCATCATGTCTTGTTCAGAATAAGAACAAGAGCTCGGCAATTTTTTTAGTGTGAAATTATCTATGTAGGCCTATAGCTCTTTTATTAAATTTGATTTCAATATTTTAAACTAAAAAACTGATAATGAAGTGTTAAGTTTTTTTAAGCTTGTTTCTATTTTAAAAGTATTAAAATTATATACATTTTTTAAAACTAGACACATTTTTCAAAGGTCTTTATTGTTTTTTTTGCTTTGTTAAATTTTTTTTTGTTAGATTTTTAAAAAATGTATTCTCAATCGAGGGTATTTTTCAAACTGGAAATAAACGCTATTGAGTTAATAATTAATATGACCTATGTCTGTTTTAACTATTTAATATTTACTTTTAAAATGATAATTGATAATTGGATGGCTAATAGGATGAAGGTAACATTTAAAGCTTATAATGATATAAAATGCATGAAATGACAATCACTGTTTTACTAAGTTAATGATTTATATGGGGTACATTAAGGAATACTTCTTGCTAATTTAATTAAATTTTTGTCATTCATTATGCAGTGGCTTTTTTAGAATTATAGATGAAATTCTCTGGCTAGATAAACGTTTAGTATTGCAATTACTCATTATACATTATTCACAAACACACTTTAAGGACTATTTAGTCATGCATGAAAAGAACTGAAGATAGGTATTTTAATTGTATCTTTTATCTTTTTTGTATCATGTATACTTCTTTTATTATGAAAAGGCAGAAAATCAAAATTTTTGGTTAACGCAGAAAAGTACTAAGCCTTAATGTCTCAATTTATTTCTAATGGTGAATCATTTTTTTATATTTCTGATACCATTTTTTTAATATATTTTTTATTTATTTATTTATTCTTTACATTGTAGCATAATTATCTAGTAAAGATCCCTTGTGGTCTATAGGGCAGATGATGTAAACGTCATCTGTTTCTATGGCCTATGGTTAGCGAGGGTGTTATGTGGCCAGCACAATGACCAATCGCCTTTACTTTTCCCCAACTAATATCAGGTACCCATTAGAGCTGGGTGGACTCTGAGGTGCCCAAAGATACCGAAATTAAAATCCCAGTCTCCACCAGGATTCAAACCCAGGACCCCTGGTTTGGAAGCCAATCACTTTACCACTCCCCATCGCACCTCCATATAATTTTCTAATTCTCATGAGTTAAGATTAACTCTTTCTCTCCTAATTGATGATTCCAGTGTTGATTTGACCCCCATTAAACTAAATTGGTTTTTGAATTTATAAACTTTAATTTGTGTTGTGTAAAATGAGCATGCAATTCCCCTATAATTCAATACTCAAATATAGCATTTTCTGATAACAAACAAAAAAAGGTATTGAAGTTTAATCAAAACAGGATAGTGAAATACAAATTAATAAAATGAATAATACTATTAAAACGAGGAAAATAATTAAGGAGAGAAACAGTTAAAGAATAATAAAAAAATAACATTGTTTTCATTTCTTCTTCTTCTCCATTCTTAATTTTTGTTGTTGGAGGGTTTCAATGAGTAATCCTACATCTTTGAAAATATACCAATAAGTAGACCTATTGTTAAAGTTTTCATTACACAGAATTAAGACCTGAAAGTCACTAATGCCAACTTCAAATCCTTTTTTCAGCCAACATTTTTCCTATGAAGTGCTCATATATAAAATATGTATTTGCTCAGAACATTTGTTATATATATTTGTTAGGGCTTCAATGAGCCTTATCCACCTATATACATATAATTGGGATATACAATTGTAACAATTATTTTGTATCTCTCCTTAAGTTTGCCTTTATTATCTATGTGCATACAAAGGTGTATTACTTTTATAAACAATGTAGGTCAAACATTATCAAACAATTTCATTATTATTGTGTTGTCCAGATGTGTTCACTTTAAGTATCCTGACTTGGAAGGTCATCCTAAAGGCTTAGGAAAGAGTGGCTACAAGGTTTTGGATGATAATACCAGAGTAGATGTTGTTCTTAATCCAGATGATACCCTAAATAATCTACTTGGATCTCAAGGTCTTGTTGAGATTAATGAGCGACAGGTTAGTTAGCCTTGAAGTTCTGCAAACATACGTGTGCTTTTAATTAAAATATAAACCTAATTTTCCAGTTAAGGCTATATTTCATTTATCTAATTTAGATTTTATTTTCAGATTTCATTACTCTGTTTTTTTTTTCTTCTTTGTAAATAAATTAACATATAAATTATTATGGAAGATGTTTATTATTTATAACATAAGTGAATGCCTGATCTTTTACAAAAAAAATATTCTGCAGTTCTTTGGACTTTATCAATTCAGACACTTTAGAATTCATTAATGTTACGATTAAAAACTTTTAGTTTCTTTATAAATTTCAGATGTCCATATACATATATGCATTTTTTCACCCTTAATCATACTCTCTGCAGAATGGCAGGGTATGGATTGGAAGTAAACAGGGTTTGAGCTTGGTACCATTGTGATGATAGTCCAAAGCTTTTACCTCATGACCAGGCTACAATATCAATCAATCAATCCATTGTTACCATACCAATGTCTATGTAGTCGAATAATTATATTGATTATATTTGTTGCAGAGATCTTTCATTATGGATCTGTATGTTCCATTACCCAATGAGTACCTGATATTTATCAACTATTATAACCCTGGTTCTTCTTCACAACAACTGGATGTAGAAGTCGAGCTGCCTGGTGGAAATAAGAAATCAGTTGTAACCCTTGCCAATTGTCCATTCACGTAAGACTTTTTTGTTTGTTTCTAAGTAAGGTCCAGATTTTTCTAGAGAAATGATTACTACTAGCCCAGATTTTCTGCAGGATGGCAGGGAATGACTGCAGGCAGGGTTTGAACTTAATAACATCAAGACAGTTCAGTGGATACCACACAGACAGGCAGCCACCCAATTGTTTGTTATAAATACCAACTCTATTAAATGCTTAGGGAATGGTGAAAGAGAGAGAGACATTTTGTATTGTGACCTTAGTGAATCAAAAATACATCTGCTTTTCAATTCATTACCTTTAACAGATTTGAAATTCATCATTTGGATCTTTTACAAAACAATTACTCTTAAATAAAATAAAAATTCAATTGGCTAGTTGTATTTTTAAAACTAATAACAAAGCATTGCCTCAATCCCTTTGTTTTTTTCTGGCTAGTTTATACATTTTGACCCCTGGGCATAAATCTAATTCATTTGTGTTAAACAATTTGAATAATAAAAATTATATGTCAGGAAGAGATTACATTAATAGTTTTATCATTATGATTATTTTATTTGAATATATTTGCCTTTGAAAGTTTTGTGAAATCAAGATTCCATTTTTTTGTTGTGCTATCAAAAATACTTTTTTTTCCCAATATTAATTGTTTCGAATATTTTATTCAACAGGACTTTGTGTCGTCAAGTTTTACGTGAACCTGAGGGTTGGGAAGCTTTGTTTAACATCACAACTGGTCGTGCTACACTTTACATCAACAGTAGAGGTGACGGGAAAGATGTTGACCTTTATATAGTAAGTTGATACTGTAGTAAATGACTCAATGCCACTTTTTCTACTATTTTTAAGAGTTAGCTCATGTGACAAACAAAACTAATTAAAAACAATCAATTGAGGCAGTGTTCAATACTGATCAGATGAAGTCAGTGAGCAGTTTGATTCTAAATGTGGGAAAAGTCTAAGCTTAGTCATCATTTTATTACTTACATTTTTTTTTTTATTTTGTGGAACGATTAACTAAAATGACAAATATAAAATCTCCTTTTTAAAATCCCTAAAAAAATATGTTTTAATTACATTAGCTAATAGGTAATCTATAATAATAGGTAATCAATTGTACGCATAGAAGAAATATTTCTAACACAAGATGAAATATTTCAAACATAAACACAGTATCGTAAACATTGTTGAGGTGTTGTTACTTCTGTTAAGAAGGTTGTGAGTCTGTTGACTTGAGATGATGTTATTTGTAGTTGTTATTATTAAATATGATACTTACAACTTCAACAAATTAATTTAAATCAAGTAATACGACCTCTTTAGAAATATAATAATTATTCAACCGAGAAGGGCATAGTCCAATGTCGTCGGATGAAGAAAAAACATGTCCTTTTCGAAGCATTACTACTACTCCTAGTCTGTCTCTAAGCTATTTCCATTATATGTTTTTAATGTACCATCTCAGCGCTATAGAAATTCCCAATTATCCCCAACTTCTACACATTTAACTATCAAGTCATTACAACATACAGAACACAAACCTGTAACATACAAACACAAATCACAGCCACACCACTCTCAAGCCAATCGCAGAAGAAGCATTCATCAAACAAGTTGTCTTAACACTAAAGCCTAACTCAAACATCATGCTTCTCCCCTGTTTAGGAAACTCTTTGATATCTTTTAGATGCATTGAGAACATTGGTATTATGCTAGCTACTTATGTTTGTATTATTTCTCACAACTGAACTAGTAATTCATACTTAAAATGTCCATTAACTTTGTAAAACTTAGAATATATTAAAATCATGCATCATTGATGATATTTTATTGCATGTGCCAATGTATCTTAAGTATCTTGCTAATTAGTTTATGTAAATATTGTCACAGGACTCAGTTTATGCCATCCCCAAAGCTCAGTATCATCATGACCTGATTATGCCAAAAACTATTTGTGTGGAAGTCAATGGAAAGTAAGTAGAGTTGAGCTCATTTGGTCACATCACACTTCTGACACAAAGTTCTGTTAGTTCAGAGAATTAAATTTACAAAGACTAATAATAAGTAAATACTCATTCAGAGTAGAAATTTTATTGTTACATCAGGACAAGTAATTTTTACAAAACAACACCAACCACACAATGATATAATATAAAGATAATATGTCATTATATTAGTTGCCTTGTATCAATCTTGTTAAGACTTAAATTGATTCCTACCTTAAACTTTCTTTGCTGGATTGTTTTCTTAGCTGTGTGCCCTCAGTGTATGGTACACCTGTTGGTGCTCAACGCATTGACTTTGAAAACACCCCAAATGAGGATCTGGTGTCCAAGTCTCCACCACCTGACATTTTGGATTCTAACATTGGATTGGTTAACTTGGAAGACACCATCAAGCTTGTGGTGAGATTAACATTTCATTGAAATAATTTGGTGATAAAACAAAATACAACAAAACATGCAAATCAGGGTGAACCACATTAGTCACACATTTCTCCTTTCATAACAAACTAAAAATGATACTTTTTATTACTTTATAGCTATCATATTGTACTATTGGAGTGCTTTAACTCAGTAAGAGTTTATTGTCAAAGGTACAACATTTTATGCTCCAAAAATTTTGTTTTAATTATTTATCAATTTAGGAACTTTTTAAAATAAGCAAATAACAAAAGATGAAAGATTAAAACTATAAAACTATTTCAAGTTTCATTTAGAATATCTGGAAGGATTTTTTAAGGATGTCTTGAGTCCACCCAAACGGGTATCTGACATTAGTCAGGAATGGCCAGGAGTTGGATTGGTTTGCCATTGGAAGCATTGCCATAAGGTTGTTATTGCCAAAACTGGTAATAATAATAACTGGATATAAGCACTTCACTCACTATAAAATAATGTAAGCATATTCAAAATATCATCATCTATCCCTTGGCTTTTGTAATGGTGTTGTGATAGTTCATAAAACCTAATCCCTCCACTTTTCAAGGTATGCATATGTTCTTAGGATATCAAGAGAGAGGCAGGTCCATTCTTTTATGTTGTCTAACTTATGCTTTGATACAAATAAATTAATTTTTAAAAAAACTTCACTTTAGCAAAAATTTGTTACATTGTGATCTCTTGAGTTACATTTTACTTTCACATCTTCTGTCAGGATCAGACATCTTGCCCAATATCAGAAGACAATAAAACTGATCAATGTGAGACAGAGACAGTTACCTCTGTGGTATGTGTTCATTGTTGAAGATAATTAAGGTTTACTATAAGTAGATTACATTACTCTAGAATAATTACCAACTTTTGCTTTGATTGAACTGGATGTTTTGGTGAATATGTAAATTGACTGGATATTCCTTAGAGCCTGCATGTTAAGGCAGCAAAAAAAAAATTGTAACACATTTTTGTAATCATTGATAATTTCTGCTTTCTGGCATTTATTATATTTTTCATTTTGTTACAAGCTAGGTTCTTTAGATGTCAACACTTAAAACTTTATCATATTCTTCAAACTATCATTTGATAATTTATTTTTCCACCACTGTTTTTGAACTTTTTTAAAAATTCGAATCTTCCTTTGGAATTAAAAATGATTACATACTAGACTAATTTTCCCCCAGAATGGGGCATGTTTCAAACCCAGGACCATCTATACAATAGTCCAGAGTGCATACCACATGATCAGGCTGCCATCCTTCTGTTATTGTTTTGAATTTCATAGAATATTTAACCTAAAAAAAACCTAGATAATCTAAGACCTGTACTAAAAAATCATATGCTAAATCTATTTAAAAAAAAAAGGATTCTAATGAATAAAAAAAATGAATTATTATCTTCAGAGACCTCTAGAGCTTTATGGACAAGTGCCTAAACCCGGACAGTATGTGTTCATTGTTCACTATTACATGCCTAAAGAAGCTGGACTTGCAATCCCTGTCTCTGTCTTTGCTGATGGTGTAGAATCAACAGGTTTCTAAGTTATTTTAATTTTATGAAGTCCTGTATTTACTTCATTTTTAACTATTGCAATAAACATTTTTTGTCTTGTTTTTTTTTAAATCTCCAGCACTTAAGACTTAATACTCATAAAATGAAGCGACATAAATTCACTTGACTCTAATAATCTGAAGTATTCTCTCAGGTATTTTTAGTCCACGCTTCTGCCCAAATATTGTTGGATGCCGTGCGACTATCAGGTTTGATATCTCTGGAGGAAATGTGGTTAGATTAACAGGAACTGATATCAAAGCAGTTTTCAATGGAACAAGAGTGGGACAGATCTGGCTTGTAAGTCAAAAACAGTGTATTGAATTAACAAATGAAAAAAAAAAGGCTGAATTGTTGCTAATGACAACACAAAATAACTTGGACCAATACCCACATTTACCTTTTTTTATCATTTAATTTTTATTTGATAAAATCCTGGATTATATATAATCTTCATTTTCTAAAGAATTTTAAACATGTAGGCAAAAAAAACCCATGGATTAGGGCAGTGTCCATATTAAATGCCTATATTATTTTATTATCAGAAATTTTAATATATATTTACAAATGTTGGCATCTTTCTACATTTTATTGATGGTGGGCAGTAATATTTAAAGAGATATTATTAAAAAGTATTTTATTTATTGGTGATGTTATCAGCAAAAAGGAGAAAAAAAAAATACAAATTACATAATAGTATACTAATACAGTACTTAAAAGGACTACTGTATTTCTAGGATTACATGCTGATAGTGCCTGTGGACCAATACAACCCAGATTTCCTGGATGTACTACCAGTGGACAAATCAGCCGAGTTTCTAAAGAAATGTGTTGATGATGGTTTCCAGCTCAAGTAAGCTTATAGAGTTTAGATGAGTAACATTTAAGTGATTGTACTATACAAGCAGAATACTATAGTTGATTAAATGATAAATAAAATTGCCTTCACTTAAAGTTGGCATCAATTCATTTACTGTAAGTTTATCTTCTTATAATTACAGCCACACTAAAAGCTGCCTTTGTTTTAAACATTAGATACTAATACTTCATTGTATACCTCAATAACTTTATACTTTTTTTAAAAACATAGATCAGCTTTAATATTTATAGCGTTTATATTTCTGAATCACAGAGAAGGTGATAAGTTTTGCCAAGAAGGGGCCTTCACTCTCACTACCAATTTCAACAATGGTGCATTGGACTGTAACTGTAATTCAGAAGGGTCACGCAGCTTTACCTGCGATACATTTGGTGGTTTTTGCCAGTGTAAAGATAATATAATTGGACGCACTTGTTCTGCTTGTCGGCCAGGATATTATGGTTTTCCGAACTGCAGGCGTAAGTTTAATAAAAATGTATATGCATGTTGTTCTTTATTAGCAGCTCTGATAGGGAAAAAGACGCTATTAGTTTTGTCTGTCCGTCCATCCCATTTAGATCTCAGAAACTAGAAGAGAAAATGAAATATTAGATCATTCAAAGTTCTGATGCAACAGCTACTTTTTTCTTTTCCAAAAGTGAACCATCTAATTTTTAAAATTATATATATATATATATATGCAAGCAGATTTTTCAAAAAAAATACACCACTTTTAAATGAAAAACTTCAGGGGAGGTAAGTTTTTTAAAAAGGTCACAGACTTATTCGTTAATTGATCTAAATCAAGCTTCATTCATAGATTCGCACATTGGTAAAAAAAATTGCATCAAAAGTCATAATGGAAAGAGTATCCATGGATCATTATAAAATATATTTTCATTCATTTTACATTTGAGTAAAAATCAATAGTAGTAGGTAATCAGCTCACTGTATTTGTTCAACAACTAGAGCAATAGTGTTTATTGGAACATATTTGAAGAAAGGTGCCACCTGCAATGTCTAGGAGGTTTCCATTCTGTTTTTAGGTGATCAGTAAAGACGAAGTGTTGTCCTGTTTGCTTATATGTGAAAAAAAAAACGCCAAATGATTCTTTACAATTTTATTAATTTAAAGGATCAAAACAAGACTATGGCTTAAATATTCCTGGTCCATTGGTGACTTCGATGGGGGCCGCCTCTGAGTTTGTGTTATCACACAATCTTGTTATTTGAGAGCTTATTGTGGTATTGTGGTGTTTTTTGTGTTGTTGTTTTTTATATGTATATCAGTTTCATTATTTAGAACATCTGTAAAAGGAACAGAACTTTGTAGATTCGAAAAAGTTTAATATAACCTTCACAGAGACAAAATGTTTGAAGATTTTTTTTATGAAACAATAAGGTTCTGGACTAGTCAAGATCAATTAGCCAGTTAATGAAAACATAAAAGGCTATTTGACTAGTAACAACTATTTGTAGACTGAGTTTGTCTCCTCTTTACAAGGTTTCTAAGCCCTTGTGATCAGTTTAGTTTTTCAAACTGACAAAAGTCCTTGAAGAAATTGGTTATGCTGATAACTGGAATATTATTATTGAAAGCAGACATTTGAATATTTATCACAAACAGACAGTTGGCGTTACTGAACTAAAAGTCCAAAACAAATGAAGAGGTGCTGGCATTAGTCTGTCAAGTTGGGTTACAAAAAGATGTAGACTGATACAGACTAATTGATACAATTACACTAAATATAAGCTTTGTTTTTTAAAAAAGTATTTAAATGTTTTTCTTGTACTTAAAAATATGTATATTATTTTAAAATTTTCAGCCTGTAACTGCCCATTTGGTGTGTGCCAGGCTGACACAGGTGAATGTGTCTGCCCTCCATTCGTGGAAGGTCAAAGCTGTGATAGATGTAAGCCAGAGGCTTACGGTTACGATAGACTGATTGGCTGTCAAGTAAGCAAAAGTGACCATGACATATATCTAAGGACTTTAAAAACAACAACCAAGACTGAAATAGCCACTAAAAAAACATCTTATGACTTCAGTTTTTCTAATATTTCCATTTCTCCCACAGCAATGTAGTTGTCATCCAGAGGGAGTGCTTAGCAGAGATTTGAACTGTGACCAAGTGACTGGACAGTGCAGGCAAGATTTTTTTTAAACATATTTGTTTGTTTGTCTGTTTATTTGTTTGCTTGTCTGTTTATGTATGGTATCTGTTTATTTAATTGTTAAATCTTTTTAAAATTAGCAAATTACATCTTTAAAATTTACAATACTGTATGTTTTAAAAAAAAAATTCATTTAACCTTCACAAAAGCTAACTTTCATCGAGAAAATTATTTACAAGTTTTGTTACTTAGATAATTTAATACAAATATTGAACGCGAGTATTTTTGTAAAATGTTAAAAAAAAAAAGTGGTATTCTAAACTTCTGCTGTCTTGAGCCAAAATCAGAAATTAAAATTTCCAACTACAAATAATTTTGAAAGCTACTGAATAATTAATGAATAAATAAGTCCTTTTTTCATTGGTTCAACATTTTGTAATTCATCACCAGCCGATACTTATTAATTCATAATTAAATGGTTGACAAAAATTGCTCTTTAAGCTACCATAGACCGTGCAGAAAAAAATCCCTTAAAGAAAATTTGATTCAAAATATGTATGAATGAACCTGCTTTTCACTTGATACCCAAATTTTAATCACCTCTAATTAACATGGGAACATTGTTCGATTTCCTCACACTTCACTCTCATCATCATCATTCCTTTGCATTCCTCATGGAACAGAAGGGCTCAGAGTAAACACAAACACGCCACTCTCCACATTCTCTTGCTAGCTTTTTAATGGCTCCCCTGCTCTTTCATGTCCTCTCGGCTTTATCTAGTACACTGCATTGACACGTTCTTTTTGAACTTTCTCTGCATCTTGTGCCATGGGGTTCTACTAATTCCTGTCTAGCTCTGTTGTTGGTATCTTTTCCAAGGGTTTGACCAATCCATCTCCACTTTCTCTCTGATATTCACACCTCTATATTACTCTCAAAGTTTGGTGCTTTCTATTTTGTCATATCAGTGTATTTTCAAGATATTTGTCAGACATCTGTTGATGAAGGTCTGTACTTTGTTTTGTTGTTGCTTCAGTTGTTCACCATGTTTAAACCATACAGTAGGACCGCTTTGAGTTTTAGAGTTAAAGGTTCTTATTTTAGTCTTGTTAGTGGGGAGATTTCCAGATTGGTTTTAGGTGTGTAAATGTATGATGCACTAGATTAATGACATCTAATGTCTTCAGATGAAGACACTTCGCTCTAAATCACCCTTAAATGTTTTTGGATGATGTTGAGTTTTGTGTAAAGAAATCAGTTTCCAGCAAGTATTAATTGTTCACACTTAACTTTTAAAAAAATGTCTGAGAGTTTGTTCTGCTTTGCATCTTCAGGTGCAAGCCCCATGTAGGAGGCCGACGCTGTAATACATGCATGGCTGGCTTCTATTCATTCCCACACTGTGAAGACTGTGGGTGTGATGTCAGAGGAACACTGCCTGGCATTTGTGACCTGAGAACTTCTCAATGTTTCTGCAAGGTTTTTAACTATTTCCTTCATTTTTTGTTTTTGATAAAATTCATTTCATTTCAGAAAAGAAACAAATGTAAGTTTGCCAAAATTAAGAACAAAGTTAAAATATAATTGAATTAAAAAAAACACAATTGTATTATTATGACATGAAAAAGTGAAGTACTAATAGTAATTTTTCTTTTAGTCTGTTGAATAAATTATTTCATTTATACTCATTTTAGTTTGTAAACTAAAAAAAAAAATTCATAAAAATATTGAAAAAAATTTTTTTTTATTGTAATTTATTTATTTTTGACATCATTAAATGTTTTTTTTTGTTATGAATATTAAATATACAATTTCTACAGAGATAAATCTGAAATGCTGCCAGTATAATCTTTTACACCAAACATGTTCCTCTCATACATTATCAAACAAAAAAATCTTTGAACTACAGCTCTAAAGATATAAAAAATAATTACTCCTCAGTTTACACATTTTTACTATCACAAGTCATACAAAATTGATGCAAGAACACGTTCGTTCCCTTAAGAATAAAAATGTTAAATAAAAACTTGTTTCTTTTCTTCAGCTATATTATTGTACACTTAAATGTAAAATTATGGGATATGATTGTCAAATGGTTGCATCTCATTAGAGCTGTGGGGGCACAGTGGCTGACTGGTTTAGCATTTGGCTTTTGAACCTGGGGTCCTGGGTTTGAATCTCGATGAAGACTGGTATTTTGACTTTCAGGATTTTTAGGGTGCCCCTGAGTCTACCCCAGTCTCACGGGTACCTGACTTTAGTTGGGGAAAGTAAAAGCGGTTGGTGGTTGTGCTGGCCACATGACAACATGCTCATTGACAGTTAACCTAAGAAACGGATCACCTTAACTTCATCTGCCCTATAGATTGCAAGTTCTGAAGGGGAACTTTTATAAAATAATTTTACCCATTACAGCTGGGTTATCTCAGAGGTGCCCTAAAGATCCCGAAATTAAAATTCCAATTTTTTTCATCAGGATTCAAACCTGAGACCCACCAGTTCAGAAGCCAACTGCTTTACCATTCAACCACCATGACTCCCATTGGTTAAAAAGCTGGATGATTATATTTAATGCTCCATGAGCCAACACATATTTTGTATATTTATTGAATTTTTTATTTCTATTTCTTTGATTCTAGGAAAACGTCGAAGGTGCCCAGTGTGACAAGTGTATTGATGGCACTTTCAGTTTGAGCTCTGAACATCCCAAAGGCTGCACAAAGTGTTTTTGTTTCGGTCACACCACACGCTGCGAGAGCACTACATTGAGTTGGTATGGGGTAAGTGTTCATGTAATTTCTTTATCTTCTGAATGTTTTTTTTAATTTAATGTAACAATTCATATTGAAATTTTGTAGTTTGGTTTTAGTTGCTTAAAATATAGGCCTAATATCTTAAACAAGAACAAGAAGTTTTTGTTTTCTCATGCCAAAAATTAAGTTGACATACATTAACCTTCGGTTTGGAAGCCATGTACTTTACCACTCAGCCACCATACCTCCTGAAGTAAATATGAATTAAGTGAAATTTTAATTTATGCAAATTTGAATATTCTGGATTCCAGTTGTTAATTAAGGTCTTCTTACCTTATCTTATATAATACTGACATTAGTTCAAAAAAGAAGAGGATTACGTCCTACGCGTCATGCATTTAGTCATGCATATTAACCAATGACTTAAGTTCTGCCAAGTCACTGGTCTAGGTTCACAGTCAACAATAAGTAAACAACTACCATTAGCGTCATGGCAGAAAACAACAACTTTATTTTCTTGTACGAGTGCACCTTTGCGCACCATATCAACACCACTGTAATTTGTTCATTATGAATTTCAGCACTATTGTTATCAGTTTTTATATTTTGTTAGAAAACTAATTGTATGAAAAGGTTTTAATAGTAATTTATTTCTTTGTAGATAACTTCAATGTCAGGCTGGAAATTAAGTAACAACAAAAATGTTGACGTTGAGCCCGATACCGTCTCTGTTCGTAATGTTAAGGATGGCATTGATGATGGAGAATCTGTGTACTGGGTGGCCCCAGCAGACTATCTAGGCAAAAAAGTAAGTGTCTGCTGAGTTGATTTTTAAACCCATGTATACTTGTAAAAATGTACAGATATTTCAAAAGTAAGTGTCTGCTGAGTTGATTTTTAAAGCCATGTATACTTGTAAAAACGTACAGATGATTCAAAAGTAAGTGTCTGCTGAGTTGATTTTGTAAATCCATATGTATCCTTATAAAAATGTATAGAGATTTCAAATGTAATCAAACATTTATCACAGTGATAATGACAAAAATCTTAAAATGGTAATATTGATCAAATATGTATCCTTACTTCTCTTGGAGCCTTGAAATAGTTTTCCAGCGATGGATTACAATTGATTTTTTTTCTCTATTTCTAGATCAACTCATATGGTGGCAAACTTCAGTACTCAGTGTACAATGATGTTTCAGAGGGCAGACAAGTGTATGCATTGGGTCATCATGATGTCATAATCACAGTATGTTTTAATTTTTTTTTTTTAAACAACTGAATCTTTATTTTCATTTCAAGCTTTTTTTTTTATTTTGATGGTACATATAATGGAGAGTATAAGGCTTCAGTCCTGGAACAAACAAAATATTAAGTTTATGAAAAGAAATTTTTACAAATAAGGTAAGATCATTTCATAGGTCCAAGGAATAAGATAAGATAAATGATCCAAACAAATGGGAATTCACTTTTTGACTACAGTTGTCTACCTCAGCATTTCATCTATAACAATGACAATATAGATGCAAACGTGAACAACATTCACATCACACACAGAACCTGCGCTTTATCAAACAAGAAAATATAGCTTAAATTATTCCTAATCTTGGTTATTATAATCTATTTATCATCCCTCAACTTGTATCAGGACACTAGAATGGACATATCTCCAAGTCGTTATATTTATAACAAATATTCACATATAAGATTTGTAAATTACTTAACTTAGAGACACTTATGAGCTGAAGACTAAAAAAAAAAGTAAAGTGGCAATAATACATAAAAAGCACTGAACCATAACTTATGAATACAAAATCATAACCTAATAACTTGCTCAGAAAAGTGCATTTCTTATTTAATATGTTAGAACAAATTCCTACAAATTGTCTTTCTTCTCTGCCATTGAAAAATGGAACAGGTTGTTTGAATTAGCCATGAAAACCATTGATTTAGTAAAGTTTTATGTCTCTAAATATCATTTTGTTTTGAAGAAAAGTCTTTAATTTCTAATAAAAAATAAAAAATTTTATATTTTATCTGGGTTTTAAGCAGTACACTTTTACATTCTACACTTACATTTACAGATGATTGTAATGGTGGTTAACCACATTTATCATATTTTTTTACTAAGCTTGTATGCTGCTTAAGAAATTTTATAATGGTTACCTTTCCATCTCATAGGGAAACAACATGACCATTGTGCACACTCTTAAGACACAGCCTGCCCCTAAAGTGAAAACAGAGGTTGAGCTTCAGTTAGTTCAGGTACAGTAACATTTAGGTTCAGACTGAATCAAAATAGTCTAGACTTTAACCCTAATTGTGCTGGTGTAATGGTTTTAGTCTTAGTGAGGATCGTTTGCTAGTCAAGACTTTAACGCTAATAGTGCTGGAGTAATGTTCTTAGTCTTAGTGAGGCTTGTTTGCTTGAAAACATTTCTTCTATAGTCAAGGTTAATGCTTGTTGCTAAAGGACTGTCAGCACAAAATAGTATTACAGTGCTCTTAGTTCATTGACATCCACCAGGTGGTATGGACCATAAATTGTAATCATCTTTTGATTGTAAGAAAAAACTTGTAAGATTATTTTTTATATGGAGCACATAAAAGTTAGCAGTTACTTTTCCTCTGTAGCCTATTTTAAATAGCTAGAAACGAAATTTATATTTCTCAGATACAAAGGTATTTTTATGATTGGACTCAAAACTGAAATATACTTTTGTGTTCAGGACATAGTACAAACTTAAACTTTTTTTTTCTTAAATAAACAGTTCAAATGTTACTTTCACTTTCACTTTCACTTTCTTCACAGTACAATTTTCAACATGAAGGAACCCAAAATCGTGTTTCTCGTGAGCAGTTTATGATGATTCTTATAAATATTGAATCTATTCTTATCAGAGCTACCTATTATTCTGATGTGGATTTAGCTAGGTAACTGCTTATCTAAAGTTTGTTTTACATTTTCGGATGTTCCTTCAAAATTAAAGATTATTGCATCGTAGCCCAAACCTTTTCCAGGATGTAGTGAGGAGGGGAGATGGAGGCAGAGTTTAAAATCTGGTACATGAAGATGGCAGCCAATATAAAATTAAAAAAAATGTAACTATTTGATAACTATGTTACACCACATTTATTGATTATTGTATACAATATTATGAAAATATTTTTTTTTTTAATTTTTGAAGGAACATCTGCAATTGGAAAAATAAAAATATTGTTAGTTTATTTTATAACACTCATAATTTATTGTTTGTGGACATTTCATTTAATTTTTTTCATTTTTGTGAACAGTTTATCAAACGTAAGAATGGAGATTGCTACAGTGAATGGCTTTGGGGAAGTTGCAAAAACTGTAGAAGAGTGTAATTGTCCACCTAATTACAGAGGAGCTTCTTGTGAGGTATTAGTTTTTTAAAATGTGTAGTGAAAATAAGAAACTTATTGAAATGAACTTTGAAAATTTATTTTAATTGCTTGCTTTTAGATTTTATTATTATACTGAACCAGAAAAGCCCAAATTTGATGGCCTATGGGTTACTTTCTGGTCCTTTGAAAGTTCTGCCCACAGTACATAATGAAGCCTTAGAAAATGTTTCATTAGGACCAAGCGTTTTTTTGTTTTTACGAAGCTTATATCAACTTATTCTGTCTGTCTGTTAAAAGAGTTATTATTTCTTTTACTTGACAAAACAAGAAACAATTTTTAAAATTCACTGATTCCTTTATTGACTATTGGTTTTTTTTTTTTTGGTAATTGAACAAGGGAAAGAAACAGTGTTTGACAGATGTGGTGGTATAAGCTGAATTAGTCCCTTTGAGGAGACGAGCCTTGACTGAACAAGTTTTTTTTATGCATTTTTAAAGGCAATCACAGTAACACATGTACCCAGATACTCCCTTCTTCCCCCCCCCTCCCTCCAATTTCTAAATGCACAGATTTATTAATGTTATTCTAGATATGTTACACATTTAATTACATGACTGATCCAAACTTAATATAACTACAATTAATGTAAGCTTTTTTTTTTCTTAAAAATATTTTTGCAAGATTATCTTGTTTACTGTGTACTGATACTAACCATAGATTTATTTCTTGTCAGGACTGTGCCCCAGGCTACTACAGAGCTCGCACAACACCTTACCTTGGCATCTGTCTCAAGTGTAACTGTAATGGTCATTCTGACTCTTGTGATGTGGTTACTGGAGAATGTTATGTAAGTAAAGCTTCCCACTGGCCTACATCTTCTTTCACAACCAGTGATCAATGCAGCACTGATGCAGCTTGAAAGAGATTTCTATAAAATATTAATTTCTGTTCCTGTATTCTTCATTCTTTTGTTGATGTTAATTTCTTATGAAAATTCCTGTCTGGAAATATTAAGCAACTATTTGTATTTTTCAGAACTGTCAAAATAACACTACTGGGCCTCATTGTGAGAAATGTATTGCTGGCTATTTTGGTGATCCTGAAACAGGCCCCTGTCGTATTTGTCCTTGCCCTTTGGAAATCCCCTCTAACAAGTATGTTTAGGTTAACTTGCATTTTTTAATAATTGATAAAGTTAGGATCTGTTAAAAAAATAATTGTAATGGAAACATTATAGGAACTTCCCACATACTATCTAGTAAATGGTGGAGGGGTTTAGGCAACATTTTAAAGGAGTAACTTCAATGCATAAAGCTCTTATAGAAATACACATTAAAATTGATACAAGGTGCATTAAACCATAGCTTTAAATTACACATTAATCTTTGGGGCTAGGATGCAATAATCATCATTTCTGAAAAAATTTCCAAAATATATAAAACTTTTATAGTTGCCATTATTAAAACCATTAGTAACAAAATCATATTTACTCTAGGATAGAACATTAAAAACAAAGTGGCAATAAAACATAAAACAGTAAAGACCTAGTAAACATTTTCATTATTTCACAACATTAAAATTATTTCATAACTTTGTGATAAACATTTATTCTGCCTTCAGTTTTGCCAGTACCTGTAATTATAATGAAAGCCAAGGAACACTTCAGTGTAGCTGCTTTCCAGGATATTCAGGATCCAGATGTCAAAGGTCAGAATGAAAAACATGTAGCTTACTCTAAAAGAATTATGTTTTTTTGTAAATTTGACTAGAATTTCTAGTAGACTGTTGACACTTTAGTCACACGAGAAGTTGCAAAGGGAAAATATAGTCTCTTGAGACGTAAAATGCCACAGAGATTTTAACACTAGTATTTGACTGTGATGATGTTTGTAATAGATTAATACTTTAAGGAGTATGGTGAAACTAAAAGGACATTATTTGTAAATGGCATGTAGATGTTTTTATTTTAACAAAATGTTATAAAAGTTTTAAAATTTGATTATAAATTTATTTGCATTTGATTTTTTTTTTTTTAATTATATTTTTTAAAAAACATAATATTTTATTTTAATTTCTGTAAATATTTTCAAAAGGTCATTTTGCTTATTAGTCAAACAAATATTTCACATCTTTCTCTATCTACTAATTTTCTGTTTATTTTAATACTTTTTTGATGAATTTAGTTGTGACTCTGGCTATTATGGCAACCCTCGTGAGATTGGAGGCTTTTGTCAGCCATGCAACTGCAGTGGCAATATTGACATGACCAATCCACGCAGCTGTGACAGATTCACTGGGGATTGCCTTATATGTGAGCGACACACAGCTGGAAGCAGGTGTGAGTACTGTCAGGATTGGTACTGGGGTGATGCAATCATCCAAAAGAACTGCCAGCGTAAGTAACTCTGAGGAGAACTTTGTTAAATGTGAGATTTTTGTCAAACATGCTTTAATGTAGCCTTTGTAGTACTGAGGGTAGGGCCACATTTGCTGAGTGGTTAAGCACTTGACTTGACTTCTGAACCTAGGGTCCTGGGTTCGAATCTCAGTGAAGACTGTTATTTTGAATTTTGGGAACACCTCAGTCTACCCAACTCTAATGGGTACCTGACTTTAGTTGGGGAAAGTTGGTTGTTGTTCTGGCCACATGGCACCCTGCTTGTAAGCCAATGACCAAAGAAACAGATGACCTTAACATTGTCTGCCTTATTGATCACAAGGTCTGAAAGTGGAAAGCGTGGTTGAGAGGCCAAGTGCGCTTGAACTTGGCTTGGCTAGGCTACCTAGGAGGAGGCTCGAGGTTCGACACCCGACTCGGGCAGAGTTGTGTTTACTGAGCGCTTTAAGGCAGCACGGAAAACCAACTCCTAGATACCCCCTCCCCCCCACTGGTCCACAAATGAGATTGGACCAAAAGCGCTCTGAGCATGCTATAAGCATGAAAGTAGCGCTATATAAAAACTATAATAATAATGATAATAACTTTACTAAATACTGACGGTATATTTTAGATTTTAAATTTATGTCTTCACTTCATAACTTATATATTACAGACATTACTTCTGGTTTACCTCTTAGCCTGTATTACAATTACCTGCTTTCTGAATTTACAGAATGTTCCTGCAACAGATGTGGCTCTGTTTCTTGTTACAAGGAGAATGGATTCTGTCAGTGCAAACCCAATGTTGTTGGCCAGGATTGTGACAGATGTGCAGTAAGTTTCTCTATAGCAACATTTTGTTCTTGGACTTGGATTTGGTCAAGTAATGATTAAACTTACTATTTGGAATACAGTTCATTTTACAGTGCTTCTCAATTTGTTAAACCAAACTAGTTAGGACTTAAATTTTAGAATCTCCATAAAAGATGATAAAAATTCAATAAATTTGTCCTTAAATGAAATACTTATTTCATATGGCTATTTAAAAAGTGTTGTTTTTTTCCCACAAGCAAACTAAAAATACTCATAAAAGGTATTTTGTAAGTTTAATCTTTGACGAATGAGTTTATATGTGTCATATCCAGTAAAACTATAAAGTGTGAACTATTTACTTTAAATATTGTTAATACTTGCGTATAGTAAATGTACAGCGTGTCATGTCATATTGCCACACTTTGAAATCATCTTCATCTTTTTTCCACAGCAAAACACCTGGGGCTTTGACTTCTGTAGTGGTGGCTGCAGGGATTGTGAGTGTGGTGCCGGCGCTGTGACCCAGCAGTGTGACCTGAATACAGGCATCTGTTTGTGTCAGCCTGGGGTAGAGGGAGAAAAATGTGATCGTTGCAAACATGGCCATTGGAATTTGGGAGCATCAGGATGTGAAGGTCTAAAATCAGATTTACAGGCTAATAGTCAGGTTGTTTGTTGGATAGTAACATACTGAATTAATTTATTTTTTGTAATCACAGCTTGTCAGTGTGAATTTGATGGAGCTACTGGTTGTGACCCAGATACTGGAAGGTGCATGTGTTTGCCTGGAGTTACAGGAGAAAGATGTGATCGATGTCTCCCTCGATGGATTCTTGTTCCAAATAGAGGATGTCAAGGTAGAGATGAATAGCTTAAACTGATGAGAAAGCTTCATCACTTTAGTCAGTTTAATCAAAATAAGATTTTTATTTGATTTGTCTCATATTATGATGATGCACATTTTTATTCTTTGCTAATGATCACTAGATTGGGTATGGTGGCTGAGTGGTAAAATGCTTATCTTCCAAACAAAAGGGTCTAAAGTAGAATCCTAGTGAAGAATATGATTTTGAAATTCAGGATTCCCCCTGCATCTACCCAACTCAAATGGGTACTTAATATACATTGGGAAATAATATGCCTTTGGCCATTTTGCTGGCCACCTGACATCCTTATAAAATCATTTATCATACAAACAGATGAGCTTTACATCATCTTCTCCCATAGATAGCAATGTAATAGAATGATTTTTTTTTTTTAACTTTTAATGATTACCAGGTCAAGTAGCATTCAGGATCATAGAGAGGTCTTAATGTTTTCAATTTTTTAGTTTTGTTTTTATTGATTTACCATTTTTTTAGTTTCATTAAAAAAAATTAACTCTTTGTCTGCTCATCAGAATGTGATTACTGTGTCCACCTGTTGATAGATGACCTTGATACTCACTACATGAATGTTAATGTTGTCCGCCGTCAGCTCCACGAGGTATCTGTTGGTGTGGGAGCATTTAATAGGTTGTCCAACTACCAAGATCAAGTCTCAGATCTCAGAGTAAGCACCTTGAAATATTTGGCATTAAATCAATTCAGGTTGTGGTCAAAAGCAATTCAAATTTATTATAGTTTGTTCAATAGAGAAGTGTTTTTTAGGCATAGTTTCCTTCCTGTGTCAAAAATGGAGTATTTCATTAAGATTTTGTAGTATTCCTAGTTTTAAGGTTACCACCTATTTTGGTATTGAAACATAACCATTTCTCCCCTTGACATAATAACAAAAGTAAAATAGGTTTTTCATCTTTGTGCCTGTGGCCTAATTGATAAGTTAATCACCTCCCTGACCAATAATAGTGGGGGACAAAGCCATCATTGCAATATAATTTATTGTTAGGTTTGAAAAAACAACAACACTTAGTCACACTAGTATAATGTTTCTCACTATCCAGGCTCTCTCTGCAAACTGCACCACATGACACAACTAGCTCAAAGAACTTTATAATTCAGGGCTCCAAAGTAACAGTAACAGTTTAATTTCAAATACATCACAGCCAAACTGTGCTATTGGTAAAAAATAAACACTGACTGTACAAAAACGTTGCCTCTGTCCCAGACTGCTTACACACCGTGCAGGTTCTGACTTCACCTCGTACTGGTATTATTGTGAGGTAACGGGAAGTGCCTTGACTCTAACACACTCGCTCTTATATAGGGTCCCTACAGGCCTTCTAGAATCAGATGGAACATCGCTTGACCACTGGTTGATCACATTCGCAGTGACTTGCATGCGTAGTATTTACAACACAGGTCCTTGCAGAACTGGTGTGTACTGTCACTCATCACAGTTGACCTCTCATCTAGCGCTGGCCTGAGGTGATTTGCGTTGTCTAAAAACACACACAGAACTAACCCCCATCTGTGTTTATAACATTAACAATATTTAAATTTAGGACTTTATCTGTTTGTATAAAAATATCTTTTATCAGAGATAAACTTTAGTCAGGGCCAGGAGGGAAATTGGTAGAAGGGTTAATTCCAAACAAATGGTGGGATGTAATAGCTTGGAAAGCTGGGAGTGGATTGAGCAAGACTTTAGGGGCAGAGGAGAGCTGTGTCAAGACAACATTTTAATCCTTTTTTTTTTCTAGTAAGCGTTCATTGTAGATAAATAGTTGTTTTTTTTAAATGTCATATAGTCTGACTACAAAGCTGGGTATTTAAGCAATGATTTAGTAAAACAAAATATTTCATATATTTTGATTACAAAGAGAGTCAATATTCTTTCATCACATTCTTTTCCAGTAAGGACACAGTTTATCTTTGTATTCCTCCTCTACGCAAGGTTGGGTTTATTTGTTCTTGTCTCTAAAAGAACATCTTGAACTTGTTATATAAAATTGCTGTAAACTTATCTAGCCCTATTAGTAAAATATAACTGCACAATGAAAAATATTTTTTAAAATATATATATTTATTTATTTTTTCTTAAAACAGCCTTTAGTTGATCAATTAAATACTCGAGAATCTGATGATTTTGGGGAAAAGTTAAAATCGCTGAAAGCACTTTTGGACAACCACTCTATTGAAGTCAGAAAATATCACAGCCAGGTTAGTGCCTTCATATGATACTGTTCATACTTAACTCTTGTTTGCTGAAATATTTTTATCACCCCATGAGTTACACATAATGTATTGTTAAAATTTTGGCTTTCAAAGAAATCTTATTTAACTTGGATCATTTTGTAAAATATAGACATGTATTTTTTTTTTTTTTTTAGTTGTTTAATATACAAATTCAATTTTCAGTTAAATGTCGAAGAAACAATATCACTGGTTTACAAGATTTCATTATTTCAATTATCATAAAATCTGTAAAAAAAAAAAAATATATGTTGTTATTAGCTGAAATTTCTAGAACATTGCTTGTGAAATATCTGCAGCCAACAAATTGTGAAAGGAAAGAAGACAAACAATTATTGTGAAAATTTAAAAGATAAAAATAAAACACAATCCTAAAACGAAAGCAAATTAGACTTGAGAGTTCACATCACTTAGCATAATATTTCTTGCATATTTATTTACTAATTTCTGCACTGTTTTGTTGTTGTTTTTTTACTTTGTTTGGCATAGGAGTTTCATTTTTCTTCCATTAAAATATTGCTTAAATATTTACATTTTATAATCCAGTCTGTAGGTGTTTCATCCGATGCTGCCAACATTGAAACACAAATCTCTGAACTGAATGCTAAAACTAATGATGCCACTGACGCAGCCAAAAATGTGACTTTATTAGGACAAGGTAATAAACCTTAACAGACTTTTCAAAACATTAAAATGTTTTTAATTTGAACTGCCAGTTTGGATTAAATTATCTTCAAAAAAGATATTCATTATTTAAAAAAATGCCAAAATTAAAATGCAATTATTCAATAGTATCAAGTCTGCTCAGCAAATGTTTCATCTTGTATTGCATTGGTAATTAATTTTATATATAATTATAATTTATAATTTTGGAAATTATACATAAAACTCTGAACCATAGTCTTCAAATTCAAAAACAAAATCTAATAAAATACTCAGAAAGACACAAGGATAAGGGCCCATTCCTCATTCTATATGCTAGGACAAATTTGTACAAATCTCTTTCTTCCCTAGTGCCATAACAGCATGGGATGGTTTGCCAGAGCTAGCCAGGAAAACCAATGACTTGGCAGAATTTAGGTCATTGGTTATAATGCATGACTAAATGCATTACGCATAGGACGTAATTATCTTCTTTTTTGAAGTAACGTCTGTATTATATAAGATAAGATAAGAAGATATTCTATCATTTGGTAACATCTTTGTAATGCTAATGAAAAAAAATATTTTGTAAAAAATGTATTCTGTTTATAAAAGTCAACTTTGAACAGAAACAAAAATGACACACTAATATTTGCATACTTATGTCTTATATGATACAGACGTTACTTCAAAAAAGAAGATGATTACGTCCTACGCGTCATGCATTCAGTCATGCATATTAACCAATGACATATTCCTTACTTACATACTGATACTAATGACTGAATTTTATCATGTTCCTCCAACTGACATTCAGCTTTCACTCTATGTTTATGGTGTAGGATTGCACTTTCATGTACGTATGTATACGTCTAATAAACCCTCTTGAATTCCCTCAGAGACCTTGCAATTCATCCAATTAGTAGACCAGAAGCTGATGGATTCTTCTGACTCTGTGATCATTGATGCTCTCCTAACAGAGAGTAATATGATAGCTCAAGAGATAGAAAACTTGGATTTCTCTGTTAGAAAATTGAACTCCAATGAAGAAAAAGAAAATGCTACTGAAGGTATAGATGGATGAAAATTTATACTTTCTTTATTATTTTTTTAATGTTATTTTGATAACAGCCTGAACTTTCCCTTTGCTGTCCAGAACTTCTTGGAAATAGAAACAAAATCTAAAAGCACAATTTTTATCTAAAAATTACATATTCTGAAGGGGAGGGGAGACAAGTAAAGTTCCCCTTTCAGACCTTGCAATCTATAGAGCAAATGATGTAAAGGTTATCTGTTTCTGTGGCCCACAGATAATGAGGGTGTCATATGGCCAGCACAATGACCAACCGCCTTTACTTTTCCCCAACTAATGTCAGGTACCCATTATAGTTGGGTGGACTCAGAACTCTGGAATAAAAAAAAACTTCACAAGGATTTGAATCCAGAATCCCTTGGTTCAGAAGTCAATTGCATTACCACTCATCCACCATAGAAATCAATTGACATTCAATCTTTGCAGTCTTTCCTAGTTGATTTTGGGATTTTGCATTTGATCATTATGTCAAGCAGTTCATTTTGGTTACTAGCAAATACATGATATTTACTAAGAAGAATGGTGTGAGCAGCTGTTATTTTGTTACTTGTTCTTATGTCAATTCATTTTTTCAGTATCACCTTTAATTAGAGCCTTTCTCCTATTATGTAAATCAGTTTTTTTCCAAGTTTTGCCTGTGATGTTCCCAGATGAAACTATTTCTTTTTTGCATATATATTTAAGTTTGTTGATTTGTCTCCAGGCTTTATACTTTTTATGCCTGGTACATCCCCCCGTCCTTTTGGCTTTTTTTTCTTTTTTTGAAATTTTAATAAACAGGCTGTTAGGTCTTTTCTTGGCTCATTAGGGGTCACTTACGAACGATTACTGCTGATCTATAGTAAACACTTATAGAAAACAATTATAATAATAATAATTTATTGCTTTTATATAGCGCTACTTTCATGCTTATAACATGCTCAGAGCGCTATGGTCCATCTCATTTGTTGGCCAGTTGGGGGGGTTTGTTATCTAGGAGTAGGTTTTCCGTGCTGCCTATAGGCGCTCAGTAAACACAGCTCTGCTCGAGTCGCATGTCGATCCTCGAGCTGCCTTCATAAGTAGCCATTTATTTCTAAAAGAATCCAGAAAAATGTTCTCATGAAATTATATTATTTATATAGAAAACACTCAGTAATAGCAAACAAAAATATATTCTTTTCATATATAGCAACTAACACAAACACCAGTCCAGGAAATAATTGACTACAAAATTCTCTCTATCATACAAGGAAAACACACATTCAAAAACATCACGTGTATACTGGTCACATTCATACCTGAGGATATAAACAAAGGAATATAACTTTTTCATACCAAAATATCAACAAAGAAATAATGCATTCACTCTCGCCACACCTGCCCCAGGCATAGGCCACATTTTAACATACCCTCAGGGCCACTGCTACCTACTGTGCATTGTGTGCATTGCACGCAGGCAGCCAAATGTAGGGGCGGCCAAATAATTATTCCATGGTTACCTATATTTTAACATTTCTTTTTATAATAAAAAACAAATTACTCAAATATTTTAATATTTTATATAAATTCTAATTATTCCATTATCCTTTGAATGATATTTGTACATAAGATGCTATTTTGGAAATTTCATCATTTCATCTTCTAATATGACCTTGTCAAATGTAGACTGTATTCGTGATGGGCGTATGTAACAATATGAGTTAAAACTTTTGAAGAAAACATTAGTGTGATTCTTCTGGATTTTCTTTCCTGGGATTGGTCGAATTTCTTCAGACTATTGCACTGTTATAGTGACGATTTTTGTGTGAAAAAAAAGGTCAAACAGAGACTTCTTACATAGCACAAAGATGATCTTTAAAAAGATCCCGCCCATTACAGACATCCGTGTGCTATATATACCTACTTTTAACCTAGAATGTCCCTCAAATAATACTATTGACTATGTCCATGATGGAGCGCAAGCATCTTTGGTGAAAGCGCTCAAGTAGTCTTAGTTGCTTTCTGTATAACACCCATGTCTCAGATTCATATAGAAGGGTTGAGAGAACCAACACTATACCTTCCATTACATCTAAAATTCTAAGTAGTTTGCTTTTTAATTTACTCAGAATGTCATTGACACATATTACAAGAATATATATATATCGTTCTTAAATACAGATGTGTCCAGGGCTTTACTTTTACGAGATAGCTCTATGAAGAACTTTAACTACTCTAATCAACTAATCCAAGACATTGCTAAGCTTGAGAGCAGGCTGAATGATCTCCTCAACAACACTCAAGGCAGCACTGAAAGCACAGAGGCTGCACAGGGTATCATAAGAAGACTGCGAGCTGTTCACGTGGAAAATTTGATGGTTGTTCAGAAAAAAAATGTTTTTTTCAATTCTTTAAATTGAGCCTCTAATTAGTAATATTTTCATGGCTTAATATTGTCATGTTTATGGTATAATATAATAAATCATTAGACTATCGTCATAGTTTTATATTTCACAATTTAAAAAATTCATGTAATAATATTATGTGAAGCTAAGGATGGCTACATTACATATAAAGAATGAAATGTATTTCAAATCTTAGACTGTAAAGTAAAACGTAATGTAATGTAAATACGTAAATAATTAAATAAAACTTTTATATCATAACTGTTTATATAACTTTTTGTCATACAGATGAGTCATCAAATTATAAGCAGTCTTTCAAAAGAAAGAGAAATATTGATTGAAGATTCAGAGAAAATCACATCCCTTGGATCTGAAAGTTACAATAAATCACAGGCAGACATTGAGGTAGAAATACTAAGTCTTGCTAGTTTGACTAAAGTAATGGCTTAACCTTACAGACCTTAATATCTTGATGTTATAGTTATTGTATCTTTGTATTTTTAATTTGTATTTTAGTTTAGTTTTTCTCAATAATTTATTTACAATAAGAACTCCAAAAATAACATTTTTAAAGTTATAAATATACCTTTTTTTTTTCCAACAATGTCACAGAGGATCACAATATTTATAATTTTCATGATCTCCACTAAGGTTTAGGAATTAGTTATTTGTTTTGGAAATAGGGGAAGTTTTGACTTAGTGATAATGACGTGACTAGTAAAAACAAGAATAGTTATAGCGATAGAACAAAATATCAGCCGACGTAAACAGAGTACTTCCAAAATGCCTTAGAGATAGGTTGCTTTTTATGGACGTAGAGAGTTAGCTGACATTCGATGGTTCCCTTCATTGCTATTAAACTTGTTCAACATTCAGTATAAGTGTCAACTAACTTCATTGGATTGTTCTGCCTTTCGCTGGTGTTATTGGATTACGTATTACGTTGAGTGTGACCTCCATTTATCTTATTTGCATTAGACACTGCGGAAGCGCCTAACAGTATTCTATACATTTGAAATGGGACATGGTGGCTGAGTTGTAAAGTAGATTCTAAATCCAGGGGCCTAGAGCATGATACGTTGAATTTCAAGTTTTATAGGATGTTCTGAATCCACTCAACTTAAATGTTTGCCTGATATTTTAGAGAAAGTTTTTTTTTAATAGGTACATATTAGGTTGTCAGTTGTAGAGCACATTCTATTCACTTTTATTATTATGTTTCAATTTTTATATACAAACTACATTTTGTGACAATCTCTTTGAGCTGTTTCCCTCAATATTTTATTTTAAAATCTCTTTAACCTCAAAGTATATTTTAATCATTTTCTTCGGACGTCTATCATTTTGTCATTATCTTTGTTTGTGAATTAAGTAATAAAGTTTTAAATATAGTCTACTATATACAGTCAGAGAATGTATCCTTTTGTTCTTCAGACCATTGAAGTTGACTCCTCAAGGCTAGAGGATGCCATTCCAAAACTTTGTGAAGCTGTTTGTGAATTAAGTAATAAAGTTTTAAATATAGTCTACTATATACAGTCAGAGAATGTATCCTTTTGTTCTTCAGACCATTGAAGTTGACTCCTCAAGGCTAGAGGATGCCATTCCAAAACTTCAAGCCAAGATTGACGAGCTAGATGCTAACTCCGAAGAATTAGTAAAGTTATATAACCAAAGCAGAATCAGAGCAGACTATCTACAAATGCTTGCAGCTGACTTAGATAGGTAAGGTGTTCTAGCTTAAACCAAAAAGTAAAAAAAAAAATGTGTGAGCCAGATCTTGACTAAACTTATCCTCTGATATAAGAATTATTTTTCCAAAAGGAAAGAAGCATAACTCTTATTTTAAATTTAATCCCTTCTGTATATCAAAATGTAGTTATTACAAAGACACAGGAAGTAGTGTCACCATCACTGTCACACTCAAAGACAAGCCTTTATATATATATACATGTCCTCCTTTAATTACGAAGTGACTATGGATCATCTCATAGAAATTAAATGTGTGTCTAGGCTAAGCTATAGAATAGAATGTCCACACAGCTCTCCACACATCTGATGTATCCAAATAACAGCAAGTGCAGATACAGTTTGGGATCAGATTTATCACAAGCTTTGCCTTGGCGTAGCACTGTGTGCTACAAACTTCTTAAGGGTAGCCCGCTGCTGATTTCTTCTCAGGGTTGACTCCTGAAGCCTTTCCTATATTTGGGTATATCTGCAAGGCAGCAGAGGTTTTAATTCAGAGTTTCCCTTTTCCTAGGTGGGTAGCCAGCTAATGCTAGCTAGCCCATCCTGCCTGAAGCTTGTTACATAAATCAAATATTTACATTCTATTTGTAATAAGTATGTCACAGCTGGGGCTGCATAGCAATGGGAAATACTGCATTCCTCATTAATCTTCGGACTTGAAGACAAGCCTTATTATTATTATTATTTGTAATAAACTGTATTTTTACTAACTGCAAAAGTACTTACTGTTAATGCAAATCAGTACTTTTTTATGATTTTGTTTGCATCATTTTTCTTTTCACAGCATGTATGATGATACTCGCAACATTTCCCAAAACTCTGTGATAGCTGGTCAGTCATACAAAGTTATTTCATCTTCCATTGATGAAGCCAACCAGAGCACAGAACAGGTTCTTTCAGACTTGGAGAACACTAAAAATGAGGTAGCTAAATTATAAATTAGAGACAATGTTTGTTTGTTTGTAAAATGTTTTACATGTTTCGAATGTTCCTTCAGAGTTGAAGATAGTTTACTTCCTAGTCCAAACCTCCCGCAGGACGACGGGGGATGGGAGCGGGCAGGGTTTGAACCCTTGACCGTCGATAAATCCAAACGACAGTCCAGCGCGCAAACCTCACTACCAGGCAGCCATCCGCATGTATTGAGCATTATTGTAATGTAACAAAAAAGCATTTTAATTATAGTATAGAAAAAAATGCAATAGTATACATAAAGTAACACCTTATACTATGTAACACAGTCTTTGTGGCAATATGAATGTGCTTATGAAATGCTGGAGCAGTCTTTATGGTACCTTTTTTTTAATTTTATATTTCCCCACTATCTTTGCAATCTTTGCTACAACATAACTTTCAATAGTCCTAATCATCTTTTGAAAATAAAATTCAGATATCAGAAAGGTTATTCCTTTGAATCATTGATAACCTTTATCTTCAGAGGATATTGCTAATAATATAATCATAGGCTGTTAAATCAAGTGATTTCTTATTAATCTCTACATCTTTCACACAGTTGACTGCCCTTGAGACTGGTGCAGCTGAAGCCATTAGAAAATCAGATGTTCAGGACACTGAGGCAAGGAGTTTGGACAGAGACACAAAGTCAAGTAATAGCCTAGAGTTTATTTTACTTTGGTTTATTTTTAAAACTTAGTTTTAGTTTAGTTTAGTTTTGGATCTTTGGCACATCGGCACAATTCACTTAGGCCATTCATTAGTTGACTTTCTATTCCGTATTGTTTGTTAAATATCTACTGAAATTAAATTTTTCAAAATGTAATAAGCAAAATCTACTTAGAAACAAAACAATGCATTATTTTTAATAAAAACATTTAAATTGTTTCATTCACCATTTGTCTACATTTCTTTACCTTTACCTTTACCTTAGTCTGATGGACCGTTGGGGCACCATGCAAGATTTGTCAACCATCTTTCTCCATTCCTCTCTGTCTTTTTTGCTTGAGTTAGAACCTCTTTTAATGGCTGGCCTGTCCATTCTTTAATGTTGTTTTCCAACACCCTGTACGGCAGTGCTGAACAACTGAAGAAAACAGCACACTTTTTTTCCTTGGCACAGTCTGCAAAAGAGCTCACAGCTCAGCAGCAATAAAGCTGGCTAGAAGAAGAAGAAGAAGAATGTTGTTTTCCCATCACTTTCTCTGTCTGCCTCTTTTTTTTTTTCTCTTTGCAGTATGATATCCAGTAGCAACTCATGTCATGCTTTTCTTCTAAATCTAGACATTTACAACAATTTTTGAATAAAAGTTATAATTTTGTTTCATTTTCGGTATAAACCTTGTTAGGAAACTTGAATAATCTTTAAACCAATTGATTTAAATTACCATCTCAATAAAATAAGTCCCACACAACTCCCCCTTTGTAGACACTGTGCCCACCCTTATGAAACCGTAAACCATATCCTTTTTGAATGCCTGGACGGCAGTGCTGAACAACTGAAGAAAACTGCACACTATTTTTTCCTTAGCACAGTCTGCAAAAGAGCTGACAGCTCAGCAGCAATAAAGCTGGCTAGAAGAAGAAGAAACCAATGACACTTTTTGCATAAAGTTATTGTTATTATTATTATTATTGTTATAGCCCTGCATTGCATATTTAATTTAGTGCAAAATTTGTGCTCTAAGCTGTGCACTGTTAGGAACTAGATTAGAAATGGATGTTGATATTAAATAGAAACAATGGAGTTGAACACCTGTCTGGGCTAAAGTCTGACTGTTATGATCTAAGTTTGTAATCTTCTGTAAATAAACACCTGGCCTTATTGAGTTACCTTCCTGAGATGTATGGCATCATTATTTTTATTTGCTTCTTAGAATATGTTGATCAGCTCTCCAATGCTGAAAACAACATAAAGGAAGCAGAAGAAGACTTAGAGAAAGTATCTAACTCTCTGGAAAATGTCAACAGTAACATAGACAGATTGAAAGGTTAGTACTATTTGAAAAGTCTTCTTATTTAGAAAGAATTTTAAAGATGGGCTGTGTGAATGAACAAAAAAAAAAAAAGCTGAGGATGCAAAAGAACATGAAGCTGCGATTAGAATTGAGATTATTGTCCAACTTTTTTTGGTACACTTTGGGAACATTAAAGAAAAATTGTTTTCTGTCATTTGACAAAAATTGTATAAAAGTAGTAGCAAATATTTGTCATGTATAAATGCCAGTTTCCAAAATGTATTCAAGCTATTCTTGTCATACAAATTATTAACATGTATTTGAATACAAATAAAATAATAAGAATTAATTCTGGTGAAACATATTTAAAAAATTTTAGGTAAATTGCATTGATATGGATCTAAATAGGAACTCATGATTGTATTGGTGATGATTTAATGTAAAGCTCTTTCAGTCTCGTAATTTTTTTTTAAAATTGTAGATTGTATTTAAAATGTAACTGTTTTAACACATAATATTCTTTTTACATTCTTCAGAAACAAAAGTCTCTGAAATCTCCAAGAGGGTTGTGGATGGGGTTGCTAATGCTAATGAAGCTGTTACTCTAGCCCTGGACCAAAGTGAGAGAGCTAGAAGAGAGTCTGCTGAGAATGTTGCCAAAATGGAGTACATTGTCAATAATAGACACAGGGCAACAGAGAGTTTGAGAGATACAGAGAATGATGGTGAGTAACCCATAGTGATTGTACATCATCAGCCAGGAAAACCAATAACTTAACCATAGTTTTAAGTTTCTAACTAACATAGAATACTAGATTAACACATAGATACACATGGGAAGTAATTGTCTTTTGAAAGAAAGTATTTTTAAGATATGACAGAAATAAAGTAATATTTGCAAATCAACACTTAATCCAAGAAATGTAGAATATAGTTTGTGTTTTAGAGCCTTGTTGGTTTTAGAGGTTGGTTTTAGAGCCTTGTTGGTTTTAGAGTCTTGTTGGTTTTAGAGGTTGGTTTTAGAGCCTTGTTGGTCTTAGAGTCTTGTTGGTTTTAAAGGTTGGTTTTAGAGCCTTGTTGGTTTTAGAGGTTGGTTTTAGAGTCTTGTTGGTTTTAGAGCCTTGTTGGTTTTGGAGGTTGGTTTTAGAGCCTTTTTGGTTTTAGAAGTTGGTTTTAGAGGTTGGTTTTAGAGCCTTGTTGGTTTTAGAGGTTGGTTTTAGAGCCTTGTTGGTTTTAGAGGTTGATTTTAGAGCCTTGTTGGTTTTAGAGCCTTGTTGTGTAACTTGAGTGCTCTCTAGCTTTTTGATATATTTTTAAGACATTTTATTTTTTTAAGAAAAAGTAAAAAAAAATGTTTTCAAACATTTATTGCTCGTTGTAAATCTACTTTTAATTTATGTTATCTTATCTTATAAAAAACAGACGCTACTTCAAAAAGGTTAGGTATGGTAACGCCTCTATTTCCCCTAAAAAAAAATATATCTAGGTACAACTATCAACAACAAACTGAAATGGAATGAACACTGTCAAAACATATACAAGGAAATTCACCAGCGACTCTTCTATCTCAGAAAGCTAAGAAAATTTAACATAGACAAAACAATAATCAAACTTTTCTACAACTTTGCCATCACCTGCTGGTATGGTAATACTTCACTGACACAAAGACATAGACTTAATAGACTAATTAAAAAAGCATCGTATATCACCCAAATACAGCTACCATCTCTTGAAGAGCTTTTTCATGAAAGATGCTTTTCCCAAACACACACGATTTTTAAAGACAACCTGCACCCATTAAACCATTGTTACATCAGATCTGGATGAAATGGTCATCTCCTTTCCATTAGGGCTAAAACAGAAAGATTTAAAAACTCCTTTATCCCACTATCGGTCAGAGTGTTACAAGATCAGCTGTTTTCATCGAGAAGTACATAGAAGTCAAACTCATAAAGCGTTGGTTGTGAATGTGTATGTGTGTGAGTGATTGCTGTTCGAATTTTTTCATCCATATTGTTTTTGTAAAGTAGTTACGCTGTGGTTGTCAATTGTAGTAAAACTGAATTTCCATTTGATTGGATCAATAAAATGTCTTATCTTATCTTAGATTAACAAACAATCTTTTAATACTCTTTAAACATTGCTATCAGTAATAAATTACTACACTGAAAATGCCTAACTTTAATTATTGGTGAAGCTTTTGAGATATATCTCACCAAGGTATCCCATATACAACACTCCTGTACAAAATGGCTGACAAGAAATAGTTCTGAACACTATTTCAACTTTTTCATATGCACTTTTGGTTTCACAATTTTTACTTACTTAGACTTAGTTCCTCCCACGCCGTTCGACGCATTAGGCGGCAAGCTGTCTCCATAAAGATCTGTCATTGGCAATGTCTGAAGTCTCTTCCCACCTGGTGTCCACTGTTCTGAGGTCCTCCATGAAGGTGTGTCACCAAGAATACGAGGACGTCCCTGTTTGCACTTTCCTCGTATTGGCTTCCATGTTATCGCAACTCTTGGTGTGCATAATTCATTTTCACATAGAACATATCCTGCAAACCTCATGCGACGCTCTGTCACAACCTCATTAAGTGTTCAACATAGGATTTCCTTGTTTGAGACCCAATCTGTGTAACCGACTCCCAAAATCCGTCTCCGCCATCTGCCGGTCCCAAGCCTGGGTGAGAAAGGAGGAGGGTTTGGTGTGGGGCTAGCGACCCCACCCTGTAAAACCACTATTGCTAAAGAAACGGCAAACTTGACACACTGTTTTTAAAAACTGCTTAAGAGAAATAGTAACATCATCTTGATTCATTAAGCTAACTGGTCTATTTTGTATGGCTAGCTGAAAAAGTATGAGAAAATATATAGGCTAGTTTTTGTACGACAAACACTACTACAAAATAAATACATCTGTAATTAAAGCATTTCTATTTTTTTTAAATAGTTCACTTTTTTTTTTATTATTTCAGTGCAATCTGCTGAAAACAACTTACCAATGATCATCTCCCTCTTAAACAACTCCTCACAGAGAGTGAACCAGCTCTTACCATTGGGTGATGGCATATCAGAAAGTGTTGGCCAGTTAAGGGAAAAGATTGCCAGAGCAAGGGACGAAGCTAACAGAGTGAGCAGCCAAATAAACACTTGTCAGAAATTAAACATTTCAATTTTAGATTTTGTTTTAAAGAATTAATTAAAACTTATAACATAAATTCACATTTTTAAATAAAGAAGTTCTAAAATCTTTAAACAAAAATTTCCTATATTTGCAGATTCATAATTTTGTAACAAGATAGTAGGCAATTTCAAAATATGAAACTAAGATATAAAGTTTATATTATTTGCCTCTATTTTAGTATTTTTATTGTAATAAGCTATGGTGGCTGACTGGTAAAGTGCTTGGCTTCTGAATCGGACAGTCCTGGGTTTAAATCCTGGTGAAGACAGGGATTTTTAATTTCATGGTCTTAAGGGTGTTTCTGACTTCACCCAGTTCTAATGGGTATCTGACATAGGTTGGGTACAAGTAAATGTGGTTGGCCATTGTGCTGGCCACATGACACCCTTATTAACCTGGGCCATAGAAACAGATGAATTTTCATTATTTGACCTACAGACCACATGGTCTGAAACTCTACTTCAAGCTGAGGTGGACAATTTTAGTCAAACTGAATTTTCATTTGTTTGTATCAAAATTGTTACCCTGATGGCTGAGTGGTAAACTGCTGGGCTTCTGAACCGGAGACCAGGGTTCGAATCCTGGTGAAGACTGGGATTTTAAATTTTGGATCTTCAGGCCCCTCTGAGTCCACCCAGCTCTAATGGGTACCTGACATTAGTTGGGTAAAAGTAAAGGCGGTTGGCTGTTGTGCTGGCCACATGACACCCTCGTTAACCATAGGCCACAGAAACAGATGACTTTTACATCATCTACCCTATAGACCAGAAGGTCTGAAAGGGGAACTTTACTTTTTTGTATCAAAATAAATTTTGTTTGAAATTACTAGTATGAAGAACCACATGAATTTTAGGTAACTGATCCAAACTATTAGCTGCGATAACACTTTGAATTAATCTTTCAATTGTAAGTAGTTTAAAACCTTAATGTGTAAAGTATGTCATGCTTCATTCAGTTTTTGTTTGCACTTGTTATTTTATATAGCTAAATGATATTTTTTCTAGTTGAAACTTGGACTTCACTTCCTGGGTAATACATCACTGACTCTACGTAATCCAGCCAAACTGGATGACACTGGCTCTTATACTAGGGTATCTGTTTACATCAAGACATCTCAGCCTGAAGCTCTGCTGGTTTACGTTGGAGATAATCTTTTAATGAGATCGGTAAATGTTACATTCTTTCCTCTCAAACAAATTCTTGCCTCTAAATTGTCTAGTTATTTTTTTTTAATAATCAATTTTGACTTTTTTTCTGTTTAGGTTAATCCATTCTGAAGATTCAGATGAGTGCAGCATTTTATAAAAGTATTTAACTTCAAACTAAAATGTGAAAAATTAGCTTCAGTCAAATTTTTTGAGTTTCATTCAGAGAAAAACAACATCCAAAATAATATAGTACTAATAAGAAAATTAAATTCTCTTTACCTGGTCTGAACATGAACAAGAATTTAATTGGCCTTCATCTTTTCAAAACAATTACTTACCATTTTTACAGTTCACATGATGCATTCATTTTTGTTTATTATACCTGAAAACAAGAATTTAAAAAAAAAAATCCTTTTTACACTTTTGATTTGTGTTATTGACTTGTTTTGTGAGTAAAGATTAAGCACATTTTTTTCAAAAAGGCCCTTTCCAACAAAAAAAATGTGGAAATCACAAGCATTTCATTTTTCTTAATCTAGGAGGATGGCCGAATAAAACGCCAGGTCGCGGATGATGTCCAGAAAGATTACCTCGCCCTGGAGATAAGAGATAGCAAAGTTGTGTTCACATTTAACCTCGGATCTGGCTCGGCCAAACTGGTCAGCAAGACAATGGTGAATAATGGGAAATGGCATCATATCATAGCTGAAAGGTAACTGGCCATCACAGTTCTCTCTTTATTACATGACAGTGTTACTGTGCCCCTTTGGATTTCCACTTCTCTTATAAAAAAATATACATGGTATTAGATAACTATATTTTCAAAATTTAATTTTCTCAACATCATTGGTAGTATTTTTGTTTACTTCTTAACAGGATTGGTAAATCTGGTAAGTTGACAATACAATCCACTGGTGCTAATGGTGATGACATTGTGGAGGGCTCATCCCCGGGAACTTCATCTGTACTGGAATTAAGTACCCACAAGTCCATTTTCCTTGTGGGAGGTGTTCCAGAGATTGCAGAGGTAAATCAAATTTAAAATTATATTAGTTCTGTAATGTAATATAGGTATTTTGTTTTTGGTACTCTGTGAAAATTATTTAATGTATGAACATTTATTATTGTATTATTCATACAATTCAGTACCTTTTTTAAAATAAAGACATTACTATTTAAATTGATAAATTTGAATAGCAGTCTTTTGCACACAAGGTTCCATTGGAGTTGACAACCGAGCCATTTAATGGAGGAATGGAAGACTTGAAGTTTGATGATGAACCAGTTGGTCTGTGGAACTTTGTGGAAGCTAAAAACAATAAAGTGGGCTATCCTCAAAGGTTAGTGATAAGTGCAGATAATTCAGAAGTGAGTCCTTGCTAAATGTGTTAATCCACAATTTAGTTTATTGTATCAGGAAATTTAATATTGCTATATTGAGACATCCTCATGCTTGCTATAGTTTATACCCAAAATAACTTATAGTTTACATTCATAGGCCTTTTTTTACAAAGCTTATATCAACTCACTCTGTCTGTCTTTCTGGCCAAAAGTCTGTACACACTATTTTTCTGACACCCAATCTTGGATCAAGCTGAAATTTTGCACAATTATTTCTTTTACCTGACAACACAAGAATCAATATACACAAAAAAAAAAACAATTAGTTAATTAACTATTGGTAATAAATTACTTTATTTGGTATCTTAAATAAGGAAAAGAAATAGCACTTGACTGAAGTGGTGGTATAAGCTGAAATAGCCCCCTTTATATTAGCCTATATCTCAGGCTTAGTGAATACAAACATGAAATAAACATTAGATAATTATACAATTGTCCATGTTCATAAACTCTTTGCTAGCAGAGTGGTTACCATGTTGGCTTAAGAAGCCTGAGAATGCTTTAGCCTACAAGTTCTGAATTCAGGTCATTCCCCTTTTTTAAAATTTATTTTTATAAATGCTTTTTTGTTGTTAGTCTCAATCTATTACAAATTTATTTACATGACTGATCCAAATGAATTGATACAAGTACACTTAATATAAGCTTTGTTTTTTTTTAAAGTATTTTTTAAATGTTTTTCTTGATTAACTTTCTTATTTACAGTATTGAATTCTCTCTTTGAGAACTTAAGGTCTATAGGACCTATCAGAAATACATTGCTCCTCTTTCACTTGTCATTGTTTTAATTGGTGTCAGCCAACATAAATATTAACTACTTTAATTGACCTTACTGATGGCAACAAAAAGACTAGTTTTTATTGCCTTTCATATTGATTTCAATTTTTTTGGCTTTTTAAATAATGATAATATTGGGGACAACTAACCTTGAAGACATCACTGAGGCCCTAAACGTATATAGTAAGGGTCTCATTACTTGTCAGTGGGAGGTGCTCTTGCAGACCTGCCACATCCTCAGAAAATTTCTCAGTGTTTTGTTTGTTTGTTTTACATGTTTCGGATGTTCCTTCAGAGTTGAAGATAGTTTACTTCCTAGTCCAAACCTCCCGCAGGACGAGGGGGGATGGGAGCGGGCAGGGTTTGAACCCTCGACCGTCGATTAATCCGAACGACAGTCCAGCGCGCAAACCGCACGACCAGGCAGCCATCAGTGGGCACTGTTAATGGGACTACAGTGAATTTTGTTTCTTATATAACAAATACAATCCTAGCAGTACCAGGGATTAGACTATTACTTCATATGCTATTTATAGGAATAATAATATATCTTTATGTATGCTCATAAAGATTTCACTTAATTTTATTTAAAGGGACTTTATGCAAGAAATATTTACAGAAGGTGTGTACTTCAATGGTCAGGGTTATGCTGCCCTGAGTAGAAACGACTTCCAGATTAGGGGCGAACGTACTCAAGTCTCATTCCAGTTCAAAACCTATGCTGCCGATGGACTTCTGTTCTACATTGGCCTCAAGGATTACTTTTCTCTGGAGCTTGCTGGTGGGCATCTTCTCTTCCGCTTTGATCTGGGAAAAGGAGCAGCTGTGGCACGCAGTAATGATGTATACAATAATGGCTCTTGGACATCTGTTAATCTGGACAGAAACTCTAAAATTGGCATCATGAGTATTAACAATGGAGTTGAAGGTGATTCTTTGTTTTGTCTGTCTTAAAATTGTAATAAATTTAGTAAAAAAAAAAGAATATTGAATATTATCAATACAAACTTTTTTTTAAAACAATTTTTGTAAACCTCTTATAGATGTTTTCACTTTTGCTTTAATGGTTGTCTTCGGCTTTAAGTATATTCTACCATATAGGTTATTAAAGCAATATTAATTAGATGGTTATACAACAATAAAGAAAAGTTTAATTAAACTATGTAGCAGTTGAGAAATGTTGCACTCCTCATTTTGTTTTTGTCGAATTGTGTGATTTTTTTCAGTCTTAAATATTTTTACACTTTATTTGTAATATTCATCTCGACAGATATCCGAGTAGAGTCAAAAGGAAACTTGAAAACACTTGAGATTGGAGAGGATATTTATATTGGTGGCATAGATAATGCAGTGGTTCCACCAAGGTTAGATTACATTTATTATTTCTGACTAAATTTTTTTTTTTAATGATTTTTTTCTATTTAGATGAATTAGTAATCATTTTTAATATTTGATGAACCATCTTATAAAGTAATTTTGAGCTTAAGACTTATGAATTGAAGTGTTGCTTACTACAAAATAAAGAAACAAAAACTTAGGAAAAAATAAACATCATGATCAAAGCTATTAAACTAATGAGGATTGCCTAGTAATATATAAGTGTACTCCTGGTTGTATTAATTTTTCAATATGATTTATTTTACACAAACTTTTGAGTGTAATTTGACTTCATGGATAATTTGGATTCTCGTATCTCTTAAAAGAAACCTTAAAGGGGGTTCACTAATCTCTGTGGAGAGAAAGCTTGTCACCTTTTTTTCTAACTCTAAGTAAGATAATGCCATTAGAGAATGGAATGGATGGCCTGAATCAGCCAGGAAAACCAATGACTTAGCAGAGTTTAAGTCACCGATTAACATGCATGGCTAGATTGACACATCAAATACATAGGACATAACTATCTGCTTTTTTTTTTTATAGTAACCTCTTTAACCTATATGAAGATAGGGCCTCAATTGCTGTAATAATTTGTTTTGATTTTTTTTTTCAACTTTATGAAGTTTTTCACAATTTTTTATGTCACTCTGTATTTGTAGTCTATTTGATTTTTAATCATCAGTTTTAAATAAAAAAAGCATAACCATGAATGCATTATGAGTCTTAAGTTAATCTTTTAACCTTCAGTTCTTAGCATGTTTTGTTTTTATTAGATATTAATTTGGAAAAAAATTAGTACATATATAAATATTAGAGAAAAATTGGACTTTGTACAAAAATAGTAATTTCTTTAAGGGGGAAACATTTTTACATTTGTTTTTAATACTTTGTCATTAGGCTGTAGCTCCAAACACCTAATCCAACTAAACAATTGTAGGCATAATGCCAAACTTGAATAACTCAATAAACTTTTTAAACAAAACTAAATTTAACTTTTGTTAACAGTATGTACACATCTTTCAACTTCAATGGAAATACGTATGTTGAAACAAAAGAGAATTCAAACAAAATACAACTCACTCTAAAAAATACACATCTTTCTGTCACTCTCTTGCTTTTTTCCCCACGTTAACTTTCACTCCCCAGTTATCATAACAACTACGACAGACTCCCTCATGGTTACATCAGAATCTACTGAGCTAATAGACACTAAGTATCTTCCATAGTTTTTGTTTTATCATGGTTACATCAGAATCTATTCAGCTAATAGACACTAAGTATCTACCATTGTTTTTTTCTCATTGTTACATCAGAATCTACTGAGCTAATAGAAACTAAGTATCTTCCATAGTTTTTCTCCTGGTTACATCAGAATCTACTGAGCTAATAGAAACTAAGTATCTTCCATAGTTTTTTTATCATGGTTACATCAGAATCTATTCAGCTAATAGAAACTAAGTATCTTCCATAGTTTTTCTACTGGTTACATCCATAAGAGCTGACTTTTAATTCATGTCAATTCATCATGACCATCAGGGAGATGACTACCACATCATTTGAAGGATGTTTGAAAAACTTCAATCTTGGTACATTAAATCTGAATCCAATGAAAAACAAAAGATCAAAGGGACTAATCAAAGGCTGTGTTGAAAAGGTTGGTCTACTTATCCTGTCAGTTGTGAGTTGTTCACGTTTTGAGTAGTTTTTTTTTTTTAGAATTCGCTATGTATTTTATAGACACATGCAAAAAATATTTAGAGATTGTTTTGAAAGGTTTTCTTCTGCATTGTGTATTTGTGACAAAGAGGTGTACTATCAAAGATGAAACTTCTTATTTGTCCTCATCTGCTTCAAATAGATGCAACAGCTGATAGTAGTTTACTGAATGAGCTTCCTTCATCTGTGTTTTCAGATTGCACGCATAGTAACATTCCCAGCCAGTAAATCTGGATACATTGCTCTCAAACCTGTGTCTATAGGATCCATGTTTGATGTTACATTCAAGATAAAAACAAAAGAAATCAATGGACTTTTATTATTTGCGTCAGATCTTTCTCAGGTAAGCAGACATTGAATTAGATTAAATAAATCTTTTTTTTTTCCTCAATAAGTTTTTAAAAAAGAGTAGTTCAGGATGTTTCAAATTCAAATTTAATCTTACTGATTGAATATTATCACATTATGGTTTAGAAATTAAATTAAATATCATTGAATAAATTATTAAAAAATCCAACAAAGCATGTGTGCTTATAAAGTTGTTGTTTTTCAAAGCAAACAAGAACCTAACTAAAAGGCTATATAACATTGGAAGGAACAATATTTGATTAGAGTAACACCATAGATAAAGTCATTTAACTTAAAGACACTCCAAGAACAGAAGAATAAAAGTAAAGCAGCATTAATAGATAAAACACTGAACTTACTAAATTGAAGAGAATTTAATAAAATAAACAAAAAAGTATTCATAGAATCCCCAAATTGATGGAGTTATTAAAGAATCAAACACAGCAAGGGAGTTTATTAGAAGAAAGTTTTACAAATCAAACAAGAACATAAAACTATAATGCTATTTAACCTTGCTTAGTACAATATTTGAATATGCTACCTCAGTTTGAGACCCTCCAAATAAAGAAACTAGAGGAGACAAGAAGTCTATCAGTGAGATTTATAACAAATGAACATTCACAGTTGACTAGAGGAACATCATTAATCAAATATACACACTTCAGGACAGAAATCCACACAAGAAAGTGATAAAAATCCATTAAAAAATCACTAACCAATTTACTCAGACACAAAGATAAAGATGATCTCCTGTGCTAGGAAAATGTACAAGTGCTTCATTTTCCCAAGTACCATCAGAGCCAGGAAAAAGTTGTCTAAATCAGCTACAAAAACAAAAGTAGATATTAAGCAAAGACAAGCAGACACAAACACTCTTTTGTTCCCCTGGCAATCAATTCATGAAATAGAAATTATCTGATATAAACGTTACACCTGTAAATTATGAGTGAATCTGGTGTGAATGTATATTTTGGTTTTCTATAGTTATTATGTTTTGTTTGGTGTAATGCACAAATTGTAAGACAAATTTCCTTATGGATAAAAAGATTATTGTTATTAGATGACTCATGGATACATTTATGAAACTTTAAACTTCTTTTTTGAAGTAACTTCTGTAATTTAATAAGAAAGATTTAAAGAAAAATGCACATATATATATATATATATATATATATATATATATATATATATATATATATATATATATATATATATATATATATATATATATATATATATATATATATCCATATATAATTCATACTTCTTTCCTTATCATTATTGGAGCATAAAATGGGTTGCCTGAATCAGCCAAGAAAGCTAAAGACTTTTTTAATTCTCAAACAATCTTCTTGTTTAGTTCGATCCCCTTGTAATGTTCTTGTTTATAGGAACATCTACACTATGTATAACAATATTAAAGTAAGCTTCTTTATTTGAAAAGGTTAAAAATGCAAGAAATGTTTGTTATTATTGAGAGCAAGTGGACAAGTCTTAAAGTACTTAATATAAATTAAAATACATTTAAAATATAAATATATATTAAGTTCAAATCTTAGTAAATCACCTTAGGATTCTTACTTTTGGATTTTTAGTCTACAAAGTCTCAAGTGTAAATTGTTTTCTGTAATAGAGCAATGTGTTTGCTGTGGTCATGTCTGAGGGACAAATTAAAGTTGTAGAGACAGCCAACAATGAAGAATCCCAACTGGCAAGTTTGCCTTTCACCTACAATGATGGCAAGTGGCACTATATATCAATCATGAAGATGGGAAGAGAGTAAGTAGACCATAGATTTTGTTATAAAATAAATAAATAGATGAGTCAATGTTGATTCGATTTAAAGATATAATGTCAATATTGGATGGTTTGAAGATATAATGTCTAGATGTGAATGATTTAAACATATACTGTCAAGATTGAAATGATTGAAAGGTAATGTCAAGATTGGAATGATTTAAATTTATATACAAGATTGAAATGAATGAAAGCTATAATATCAAGATTGGAATGATTTAAAAGTATAATGTTAAGTGGAATGATATAAATATATATGTCAAGATTGGAATGATTTCAAGATGTAATGTCAAGGTTGGAATGATTTAAATATATATGTCAAGATTGGAATGATTTCAAGATGTAATGTCAAGGTTGAAATGATTTAAATATATATGTCAAGATGGGAATGATTAAAGGTATAATGTTAAGATTGGAATGATTTAAAGATATAATGTCAAAATTGCAATGATTTAAAGATATAATGTCAAGATTGGAATGATTTAAAGATATAATGTCTAGATGTGAATGAGTTAAACATATAGGCCTACTGTCAAGATTGGAATGATTTAAATATATATGTCAAGGTAGGAGTGATTGAAAGATGTAATGTCAAGATTGGAATGATTTAAATATATATGTCAAGATGGGAATGATTAAAGGTATAATGTTAAGATTGGAATGATTTAAAGATATAATGTCAAAATTGCAATGATTTAAAGATATAATGTCAAGATTGGAATGATTTAAAGATATAATGTCTAGATGTGAATGAGTTAAACATATAGGCCTACTGTCAAGATTGGAATGATTTAAATATATATGTCAAGATAGGAGTGATTGAAAGATGTAATGTCAAGATTGGAATGATTTAAATATATATGTCAAGATGGGAATGATTAAAGGTATAATGTTAAGATTGGAATGATTTAAAGATATAATGTCAAAATTGCAATGAAAAAAAAAATACTTGTGTTTTTTTTGTGTGTGTAAATGAATCCATAAATGAAATGGCTTGTTGATGCTTAAAATATTTGTATTAGAGTTAGTGTCATTAATGCTGCTTTGCTTATATGAAGGTTGTCTATGAGCATTGATGACACCAATGTAGTGAACTACAGCACTGGCCCTGAGCAAATTGATCTTGACACAGCTATCTATCTTGGAGGTCTGCCTTCCTCTGTGACCGCAACCTCTGTACTAGTCAGTGATATGCCAGGTTTCTTAGGGTGCATTGGTGACATTACAATCAATAAAAAGTAAGTTGAAATTTGAATTATCACATTATGTGCACATGTTTATTTAAGAGCAACAATATTTAATTATCTTTGAAATTAGGGCTTGCTAAAATAAAGATTATACTGATATCACTATATCATATCTTTAGATTTCAGAACTTGGCTAACCTAAAAGAAAGTAAAGGAATATCTTTGACTGACTGCCCAGTAGAAAGAGCAGGTAAAAAGAATTTTTAGTTTCATTGTGTTGTGTATTTATGTTTCTTTTGTGTTGTGAACTGATCTGTACTGGTGTGTTGAACTGGCTTGGTGTCTTGTGTGTTTTTTCACTTTACCTTTACCCATCCCTTAGTCTGTTGGACTGTTGGGGCACCAGGCAAGACTTGTCGACCATCTTTCTCCATTCCTCCCTTTTTTTTTGCCTTGTTTAGAACCTCTCTCAATGGCCGACATTCTTTAATGTTGTCCTCCCATCGCTTTTTCTGTCTGCCTCTTCTTCTTTTTCCTGGCACTGTTCCCTGAAGGAAGGTCTTGTAATGTGGCCATAGGTTTTAAGCTTTCGTCTTTTTACAATAGTGTTTACTGTGTTATTATGAACTGTTTTATCATTCTTGTGTAATAAAGACATGTCTTCGCAGTGTTTTATGAGGGTACTACACCTTGTCAATAAAATTCATTTTTTAGGCCTATATAGTAAGCTAATAGAAACATCAGATTTAGTTAATATGTATATATATAATACAGATAAGATATTCAAATTCAGTTTAGAATATTTTGAGGTTGTATATGTGGATATGTGATAAAAATATCATATTTGCTGTACACCTTTTTTTTTCCCAGATTTAACTCCGGTTCGTACATGTGCCTTGCCAGCTACAAGAAGTGACAACAGGACAATAGATAGTACTGCAGGAACTAGATATGGACTGACCATTAGCAGCCGATCAGAATATTTGAATTTGGGTCCGAAATTGAGACTTGGGTAAGTGTGATCTAGTCTACATTGCATTCTTAGGAAGGGCTGTCTGGAGATAAAATATTTTTTTACAAATCTTATAAGCTTAAATCAACTCACTCTGTCTGTCTGGTAAAAAACAAGTTTGTACAAGTTATTTCTCTGACTCCCAATTTCGGATCAGGCTGAAATTTTGTCTTGTTACATTTCAGGCCCAATACAATCATAGCTACATTTAGAACATCAGCACCTGATGGCGTTATCTTTTACACCTCTGACAAGAAACATGTCGATCATCTTACTATCTTCATGCTCAAAGGGAAAGTATTCTTTGGATTTGACTTTGGAAGTGGACCTGCCTCTATGTCCAGCACAGAGACCTATAATGATAATGAATGGCACATTGTAAGTAAATTTTTTTTTATTTTGTTTTTATTGTTGTTGTCCACCATCAGTCAAAACTCATCTCATAGAGCACTTTTATGTTACTGTTGGGCCCTATCCAGGAGAAATATTCCTATCTACATGCAATACAAGTGTGATTTGTTTGGGTGATAGAAGAACCAGTCCTTTTTTTCATTGACTTGTCTTTTTTTTCATGGTTGAGCTTTTTCTAAAGCTTTTTTTATTTATCACCCCCCTCTTTCCCCCTGTCTAGGGTTATGTCTAACCCTAACCCAGTAATCAATGTCACCTGTTTTGTGAGCCTGTTAGATTATGCCCACATAACAGAACTAATCTATATCTATGCGAAGCGGATTTCATGAGGCCCAGTTCGGGTAAGGATACGGATAATAAGTGAAATTTAAGAGTTTGTATTAGAAAAACAAATTCATTTTTGCATTTTATTCATTCTTTACTATGTACAGAATTACTTTACGAGCCTTACGTGTCATACAGTATATCATAAAAATTCTGTTTCCTACATAGCTCAATAGCAAGAATTACCAAATGTTTCAATCTATCTATGAGAATTGTTGACCTCAAATAATTCTTCATTAGTTTGAGGGGTGAGAAGCTTTTTTCACTAGATTCCACAATTGCGGGTATTGCATAATGCCGTTTTTTTCTTATCACGCGTAGGATTGGTGTTTTTCATATTGAATGACACCCCAAAATATATCAGGAAATTTGTATGAGTTTTCAAAAGATTTTAATAATTTCAGACATTTCCAGGACTTTTTGTATATTTTGCAATTTCAGATTTCCTGGAGCTCATGGTAAATCAGAAGGCCGCGGGAAATCTGATATAAGTTATAAAATGGTTTAATTTAATAATTTTCACCTAAAATTAGCGCAGATCCTATGAAAGTGTGGGGCCCACTGTGGTCACATCGGTTGCAGTGGTCTTAGGCCGGCCCTGAAAAATATTGGCGTATGCTACGCCGTGGGTTGACTAGCTGAATGCAAATGCTAAAATGTCTTCAATTTTAAATAAAATACAAGCCATTCTTTGTTTCCTGCAGTTATGCAGTTTGTTAAATCTCTTGACCATCATACTTTTTACATTAATGACTTACCTTTTTCACTAACATTTGTTCCCATAACTCAATTTTCACTAACATTTGTTCCCATAACTCAATTTTCACTCAATTAAACACTTGTTCCCACAGCTTTGATAGTTTGTTTGTAAAATGTTTGAAATGTTTCGGATGTTCCTTCAGAGTTGAAGATAATTACTTCCTAGTCCAAACCTCCTGCAGGATGACGGGGGATGGGAGCGGGCGGGGTTTGAACCCGGGACCATCGATAAATCTGAACGACAGTCCAGCGTGCAAACCGCACGACCAGGCAGCCATCCTAGACTTAATCTCTACATAAAACTTTAATAAGGGCAGAATCTCCTGTGACTAAAAAAAATGCCAGTTCTGAAGCAAAAACTTTGCTTTTTAGCCACTTTGAAGCAGCGTCACCAGAGTTTTCTTGTGCATTCCTTGGTCTTAGTTAAAGAGATCCATAATATATTATTATTATAGCTTTTATATAGCGCTACTTTCATGCTTATAGCATGCTCAGAGCGCTTTTGGTCCAATCTCATATATGTTCCAAAAGCTTATGTAGCTCTTAGACCTACTCTTTTCATAAGCTTATTTGGATTTGTTTCTTTTCTTAACTTTTGCCTCAAGTTTTTATCTGTTCTCATTTCCAGGTGAAAGTTGTTCGAAGAGGTAAAGAAGGATCACTGTTCATAGATGGAAAGTTTATAATTAAAGGTTCGAGTGAGAAAACATTAAAAACACTTAATGTTATCGATCCATCATTTGTTGGAGGACTTCCAGAAAATGAGATTAGAAATGCTTTACGAAATTTGAAGGTAAATATGCAGTAGACCTTATCTTATTTTTATCAAATGAATGACTTGTTGATTCCAGAAGCTATGAATAAAACAAGGTTACAAAGACAGTTTGTGTGGAAACACTAACTCAAAATCAGCCCCTGAGTTGGTCCACCCAGGCAGGTAAGAAGGCAGGTTTCAATATTTTCAGAAAGAACATCAGAATGAAATTCTATCAAAGACAAATGACAGAGAAGAATGGAGAAAGAAGGTTGACAGATCTTGTGTAGTGCCCAGCAGAAGACCAAAGGATAGGTGAAATTGAATGTGAAGTTAGATGTGAACCTGGCCTAACTGATGTCTTATAATGAATATCTAATTGATCTAATTGTTTTGTAAAGGGTCAATCTCTTATTCAAATCCTCAAGAAAAAACCTTTCCCTTAAAAAAAAAGTTAACTCTTTCTCTCTGTAATTATTTACCACATTCTGGTGGAATCAACACTGGTATCATCAGTTAGGAGAGAAAGAGTTAAGTGTACTATTTCCGTAGTGAAACACGTTACTGCAGTTCGTGCGATAATATGAAAAACTACTTATTAATTGTTGTTTTAAATTATTTCCAACTTATATGCATACTAAATTTTTTTTGTCCTAAAAAAAAGAAAACTTTTTTATGTGTAAATGTAGTAGTTAGTATGACAGAACTTACATAACTTAGCAATACAAATGTAATAAAAAATTTTTTTTACCAAAAATCTAAAACTATTTGCATAAATGTGTTAAAAATATGGTAAATGACAATCTCCTCTTTTAAAGAGCCTCCTGTGTTTGTTACTATTAATAGTGAATAGTTGTAAAAGTGGTGTATTTTTATGAAAGAACTGCTTGCATAAGTGATTTAAAAAATTAGATTTTTCACTTTCAGAAAAGAAAAAAGTAGCCATTGCATCAGAACTTTGAATGGTCTAAAATATTATGGTGTCATATTTTCACTATCTTTTCTAGTTTACGAGATCTAAACAGGACGAACGGATAGACATTCCACACAAAACTGATAGCGTCTTTTCCCCTTTTGGGGGCCGCTAAAAAGTTAAAGCAAATTTTTAAAAGATTTTTTTCTGTAAAATGTTTTAATATGAATACGTTTCTGCTCTTTCAGAATGTGTCGTATACTGGATTCCTTGGATGCATTAAAGACCTTATCTTAGACAACAAACCTTTCCCAAATCCTGCACGAAATGTAAACACTACAGATTGTTCTAGTTTTGATGAGTCTGGAGCATTCTTTGGTATTAATGGAGGCTACCTGATTCCAGGTAGAGAGAGACTTTCTTTTTTTTTTTCTAATATTTTACCTATTTTAATTTCTTGTAGGCCTAATTTGACTTCTTTTTTTTTTTCCAAATATTTTTCTAGATTGGCTATTAAATTAAAGATCTAGGATTATATTACAATAATGTAAATTTTACTCCCGCTGGGGTCCCTAAGGACAGAGTCCATTGCACTGGCAGGGATGGAAGAAGCCACAACAAACATCTACACACTGCTACTCAAGGGACTGTGTAATGGTGTACACCTGAATGGCTGATGTGGTACAGTGAATGAACATGGTAGTGTTTCCACTGTGTCCTCTGTCTTTGGCCTTGCTTCTAATCCAAGTGTCCTGGGATACAAGCCATTGGCAATAGGGATGTAATAATTTACATCTGCTTGGATCTTTCCCAGTCAAAAGTTTGTCCAGACCAGCAGATGGCGGCAAGCTTCCATAGGTCTAGAGTTCCAAGAGTCTTAGACTCAACTCTTAGGACAATTAAGAAGTAGAAATGAATATTTAATTACTGCAGTAATTACAAGTTTATAAAATTGAAGCTTGAATTAAGCTTCTGTTTAAAAATAATTTCCTATGATAAATATAGGGTGACACTTTGGGATAAATAAACAACATGATAATTAGAAGATGCCATATGCCACAATTTTTTATTTTAGTGCATTGTTCTCAAACATTTACCTGTGGCGCCCCCTTGTCAAAAAAAAAAGAATTTGTTCATGCTTCCTTAGTCAGCAAGGGGTCTGAGAGATTGACGCAGGCTCCCACTGAATGTCAATCATGAAATTTAAACCTCTTCTTGACATCTGGATTAATTTTGGGTGATAACACTTAAAAAGGAACAATTTTACATTTCAAATCAGAAATCATACTTTCTTTTTTACAACGAGGATCATTATCTTTTATTGAATGGTTAGGGATGATGCTAGGAAGGAGCATCATGACAACATAAGAATAGGAAGCCATCTATAGTTAAATAAAAATGCTTTTAAATGGAAGTAATGTCAGGTTAAGAGGAGGAGTTTTCCAAAAAATTTACATTGGTGAGAAATATTCTGATTGGTGATTGATCTTTCTTTCTCCCCAGCTGATAGGTTCAAAGTTCACACCAACATGGACATTCAGCTAGAAATAAGGCCCAGAACTCAGGAAGGTGTTTTACTTTCTGTTCACAACAAGACTGACTATGTTGTACTGCAGATGACAGGAGGAGATGTAAGCTGAACTTTTGTTTTCTTGTTAGGTATTGATGTTTAACATGAGTGTTCATGGTGTTTCCATCAGGGAGAAAACTAGGAAGTCAGAAATATTGCAAGACAAAACACTCTGGTTGAAAACAGAGCCAGGATGAGGCTTCTATGTCACTTGCCTTTTGGTCACACAATAGCAAGCAAATAAAATGACCCTGTTGAAAAGTAAAATTCATTTTTGTAAAACCCAAGTTTAATGTGTTCAATTGCCCTGGCCCTGTTCTGGTGATGTCTTGGCTCTGATCTGACCACGTTTTTGCTCTTGTCTGATAATGTCTAACCATATCTTGGGTCTGGCTGTTTGGTACTTGTAAAGAGTATACAGCATTTTTAACTTTTTTTTAATGTGTGCCAAGGATAATACAAATTATTATTTTATTATTATTACGAATTCAAAACAAATATTTAAGTTTGGTTTTGCTTTCATTTCAGAAAGGTTGTTGTCACTGTGTATGATGAAGAGAATTTAAGAAATGATTGTAATTTAATTTTTACTATGAAATGAATACTTCTTTGACATCCAATTTATGTAACATAAGCATATCTCTTATTGTTTACCAGATTGTCTTCACTGTGGACAATGGAGCTGGTCCTATTACAGCCAGATATAAAGCTTCATTCAAATTTTATCTTTGTGATGGCAACTGGCATTCTATTAATGGTAAGCTCTACTATATTTTTAATAGAGATGTGTGCTTATTGTAATCAAGAGAAAACACTTTTATTAAAATATCTATGCATATTTTAAAATTGTCTATGGCCTGATCAGTCGTAAAATAATTCTGGCTCATCTAATGACTGAAATGAACCCTGGGCTAGAATATAAAGTTAGAATGTTGTTGCCAACACAGTAGGGTGCCTCATCCATCTCCATCCAGCTAATCCTGAGAAATGGTAAAGATACAGTTTGATAACCAAACCAATATATGATTACTATAGTCCCTTATTTACCCAGTGATTAACTCATAAAGCCTTTACACTTCTGTACTTTGAAGCAGAAGTGTAGAGTTAAAGTTTCCCTTTTCTTAAGAGAGTAATAAAAAAAAAGGTAAACTAGATGCCCTGTCTGAAGGTTTAGGCCTATATATATATATATATATATATATATATATATATATATATATATATATATATATATATATGTGTGTGTGTGTGTGTGTGTATATATATATATATATATATATATAATATGTGTGTATATATATATATATATCCTATTTATTAATTATTACTGGTACAAACTTCTTATATGCCAGACCTTTCATTATTTTTACTTTAAGTTACATTCCTGTTGAGATGCTAATGCTTTTTATTTTGACATTTCATCAGCTGTAAAGAGAGGTAACAATCTGACATTGACTGTGGATGGCAAGTCCATCATGCAACAGGGCAGTAAAAGCACTTCAGTTGCTGCAGACACCAATGATCCACTTTATATTGGTGGTTTAACAGGTAAAGAGCTTTTTAATTCAATAATTTCATCATACAAATTTTAGTGTACTGGGACTTTGGCTCTTTCTGTGTAAACATTCCTACTTATAGGACCCTTCATCATCATCATCATCTTTCCTTTGCATTCCTCATGGAACATAGGGCCACAGTAAAATTATGCCTCTCCAGGGTCTTTTGCTATTTTTTAATGACTTCCCAGCTCTTTCCTGCCCCCTTGGCTTCATCTAGTACACTGCGTCACCACATTCTTTTTGGTCTTACTTTGCATCTTGTGCCCTAAGGGGACTCTACTTGCATCATAGTTCTGATGATGATGCCTCAAAAGCAAATCAAGAGACTAACTGTTCCCACTCTTTTATATCTCCATTAGCTATTTATCTAATGATATCATTGAGGATAATTTCCCCTGCTGGCTCATTCTCGCAGTTAGCCAAAACTGTTCACCTGATGAACCTTTTTTTTTTTTCCTTTCTATTTTATGTTTAAGTTGTTTGTTTATTGCAACATCTATACACTGTCCCGTGAGAGTAAGTTTGAAATAGGTGCCATATTTGTAGTTTTTAATTTGTGAGGCGCTAGCTGAAAACCAAATAGTTCATTATCAATTTTTCTTGTTTTTCAGTTTAATCTAATAATGAATGCAAATGTTTCTATGTTTCAGATATGTCAGCTAAAGGTGTTCTTGCCACAGGAAACTATTCTGGTTGTATTCGTAATGTTTACATAAATAGACAGTTTTACTCTCTGTATGTTACAGCCAATGGAGATGTTAGAAATGATGCATGCCAATTAGATTAAAAGAATGTTAGTAATTGATACTAATTATAGCTTCTTTTGTTTTAAAAGTTTAACTAGAACTAGTTTGGGAACTCATGAAAAAGACCAAATTTTTAAGAAACAAAATTTTTATGATGAATGTATGAAAATGAAATGATTTTTTGATTAATTATGTACTATGCAATTTTTATTCCCCCAAAAAACTTTTTATTTAAACTTGAAACTCTTGGGGAAAAAAAAACTGTCAATATATTTATTGAATGGTGTTTACAACATTTACATATTTTATACTCTACTTGATCAGTATTATTCACTGTTAACTCTTTTTCTCCTAAATGACAATACCAACATTGATTCCAACAGAATGTGGTAAATAATTACAGAGAAAGAGTTAAGTTTCTATTGGCAACTTAAATCTTTATATAGAATAGTTATTAATTAAAACCTCACCCAACAAAACAATGAACACCTTTACAATTTACAAAATGTGCTAGTTCAAGTCAATCTTCCAGAACATTTTACATTGAAAAATATACATTACATTGTTGCTTTAAATAGAAATTTAGAGTAAACCAGCGTTTTTTTTAGGACTAAATGCATAATATCCAATGTTCAAGTGTTTCATTTATTTCTTTATTGAGGTTCTTCGCCTTTGGGAAAATTTATGATAAAATAAAGTATCTGGGGAAGGAGTAATGCTATCCATAGGATTTTTAAAAACCAGGTTTTTTTTTTTAACATCTTTTGTTCACAATAAACTTAATCTAGTCATAAATTATTTAAAAACTACAATATTTTGTTCCAGTTACAAAATATAAAAAAAAGAAATTATACCATACCTGGTTCTTTTATTTTGTTTTTTTTCATTACAACATTTGTTTAGTTAAGTCTAAACTTTTCTTTCTTTCTAACATTAAAAATAAATCTCTTTTGGTCAAAGTTTTATTTTATTAAAATACAATAAATTCTTTCTTTAATCCTTAAAATAAAAATATTGTCTTAGCAGTAGGTCTTTACTTTTAATACTTGCTTTAAATTTTGAGCTCACTTAAAAAAAAAAAAAAGAAAACTGTCTTAGCAGTAGGTCTGTTCTTCATGTCTATTGCTTTCATGTTTTGGTACATTAATATATTTGTAGCCACAACTTTCCTATTATCAGAATTCAGTATAATGTCAATACCTTATGATATTGAATAACTGCTATCAGTATTAATGTTTTGTTATTATGTCATTTATTTTCATATTCTTTTTTTATTTGTAAAAATGTAAAACATATTCAGGAATTAGTTAGTAGGTTAGAATATCTCTAGTCATTGTTACTACTTAAAGGCACGCTTCATTCTTTTATATTTTTGCATATTAGCAACATCTAAAACACGCAAATATTTACATTTAGCTATTTACAGGATCACTATTACAGAAATTTTTTCTGTTTGTCTAAGTTATATCTTTATACTGAAACATTTTCAATCGATTTATTATTTTCATGGTAGTTAATATTTGCTCAAAAATTATTTTTTTGTTCTGTTGCAGCCAAACTGTTTTTGTTATCTAATAACTTTTTGATAATTCAAGATATTTTTTGTACTTAAACATGAAGGCAATAAATAAGTCTGTTCAAATGATTACATGGTTGTCTTTCTTTTAATTCATCATGTAAAATATTCACAAATGGGCTCATCATTTTTTTTTCTTTAATAATTAATTTTATGTATATATACTCTTCAATACCTACACATTATACAATTGCCTTATATAAAATTTAATTTCAAAGACTTACTTATTTTATCAAAATATGAGAGCATTGCATTTTTTAAACAATTGACCTTTCAACTAAATGAAGGTTGTGGCTAAATACAAAGGAGATTGCCAGTTTGTAGTTTTAACAATTGTTTGTTAAACTGGCCTTTCAGGAATGGTTTCAGTTTTAGCAAAAACTTGAGCTTTGAAATGAGAATTGGCATACACTCCACTTTCATCTTGCCAGGTGTTCCATCCATTGCGCCTGTAGTCAGCAGTATCAGTGAACTGGGACTTCATTTTCTTAAATGCAGATGACTTGTCTTCCATCTCTTCTTGCTTCATCTGATTAGACTACATTGTGTACAGTATAAATATATTGATTATTTTAAAATAGTAAATATAAATTATCAAGTAACTTTTAAAAAGCACAATTTATTAACTTGTTCTCTCCTAATTGATAGTGCCAACATTGATTTGACCTTATTAAATTTAATTAATTTTTGTTTTTTATAAACTTTAATTAGTGTGATGTAAAAATAGCATACATTTCCCTATAGTTCTATTAACAAATGTAACATTTTCTGATAACAAAAAAAAATATTGAAGTTTAATCATGACAGGATTGTGAATTACAAACGAATAATTCCATCGGAACGTAGAAAATAATTATGGAGAGAAAAAGTTCAAGCAACCATTCTAATTTCTATTCAACATGATCAAAAGTATTTTAGCTGTCACAATTCTAACAATAATATCTTTCACTGGCTAAAATAACTATTATGTGAAAGTCACAATACAAAAACACAAGCATTTATTTTAGAATATGTGTGTCTACTTTATGATACCTTTGTATCTTCTTCGCATCTTGTGAAAGGATAAGGAGGCACATAATCTGAGATGTAGGTGGTATCCAAGTAATATTTGTTATGCTCTGGACCATGAGATGGTAGAGCTGAACCAAAGACTCCTTTGGGTTCTCCTGTGTCTCTTTAGAAAAAAAATTATTAGACTAGATTTATTGAATAATACTAAATTGGTTACAAAAATTTACTTATGGGTTGTATTAATCAGCATGGAAAACCAATGACTTCCATTCAAGCCTCTAACAGGTACTATTAAGCTAACACATGAATATGCTTAGGGTGTAAGAACCTTTTTTTAAGAAATGTCTATAATAGTAAAGAGCAAAATATTTATTTAAAAACTTAAATGGGGGGAATAACTACACAATTTCTGCTATATCTTACAATACTGCAAGAATTATCACCCTTTTGTATATAGAGTAACATTAGTTAATTACCATTAATTAATTAACTAATTGGTTGTTTTCTTTTATTGATTCATGTGTTGTTATCAACAAAGAATAATCAAGCAAAAGTTTTAACTTGGTCAGAGAATGAGAAGTGGGAGAACCTGTACAATATTTGTACCAGACAGACAGTTAATATAAAGCGTTTTAATAACATGAAAATATAAAGGCCTTTAACATCCAGGTCTCTTTGGGGAACTCATGCTTCAAAATATCTTCTCATTTCTTTTAATAACCTGACCTTATAATCTTATAAACTGGAATATAGTGATTTTTCAACCATGTTTAGATAAAATGTAAATGTAAAGGTTACAGAAACAGATGTTTGGAAAAGACGGATAAAAAATATAAATTGGTGTTAACAACTCCCCTGATATGGTTAAAGACACTCTGACTATCAATTTTTGTTTACATTACTAGACTATACTCAGTCTTACAAAAGTACTTTGCTGCATGTATATTAATGTCCTCTTTAATAGACAAGTGAATGTATTATGTTATATTGCATTACCTTACTAAAATTGAAATCCTATGACTATATTACAAAGTTGTTTATGAAGTACAAGTATCTCAATAATTATTAAAGCAGATTGTTATTATGGAAACTACTTGCCAATTTAAGTTTTACAATTTTATCCCCCTCCCCAAAAGTTCAAATCTTACCTATCTATGCCAGCATTGGCACTAGCTACTGTCTCCAACTGAACCAAGGGTTTATGTGTGTCTCTGACTTCATACAAAGGCTTTAAGTAAATCTGATTAGTCTGTGCCTGGTAAGTTGTGTCTGGAAAAGACTGCCAAAAATAATTAGAAATAATTAAATATAGCAATACAAGTTTTTTTAGTCTTAAATAATTGAAAAATTAAAGACATGTTTTTCATGCCATATGTAATACTTATTAAAAATAAATCTGAATAATTAAAGTTGGATTATCCTATATTGTAACTTTCTCATATCTTTATAAGATTGACCAACTCCAAATTAGGCAATGTGTTGTGATTGTTGTGAACTTATAGCCTATGACTTTGACATGGATACATTACATATGCAATACTTCAAGAACACCAGGGATGCATTAGAAATAAGAAATATTTAATAGAGCAATAGGAATAAATTATAACTGTAGCCAACAAAAGCGGATTTCCTAAATATACATTAACTATCAGAACTGCCTTATAATGGCTCCTACTATGCTATCACAAAACTCCGATCTGACTGTCAACAATAACAATCTTCAAGTGCTGTCACTCTGTCCCAACCAATGAACCAATGAAATAATAGTAAAACTAATAAATAAACATAGAATTCTTTCAGTCTTACAACCAAGGTTCTATGATGTACTGTTTACAATATTATACACAAAACATAATCACCACACTATGTACTTTCTGAAAGTGTGTGGTTTCCAGGCTAGTAGAGGCACATAGGACATGATTTTTGTCTTATGTCAAATACAACAGTAAAAATGCAGGGAGCAGAACCTGGACTTCTATGCTGCCTACAACAATCTTACCAAGGCATTTGACAAAGTGAGTTATGATGGCTTGTAGAGGATTCTTTCTCAGCTATGGTGCCCTCCAAGATTCATCGCTATTTTGAAGCAACAAAGGTCAATTCAGGTACAATGGTGACCTATCAGCCCTTTAGAGAATGGTGTGAAGCAGGGTTGTGTCCTTGGAGCAATGCTAAATTAAATAAGGTGACGTATCTACATCAAGTTCTGCACAGACGGCAACATATTTAACTAACTGCACTTGCTCTCTGATACAAAAATTAAAGAGATGATTGCTAATGAGCTGCACTATGTGGACAATGACACCCTTCTGGCACACATCCAACAGGAGCTTCAATATGCTGTCCATGAATCTGCTGAGGCTGCTGCCTCCTTAACTCTGTCCATCAACAGCAAAAAAAACGAAGATCATTCTTCAGTAGTCCCTAATCTGAACTAACCCAGCTCCACAAATTAAAGTGAATGGCCATCTCTTTAATGTTGTTGACCACTTTACCTACCTGGGCAGCACAACCATCTTGCAAAGACAAACAGCGCTTTTGGTCACCTCAAACTGAGAGTATAGTGGAATAGGTCTCTTCACATAGCAACAAAAATAAAAATTTATAAAGTAGTGGTTCTCACCACACTTTTGTATCTGGTTCTGAGACCTGGGTGCTCTATCAAAGGCATTTAAGGCTCCTCAAACGCTTCCTTAAAAGGTGCCTTTGCTTCATAATGAACATATGCTGGCAAGACTACATTACAAATAACTATGTTCTGCTGGAGGCTGGTGCTGACAATAGAAGCACTAATTACCATTCAAGAACTGCACTGGATGGGACACTAATCCTGCATGGAGGAAGGCCTCATGCCAAAGGCAATCTTTTTTTGGTGAACTCAAAGGAGGATGGAGTAACAGAGGTGTCCTCTGTAGTTGCTATAAAGATCAACTCAGGTGCCATTTCACCCTTACTGGCTTAATTGAAAGTAGCTGGCAGCAGATGACCCCTGAGAGACACAGTTGGAGAGCTTTCACAAAGCCCAAAGGGTACACATTTGAGACCCAAAGAAAAGCCCTTATTGAAACTGAAGACAGGCACAGAAGATAGAAAAAAAAAAACAACTAAGTAGATCACTGGCAGACAACAGCTTTGTCTGCAGAAAAAAATGCAGGTTGCAACTGGGTTTGCGTAGTCATGTGAAGAACTGCACTCAACCTTAATCTTCAAAATGAAAGAAATTGCCATAATTATCAGTTACATTTCTTAATCTTCTGTAAGTTGGCCAACATATCATAGGTATTTCTTATTATTATGTAATTACTTACCCCATCGGTGACATTGCCAATTCTTTTGTATGTTGAAAATGCCAAAGAACGAATTGGATGTTTATTCATATCATAATCTTTAGGTTCTGCTTCTCTAGCCTGATGCCTGGACACAGATGCATAAAGTAGACTTTATTATAATTGAAAAAGAGTATAAAATATAATAATGCATTTTAAAAAAAAGCTTATATTAAGTGGGATTGCATCAATTATTTTGAATCAATCATGTTTTTTTTTTAACTGTTTAAAGATCTTGAATAACAATAATAAATTTGTGTGATTGGAAATATTTTTACAAAGCTTATATCAACTCACTCGGTCTGTCTTTCTGTACGGTAAAAAGTTTGTACATGTTATTTCTCCCACACCCAATCTCAGATTAAGCTGAAATTTTGCACAACTATTTCTTTTACCTGACAACACAAAAATAAAAAAAAAATCAACCAATTTGTTAATTAACTATTAGTAATTAATTGTATTGTTTGTTATCTTGAGAAAGGGAAAGAAATTGTACTTGACAGATGTGGTTGTTCTAGTTGAATTAGTCCCTTTAAGGACTAAGCCCTGAGTGAACATTTTTTTTTTTTGCATTTAAAAAATGATCTTGTAAATATTCACCAAGATCCCCCATTCATTCTGGTTGATTTTTGTATTGTCAGGTAAAAGAAATAATTTTGCAACACAGGTAGGACGTAATCATCTTCTTTTTTTGAAGTAATGTCTGAATTTCATAAGATAAGAAGAAGATAAGAGACATTATGTCATTGGTTTTCAGGGGTGAATCAGGCAACCCATTAAGTGCACAATATCTCATTAACATATGGGTACTAAGAAAGGCAGAGCACTTTTGTGACTTTTAAAAATTCACTCTAGCATATGATATGGAATAAAAAATATGCTTTGATAAATCTTTGTATCTTTCTGAATATTTTATTTGATTAATTTTGTTTTTTGTATTTGTAAGTTATGGCTCAGTGTTATTATGAATTATTGCTACAATTACTTGTTATATAATCTTCTATCCTTAAGTGTCTCTAAATTTAGTTATTTTACTACAGGGGTAAGTCAACTCAGACCAATTACTTAAATTAATGTATATTATACTCTCTAGGAGTAGTAGGCTTACAGCTGTTAAACAGAAAGATTCAAGAGTGGAGGGATTGGTTTACTATATAAGTCCTTCATAGCAACCCCCAACCCTTTTCCCAAAGGATTGATGATGGTTTTGATTTTGATGATGATGATAAATTTTAGAATCATTTAAATTATATTTGAGTTAGTTTTGAGTTTTTGGCACATCAGCACAATTTAGGCCATGTCGTGCCTGTAATCCCTCAAGGGTTACTCTCCCTTTATATCACAAGAGCTAGATTCCACACAGTTAAATCATTAAAAGCTAGGTCTATGCACAGTTAAAATAGTAAAGGTAGTAAAAATTTAATAATTGGCCTCCTTCAGTCGTAGAACGACTATGGTTCATCTCAGAGCACACTTCCTCATGTGGCTGTGGAGCCCTATTTTGAAAGACACTCCCGTCCACAGATAGCGCACGTTAAGGTGGCTTTTGCTTCGGTGGTAGAGGAGCTGGCCGTTTTTCGGATTGTGCGTTTTTCTTCCTGGACTGAGACCCATGTATTTTCACTGTCCATAGCTTTCTTGGTCACTGTCTCTCTCCACCTTTTGCGGTCTAGAGCTATGTCTTCCCAATTGTCAGTATTGATGTTCACTGATTTGAGGTCACGTTTTATTACATCTATGAAACGGAGGTGGGGGCGACCAGTTTTTCTTGAGCCAGTCGCGAGTTGACCATAGAGGATGACTTTCGGGATGTGCTTGTCCTCCATCCGGCGAACATGTCCAAGCCAGCGCAAACGGCGTTGTCTGAGGGCTGTAAAGATGCTGGGAATATACCTGATCGCGCAAGGATCTCAGTATTGCACACTTTTTCTTTCCATGTGACATTGAAGATCCTACGGAGACATCTCAAATGGAATGAGTTCAGTTTTCTCTCTTGCTTTGCGTAGGTGGTCCATGATTCACTGCCATACAGCAGTGTACTCATAACGCATGCCTTGTAGACTTCCATTTTGGTCACCGTAGTTAGCTTATGGTTTTCCCAAACTCTTGGTCTGAGTCTAGCGAATGTCGAGGCAGCCTTCCCTATGCATTTTTTCCTCTCCTCTTCTAGAGACAGGTCATCTGTAATTGTGGATCCCAGATAGCAGAATTCGTTTACGGCGTCCAGCTTGTTATCGTCTATGAGGATGGAGGGTGGTCCCATAACATTTGTTTTCTTCGTGCTAATACTCAAGCCATATTCTTTACAGGCCTGAGAGAAGCCTGAAGTTCCTCTTGCGTGTGTGCCACTACCGCTGCGTCATCCGCGAATAGCAAATCTCTTTCGAGGGTGGCTCTGATTTTAGTTTTGGCCCTCAGTCTGGCAATATTTAGGAGTTTGCCATCAAATCTGGAATGGAGATAGATGTCTTCAGTGGATTTGTCAAACACGTTGTGGATTAGCAGTGAAAATAGTATTCCAAAGAGGGTTGGGCCTACATACTTATTATAATATTATAATAATTAATTATAATTAATTATATCTATATGCCTACATACTTAATATTTATATATGAAATATATGGTATGATCCGCATTTATTTGATTTATTATATACTTAATAAATCTAGATCTATATACATTATAAGATTATTAATTAAATTAATATATATATTTAGTAGGCCTATTTTAAACAATTTACTGAATTTAGTATACAGTATATATAAAATTATAATTAATAGCCATAGGCTATGGCTTTGGACTGTGTAAGTGTGGTGATCTACTAGTCCTAGATGGCTAGAATAATCTAGAATAATATAATTCTAGATTATTAATATTGTTTTTCTAATATATACTACACTATTAGTAGATTCTTAATTACCATTTCGAGTTTAAAATAGCTCTCGAATAGTTCATGTGATCAGAACGCAAAGTGAGTGAACCCTTTCGATTGTCATCTGAATTTCTGTAGCCAATATCCATGATTATTGCTGTCTTTCAACGAACAACACAGAATCTTGTTGCCACTCCAGAAAAGCGGTTGGATCTTATGTTTTGATTACATTGACAGCGGAAGTTGCCACATCAAGGTGTTTGTATCTAAATCAGTCAAGAAAGCGAAAAAAAAAACAAACTCTGGTCTCTAGTAGTTAGAATAGATATATAGACTTTAGGTCTAGATCTAAAACTAACAAAACATTCAAGAATAATGAATTATACAAATCTAGATTTATTAACTAACTAGATCTAGATTTAGATGTACATTGTATCAGACAAAAAAAAAACAAAAAACTAACAAATATGCAAGAAGGAAAAAACAAAGTATAGTTACTGCACTAGCCTATATATTCATCACACGTCTGTCCTAATTGTCTTGCACTGTAGGGTGCTGTGACAGTTCGCATGACCAAATCCCTCCACTCTCTCCGGTCATCAGCTGTTCTTAGAATGATATCAAGAGAGAGGCCGGTCCATCCTTTATTTTTATGTACCTTGGAGAATGACTTTAGATTGTGAGTTATGTCTATGTCTTACAATATGACCTAATCAGTTCAACTTTCGTCTCTTCACAGTAGGCTTCTCATATTGCCAGCCAGAATGTTGACTTGTAAACGCATAAATTCATATATAAATATGGCTCTAAATCAAGTTAAATCAACACATATAGGCCCATATAATTAGGCCTAATTATAATACGAAATCTAAGGAGACCTTCATATAGCGCCTGCGATGTCTACTGTGGTCTACACTTAATTATTATTATTACTTGAAGACACGATATACGTACTGGAATGCTTTACTATGATTATCTTATTAATAAGTATAGGCCCTATCTTCAGTGGCGTAGCTAGGATGGGGTAGGAGGAGGAGAATTTGAAGATACCCCCGGGCCCCCACTTGAGGGGGGTCCCCAAATGAGTGTCCGAAATTTGTTTTGAAATAAATTAAATATTACGTCACTGTCATGTAATCTTGCTTTTCACGTTGTTGTTTAAGTCAGTGACCCTGTTGCGTGTATTCCACACAGGTTATTAACACTTTCCATGCGGGGTTACTCTCAATTTCAAGGAGTAGCGCTGACTAGTGCCGCGTTACTCTCTGGAGGTAACTTGGTATATAGGCTAGTTTATTTCATCTTCCTTATCATTTAAGAAGAAACCTGATAAGAGCACTGAAAACAAGGAGACCATGAACGTGTCGAAGAAAAGTATCACTATTCAGATGATTCATACAAAGATACAGCAGTCGAAGAAGTGAAAATGTATCTTGATGAGATAAGTATTATAGTGCTGAAGAGAGCCTAGGGGAATACCTTTTACAGCAGTCAGAGGAAACATCTGAAGTAAGGGGTACAGATGATGAGTCAAGTGATGGTCTTCCAAAATCACTTTCTCCAGAAGTGGAAGAACTGTTCTGAAAACTCTTAAAGACATTGAACTGGACTTTGATCTGCTCAGAGGTCAAACCTATGATAACGTAGCCACAATGAGAGGCCGTCTGTCTGGCCTGCACAAGCGCCTCTTAGACATAAATCCAAAGGCAACATTTCTGAACTGTGATAATCACTCTCTGAACCTGGCAGCTCTTCATTCTGCTGAGATAGATCCAGCAATTGTCACATTTATTTTTTTGGAACTGTACATGAATTGTTCAACTTTTTTTCCAATTCACCTGAACTTAAAGAAGCTAGAGCCTGGAGTTTAAAAAAGGAGAGTACTACAAGGTGGTCCGCAAGAGAAGAAGCTCTCGTTTAATATAGTTCAGAAGAAATACAAACGTCTGGACCGCACATAGGGGAGCTGCTAAAGAAATTAAAACCCTTTCATGCTGTTTGCAAAATGATGAGAAACGGACGAAACCTTGCAACCTCCATACGAATATTGCTAACTCAGGCCACTTCCATTTCATCGTGTGAGAGATTATTCTCAAAATTCATCAAAAACTCTTAGGAGCACAATGACGCAAGAAAGGCTTATTAATGTCAGTGGAGTCACAAATACTAGATAGTATTGATGTAGATGATGTTGTACATACTTTTGATGCCTAGAAAGAACGACGTGAAGCGATATGAATTTAGATTTGTAACTTGTGCATTATTTTACCAATAAACAACGGTATTATTCACTGAAAGATTCTTAATAATTATTTCTATTTAATTTTACTGATATACTCTACCAATTTGAATGTAGGCTTATGTATTTATTAAGTACATTATCTCATGTCATGATGTCAAAATGCAAGGGGCCTCTAAAGAGATCAATCCACCAGGGTCCCCAAATCCCTAGCTACGTCCCTGCCTATCTTCCATTACTCTGTAAAATGAATCGTGTAATTAATTATAATATAGGCCTATATTTATCACCATATGTTGCCTCTGCATCTCATAAATTACTGACTTTTCTTCAAAGCTCTTTAGATAAGGCTTAGGCCCAGGCCGCCGCTGCCTATTGTGCAATGTGTGCATTGCACGCAGGCGGCCTAATTTAGGGGGCGGCCAAATCGTTATTTCCAAGGTTCCTTTGTTTTTAAATTTATTTAAATAAAAAAAATATTTTATAAATTCAAATTATTCAATTATCCTTTGAAAACCTAACCAAAGAAAAAACAAGGAAACGATATTCGTACATAAGAAATTACTTTGGAAACTTTGGAACAACTAAAATAGAGCAACATAAAAATAATCTCGCCCATTAGACTAAGACTAAGACTGATTATTGATCCTTATGGAAATTTGTTGTGATTACAAGGACTCATTTCACCATATAAAGACAACACAACAGAAACATAATATAAATAGAACAGACACAACATATAAAGAGTTCATTCAGCGACTACGCACAGGCATCTTGGTCCTTTTCATGTTTCCTGATCAACGAGTGGTGTTGATATAGTCTGACCGAGTAAGGTACGAACGAGTTTTTGTACCGCTGTGTGTTTGTCTTGATTGACTGCAGTCGCTCACTTCGCGGCAACCTGACGTAGTTCGGATGGAGCGTGTGTTCAAAAAGTTCCTTTAAATATGGTAATGTTGTGAGTGTAATTTTTGATGCCCTTTTTTATGATGTTTTCTAGGCGGCGCAACAGTTTAGATGAAGCGGTGCCTTGCCAATAAGTTATTCCGTATAACAGATTTTGCATAGTCGCGCCGTAAAAAGCTATTGAGCTTGTGTAGAAAAAAAAAAGTCGCTGGGCTGTTTTCTTTGTCTGAGTTCCAAGGTGGTCCGTGCTTTATATATACCTAGAATGTCTCTCGTATAATACTATTGACCAGGGCTGCCTCTTTATTGTTAAACTTCTGAAAGAAAACACATCAATATTGATTGACTTTTTTATATTCTCTCTTCTTACTACGAGAAAAAGGCGTTGAAAATGCTAGGAGAAAGAATTTCTGAAGCTGAAAACGCCGAAATACGGTTCTTAGATGTACTCGAGGGACACAACAACGATGCGAATATGAAATTAAGAAAAAGGAATGGTCTGCAAAAAATGGATTAAAATCAAAGGGCACCTTTGTTATAGTGTCCAGCTCAGTCTTAATGATTTTTTTTCTATAAATAAAGAAAAAAGGAGGGGGGCGGTATTTTTAAAATTTCGCACGCAGGCGGCCACACCTTCGTGGCGGCCCTGCTTAGGCCTATATATAAGTCTACGTTTACATGTCTCTATACTAATAACCTACCATTTTAGTATGTTTTAGTATAATGGACCAATAATATGCTGACAGTGTCATGAATTAATTAATTTAAATTAATTTTTCTTGAACTTGTGCAAAAATTAAAATGTAATAAAATGCATGCCTTGTTAGATCTATATATTAGCTAATTTATTATCTTTTTTCTTGTAGAGGTTTACTAAATTGTACTCCAATAGGCTATATATAAAATTTCCCCTTTCAGACCATAAAATGAGGTCCATAGGGCCCTCAGCCCCCTGGATGACAAAAGTGGTCATAATCGGACCACGATGAACGAACTATATAGGCCCTACTATATATACTGTCAACTAGCAGGGTTTCGTGTGGCCAGCACTTCTAACCGCCTTTATACGTTCTCCAACTAAATTTAGATTCAGGTAGCCACTAGAGTTGTTGGACCCCAATATCATATATATTTATATTTATACTTATATTTCTATTATGGTGCAGCACAGCGCAGTTTTTATAGGGGCAGTACAGACCAACTAATGGTGCAACTATTTGGTGCAGTACTGAGCAATCTATGCTTTCATGAACGTCTGAGATATAACAGACAGCCATAGACTTAAATAAATATAGATTGGCCGAAGGAAGTAACTTCATGTAACTTGAAAACATGTATATCTATTGTATTCGGATTTCCGAATTATGAAAAATTGCATGATCTTCATTCTTAGAGATTAAAGAAAACTACACTGCCTCCTTATTTATAATATATATTTTTATGCACACTTTAATTTTATCAATAATAATTACTTTATAAATTATTTAACCTAACCCTAACCCTAGCCTACTCATTATAATACTCTGGGTTATCTATTGGATATCATAATATAGGCCTACCACCAGTTTGTCACCAAAACGTTTGCTCCATTTAGATAGAAATATAACCATTCTCATCATCTTTACCAGACTCACATTTCTAAACATCGGTATAAGAATTTTTTTGTACAGCTAATACACAAAGAGGAGTTTTAAGACGTTTATATAATTTACTCAGTCATTTATGTACAGCTCTACATCAATAGATATTCATTTGTACAACACATAGCCTATGTCATACACGCATTAATTGTATGTGTGTACAGACATACACGCCTACTGTTACAGGTATATAAAATATTTAAAAGGAGATAGAGAGAGAGAGAGAGAGAGAGAGCAATAGAAATTTGCATTTCACATTTCAAATTTAACGATAACCCTTTTAGAGGTGACAAAGTATCCAAGAGGTTTATATAAGTCTTGTAGGTCCAGCCATCACTTCGTTATCATAAAAGTCTTATTATTGAGATCATTGAACATTTACAATGCCATTGACTCATCGAGCTGAAGCATAGAGTAAAATCAGCTATATTTCCCTTCTCACACTCAGAGTATTTCTTACAAATTTTTTATTGTTAGGCACACTTCCATATTGTTCTGTTGTCACAGATTAATAATAAATTACTGTAGACGTTATTAAATAATAATTATAATAACGAGACTGTCTTTATCAAGGTAGATATACATAACTATATTTTTATTTCCGTCCGATCCTTTGCTTTCGCACAAAACATAAACAACAAACAATGACGTAATATCATATAATATTAGCACACATATGTCTATAGACAAAAACAATGTGCGCTTAGAGTGTTAACTTGATCATTCGTTTAGTCATATGAAAAAAAATGGCTATGTCTGGCCTAATTTACGTTTTTCCTCATCAGAAGACAAATTAATTGTGCTAAAAGTATACCAACAGCAACAACACTTCTTGCTAAAAGGAATGTGCACCCAGTCGACGCAGAATGAAAACATACAGAACGCTCATGTCTCGAAGAGTCTTCCTGATGCTGCGTAACATTGATTGAAAAAACATCAATACACCTGAACTTTTTATCTGTTTCTTTGTTGGTAATGACATCTGTCTTATCTGATACATAGATACAAACCAGTGCGGAATCGGAGTGCCTGTTAGGATGGGCCAATCTCTGAATCTGCTGATCATGGGTATGGTTCACGCTGGTAAGCATGGCTGAATATAATTGAAACATTTCTACCGCGAGCGAAAGATATTTTCTTGAAATGTCACCATGACTTAAGTCTGAAAAATTACTGAATTCAAAAATAAGGATCTCGAAAAGATAAAATGTTCCTCTGAGTTGTTTCATGTTTTTTACCTTGGTGATTTTACTTTCACCGAAAACATCTAATTTGACAACGTTCGTTAAAAAACAATGAATGAACTCGCCAAGCTTTCTCATCTCTGTATTCATGACATAAAATGGTAATGCGATATTTAGTACTTTCTTTTTCTTGCATAAGCCATCCGGGCGTTTAGTGCAACAAGAGCTGCAGGACTTTATGAGGCATGTCAACTCTTCGTCAGTTTTGTTAGCACCACGCAAATCACATTCAATGACGTCCCACGCAGGCCTCGCTTCGATGTTGTTAATTGAAAATGTTATAACGTTTTCACGTAAGGATATCATCATGGGAAAATTAAAACCGTGAAAGCTCTCATTATTCATCGGGCCTGGAATTCCTGGCAAAATCCTCTGTGCACCGCTGCACTCGGCGCAGTGTCTATTTTTGTACACTTTGTGACCATCGTGCACATGAGATACAAAAGACGTGCACTTTTCGAGCTGTGCCCGGGTATAATTTTGCAGCTCGCAAGTCGTTACTATAAGTTTAGAACAAGCAGGCCTTAAAGAGTATTTCCCCAAACTACTCGGAGGCCGAAACGATCCATCAAATTTATTTTCCGCGACATTTAATGCCGCCAGTGAATTTTCTTTGAAGTTGAAATTAATCAAACCTACCATGCGAGTCCACAATGCAGGAACAGAGTCGTTCCACTTGTTGCAATCATAAATTGTCTTGTTTATAAATGTAAACCCCGTGGATAGGTCTGTCACTGGAGTTGTGTTTTGTAAACTGTCAACAAGATCAAGGCGATTGTTAATATTTATAGTCTGGGTGTTCTTCAATAATTCAAGATACGGTTTTGAATTCACATTTTTCACATTATCAACATTCTTGTTTAACTGGCCAACTTCTGGACAACTGGAAATCACGAACGCGTCGAAGTCGCAGGAAACTTTGGAATGGAGCAGAAGAGCATATTTATTTTTGCTTTCCCGTGCGGTCTCCGGGCAGTCAGATGCAAATCGCTCGCAGCAGTTCCCCAAAACTAGACATCTATGGTCGCAGGAACAGGGCGTTGAGCTCCACTGACCGCACATTGATTCGCAAGTGATGATTGTGTCTTTGAATGCAGTAGTGTTGTCATTGTCAACACTTGAGATCTTGGTTTTGTCCGTACCTATAAAATGACAAGGAAGCGCTTGTACACTAAGAAGTGCAGCCATGAACGATATACTTAGTGGCATTGTTTGAAAATGTAAATGATAGGCGATATTAAACGATAAATCACACAGATCCCTGTATTTATAACGGCGTATGTAGGCTACCCGACGTGTTTACAGTACATTGATTAACAAAAAACAAAAAAAAAAAGTTATCAGCCTTGTTTAGCTGTAGGCTTTTTGAGTGTTTGGTTTTATATTTAATTAAATGTAGAATAGATGCCAGTTAGTTATCTTTCTATGCTTTTCACGTGTTCATTATTCATTTTTAATTTAAGTTTAACATATATTTGTGAAATATAATACCCGGTATTGTCTGCTTTGTTGAGTTACAGATTGTTACATATTGATGAAGTATAGAACTTGTAAAATATTTAATTTGTATTTAAGAAACAATAATATAATATTAGTGGTTAGTTGTAAGTCATGGCCACAGTAGGCCTATAAATGTATAGGGCAGGACCGGCCTTACGAATTGCGATGCCCAGTTCAATGGATGCTTGCGAGGCATCTCTTCTATTTTTTTTTTTACAATAACAGCAATTACTATTATTTAGATCATAATATCAACATTTAGGCCTATTATACAACATAGGCCTACACAGAAAGCAACTCAAATACAATAGGTGCCAGTGGGTTAATCTACGTCAATCGTACGATACACTAACTATTATATATGTTAACCCTTTCAGTCCTACATCTTTAAAAGCCTGTGATAAGAGATTATGTAAATTGCCAGGCCCCTGCCAGGTGCGGGGCCCAATTAGAAACAATCGGCTTAAGGCCGGCCCTGATCCTATATAAGGGTTAATGTTGTTGCAGTCGCAGCAGAAGTCTAAGCTCTTCCGTATCGGAACTAATTAAGAGTGTTGCAAAACGGTAATGTGAGTTACAGAATAGGATGGCTTCTTTATTTATCGATATGCGATAGTGCACGTTGTTATTGTAATTATTACTTTTAATAGGTCTATAAGTAGCCTATTATTCTATTTTTGGTTTTGAAAATATGAATTAAAAAATTGACTTGAATTAATTTCTTACTTTCCTTGAGAAATACAGTCTATTACGTCCTTGACTAAACCTCCTACAGAACAACAGGAGATGGGGGCGGAGCGGGTTCGAACCTGGGACTATGGTAACAACAATCCGAAACGCATACCAGGCAGCCTTTTCATGAAAAGAAATAATTCAAGTGGGAAACCACAAAACGTCATGCTAATCTTATATGGATGGGATAAAAACAGGTTAGATACACCCAAAAAAAAATGCACTTCAGACCCCCTACTGTTGTTATTGTTGTTTTTTTTCATATGATGAAACAAAAATTATAGAATAGTCTCTTGAATGGGCATTGAGTGAAACAAACTTTAGAAATGTTAAGAAAAAAAAAGAAAAGAAAGAAAAAAAACTTATGGATCTAGAATAAAATGTGTTACTTATTTTTTTATGAAGCTTATAAACTCACTTTGTCTGTCTGTCTGATAAAAGGTTTGTACACGTTATTTCTCGCACGCCCATTCTCGGATCAAATTGAAACTTTGCACAATTATTCATTGGCATAGACATCATCATTTCTACCTGTGGTCCCTTCTGGGGCATAGGCCACCAACCAGCTTCCTCCAGCCTCCAGGCGTCACGGTTCTGGGAAAGACGTGGGGACAGTTGGACAGCTTGGCATCTGCTTCCTGATTACGTCGCCATGTATTCCTGGGCCGTCCCCTCTTCCTCTTTCCTTGGGCTTGGTTAGGGCTTGTCTGGTTATGTTGAATGCAGACTTGCAAAAGGTGTGACCTATCCATCCCCAGCGTCTCTGAAGGATATCTACTTCAATGGGCTGCTGTTTTGTTCTTTGCCAGTTTCTCATTCGAGATCTTGTCTGGCCAGCGGATCATAAGAATCTTCCTCATGCAGGTATTGATGAATACCTGGATTTTTTTCATGGTGGTGATGGTGGTTCTCCGGGTCTCTGCTCCATAAAGTAGTATCGGCTTAACAATGGTGTTAAAGAGCATAGACAAGACATGAATATCATAAATACAAAAGTCAATCAATTAATGTTAATTAATTATTTTCTTTGACACCAACAATTGAAATTAATCCTTCAGTATTCACATAGGCCCATACAGCCAAATATGTAGGGTTTCATCCCCTTAGATAATTCAACACGTTATTTCCACCACACCCATTTTCGGATCAAGTTGAAACTTTGAACAATTATTTATTGTACCTAACAAAATATGATATAGTTTTTTAAATGAGCGAACTAGTCAATTAATTATTAATAATTAATTATATGTTTGATATCGAATAATGGAAATAACTTCTGCATTATTAAGAGATATAGTTGTACTTGCGGAGTTCTTTCCCATAAGCTTTGTTTTTTTTTTTAAAGTATTTTTAATATCTGACTTGTTTTAAACCTAGGAGCAATTAATTGTAATAATAATAATAGTAATAATAATAATAAACGTGTCTGGCTGATCTAAATTAAAATCTTTTAATATCCGATTTTGTTGCAAATATTTTAAAAAAATCCAAGATGTCTTGGAGACAATTTGAAGATGTCATAAAATATTCTGTTAATCTGATACTTAATTTAAAACGCTATTATAGAGTGTTCGGGGCGGCAAGAGGAAGACTATCTTATACTCACAAATAGCGAATCGATATTTACCATGGTAACGCAAATCATTCTGCATAGCTGCAAAATTGTTATTATTATCTGTGGTTACTTAGAGTTTCTAACCGACAAAAGGAAGAGATGTCCTCCTTTTAAAGACATATTGTCCTCCGCCTTGCAGGTTTTGGACAAAAGTGCTAAATTGTCCTGCTTTAACTTCTGTTGTTTGTTTCAATTAAAGCAATAAAATCAAGAACAACGAAGAGCAGTGCGATTCATAACAAACGAATATTCACATTTGACTAGAGTAACACCTTTAGTAAAATCACTAAATTTAGAAAGCCTTCAGGACAGAAGGCTCAAAAGTAAAGTAGCAATAATACATAAAACACTGAACCATAATCTTCAAATACAAAAACAAAATTTGATAAAATACTCTGAAAGACACAAAGATAAAGACACATTTCCTCGTCCCATATGCTAGGACAAATGTGTACAAATACTCCTTCTTCCCTAGTGCTATTAGAGCATGGAATGGGTTGCCTGAGCTAGCCAGGAAAACCAGTGACTTGGCAGAATTTAGGTCATTGGTTAATATGCATGACTGAATGCATGACGCGTAGGACGTAATCATCTTCTTTTTTGAAGTAACGTCTGTATTATATAAGATAAGATAAGATTTCAGATAATCTACACTACGTTGTCGAAAACCAAATATCGTGTACCAAGTCATTGAAAGAACATTTCTTTGGTAGAAGCTCTGATCTGTCACCTGATGCACATACTTTGCGCGGTGTGACGGCTTGCGTGCTGCATCACTCCTGGCAGGTACTACCAAGCCGGACAGGTCTGTTATGAAAGAGGCCAGACTAAAGATGCATCATCCTCCCCCCGGGACATAAGGGTTGTGCGATAGGCTAACAACTTGTCCATGGAAAGCAAATACTGTTGCAGAAACCATAGCAAAAACACAAACACTAAACCTTGGTCAGAGGCGAGATTAGAGCTCCACAAAGGAAAATTACTAGATGAAGCCGAGAAGACAGGAAAGAGCTGGGAAGTCTAGCAAGAGACCGTGGAGAGTGGTGTATTTTACTGATGATCTATGTTCCACGAGGAACGTAAACGAAAGATGATGATGAAGCTCTGATGTTCTGTCTTGTTTATCATTTTTGTCTTGAAGGAGAAAGCACACTTTCCCGACAGGACCTTTGTTTACAAAGCTTATATATAAACTCATTTTGTCTGTCTGTATATCTGTCTGGTAAAATTTTGAACACGTTATTTCTCCCACTTCCCATTCTCGGGTCAAGTGGAAACTTTACACAATTATTCCTAACAAAACATATGAATCAATCAAAACATTAACCAGTTTGTTAATTAAAAAAGCGATAATGAAATGATTTTGTTTCATTTTGAGAAATAAATCTTACAGTATATACATGTGTGTGGGTGGGTGTGGCTGTAAATGTTGAGTTCTTCTCTTTAGATAAGCTCCGTTGTTGTTGTTGTTGTTTTTAAAGTATTTTTATAAATATGTTCTTTAGGTTTCGTGTCTTAGGAGAAGTTTTTACCCACTAATTATTATTGACAACATTAAACCCGGCCCGGTTTTTTAAAATATCGAGTATGCCTGGACAATTTGAATTAAATATGAATCAGTGGACAATATTAATAAATTATTGGCCATATCTCTAGTGTTTCATAATGAATCCCAATTATCATGGTCTAATTTTCTAGCATTTCGTTCTGTGTAGGCCTATATATTAATGCAATATGGACCACTTTTTAAAAAATCCTTCATAAAAAATGTTTTTGATCATAAAACTTCGATTTTCCTGTGCTTTTAAAGGATATGTATGGTCTTCCATTCTTAACATAATGCATACTCGCCATAATATAGAAATGTTGAATTACTAAAATCGAAAATAAAAAAATTCAAAATGGTACTATTGGAATTGGACTACAGAGGACTGCAATATAAAACAATACAATTTAAATGTAATATATTACTCACTGTACAGCTATATAGATCTATAATTGGCTCTAAAAATTTACTAGATAGATTCGAACAAAAAGTGGTGAAAAGGGGAGAGCTAGCCTAGGTGAGCGATTCATCACTCTTCCAAGATTAACCCTATAGGCCTAGCTATCTGCAGATTCCACATGTCATCTCTTAGGTCCAAACGCATATAATAAATAGGTCTATACTATAGGCATATTTAAATCTGAATAACTCCACTGACACATATATCCTGCAGCTTTTGGCAATGATAGCAACAACGCAATATAAAAAAAAAAAAGCCGAACATTAACCAGCATCATCTTGAACTCAGATCTAGGTCATTTAACTAGGTTAACTTTTGTTCAAAAATCGTTACAAATTAACAAAGAGACGAGCATATGAGATTTAAAACTAGGCCAGTTGAAATGCGGAAATAACGTCAAATAAATTACCTGGAAGGCCTATTATAGAATCTAGATTGTAAACGCCCATAAACTGTTCGGGCCTAAAAAAAAAGGTAGAGAAAAAGCATTAAGTAACAAAATATCAACAGAAATATAGGTCTTTGTTTAATCTATTGGGTCTGGGAAATCTGTACTGATATCTCGAATCTGCTCTAATTTCTAATAAGACGTCAAGTAAAGGCCACGCAGGTACTTGAAAAATAAAGCAGTCACTAGGCAACATGCCAAACATTTTCTGCGTATTTTCAATGTGGTGATATTATCGAGATCTAGATCTACTCTAAATTAAAATTAGTTTAGAATAACTATATATCTTTTCGATTGTTTTTACAAATATTCAATTTATTAAAATGTTTTAAGCTTTCCTAACTAACATAGGCTGCAATGTCGCTGCATGCAAATCTTAAATTTGTCTTTGTTCTCAATCAGCTGAGAACTATAAACATTGATCACGTGACAAGTGCTAAATTTATGCATGAAACATATCCGACCAATGGAAATCACCGAGTGTCTATTTTCATATGTTGATAAACATTACGCAGTTGAGGTACCATAACCACGTTACGATCGTAACGATGTATTCATAATCTGAGTGACTTAATCAAGGCACTCTTCAAAACGAACAAAGGAAATAGAGATCTAGATCATACATCTGCTAGTGCTAGCTCTAGAATTAAGCATGCCATTTATTGGGAGAGATTGGAGATCACCTGGCGATCAGTGGGTTCGAACTTCAGAAGGATGGGAAAGAATGAGATTATGGCGAGTAAAAATCTTTGAAAACCTAAATCAGAATGCAGTGGCAAGGTAATTTAAGCGTATGAAATTATAGTAGATTCTATTATGTTTATTTACAATTCAGGTCTTAGATCTAGATTCTATATCTAGATTTGAATAGTAACATAATAGTTATTTTAAAATCTAGATCTAAACTAAGAGTATAGCCTCTAGACTATATATATAGGCTGCTATATATGGCTATGGCTATAGGGCAGTAATATAGTATAGGCTTATATAGGCTATAAGAGACAGTATATTGAGTAACCTTGGTTAGGCCAATAATAGAATATGCATCCTCCGTTTGGGACCCCTCAACTTAAAACATTAAGAAACTGGAACAGACACAAAATAGAGCAATGAGATTCATAACAAACGAATATTCACATTTGACTAGAGTAACACCTTTAGTAAAATCACTAAATTTAGAAAGCCTTCAGGACAGAAGGCTCAAAAGTAAAGTAGCAATCATACATAAAACACTGAACCATAATCTTCAAATACAAAAACAAAATTTAATAAAATACTCTGAAAGACACAAAGATAAAGGCACATTCCTCATTCCATATGCTAGGACAAATTGTACAAATTCTCCTTCTTCCCTAGTGCTATTAGAGCATGGAATGGCTTGCCTGAGCTAGCCAGGAAAACCAGTGACTTGGCAGAATTTAAGTCATTGGTTAATATGCATGACTGAATGCATGACGCATAGGACGTAATCATCTTCTTTTTTGAAGTAACATCTGTATTATATAAGATAAGATAAGATAGCCTATATAAGTATAAGTATATCTATACATTAAAATTAGATCTATATAGACTCTAATATAAGTAAATAAGGCTTGTCTTCGAGTCAGAAGATTAATGAGAAATACAGTATTTCCTGTGGCTGTGACCTACATATTTGGCCACACTCAGGGCAGGCGGTTGATTAAGATTTTCTTTTCGCCGTCTGCGTCTGTACTCAGCAGCGGATTTTCTTATTATAATTGTACAATAATTATGTAAACTAAGTTAAACTTAAAGTTGAATAACACTTTTTGTCCTGTTTAATAAAAACTAACCTCATGCCACAAATGCTCATTAACCTCTTTGGGTATAAATTGTCATATTGACATTCATATGTTTTTTTCCCAAAAGAAACTAATATTTTGGAAATTTATTAATTTTCTTCTTTCTTTTTTTTTTTTAAGGACTACCCGTCTTGCATTAGAAGATTTGAACCCCTCAAGAGAGCAAACCGAATACACCGGTAAAAGACAACCATATATAATTTTTAACAGTGGTTCCACTAAAGAGGTAGTATTTGCAGAGTATTTGTTACATTTAATGTCATTGTTTCTATTAATTTTTTAATTCATGTCTTAATTAAAAATATCAGAGGCAGCCTTAGGAGGTGGGGCATCCACTTGAATGGTCCCTTGATATTTTTATTATTCTTTTCAAATTAATATATAATCTAGTTTGTTAATTTTTCATCCAAAATTTTACTGACTCATTTGTTACTTTGAAAAAAAGGCCACAAAATCAATATTAGAGGTCTGGGGACAAACTCTTACAAGCAAAATATTACCTGCACAACAAATACTATACAATACATAATGTGGTCAAAGGCCAATAGTATAGTACCTATGTAATGTAGCATGTTTTGTATCAGCATTAGAGGCAGGGGAACCAGTTTACGTATTGTAATGTGATATATATATAGTCTAGGCTATGGTTTGTGGGTCGATGCATTACACTAGCCCTGTGTATATGAAACTTGACCTGGGCCTTGCATACTGCTATAGTTGCCTCTAGTTATTTAACTATTTGTCTTACATTCTCATTTACTAACAATTTAATCTACCACTTTAATCCTTCCTTGTAAAATGATGAATCTTTTATTCTCTTTGTTATGCTTTAACATAGTTTTTCTGTCAAATTTATATGATTTTTCTTTTCAGAAAATGGAACTTACCTCTTTGAGTGAAGCTTTGATAAGGTTGGATATGTCTGGAGCAACAAGAGATATGAGTCGTGCAAATTATGTGGCAAAGGTATGTTTCAAATAAGTAAAATGTATTTATTTTAGTGCTATTTCATAGAGTTTTTTTCTAATAATATATTAATTTTTCTTTTTTTTTTTTTTACTTACAAAAGAAATGAAATTTTTCATTTTAGTACTACATCAAAAAGGACCTTGATGTTAATATTCAAAATTAAGTCAATATAATTTTAATTCTATTAAAAAAAAATGAAACAGGTTTGTTTTTAGAGTGATCACATTAATGAATGCCCAGTATTAAGATTGAATTATTAAAGGGACAGAATTTTTAGTTCATGGTGAGCTTATATTTCTAATACTATCAAACTTAAGATAAATTGTGGGATATCATTGTGCCAACCTTATAAAACACTCTCATTCTTACTTCATTTTAGTAGGTTCACTTTACAACATATATTAAATCAGTTGGTTCTGTTTTTTGTTTGGTTTCTTAACAAGGTTCACTGATGACACTGCTGTTCTTGCCCCGCTTTCAGAGAGTTCAAACATAAATAATTAAGAGAAATAAAATTTAACAAACTGATGTAAATTTTACATACATTGTCTGAACTGTGATATGAATATATATTTTGTGCGCTATTGTATAAATTATTTATTTTATAATGTATTTTTATGTGTAATGGATAATTGTAGAAAAAAAAATACTCATGGATAATAAAGATTATTATATAGATAACTACTGGTCTTAAATGAAAATTCACTTTTATTAATTATCAAAATTATAGTTTTAAACTTTCATTCTGAATTTGTGATGGAACAACAATGAAACAATGTTTCCTAACAGATAGTAGCAAGTCTAATAGTTTTACTTAAGAAAACCAGCTAAAGAAGAAAAGAGCAAAAAAAAAAAATATTTTTTACAATTCTATTTAAGAGTTTATGCAATTAACTTAAACTGTGTACTTCAGTATTTTAAAATGGGTAAAACACTTTTTTTCCAGCTGATGACACTTATCATGGGGAAAACGTTTCCTGTACTCAGTGGCACATCTCAGAAACATGTCATCAATATATTAGATGCAATGGTCAGTGAAGGTAAGTAATTGATTATATTTTAAATTACAAAACGAAAATTGGAAAAGGTTCAGTGATACTTTTAATTGTTTTTGTTGTGTTTTTTGTTAAATAGACACATTTTGCTGAAATATTTGAAGTATTCAAACTTATTATGAGCATATTATTTTTATTACTATTATCTCTCTATAGTTTCAACACCTAGACAAATAACTCAATACAAAGTAATAGTAATACTTTTACTGTGAATAATTTGTTGTAATTTTTTTTCAGCTATTAAGTCTGAACTTAATATTGGAATTATGAAAGATCTTCTGGATTGTGCCGTGGATGCTTTAAATGAAGGAAAACATTTTCATATTGGCAGTCAGTGTCTGTGGTCCAAGCATTTAGAAACTGTCAACAAGCTTACCAACAAACTCTCAGAATACCAAATGAAAGAGGTTCGAAATTCTTTTATGTATATATATGACTAGGATGTCTGGCTTGTCACAGCGACTTGAGCCTACATTTTGTTTCTTAACTGCACTCTATAAATTAAATTATTATTATTATTATTATTACTTGTATTGGGCTTAATCCTCATAATATCATCCAGGTGCAAACTTCTTGTAGCTGTTTTGTTTGTGTATAATTTAATACCTAAACAAAATGATGTTATTTTGTAAAATGTTTTTGTAAAATGTTTTGTAGAATGTTTTACATGTTTCGGATGTTCCTTCAGAGTTGAAGATAATTACTTCATAGTCCAAACCTCCCGCAGGACGGCGGGGGATGGGAGCGGGCAGGGTTTGAACCCTGGACCATCGATAAATCTGAACGACAGTCCAGCCCGCAAACCGCACGACCAGGCAGTTCCAAATGAAATGTGTATTCATGTGTCATGCATCTTTCTTTAGTTTAAATAATCATAATTTAATTTAATTTTACATTTTTTTGGATTAGGCAATAATTTAGTTTTACTTGATCCATATTCAAATTTGAATTTATAATCATAAAAGAAATGCAATTTTTTTTTGTCTCTTGAAGAAAAATAAAGTGCCTTTGGGTCCCACAGTTTGAGAAATTATGGTCTATAAAATATAACTTCTTGGTGTTCTTTATATAACATTTTAAGAATTTTTAAAAATGTAATATAAATCTTCTGATTGTTTATTCATTAATTTAGATATTGTTCACACATTCTCTATTTCTTTCTTAAATTATAACATTATATCTCAATATCAAACTCTTAAAAACTTTTATTTTAACTGCTGGCTAATGCTTCTTTTCTTAATATAAATAATGAATTTATCTCATTCTGACCATTGTTTGTAAGTTACTTGATTATGTAATTATGGAGGAATTATTGACTTGTTCTTTTTTAGAGAAACAAAGATGGGAGATTGATGTTACATGACCTACCTACAGATTGCCTGAGAGTAATATTTGCACAGATTTCAGATCATAAAGATGTGATGAGGGCTGGTCAAACCAGTACAACTTTAAATAAGGTTTGAGACACACACTAAAATAATCTTTAAAAAAAAAACAAAAAAAAAAACTATGTATTTATTTAATTAAAATAACATTAACACAGGCTGGCATTAGGTCACTTAATCTGAACTAATATGAGCTTAGTTACATTTAAAATTATTTGGAAGATAATTAAACGAAATTCCGGAAATAGTTAATCAAGACATTATGAATGAATGAATCATAAACCTTTCTATGAATGTCTTAATTAGTTTAATAATATTTATATAACATCTGCAGGTGACAGAGGAAAGATCTTTGTGGAGGGAAATGTGTTTATATCATTTTAATAACAGACAGATCCTCACATTTCTGCCAAAGCAAACTGATGTAGATATAGATTGGAAAAATATTTACAGAAGGTGTTACAAGTAAGATTTATTTTGCACTTATACGTTCACAGCTTTATACTAGAACAGACACAAAATAGAGCAGTGAGATTCATAACAAACGAATATTCACATTTGACTAGAGTAACACCCTTTAGTAAAATCACTAAATTTACAAAGCCTTCAGGACAGAAGGCTCAAAAGTAAAGTAGCAATCATACATAAAACACTGAACCATAATCTTCAAATACAAAAACAAAATTTAATAAAATACTCTGAAAAACACAAAGATAAAGACACATTCCTCATATGCTAGGACAAATTGGTACAAATACTACTTCTTCCCTAGTGCTATTAGAGCATGGAATGGGTTGCCTGAGCCAGCCAGGAAAACCAGTGACTTGGCAGAATTTAAGTCATTGGTTTAATATGCATGACTGAATGCATGACGCATAGGACGTAATCATCTTCTTTTTTGAAGTAACGTCTCTATTATATAAGATAAGATAAGATACACATTTTTTTGATGCTCATCGGCAGAGGGGATGCTAAGATGTAAAATACTTTTCTTTGAATTTAAATATATTGTAGACTTAATTATGGTGAAGATTTTTGTTCAAATCTGTATTATTTTGCATATAAACTAGTTAAACTCTTTCTTAATAGTGTGGTCAAGAATAAAACTCTTCATCTGAGAGATTCTTTTTAAAAACTGAGTGGCATTTCACAGTGATGATATTTTAGCATATTCATCTAGATCTTAACTAAAAAAATGACTAAACTCTGGACATAACCCAGAACTAAAGGGCCATTTAAGAATACTATGACTAGGCAGTGATGGAGGAATAATATATCAATAATTACAAAGGATGCTTCCTAAGATCAATTAATTGGTATGCCATAATTGAAATCTTAAGTACTTTTAGCAGTCGCTCTAAGAACAGATTCTTGATTAAAAACATCTACTACCATATTCAAATGTAGATTATGCTGGAGATAAAAGCAAATCAACAGTTTAAAATACAAAAAAAAAAAAAAAAAGAAATATTGTCTTGAACTGCTTTAGTAGTTATGTGCCATTATTAAATTTCTTAAAGCAATATAAACAAATCCTTTTTTTAATAAATGTTGTATTATTGCTATGGTATTATATATCATTAGTAGTTGATATTTAATTGGGAAATTATTACAATCAATTTAGATGTAAACGTGTATAAATGAGAATTTGTATTCATTTTCTCTCAATAATAAAAAAAATAAATTTAAGTGCTTTATATCTGTAGTCATTTTACTTGTTTTTATGTATTTTATCTTAGGCGTTTTGGTAGAAGAGAAACTTTTGCAGATATGCTTGCTATTTGTTCACATTGCTGTGGCATTCACTGGAAGGTAAAGAAATATTATCATTAAGAATGCATTATCATTTTTATTAGTCAGCTATGAGTTTAAGCTGTTAGTTGACATGCAGGCCTGTATATTGCTACACCTTTCTGACTCTCTGCTAGCACTGGACAACATGACACAACTCAAGAACTTGAAAACTTGATCTCAATTTGTGTGTGTAAATACTGTACAATTACTTGCACAAAACAATAATTGTACTATTGCTTCACTGTAGAGAGCCATATTTTATGAACTGAATTGGACTTGTGTCGTGTCATAACTCATGTCTACTTGTATTCTACTGAACTCTTTTTATATAATGTCCGCTACATGCTATTTTCCCTTGGCACAAACTGCAAAAAATTCTACAGCTCAGCAGCAATAAGCTGGCTTGAGGAAGAAGAAGAATATAATGTCCCCTAAATTATCTGAAAAGCAATGCTCTTGGTCCAGTTCCTTCTAGAGGATCACATGTTTATCTCATCCTCAATCTGGAAGTGGAGTGTTCACTCCAGTACTTTCTTGAAGGGTAGTCCCTTGTCACAGTTTAGCAGTCGCAGTATGCTGGTCTATGTCATCTGTGTTGGCCAGTCACACACACCGCTACCCATACCTGCATTGCCAGTTTGTTTATAACATTTTTAAAAAATACATAATATAAATGTTTGACATTTAATTCCTGTGCAAATAATTTTTTTATAATGAATTACATTGTTGTTTTTTTACTTATAAAAAAAATTATTTATTTGATGTTGTTTTCATCATGTATAATTTTTCTTTTCTTTTTTTTTTTCAGTCACTAGGTCATCCTTGTATAAGTGAAAAGTCATTCAGCATAAAGGAACTTACACCAAAAGACTTCCTGTCCTTGTTTAAGCTCTGATCCACATTTTCAAGCTCATGGTTTGTTGGATGATTGCAGGTTGAAGGCTCAGTAATGAACAGCAGTTTGTTATAATTGCATAACAAAAAAAAATGCTTGTCATATCAAATGTTACATATAACTTTTATATAAGCTGATGAACATATTGAATTCATAACTAACAGAATTCTTCTGTACATTTTGATAATGTAATTAAACTCATTATTCACAATGATTATCATTATCATTCTGAATATACTTAAACATGACTGGATGTGCTAAGCGCTGTGGACTGTCACCATGATGGTCCTGGGTTTGAATCCCGCCCACTGACATCCCCAAGCATCTAGCAGGAGGTTAGTGAAAGATATAATAATCTTCAATTCTAAAGGAACATCTGAACCATGTAAAACTAAGAAAAAGATGAAAATCTCTAAACACAAATCTAGACTCAACCTTTGACAGGTAATTAAATGATAAAAAGAAGTGTGTAGTTATATAGATGTTAATACTGTTTATATATTTTTTGTATTTAGCAAAAAATTTGGATTTCAAAATAAATATTGTGTTACTTTGTTGCTATGTTGTTAAAATATTAAAATAGTATATTGTGTGAATTATTTCCTTACCAAATTTGATTTGAATCAAATACAAATGTAAACGTTTTTAAAAACTTGTGCTAATGTGATAATTAAAAACACATGTGTGGAACTTTTACTGCTATTTTTGTTATTTGAATGGTCTTTTCATTGCTAAATTTTTGTTAATGCACCATAAATTCCTCTTTTTTGTCAAAAATTAAGAATAAAACATCAAACTAGTTTTCTTCAAATCCAATTTTATTTTATGTTTTCTAAATAAAATACATAATCTATTACAGACAGGCTGACTTAACCTAAATTCTAATATTTATTGTTTTTAATTCAGTCTGCTTACTTTTTTTTGGAAAGTAGCATTATTAATTACTGTGATAAACTTTTAAAAAAAAAGAGCATATTATATAGATATCAATGGGTGTATCTTTTTTTATCAACATTATCTTACCCATAAAATATTTAAATTTTATAGATTTTTTCATACAAATTATTTTTCAGCTAAACTAAAAATGAACGTAACATGATTTTTAACTTAAATAGCGTAGTTACTTAAAATAAGCGTGATTGTAATTAATTTCCAACAGATAATTTTTTTTTACACATAGACAAACAAATTGTTTTATTGCTGTAATATTTGTTAATATTTCATTTAAATGTGCAGTTCAAAATATAATTCAGTTCTAACTATAAATTTTATTTACACAAGTCAGAATTGTCTATTGCAAAGTATTTGGATTAGCTGACAACAGAACTTATTGTCTCTGTTCTATGGCTGTGCTGGAATGTACAAATAATTTTAACAAAATGAATCTCGTGAAAAAAGTGTTCCCTTTACATTTTTTCCTCTGCAATATATTTTTTACTTACTTTTTTGAGTTCTAAGTGGTACTAACTTGTCATCTTATACACTGATGTTTTCTTATATTTTTCTTTTTTTTTAATGCTAACCATTCTTTGATCTATTTTCATATTTTTGATGTGCTTTCACTTCCGATTCTGTGAACAAATTATTTTTTGACATAATCAGAGATGTGAATGTCATTAAAACATGTTTTTCTATCCAGATTATTGTTATAACAGTATTTTGTTGTTGTTTTTTGTGATATGTCTATACTTTGATTAAGAATATGTTGGTGAAATGCTGAAGTGCTTGGTTGCCTATCCATGGGTCTTAAATTTGATTTAAAGTTCAGAACTTTAAGACATCAAGTCAACCTAGCTCCAAGGAGTACTGTGCACATTTTAGGAGAGTGTGTTGGTTGTTATGCTGGTCTTGTTACATGTTCTTTTGTTGATCACAGAAACAGTTCTGTCTCATGATATACAGTCAAAACTGATACTAATTATTTTTTTTTAAATCCTTAGTATCTCTAATGTAATGAATGTGTCTTTTTTTCTTTCCCTTTTTTAAATATTCTTTTACATCAAATGTTTTTGATGAATATAAGCATGTATCAAATTTCAGATGTTTTACTTAACTGTATTATTATTTTAAAATTGTTATTAATCAAAATTATTAGTTTGAAATGTCTTATTGTTTGAGGATATGAACTGCTTATAATAATACTTATAGTCTTAGCCTATATATTTTTTTTATAAAGGTCATTTACTATCCAATATTTTTTTTTTAAAGCTTTATGTCTTGCATAGATTTTGAACAACTTAAGTATTTCAATACAATTTATATGAAAAAATGACATGATAAAAGATCTTATTTCAAACAAATTTTGATGGTCCATTGAAGCCTGATATTTAGAGTTTATACTGTATAAACAAAAATGTTTAATGAGCAGGCCCTCTTTACTTGTCTCAGATTTGTTCTGTTTGTACTATCAAATATAATTTATGTAATCTATTTACTTTCTTATTTGAATTCATGAAAAAAAATGTTCAAAATAGTTTTTCTGTGATAAATATAATGTGTGGCATGTTCTATACAGAAAAACTAAACCTTAAAGTTATCTTCACTGTCTAAACATTTGTTTGTGATAAACGATAAACTGTTGATGATTGTAAATTGTTGAGACATGTGACTTGGCTTGTTAATGATACAGGACTGCATTCCAGTTTTATTGATGAGCTTTTCAAAGCTAAGATCAAGATGTAAATGTGTGATAATTAATGAAGTAAGAGTTAATCTAAACAATGATACCGGTATGCTTGGTGCTGTCTAGAAAAAGTAAAACTTATTTTCTAAGGTGTAATTATTCTTTGAAGTCTTAGTTGATTCACATATTTTTAACAATAGTTTTATACAACAGAACATTGGCTTAACTCAGTGTACCACTATTTTTTTCTAACCTTCTTTACATAGGATTGTATTATTTAACATAATATAGGCATGGATTTACCTGAAATATTTTTTATTTACTGCTGAATAATATCTGGCGGGGGTTGAATTATAACTTATAAAGAGCAGCAAAGATTTTTACAAAATCTTTTCATTTAATACATAATTAAATGTGAAAATGGTTCTTAAATCTTTTTTTTTTTAAATATTAATACCTAGCAAAATAAAACTCCTTTTAGTGATTCTGATTCTTATGAATTCTTATTTATATTGTGGTGTAACACTAGGTCTCATTACCACAAAGCACAGTTCTAGTCAATTCAGCTCCAGACACTCGGCAGACGTCAACTACTTACATATTTTCTAATACTTCCTTCTTTCATCATGCATTATTAGTTAGCTAGTAATTAGCCACATTCAATGCTTTGACGTTTCAGATTACTGCTGCTGGATGCACAATATGCTTAATTACCTCCAGTATAAAATAATGTATCCAATTTTCCTTTTAAAGTATTTCCCTTTTGATAAGGGAAAACTTTTTCATTTTCACATTTAATTCTTTATATATATTGCTTTTTTAATACAGATTTGTGAGCAAATAGGTTATGACAGTTCTTGACAATCCAGTGTATTTAAAAGTATTTAAACACTTAAAAAAAATTTCTCTGTATCAATGCTAATGTTTCTTGAGGAATAAAATGTATATCTCATTAAAATATTGTTCTTTTCTGTTTTATTTATTTTCTTTTGACAATGGGTATGCACTTTAAGTTAAAGCAAAAACTGATTTAAAATATAACAATATATAGAAACACTACCAAACTAATGTCCACATTCACATTTCAAAGGCCTGATGATCAGGAATAGTGGGCTTCTACTAATTACATCTTTTGCAAAATAAGAACAATGAAAAGTATAAAAAAAAAAAAATTGTGGATTAAATATTTAAAATATTTTGTTTACAAAATTAGTTCTGGAAATAATATACAAGACACTCTTTAAATTTAAAAAGACTAAATAGAAATTACTTGTGGTAAACATAATGTCAAGGGATTAACATGACTAAGGGAAATAACTGAAACAATTATGTGCAGAGATTGTATGCTGGCCTGGCCCAACATTTACGGCTGTATAAAATCCCGATATGTCAACAATAACGCAATGCTAGCGCCACCTGGAATTGAAGCTTAGTTTACTTGAGCTGTGCTTCGCGAGAGTGTGTATGTTGGCTGTACTTGTGTAGGTCTAATTTACAGTGCTGGAAACACTTTTTTTTTCAGTTCCTATTTTTGAATATTTCGAAAAATGCCAAAGTGACAATAGAGGACTTATCTATAATTTTGGATTAAGATGTAACGTGCTTCATTCTATTTGTATTTTAAATCAGGAGTAAACTTATAAAGGTCTCACACTACTTACACTACAGGTAACTAAAAATTAAAATAACCTTAATAACTTAAGTAGAATATGTTATAAGAACTAGATCTAGATTTAGATCTATCTAGTATACAAATCTAGATCTATCATCTATGTCTCTATGTCTATCTTAGTATCTAATTATTAGTACCATCAACTCAATGAGATCTACTAGAGATCCACTAGTTCGATCTAGATCTAGTATAGATTATACTACATTGTCTAGATTCTAGATTTAGGTTAGGCCCTATCATTTTTAGAAGAAAAGTTGAAATTGAATTTTCGGATTACATTTCAATTATTTTTTTATTTGGATTAACCTAGATCTAGATTGACTAGAAATTTTTATTTGAACAGTTACACTGTTAGATCTAATATAGATTTAATGCCTTTTTTAGTCGGATCGAAACAAGTTTATGATATTAGAGTTTAGTCACTTAAGTTTAGAAACATGATTAACATCATCTAACACTGTCTTTGGTGTATGTAGTTGTCATGGAAACTAAGAAGCTTACAAAAAAAAAAAAAAAAAAAAAAAATCAACGGAAATTTACAAAATCGCATTTTTTTAGTTTAATTTTTTTGTGTGTGTGCAGAGCATCATTTAATAATTTTTGTAAGATTACAAAATATTAACAAGTTAACTGCCTATGAGGGTTGAATATGAAATTCTTGTTGAAGGCATTGACATGAAATTTAATAGTTTTAAGTCTGTAACTGTAAGTAAATACATTAAGATCAATGTCTGAGTCTGAGTATATAGGCCTATCTGAACTTGTCTGTTCATTTTTTTTAAAAAAGCTTATTGAAATGATGGACATCTTAAGTTCTGTTGTTCTTTTCTTAATATTCTGAGCTTCATTCTTTTCTACTTCTCTTATCTACACATTAACACCTTTCAGTAAAGTCAAAGTCAAACTCATTTCACATTATATTTAGAATTGGCAATGTCAGTGCAATATTATGTAAAAGATCAAGGCACTCATTTGTTAATGTAGGCCTTAGTAAAAAAAAAAAAAAAAAAAAAAAACATTGTCAATGTTCAGTCTTTTAAGTTTCAACAACACCCCTAGTTTGAAATAACAAAAAATAATTTATAACGATATTGTTAAATGCATTTTTTATTTATGCCTGTGAATATTTCAAATTTCATTTCTTAAATATTTTTTAATGGCTCTTCAAAATGTACATTTGTAAAAATAGGTCCTGTATTATAAATAAAAACTTATCATGATTATATTTGACAAGGACTTACAAATATTTTTCCATTATCCTACTTTTACTTATGGTAATGATGGGCAAAGCTTTTACGCCACCAGCTATGTTTGTCTTTAGAAGAAGCCTTTGCTAGAGCTTCAATATGTGTTGAACCTAATATATGATAATAATGGCTATAAATTGATCCTGAAGATTAAGAATATGTGGAGTGCTTCACATGACTATGCGAAAAACCCAATTGCAACCTGCATATTTTTCCACACATGATACATACAAAGCCTCTGTCCGCTGGGGGTCCTTTGTGGGCAGTCGTTCACATCATTGCCTTGCTTTGTGCCCACATTTTTTGATTGGGGGGGATTCGACATTACATAAGATTTGTGAAACACTGTAAGGCACCCAGCCTGCGGTAGGTGGAATAAAGTAAAGTAAAATTCCCCTTTCAGACCAGGCGGTTTATGGGATAGATGATATTAAGGTCATCTGTTTCTTTGGCGAATGGTTAACGAGCAGGGTGTCATGTGGCCAGCATAAGGACCAACCGCCTTTACTTTCCCCAACTAAAGTCAGGACCCCATTAGAGTTGGGCGGACTCAGGGGCGCCCTAAAAATCCTGAAATTTAAAATCCCAGGACCTCAAGTTCAGAAGTCAAGCGCTTTACCACTCAGCCACCACACCTCTCCTGGGGTAGGCAGAAGACTCAGACCAAAGCCACTCCTTAGGTGAAATATGTGTGGGGGAATGGGAATGAGCTTTAATGTGGTTCATGTAATGGTGGTGATTACAGGTAGATATCACTGCTGACTTGAAGGTTTCTTATTTTCCTCATCGTCTTCTGTTATAACCATATGTGCTGTTATATGTGCTGTTATATGTGCTGTTATATGCTATTTAATGTTTATCATTATTTAAGTTTCAAATTCCAGTTATGTTTTATTAGTTTCATCACCAGAGCTACTGCTTGACTGTTCTAGACTAGTTAAGTAGGTCAGAAAAGGTAAAAAAAAATTCTTGGTGTCCAGCAAAGCTTGACCAGTTGTTGTCCAGACAAATAAACTAGCCAGAAAAAAATAAATTTTTCCAAAAAATATTTACAGAAAAGGTTAATATAAAAAAAAGTTTTTTAGTTTATGCCAAGACCTTAATAAAAGATTATTAAGACAGAATGAAATATCATGGTTCATTGTTCTTGTTGGTTACTTTTGGTCATAATATATATAAGGCCTACTGTCATTCAAGCTATTGGCCTAATACCCTGTTATTATTGTATAACTATTTTTATAGTTTATATACGTTTTTCACAGTGATTGGTTTCATTATTCAACCTTTTTAGGCCTCGAAGCAGTATACATTTCCTACACCTAATGAATCACTGGCGCATCATTGTAAACAGTGGCGTAGCTAGAGTTAGGGGAGGAGGGGGGGAATTTGAAAATCCCCCCGGGCTCCTACTTGAGGGAGTTGTCCCCAAATGAGTGTGTTTTACAATAAAATTAAATATTACGCAAAATGCAGGGGCCCCCAAAAAGGTCAAGCCCCCCCCCCACAGGGCCCCCAAACGATGGAAAATTCATAGCTACGCCCCTGACTGTAAAAACAAAACAATGGAACTGTGGGAAGGAGTTTCAAGGGGCTGAATATCACTGACTCAGACGAGATGTGGCCTATGCGCCTTCACTGATATATTATATGTATGTATATATTTTATATTAGCCTAAAGATTATGATGCGATGTTTATTATAGGCCAATATGAAATCGACAGCTTCTTTCAGAAAATAATATACAATAGTGGCACAGCTTTAAACTAAGTACAGGATTGCGTTCTATATTTTTAAATTATAGTAAAGAAGAAATACAAATAGGGCATACTTAGTGAAATAAAAAAAAAGAAAAAAATATAGATCTATACCATTATAGGAGCAAAGAAAAAAGCCACGACAAAGTAGCATAGCAGAAAAAAAAAAAGGGTAACCGACAAAAAACGAGATCAAAAGAGCACCTTTTGACTTCCAGTGTAGGAAGATCTATTCAAACCATACTTCAGTGCAGGGCAACGTAGGCGTCATTAAAAATCTTGCGACCATTTAAAGACATGTCATCGTTAACTGTAATTCTCGTGACCTTTTCAACGTCCCTTATGAATAAATTTAGAGTGATTCAAATTCAAAAAACATACATATTCCTTTTTAACTTATCTCTTTCCGACAATCTGTATTGTGACATAATCCCTTACAGCCTTGTAAAATACTTTACAGTTGATCGTTAGAACTTTTCTTTGTCTTTTTGTTGTGTAAATGTCAGTCACGGTATAACGCAACGGGCTATGCAGATTTCTTTTGACCTGTTTTATAATTTAAAAATGTATCTGCGTTAATAGTTGTATTCACCAAAGAGGTCGGATTAAGACTCTTGACATAGACTGTTTCAATTCCTTTTTTTTTATTCGCATTTTCCCCTCTTCTTTCTATCGCTGCAGCTAGATATTAAAATAGACTATAGACTTAACTTCTGCTTTATTCACGCGCAACTTTTTCTTTTTATCTTATAAAATACAGATGCTACTTCAAAAGAGAAGATGATTACGTCCTGCACGTGTTTCTAGGTCAATCTAATCATGCATGTTAATTAACGACTGAAACTCTGCCAATTCGTTGATTTTCCTGGCTGATTCAGGCAACCCGTTCCGTGCTCTAATAGCATCAGGGAAGAGGGGCAGACTGGGTGTCAAAATGGACACTACTGTTGCATTCCATATCGCGGGCCTTCAATTAGAACACGTCCTTATTTATATCATCATCATCACTCCTTTGAGTTCCTCATGGAACATAGGGCCTCGACAAAAACACGCCACTCTCCACGGTCTCTTGCTAGCTTTTTGATGGTTTCCCAGCTCTTCCCGGTCTTCTCTGCTTCTTCAAGTACACTGCGTCGCCATGTTCTTTTTGGTCTTCCTCTGCGTCTTGTTCCCTGGGGGTTCCACTCTAAGGCCTGTCTAGCTCTGTTGCTGGCATCTTTTCTATTTATTATTTTATTTATTTCTTATTTATATGAAAGTTTGATAATAATTCGAATACTGAATGCGTGGGTTTCCGTAGCCTAACGGTTTGTTGACCTACTTCTACATGTAGATAGACTGGTAAACAATAGGAGGTTTTAATGAGCAAACACAATTTACAGTTGTAAGCCAACCTTAATTAGTTTGAATTGATTATGGTATTAAATGAATTTGAAGTTATTTAATATTACCACATGAGTAGAGCAGTAGAGCATAACACTTGAAAAGGAAACTTATCGTAAAAAAAAGCTATGTCTACCTTACTGCATACTTTATCATGCGGGGCCTGTAAATGCGGTACCCACATCCCACAATTTAAAGCGAAATCCCTCAACCTGTATGAACAAAAATTATGAACATAACGTGCTGTTCGAATTTTTTTTATCCTGTCTTATCTTATATAATACAGACGTTACTTCAAAAAAGAAGATGATTACGTCCTACGCGTCATGCATTTAGTCATGCATATTAACCAATGACTTAAATTCTGCCAAGTCATACATTATCCATATTGTTTTTGTAAAGTAGTTACGCTGAGGTTGTCAATTGTAGTCAAACTGAATTTCCATTTGATTGGATCAATAAAATTATCTTATCTTATCTTATAGCCTACTTTTGTAATCCTTTTCAATTTTGTTCAGAACCTTCTTTTATTGATGTACATGTCTGGTCTACTTGACAGCGTAAGCACATACTTATATAATTTAAAGCTGGTTATAAAATAGCCCACCAGCTTTATGCATCTTTACGATTCTATTACAAAAATTTGACAGTTAGATCACAAGACAAACGCATTTTGCTCTAAATTCTGTTTTTACTATCACCACTATAGTCATCGTCCTATTTGATTTTTTTTTTATTCTCAAACATCTAAGAATTGTTTCCCTTTTCAATAAATCTCCCTTTTTAAAATGGATTTTTACCTGATTGTATGCACTGAACGTAGTCTAATTACTGCTAAAGAAAGATCTGGTTTCTCGTTTTCGTATAAAGTCGTTGGGAATAACAATAGCAGCTTTTTCTTCACCCACTTGACTTTGCTTTACGTGAAGCGTGTTCCGTGGTCTTTTAAAACCTAATACATTTGGCTGAATGCGCTCGGGGTTATACACGCAGGATTAATATACTTTTTCCCCTACGCCCTACACAATTCTGGATTTGTAAACATTGCAAAATTGCATGTATGGAAATGCCTGTTCTTCTTGATTTGACGTAGCAAGCTTTTGATATGTAATGCTTTCCTTTTTCGTTGCAGCATACACCTAGAGTAACTTGCGCATAAAAGTATAATAGAGTTAAGTAGCCTACTTTTGTATCTTGCCATCTGTAGAGCAGATGATGCAAAGCCGAAAGTTATCTGGACGTTTAACGACCAACCGCCTTTATTTTCCCCAACTAATGTCAGGTACTCATTAAAGTTGGATGGACTTAGGGACGTCCTAGGAAATCTCGAAATTCACAATACAAGTCTTCACCATGATAGGAATCCGTGACTCCTCGGTTGGGAAGCCTAGCCTATGCATAAAAGTAACTTGAGTTCACGTCGGCTCCATAAGTAGCCTAAGTGAGATTCTTCACCTATCCATTAGTCTGTTGAACCAATCGTTGGGGCACCACACAAGATCTGTTAACCGTCTTATTCCATTTCTGTATTTTGTCTTGGATATAATTTCTTTTAAGCCTATTCTTAATTGTAGTCTTTCCATCGCTCTCTTTGTCTGCCTTTTTTCTTTTTCCTGGTAGGCTACTGTTCCCCGAAGGAAGGTCTTTTCGAGCCCTTAGGACTTTGTGATATAGTTATGATATAAGATTATTACGTACAAAAAATCTTTAGCCTTATACTTTTTTACATATTCGCATAATATCTATTCATTATTATTTAAATTTGAAAATCTTTTCTTTCTTTGGTCAGAAAGACTTACTGAAAGTAACAGTAACATAATATACGTTTTTCCTATACTTTCAATAACATGTGAACAGTGGTTCATACATTCATCTCAACGTCTTTGGTGCATGGAACAGAAAGAATCTAATCAACAGTTAGGTAATATTAATTCTTTGCTCGTAATAGGCCTAATGATCTTGGAGATTTTATTGAAAAAAAAACCCCAACTAAATAATGTCAAGGACGCTAAAATCGTCAAAGTTGCCAACTTTAAACTAAATAAGGATTGAGAGATGTTCAACAATATCTCATAGCTCTGGCAGTTGATCTTCGTATCAAATCTCCTTAATTACCGCTAGTTAGTTATTTTCAAAGAAGGTTTTAAGTCATAGAGTGAAAGTCTCATGCTTCCTTCATAGTACAGTTTTTGTGAACTGTAATCGGAAGAGCTTAGAACTTTTTATTCTGCAGCGCAAAAAAAAAAAAGTGCAAAAAATAGTATATACCCTATATATGTAGGCTATACTTTTTAAAAAAAAAAACAACATATCTACATTTCCTTTATTTTGTACAACGGATAAACAACAACAAAAAAAAAGCTAGCTATTTATAGTTTTTCGTCATGCATAAAATCCCATATAATATCTAAAAGTTCTTCTGGTGGCAAGATCTACTAAAGTTTTTAAGTATCCTTGCGCATAATAAATATAGCCTTCGTGTAGGGCTATACAAACTGGTTGAAGAAGGTCCGTTATCACAGTATCACAGCATATACCTCCTAATTACAACAGTAATTGTACAAAGTTGTATCAACTCATTCTTTCTGTTCTGTCTGTCTGGTAAAAAGCTTGTATATGTTATTAATATTTCTCAACTTTGCACAACTATTCATTGGCATAGATAAAACATGAATCAAGGAAAAAAAAAGCGAATTAATTACTGGTAGTTAGTTATTTTGTTTGATACCAAAAAGAAATGAATCCTTCAGTATTCACTAATACGGCTAAATATTTAGTGTTTCGTCCCCCATTAGATAATTGAACACGTTATTTCTCCTACACCCATTCTCGAATCAATGGACCTCATTCACCAATCGTAAACAAACAACAGTTAGTCACGTGATCTTATTAATAAAACAATGTAAAAACCTGTCACGTGACAACCATCATGAATTAAACATGAGATCGTAAATTATATAGAAGATAGCATCACGTGGCTACGATTGGTGAATGAGGTCCATTTGAAACTTTAAACATTTATTTATTGTACCTGACAAAATTTTAAAATGAAAATCTACTAATCAATCAATAATGACTACTGAAAAATGACACCGGTAGTTAGTTTTGCTTCCTTTAAAGTCTCGTACAAAAACGTTTCAGGATTTTAACAAAATTATTAGCATTTTCTTCAACCGTCTTAACTTAAGCCTTATAGGCATATATCATTCTCTAAACTACGATTGTTTACATCAATTTCTGTTTAAGGTCTTCAAAAACTGGTCTGACTTGAAGATATTCTATTTCTTAAACATCCATAATATGACCTAATAACCTGGTCAGTTCTCACGCTGGCTGCGATTAGTGCGGTCAGGCATGACAACTACAACAGATTTCTGTCCTTGAAAACAAAAGACAGACGTGGACATACTTATGCTCCCCTCCCCCCCTTTTGTGTGGGCCTAGCCCCACAGTTTGAGAAACACGCTGGTTTAAGCCATAGTATGACTCTATCATATTTGCTACTGGCCTCTGTATGTAAGTCAGATAATAACCTCAACATTTTTGTTACCGAGCAGCATAGATTTCTTTTCTTTGCTACTGTTTTCAGCCATATTGTGATTATATTATCACATCTTACTGAATGTTACAGCATGTCTGAGACTTCTGAAAAAGGTGTTTTAAAAGAAATCTAATAGAGCTTCAGTAGTTCTTTGAACTTAACATTCTCCCTTCCTACCTTCTGTTTCTTTTTCTCTTCTCTCTCTTCTGTTTTTCTCTTCTATCTCTCCTTTTCTCTTTCTCCTCTCTCCTCTCACTCTTTCTTCTCTCTCCTACATGACGCAGTACGTGACCACGGGACTTCAATCTCTGCGCATGCAACATAATCAGGTGCCCGGAGTAAAAGTAAACATCCCCAGCCCTGGAACACATACGCGCATATTTTGTTTTAATTATGTGAAGTGTAGACACTTTAGATCTACGTTACGGGAAACAAAACATTAGGAGCGGATCCAACATTGCCCTGAAGTGCAAGGACTTTGTTTGTAACTGTGGGACCAACATAGGGCCTCAAGTTTAAATCTGAACTAGATTTGAGCTGTGTTTTAACACAGCATGGAAACCTCCCAGATACCCCACAGGTCCACAAAAAGAGATATGACCATAGTGCTCTGAGCATGCTATAGAATGAAAAAAAATGTGCTATATAAAAGTAATTGGAAAAACAAGAAAAACAACAAAAAATGCTTAAAAACAAAATTATATATATATATAATCTTATATTAAGTGTAGTTGTATCAATTAGTTTGGATCATTCATCATTGATGTAATTAAATCTGTGATATATCTAGCTTCTAGACTAACAATAAAAAAGCATTTATAAAAATCAAAACCAAGGGGGAACGACCTGAATTTGAACTCGTGGCTCAAGCCTTCTTAGGCTTCTCAAGCCAACACAGTAACCACTTTGCTAGAGGAGATCTTATGAACATGGAAGATTGTATAGTTATCTGTTGTTTCTATAGTCTCGACCATTTTTTCAGTTTTGTGTTTACTGAGACGCAGACGACGACCTACAAATAGGACTAATTCAGCTTATGCCACCACTTAAGCCAATTACAATTTCTTTCTCTTGTTCGAGATACCAAACAAAATAATTTATTACCAACAGTTAATTAACTAATTGCTTTTTTTTAAACTGATTCATGTGTTTTCAGGTAAAAGATATAAATGTGCAAAAATTTCAGCTTAATCAGAGAATGGTTGTGGGAGAAACAGATTCCTCAAGGTCTTATTATTGTCTTGAATGCTGTGAAGAATGTTATTTGTTTGAACCCAATGACCTCAGAGCTAACAGTTTGTTCTATAAATAAAAAGGTTTAAGAACTATGAAGCTCTTGCTTGTCACTGGACACCATTGCTTGATATAAAAATGGCGTAGATAGATGCTTTTTATTCTAGAGGTTAGCTATCTTATGAAAGAGCCTACTCTGTAGGCAGATCCAGAAGTTACACGCAAAATTTAAAGATCATTAAATTGCCTTTTAAAAACGACACAGTGTATTCCAATCATTTGTTGTGCATGTCATGGGTTGTATGCCTGTCATGGGTTGTATGCATGTCATGGCTGTATGTCTGTCATAGGTTGTTTGACGTGAAAGTTTAACAAACCTTGCTATCAACAACTCTACAAATACAGCCAGTCAGTCTGTCATGAATGTCCTCTCCTCACCTTTTCCATGTCATTAGGGTAAGACAATATAAGCACACCTGAATGTCTGTCAAACAAAACGTTACAGTTCTAGCATCATAATCTTACAACTATTCTAAATTGTTCCGTTTGGAAAAATGGGTAAAAAATTAACAAAACTTTGGACCCAGATAGAGAAATGAAAAGTTTTCAAGTTTCATTACTCTATTTCACGAACAACTTTACTAATCTATGAGTTAAAGTGTTGTGTTTTTTTTTTGTTGTTGTTTACAGTGTTTCATTGACTCGCTAAAGGGGGCACGGTGGCTTAAGCGCTTGTCTTCCGAACCTAGGGTCATGGGTTCGAATCTTGGTGAAGACTGAGATTTTGAATTCCGGGATTTTTAGGGAGCACCTGAGTCCACCCAACTCTAATGGTTACCTGACTTTAGTTGGGGGAAGTGAAGGCAGTTGGTCGTTGTGCTTGCTACATAACAAACACCCTGCTCGTTAACCGTTGGGCAAATAAACAGAGGACCTTAACATCATCTTCCCTATAGATCACAAGATCTGAAAGGGGTACTTTACTTTTTTTTACTTTTTTACTCGCTAAGGATGCGTTCCAAGACGTGAAAGTCCTTTTCGCGAAGTGTCACACACGTACAGTATTTTTGGATATGAACAACAAGGCATCCAGCAAGGCATCATCAAACACTTTAAACCCCTAAATTTCCCTTTCCCCTAAAAACCTTTACAAGCTAACTTAAAACACTCCTTAAATGTTCATATTTTTTTAAAAGTGCCGTAAAATACTGAATGTCACATCACATTATGTCATTGGAGGCCCTAAGTGAAATGAATATTGGTGGCCCCAAATGAAATAGAAAAACAAACAAATTAAGACCGAAAAATACGCAATGAATTATAAACCTTCCTGTATCTATATCTAAATCAACATAAAAGTTAAATTCATGTAGCACTGATTGCATCAGTGTGTTTCAAAAGCGATTCATGATCACCAGACTAGAAATAATATTTCGACATTTCACCAAAGGAAGAAACAATGGTCTTCTAACATATGTAGTCTAACAAATAGGCCTAGATCTAAACATTCGCGAATAAACTTTGAATCATAGTAGACACGAGCTAGGCTAGTAGACAGAGAGCCTTAGAGTTCTGCTATGTTGAGAACGAGGCTAGTAGACAGAGAGCCATAGAGTTCAGCTATGTTTAATATTTGATCCAAGTGTCGCAATTTTTTCTCTAAAAACAATTTCTTTGAGTCCTATGCCAAGTCTCTACCAATCGGAGGCCCTAGGCGCTGCCTAGTTTGCCTTTGCCTAGGGCCGGCCCTAGACGTACTCTTAGACTATGAACATGTAAAACATTGTCGAAAAAAAAGCAAAATAAAATAAACAAGGTTACAAAAGATAGTTTGTGTGGAAACACAAACTCAAAATCGGCCCCCGAAGAGGTCCACCAAGGCAGGCTTCAATATTTTCAGAAAGAACATCCAAATAAAATTATATCAAAGACAAATGAGAGATAAGAATGGAGAAAGAAGGTTAACAGATCTTGTGTAGTGCCCCAACGGTCCCGCAGATCAAAGCATAGGTGTAAGTGAATGTAAAGTTAGATGTGAACCTGGCCTAACTAGTTCCCCTTTTAGACCTTGTGGTCTATAGGACAGATGATGTAAAGTTCATCTGTTTTTGTCGCCTACGGTTAGCGAGGGTGTCATGTAGCCAGCACAACGACCAACCGCCTATACTTTTCCCCAACTAATGTCAGGTACCCATTAGAGCTGAGAGGACTCAGAGGCGCCCAAAGATTCCAAAGTTGAAAATCCCAGTCTTCACCAGAATTCGAACCCGAGACCCCCGGTTCGGAAGTCAAGCGCATTACCGCTCAGCCACCGCGCCTCCCCTGGCCTAACTGATGTCTTATAATTGATCTTATTGTTTTGAAAAGGCTCAATCTCTTATTCTTTTTTTTTTTTTTTTTTTTTTTTTTTTTCAAGAAATTACAATTCATTTAATTTCTACTAATTTGTAGTCATTTTCAAAAAAAAAAAATAAATAAAACAATAGTGGTCAAGAAATTACAATTCATTTAATATCTACTAATTTGTAGTCATTTTCAAAAAGTAAAAATAAAACAATAGTGGTCAAGAAATTACAATTCATTTAATATCTACTAATTTGTAGTCATTTTCAAAAAATTAAAAACAAAACATGAGTGGTCAACAAATTACAATTCATTTAATTTCTACTAATTTGTAGTCATTTTCAAAAATTAAAATAAAACAATAGTGGTCAAGAAATTACACTTCATTTAATATCTACTAATTTGTAGTCATTTTCAAAAAAATAAAAATAAAACATGAGTGGTCAAGAAATTACAATTCATTTAATATCCACTAGTTGACAACGCCTTCAATTGTAGTCAAACTGAATATAAGTTATCTTATCTTGTAGACATTTTCCAAAAAAAATTAAACGAAACAAAGGGAAATCTGTAGTGTGATTGTATCCAATTAGTTTATGTTTCCTTTTAAGCACTTGGCATTGTCATTGTCACTTTATGGTTAAAGGGGACATAATGTATTGCTCTTGGTGGTAGTACGAAGAGGAAAAAGTGACTGATTTCATCCTAAGCCTCCATTCTGTCTCGTCAAATAGTATTTTAGACATATAATAATATTTAATTTTACACAACAGAACAATATCTTTTCTATAAAGTAATACAGAGAGAAAGGACTTCCTTGATAAGTGGCCTCAGTATTTTTGCTTTAACAGTAACAATCTTCTACATAAATGAGTTTATTAACAAAGCTGCACAGCAACATTAACAATCTTTCCTGAAATTGACTTTGTAGCAATGCTATGTTACCAGGTAGTAGCAAGTAATTAGGCAAGGCAAGCTAATATAGGTTTTATACAGCTGCCTTGTATATTTAAAAAGACTGATCAGGGAACAGGTTAATCCCTCTCACGACAATTTTTAAAGGTCTCCTTGAGATGTAAGAGGGCTACTCTAGCATCATCAAGGTGGCCCTTGGGTCTGTTAGAATCGTTCTGGGATAGTTAACCAAGCAAAGGTGCTGCTGTATCACAATTGTTCAGGGTTCTGTTAGGGTCATGTGTAAATTATTTCAGGATAGGGGTGTCGATTAAGGATTCTTTTTTCTCTCATTACGAGGGGTTTAAAAAAAATAAAAAAAAAAATTGATAAATAAATAAAAAATAGTTAATTTGTCTTAAACTATTACATTATTCATAAAAGATTCTTGACTTTCAATTGTCTGCCCTTGTCTATATTCTTTAGTATTATTGGTTTTGGTTATTTTTGTTTCTAGTCTCTTCGCAGGCTCCATTCAGTTGCGTCTTGTTTTCTTGTTCCTTTGTTTCCTAGTATGTCTAGGATGAGGCTGCCGCTAAGATCTAGACATTGTCATAGAGTTCTTGTAACGTTTCCACGGGCTTGCCGTGTTCTGTGAGTGTTGTACAGACACACTTGATGTTGACTTGTGACATGCTCTCCGCTCATGTGATCAAAGAGGACGTAACCGCGAGGGAGAAATAATTCTTCAAAAGTGTTGACTTCCCTTTAAAAGACAGTTTCTTTGTAGTTTTCCATAGATAAATAAAGTTCAATTTGATTCCTATCCCGCATCTCTTAGCCCAAACTCTCTTTAACCCAGGTACATACACACTCTCACACACTCGCATAACCTCTTAAACTAACTGACATAATACAAATAGAGTAACTTTACAGATTGATTACAGTTTACAGTATTTAGATTTTTATCTCTGAGGTCTGACAATTTAGTCAAGGGCAATAAATTATACAATAATTACAATTTCTATCTAACCAGTATAATTATCAATTCTATGTTCAATTATTTTTCTAAACATTAACTCTAGATTATAAGGATTTAAAGATACATTGTTATTAACAACTTTAATTCTACTGTGCCACACAAGACTTCTGTATTCACTCACTATTATTAGATTAAATTTATGAATCATCTTACTTTTGATTTTAGGCAATTTATTTAAAACAATAGCTAGGTTAAGGTTAACATTGGTGTTACAGTTTGCCTCTAGTAGGACTTTCATAGTGCATCTAACATTATCAAATATTTTACATTTTAAAAACATATGGCTTTCATTGTTACCATTATCTGTGTGACATAAAACACATGTGTGTACATTTCTTTTCTTACTTCCTACAGGGGTCATCCCGAAGATTAGTCTGTATGTTATTTCTCTGGCTTTGGGTGTAATGTGTTTGCTGTGTAGATTTATAAAAGTGTCTCTGAAATCTATTACACCTAACTCTCTACTCCATTTGATCCTATTGAATAATCTTTCTTGTAACTGTTTCTTAAGTGTTGTATATGTGTCTTTTAATTGACTGTGTATTAGCTGTTCATTGCCGGGGAGTATTCTTGATATGGATCTGTAAAATGGATGTGTGTTTGTACCAAAGTGGTGTGGGGTGTCATTTTTTATTGGAATTATTTTATTTAACCTTAAGCCGTAGTAGTATATTGTTAATGGAAAATTGTTTGGGTTCTTGGCTACTTGTCCTATGTATTTTAATCTTAGTGCTTGTATTTTGGTTCTGATGTCCTGTAAGTTTATCCCCCCATCCTCTTTGTTTTGTATAAGTGTTGTGTGTTTAATGTTCCTGATAGTGCTTTTAAATATAAAATTCCTAATGATTGTGTTTATGCTTGGTATAAATGTTGGTGGAGGTTCTGTGATGTTTGCTAAATAAACTATCTTCGGGATGACCAGGTTGTTTACTAGTATTGCTCTACCAAATATAGTAGTTGCTGTATAATGAAATCTTTTAAGTGTGTTTTTGGTTTTGTTTAAAGTATTTTCCCACTGCTGTGTGTGGTAATATGTTGGGTTGCTTGTCCACGTGATGCCGCATATTTTAATTGCCTTCTCTATTTTAAGGTTAAAGGGGATGTTTAAGGGGATTTCCCACCTGCCCAATCCCATAATACAAGATTTATTTATGTTGATTTTTGACCCGCTTGCCCTCCCAAATTGAATAAACTTATCTATGATTGCGGCTATGTCTTTTTCTGAGGAGGGAAAAAGGGTGGTGTCATCAGCGTATGCTTTAACTTTAACTACGGGCGTGGGGCCTGGGATTTTTATCCCCGTGATTCCACTATCTAGCCTGATGGTTTCTAAAAGGGGTTCTAGACAAAGGGTGTATAAAAAGGGAGAAAGGGGACACCCTTGTCTAACAGATCTTCTAATAGGGATACTGCCACTAAGGGTTTGGTTTATTATGAGTTTGCTTGTGGCATCAGTGTAAACTAGCTTTATGTATTTCTTCATTCTTCCATCTATCTTCGTCTTGTCTAGTATTTTGAAAAGGTAATCATGGTCTATTCTGTCAAAGGCTTTTTCCTGGTCAATAGAAAAGAGGGCTGCTTTCAAGTCTTTGTCTTTACAGAAATATATAATGTCTCTTAAAAAATGGTTTAGTTCGTCGATGTTTTTGTCTGGGTTGCTACAGTATTGGTCCTGTCCTATTAAGTGTGGTATGAGGGGTTTTAGTCTTAAAAAAATCATTTTCGTCAGGAGTTTGTAGTCGGTGTTTAGAAGTGAGATCGGTCGAAAGTCGCTAGGTGAGGTGTTGTTTTCTTGTTTTTTTGGTAGAAGTGTGATGTATGCTAAGTTGAAATCTCTAGGTAACTGTTCTGTCACTAACATGTCGCTGTATAGATTTAATAGTAGGGGTCCTATTTGGGGAAAAAAGGCTTTGTAAAATTCAAACGTCAGACCGTCTGGGCCAGGGGATTTGTTGTTTTGTGTTGTATCTAAAGCAGCCCTCAGTTCGTCTAGCGTAAAGGGAGCGTCTGTCTCTATCTGTTCTGTAATTGGTATTTCTTTGCAGTTCTGTAAAAATAATTTTTGTGCGTTGTCGTCCGTCTGTTCCTTGTCATACAAATTAGTAAAGTGTTTCGTAAATGTGTCTGTTATTTTGTCCAGGTCGTGTATAATTTCTCCTTTACTATCAACAATGTTGTCAATAGTTCTGTCAATTTGAATGTTTTGTTCTGCTGATAAAAAAAGTTTGTTAGGCCCTTCGGTTATTTTTTTACTTTTGCACCTCAATTCCGCTCCTTTGTATTGATAGTTAAATAGTTCTTCTAGTTGTGTTAGTATATGTGTTTTGGCTGCTTCGTCTTCTTCGTGTGTTAGTAAACTTTTAAGTCTTTCCTCTTCTTTTTTCCTTTTTGAGTTAACTAGTGTGGCCAGTATTTGGCTTTGCTGCTTAATGGAGCTTTTAATTAGCGTCCATATTTGTGTCACTTTGAAATGGGGTGTGTTTGAGTCATGTATTATATTTTTGAAGAGGTTTGCGATTGTTTTTAAATAGAGCGGGTCTTTTAGGAGGTCGTTGTTAAATTTCCAGATCGGTGTTTTTTGTTTTTTCTTTTTTAGTTTTGGGTTCAGCAGTTCCACTAAGACTCCTTTGTGGTCTGTATATTGTAACGTCTCTATGAGATGTGTTACACTTTTTGTTTCGCACGCCCTTGGCACATACACTCTATCTATCCGTGTTTCTATTTGGTGTGCCTTGTCCCTGAACGTGGTGACCCGGCCCGTGACCTCTACTTCTCTATAGGCATCTACTAACCGGAAAGCCTTGATGACTCCCCCCAAATAGTCATGCGTTTTAATTGTTACACGAGGAGCAGGACCCTCTGTGTTTGTGTTTTGCTTGTCTAATTGGGAATCAATGTAATTTAAATCACCCCCTACTATCAAATTTTCTCCTGCGTACTGAGTGTGTAGAATGTCACTTAGCATTCCAAAAAACTCGTGTTTCTCTTTTTTTTGAGCGGGTGCATAAATGTTGACTAACGTGTATGTGTGTTTTTGTGAGCTTGTCCTAATTATTACTATCCTTCCGCTATTGTCTTGATATGAGTGTGTGATTGAAAACCTATTGGATGTTTGTAAAATGGCTGTCCCTCGTGGCTTTCTACCTAAACTAAAATAACCCTCCCGGAGGCCCATAAGAGAGACTGCTTTTTTGGCCTTGTACTCTAACTGTGTGTTGGTCTCTTGCAGAAAGATAAAGTCTGGCTTGTATTTCCTTGTGAGGTGTGCTATGTATGTGTGTTTATTGTTAAGCCCTCTGATATTGAGTGTCAAAATTTTGATGTCTGCCATGAGTGTGTGAGATTGGTTTGCGTGTTTGTTATTCTATTGTATGTGTATGCGTTTTATCTTTAAGAGTTGCTATGTTGTTTATGTGTTTGAATGTGTGTTAGGGTCCTCGCCCTCATCTATGACTAGCACTGACGGGGAGTCTGGAAAGTTCAGCTCGAGCTTGAACTGTTCTTCCTCTCTTTTCTCCTCTTCTACCCGGGGATCCTCGTTTAGATCCTCTGATGAGGAAGAGAGAGAGAGGGCCCTCTTTCTTGTTATTTTGGTTGGGGTGGTGGGTGCTGAACTTGCCCCTCCGGATGTTTTAATTTTTTTACTTTGCTTAGATTTGTTTTCAGGGCTGTTAGGTGGGGGGAGACCACTTGGAGTAGCTCCCATAGCTTCTATTTGTTTTTTTCCCCCTCCTTTGCTGCTTTCAACCATTGTGAAGCCATCTTTTTTTTGCTGTTGATCAATCTCGGATTGCTTTTTCTCTCCCTCCCCTTTAAGGGCCATGGCATAGGAGATTTTCCCTCCTACCTCCTTTGCACCTTCTGTGGAGTTTTGGTCCCGTCTGGGGTTCGCCCTATTTGGACACTGGTTTGACCAGTGCTGGTCCTGTCCGCAATGCCAGCACTGTTGTCTACGTCCCGGGATGGTCACGAGGACCTTGTAGGTCCTCGGATCGTCCTCATATCGTAACTGAATATAATGGGGGAGTTCAGTCTGTTTGCGGAGTTTGATCCAAGCCGCCCACTTATCTGAGTTGCCTAGCTTGATTGGCTCTATCTTGGAGCCTTCTTCTGCAAAGGCTCCAAAGATTTCTCCTATCTTTGATTTGTTTATGGTTGGTGCTACCCAGTGAAGGGTAACCCTGATTTTTTCGTCTTCTAAGGTACAGACATCTACCTTGAAGTCCTTATCATTCCCGAATGATTTCCCTAGTATACGGGTTCTCACTCGGGCGGATGTTGGGACCAGGAACCAGACAAAGGGGTTCTCGAAGCGATAGAGAGAACTCACTTCGTCCGGTGTTAGTTTCAGGCACTCTATTAGGCTCGCCATAGTGGCCTTAACAGCCCCTTGGCCTGACAGCTTTAGAAGCAAGGTACCTGGGGAGTGGACAAGTCCACCATCCAGGTCCTTTTTTTCAATAAAAAATGTCTTAACTGACATTTTTACAAGGGTTTATCACAAGTACAGAGACAGAAAAGAGACGATAACTACACTACAAACTACACAATACTTTACTACACAACCCTCGCGCCGTCCACTCTAAACAGTAACACACAAAAATCCACAGAATCACAAAATAAACCACAGAAACACAAATAATCCACAGAATTAATCCTCAAGTGTTAGCTACTTAATCAATCTCTTATTCGAATCCTCAAAAAAATATATAAACAAAAAAATTTCCGCAATAAAAAAAAATGTTCAGAAAAATGGAGTTTATAAGATTACTATTCATTTTAAATTAGGTCTAACTTATAATGCATAGGCCTACTAATTAGCTTTTTCTCTTTAAAAAACTGCTTGCATAACTGATTTTAAAAATTAGATTTTTCGCTTTAAGAAAAAAAAAAGTAGCCGTTGCATCAGAACTTTGAATGGTCTAAAATATTGTGATGTCGGATTTTCAATATCTTTTCTAGTTTACGAGATCTAAACGGGACGGACGGACAGACATTTCGCACAAAACTAATAGCGTCTTTTCCCCTTTCGGGGGCCGCTAAAAATTAAGATTATAAATAAATAAATCGTATACAAATTATTTGTCCATTTTAAAAACATTCCAAGGCGCTACTGGGACATGGGGACACGTGGAGGGAATCGAGTAAGTCCCTTTCTATTGACCCAGTAAATTAAGAAAAGTCGGTTGATGATCAATGAACCGTTCAGCTGCCAATTGATCGAACACAATTTATAGTAAATCGGTCAACTTCTGTATTGATACATGCCATGCCTAGTTATTTCACGCGTTGAAATAGTTCTAAAGACTGAAAATAATCGCTATGACGCCTTTTAGCTTCCTACCAGTACTTTGTAATTTGCATATGTATATAGAATCTATTTATAAATTATGTCATAACAATTTCAAACCTACTTATTTTCGACGTTATGTTGTATTTGATTAAACAATTTAAATGTAACAACATTGCTTTTGATTTTCTGTTGCAGTACGGAATTTTATTGTAGGCCTACATTGGACATATGGCGAATAACTATGAATAGCTATTTGGGGGGTATTCAGTGTTGGTTATAGAAAATAGGAAGTTGATAGCTAAGCAATTTTTAAGACATACGAAAGTTTGTTAGAAATATACAATCGCATTGGGGACGCGGTGGCTGAGTGGTTAGGAGCTTCGCTTCCGAACTTGGGGTCCTGGGTTCGAGTCTCTGTGAAGACTGGGATTTTGATTATTAGGGCTGAGTCCAACCAACTCCAATGGGTACCTGACTTAAGTTGGGGAAAGTAAAAGGCAGTAGGTCGCGTGAGCGTGGCATCGTTCACTAGAGGTGTATTTCTGTTTCTCTTTTTTTTTGTTATAGGTTGTTTTTTTTTTCAAAATGCTTTAGATTTTACAGTAATCTAGTCAATCAGAAATACAAATATTGAACATATTATTCTAAAGTCAACTTAATATATTTACTAATATATTTTCATCTTTGTGGCGGCCATAGTAGATTTCAAATTTGCATTAAAAAAACTATCATCTATATTTTGTTTTGTCCTTAAACTATTTTTTTTCTCAGTTTTCTCAATTCTGCTGAGTATTTGATTATCTGGTCTACTTGGTTGTTTTAAATTCATAAGCTGAATGTAAAAAGTTGTAGAAAGAAAATATTGGGAGTAATTATCGATGCGATAATTTTGGCACCATCTAGCTATAAACTGATGACCTTAACATCATCAGCAAGATCTGAAAGGGGAACTTTTTTTTAAGCAATAAGCCTAGAAATGCTTATTCGGTTTATTTTATCTTATACATTGCGGACGTTACTTCAAAAGAGAAGACACTTACGTCCTACGCATTTCATGTTTATCTAGTCATACATGTTAATCATTGACTTAAATTCTGCTAAGTAGTTTGTTTTCCTGGTTGATTCAGGCAACCCATTTTATGATCTAATGGCACTTTGAATGAAAAAAGCACTTAGGAAATAGCCCTAGCATATTGACTTAGGAATGTACTGTTATCTTTGTTTTGAATGTCAGAATACTGTGTTAATATTCATGTGACTTTTTAAAAAAAATTTAAATATCTTATAGGCTGAATGGATTTTTGAAAAAGTGAATCGAAAAGACACATTAAGAGCATAAAATAGAAGTATTGACTTCGCAAAGTCTGTTAGTGTGATTTTATGTAGAGCTTTCAGTTCAGCGAGAAAATTAAGCACATACCATGTCCTGATAATAATAAAGGCGTGTGTTCGAGTCCGACGATGAATGAAGTGTGCAGTTCTGCAGTGGTTAAAGAGACCGAGCTGTGACCTACACATTTTGCCGCATCTACGCAAACAACCCATTGTCTGTTGGGGCATCTATGTTTCTCTTTTTTTTGACGCTTTTTTCTGTTGTGTCATATGTTTGCCCCTCGGCCTTTGCTAGAACTATCGCGTAGTTTTTTCGGAAGCCTTTTGATGCCAGGTGTTTTAGTCCATGCCAAAGGTAGATCTTGTGAAATCCATATCAAAGAAGCCTATCATCTGGTACGTTAATCTTCGAAAAAGTTAATTTTAATCTATTTGACCACTGCGAAAGATTTCTCTGTAGACAGGCTTGGACCAGGAGCTCTTCAGTCCTTTCTGAAGTCTTCACAATTACTGGGTTGGCCCTTGCTATGGTGTGGGGGTATCTGCTATCAGGCATCCGTCAGTCAGTCTTCTGCGAAGGCCAAAGGCCGACACCTCCTTGGAATCTCAATCTTTTTTGTGATCTTCACGTTCCGAGGAAGGCCGCCAATGTGAGTATGCCTCTTTTCCTGACAAGCCCCCTTGTAGAATGGAAAGGTTGGTTTGTACTGGACTACTTGATCGTTGCTAAGTTCTCATTTTGTAAAATTTAATGCGTTGTCTCCAAGCATTCCGATAATAACCCTATCTGCATAACTAGTACGTTAATGTAACGGTTTGAAAAAAAATCATAAAAAGATGGGACTAAAACTATTTTGAAGTAAAATCTTTAAATTTAATAGCATGGAGATTAAATCACAAGCAATAGGCCTATTACTGATTTCTAAATATAGTCAAACATTATTGAAACCTAAAAAGCTTTGCATTTTTGTTTAAAGCAGTTGAACTTTTGTTATCTTATTGTCATTCTACGTATTTTATCGCCCACTTCACATATTTTGACTTCCTGTTGGCACTGATAATAGAAAATTAAGTTTTTTTTTCTTCAATGTCCTATTATACGTTTGTAATAACCATCTGTGATTAATACAAAAATGCTGAACAATAACATTTTATATAAACCAATACTTATACTACATTATACATTCATTCCATATGCTAGGACAAATTTGTACAAATACTCCTTCTTCCCTAGCGCTATTAGAGCATGGAATGGGTTGCCTGAGCCAGCCAGGAAAACCAGTGACTTGGCTGAATTTAAGTAATTGGTTAATATGTATGACTGAATGCATGACTCGTAGGACGTAATCATCTTCTTTTTTTAAGTAACGTCTGTATTATGTAAGATAAGATAAGATTCAGCAATGAAACATTTCAAATGGGATATATAGAAGTGTTACTTTTTACAAAGCTTATACCAGTTCACTCTGTCTGGTTAAATCTTTGTACACGCTATTTTACCTCACACCCAATCGCGGATCAAGTTGAAACTTAACACAATTATTTGTTGCTTCTAAGAAAACATGAATAAATAATTTGTTTAAAAAATTTAACATTTAATTAATTAATTAGTGGTAATTAATTTTTTTTTTGGTTTCGAAAAAGAAAAGTAAAAGCTACTAATGGAGAGATGGAGCTGTATATGTGGAGTCATTTCCTCTACATTATCTATACATTTTTTTCCCACTTCCATTCTCAAATCATATTTATTCAAGCTCGATGACATAGGCCTACTAGAATTTAAAAAAATAGTGAACCAATGTGTTAATCAATTAGTATTGTACATATGCTCCTTCGTCCCTAGTGCTATTATAGAGCATGCAATGGGTTGCCTGAGCCAGCCAGGAAAACCAGTGAGTTGGCAGAATTTAGGTCATTGGTTAACATGCATGTCTAGATGCATGACGCGTAGGAGGTTATCATCTTCTTTTTTGAAGTAACGTCTGTATTATATAAGATAATATGCTTTTGTCTTATGTAGATAATGAAAAAGAACGTATTAATGTATTGTTACAAATGAACAGTGATAGGTAGAGGTCAACGTATGACCCCGGCGAGATGACACAGCAGCTAGTGTTCCCTGGAATCTACATGTACAAACAAAGACAGGATGTGACGTGTCCACACGTGTTGTTCCAGGGGACGAACAGATCTAAGTAGGGGGACAGTTACTTATGAACAGTGACAGATAAAGGTCACTACGTGTGACCCCGACTTGATGACACTGCAGCGAGTGTTTTCTGGAATCTACGTGTATAAATAAAGACAGGATGTGACGTTTCCTGACATGTTATTCCAGAGAATACTAGGAGTGTTTGTGCAACTTTGGAGAAGCGATTAGGGACTCTATATAAGCCAGAGAGTTAATGTGAAAGTCAGTCGTATGGAGTCGTCAGTGAGCCGTTACAGTCGATACAGACTATGTAAGACGTGTGCGGCTCTGTGGAAGAGAAATGTGTACGACTCGATGCAAGTTAACTAGGGTAGAGTTAACTGGAGTGGACTACTGTCGTTAAAGTCTATACAGCGTACTACAGTGGACTTGAGCCGTTACAGTCGATACAGTCGATGTAAGACGTGTACGGCTCTGATTCGGTAGACTTGAGTACGACTTGGTTCTGCCTTGGGAGACCTGGAGCGACACTGGGAAGTGTGTCGTTGGTCTGTTCTGTGGAATACGGCTCGAGGATAGTTGAGAAGGGATGAATAGCAACGAAGTGAAGAGATGAATTGCAACGAAGTATAGCTAACTGTAAACTGACAGATATTGTACAGTCTTCTACGCTACATGTTACAGTAACGAATTGTTAGGGTTAATAGTCATTAAAGTTATATGATACTGAAAGTTTAGTCGTCAAGTTCTTTGCTGTGTTTTTATTTGTGTGCCAACTAATACATCTAGCCAGAAGATTCAGAAATACGTAACAGTATTTTTGAGATTATGGCAGAGATATTATTTTTTTTCCATAGGTAAGATTTGTTTTAAAAAAAAAGTTTTTTTTTTAAATATATTTTGCTTGTTATTTTCGTAATTTCCTGCCCAAGAGAAGGGAGTGATGGTTGTTTTCATTTCTATTTGCAATGGTGTTGTTTCTTTTTCTATGAACCTGTCATTATGTTCCTCGTTTGACACATATCTTTGTTTTCCTCGTGCTACACATATTATTGTGTTCCTCGTGCTAAACTTTATATTCCTAGTGCTACATCTATCATTGTATTTCTAATGCTACATATGTCATTGTATTTCTTGAGCTACATCTTTTTTTTTGGTTCTATATCTTGTTCCTCGTGCTAAACTTTGTATTTCTAGTGCTACATCTATCATTGTATTTCTAATGCTACATCTATCATTGCATTTTTAATCCATATATGTCATTGTATTTCTTGAGCTACATCTTTTTTTTGGTACTATATCTTGTTCCTCGTGCTAAACTTTGTATTTCTAGTGCTACATCTATCATTGTATTTCTAGTGCTACATCTATCATTGTATTTCTAGTGCTACATCTATCATTGTATTTTTAATGCTACATATGTCATTGTATTTCTTGAGCTACATCTTTTTTTTTGTACTATATCTTGTTCCTCGTGCTAAATTTTGTATTTTTAGTGCTACATCTATCATTGTATTTCTAGTGCTACATCTATCATTGTATTTCTAGTGCTACATTTATCATTGTATTTCTAGTGCTACATCTAGCATTGCATTTTTAATGCTACATATGTCATTGTATTTCTTGAGCTACATCTTTTTTTTTGGTACTATATCTTGTTCCTCGTGCTAAACTTTGTATTTTTAGTGCTACATCTATCATTGTATTTCTACTGCTACATCTATCATTGTATTTCTAGTGCTACATCTATCATTGTATTTCTAGTGCTACATCTATCATTGCATTTTTAATGCTACATATGTCATTGTATTTCTTGAGCTACATCTTTTTTTTGGTACTATATCTTGTTCCTCGTGCTAAACTTTGTATTTCTAGTGCTGCATCTATCATTGTATTTCTAGTGGTATATCTATCATTGTATTTTTAATGCTACATATGTCATTGTATTTCTAGTGCTACATCTACCATTGTATTTCTAATGCTACATATGTCATTGTATTTCTTGAGCTACATCTTTTTTTGGTACTATATCTTGTTCCTCGTGCTAAACTTTGTATTTCTAGTGCTACATCTATCATTGTATTTCTAGTGCTACATCTATCATTGTATTTTTAATGCTACATATGTCATTGTATTTCTTGAGCTACATCTTTTTTTTGGTACTATATCTTGTTCCTCGTGCTAAACTTTGTATTTCTAGTGCTACATCTATCATTGTATTTCTAGTGCTACATCTATCATTGTATTTTTAATGCTACATATGTCATTGTATTTCTAGTGGTATATCTATCATTGTATTTCTAATGCTACATATGTCATTGTTTTTCTTGAGCTACATCTTTTTTTTGGTACTATATCTTGTTCCTCGTGCTAAACTTTGTATTTCTAGTGCTACATCTATCATTGTATTTCTAGTGCTACATCTATCATTGTATTTCTAGTGCTACATCTATCATTGCATTTTTAATGCTACATATGTCATTGTATTTCTTGAGCTACATCTTTTTTTTGGTACTATATCTTGTTCCTCGTGCTAAACTTTGTATTTCTAGTGCTACATCTATCATTGTATTTCTAGTGCTACATCTATCATTGTATTTTTAATGCTACATATGTCATTGTATTTCTAGTGGTATATCTATCATTGTATTTCTAATGCTACATATGTCATTGTTTTTCTTGAGCTACATCTTTTTTTTGGTACTATATCTTGTTCCTCGTGCTAAACTTTGTATTTCTAGTGCTACATCTATCATTGTATTTCTAGTGCTACATCTATCATTGTATTTCTAGTGCTACATCTATCATTGTATTTTTAATGCTACATATGTCATTGTATTTCTAGTGGTATATCTATCATTGTATTTCTAATGCTACATATGTCATTGTTTTTCTTGAGCTACATCTTTTTTTTGGTACTATATCTTGTTCTTCATGCAACACATATAATTGTTTCTCGTGCTGCATATGTCATTGTCTTCCTCGTGCAACACGTATCATTGTCTTCCTCGTGCAACACGTATCATTGTCTTCCTCGTGCAACACGTATCATTGTCTTCCTCGTGCAACACGTATCATTGTCTTCCTCGTGCAACACGTATCATTGTCTTCCTAGTGCTACACGTTTTATCCTGTTCCCCTTTTAACAATTATTTAATTAACTATTGGTAATTAATTATTTTGTTTGGTATCTTGAACAAGGGAAAGAAATTGTAATTGACTGTAATGGTGGTATAAGCTGAATTAGTCCCCTCTATAGATTGTCTTGTTAATCTTAGTAAACACAATATGAACAATAGAATGAGACTCTAGAGACAATAGATAACTACACAATCTTCCATGTTCATAAGATCTCCACTAGCTGAGTGGTTCCCGTGTTGGCTTGGGAAGCCTGAGAAGGCTTGAGCATAAGTTCAAATTCAGGTCATTCCCTCTTTTTTTTTGTTTTTGTTTTATAAATCCTTTTTCTATTTTGTTGTTGTTGTTAGTCCAGATCTGTACAAATTTAATGACAACTAATTCATACTATAGTACTTTTAATAATATAAGCTTTGTTTTTTTTAAAAAGTATTTTTCAACGTTGCTAGGAATTTCGGGGTCTAGGACTTGACCTCTTTAGGGGCCCCCGCATTTTGACATTCGACATAACATGAGATAATGGCATAATATTTAATGTAAAAATAAAATTCGGACATTCATCTGAGGGACCCTTAAGTAGGAGCTCGAGGGGGGGGGGATTTTCAAAATTTGACCCCTCCCAAACCTAGCTAGGCACTAATGTTTTTCTTGTTAAATTTATTTTAATGTCTTTCTAGGGAGTACAACATTAATTATTTCATGAAAATAAAGATAATATATAACAACAACAGTTAGATCTGATGACTCAGTGTCCAATAGTATGCCCAAAATACTTGCTCTGGTTTAGAATTAACAAAATTTTCTCTTTAAAAAAATTATTCTAATCCTTCAAGTTGAATTCATCAAATTAGTGTACACCACTACACATGAAGCTACAATGCACCTTAAAATTCCAATTCAATAACGTATTCACAAAGGTTACAATTATATGAAGTATGAAACTTATGGACTGAATGGACCTGAAATAAGATGTCACTCCTATGTATAGTTGCTTGTTTTTTTTTTTTTAACTTTTAGTTTTAATTGTATTATTTTACATTTTTACTCTTCTGTGTAGAAACTCGAAGCTACGTGAAGCCAAAAGTGCAAAAAGTTTCCTGTCTATATTTCTGTGGCAACCTTGACGCATAAACCATATTTAAACACAAAACATATATTATTAAACTTTCCAGGTCATACACTTTTTTTTTGTTGAAAACTATGATACACTATTGACAGAGAAGTCCTTGTGACTATGATAGAAATCCTATAATTAAACAGGAGCACACTGGAAGTATTGTAATTAGGCCATTGCCTTTGACACCTTTGTTACGTCCGCTCATAAATCGACACATAAACAAACAACCACATAGTCTTATTCTATAGTCCCTTCGTCAGACAGTGTATTAAGAACTGAACAAAAATATGTTGTTGTTTTGAACGGGTTTGGACATGTTTAATTATAGTTTCTGTCGACTAGGACTTGTGGTATTAGGCTAAAGGATTCACAAAGATTACGTGATTTGAAAAGTTCCTGCTTGTAGATTTAAGTACTTTTTCAAACTGGTGTACTTGTAGACGTTTTTGAACCATCCTACAGTGAACAAACACTCCATACTTGTTGTATTCCGATTAGAGTTAGGGTAAACGTGTTTACCATTGTGGCAGTATGCCGAAATGTGAAAATGTTTTCGTGGAAATGTTTTGTTACAGGTCAAGTTAGACCGGAACTTGATGATGATCTAACGATCAATATGGGAGATAGTTTAGCTTTTATGGGGCTACAATCTTTTTCTGACAAGGGGGTCACATAGGCTACATTTCCAAAATACATGTCACAGGCTACATCAACTCGCAAAATCTTTTAATTGAACTGCTGCTGTAAAGTACCCCCTTCCACACTTTGCGCTCTACTGGGCAGATGATGTAAAAGTAATCTTTAATCTTTTTTTCTTTGGCCAACGGTTGTAAAATGTTTGTAAAATGTTTTACATGTTTTCGGATGTTCCTTCAGAGTCAAAGATAATTACTTCCTAGTCCAAACCTCCCTCAGGACGACGGGAGATGGGAGCGGACAGGGTTTGAACCCTCGACCATCCATAAATCTGAACGACAGTCCAGCGCGCAAACCGCACGACCACGCAGCCACCCGTTAACGAGCAAGGGTGTCATGTGACTAGCATGTGCGCAGGTTTATCTAAACGCGGGTACGCTGTTCTGCCTCATCGTGGCGCCCGCGTGGAAACGGCTACTTGAGGGGGTAGCTAGGCTAAATGAATGGCGAAACATAACTCCCGTGGGGATGCCCACGGGTAGACGAGAGTCAACCTCTTACACGGGCGGGGTTGTAAAAAAGTCCCCACGAACACGTCCCACATCCATGCGCTGTTCCTCAAAGGGACCGTTACATCAATGGCGGTTCCCACACAGCTAGCTTGGTACAACGAAGGAAAATGACGGTGGCTCCCGGTGCCCTCGGCCTTCGGCCATGTGCAGCCAAGCATGCGTCGGGGCCAAAGGCATTGGAAACAGCAATGTTTTACATAGGCATTGACTCGGGTCCCTCTCAAACAGAACTGTGTTCCCACAGGTTTGTTTTTTTTTACTGTTCGGCTGGACGACCAAACAGGTTTTTTTTCAAACTTAGAGCTCGAAGAGCCTTCGGCTCAGCTCTTAGACATCAACAAGGTTTATCTAAAAGACTGACAGGGCCATGTACTGAAGTTTCACTATAACATCTAAAAGACTGGCAGGGCCATGTACACAGGTTTAACAATAACACCTGAGCGTTTTAATGCATTAGTTGAGACTATCAATAACTAAACGCCGTAATTCAAGCTTACTAATAGTTTTATTTATAGTTTTAACTTTGCTGAGACGCACTGTTCTTAATGTAGCTGTTTTGTCTATCGGCATTCACCCCAGACCTAACGGCAACAGTTGAGCTTTTGAAGACGCGGTACCCCTGGATCATATAGATTTCTGGCAGAAAATATAAAGGAAATCTTTAGCCACGGTTTAATCTATTAATAGTGGAACCTAGCACCCTTTCATTGAGCTCTTGACATTATTAGCACCGTGCGCAGAAGCAGTGGCGTCGGATTCTAATTTTTGGCTTTTGGAGAATGGGGCGAACAGAAAATAAGTGGTCAAAAAATGGGTAGAGATGTAGGGTTATTTGCATCTGTAGAGTGACCACTCTATCTAATTTAATTTCAACTATAATTAGCGTTTTAATGGATTACTATATGTTCGATACTTTTAGAGACTTAACACAACAAATGGGGAACAAGGACACGTGAGTTATAATCTTTTGTTTTGGGTTTTCTTAAGTATTCTCTCTACTAGTCTTTTTTGTTTTTTACAGAACTTATATCACTTCACTCCGTCTGTCTGTCCGTCTGTCTGTTTGGTACAAATTGTATACACGTATTTTTTCTCTCACTTTCCATTCTCAGATCAAGCTGAAACTTCGCACAATTAGTTACTGCTTCTAAAGAGAAAAAAAGAATCAATGAAAAAAAAACAAATTAAATAGTGGTAATTCAATACTTTTGTTTGATATCGAAAAGGGCAATACATTTTACAGTATTGAAAAATGCGGCTGTAAATGTGCAGTTCTATTCCTTATATACGCTTTGTTTTTTGTTTTCAAAGTATTTAAAAAAAAATATTTTGCTTTTTTAACACTTGTGATCGAAACTGTTTTCTTAATTACTGAAGTGTTTAGTTATTTGTTGAATCATGTACTAATAATTTAGTTATCTACTGAATGTGTCATTCGACATCAAAACTAGACTGAACCGTTCCCTGGTCATGGCCACATGTTTATATGCTTGCAAGTCTTGGACGCTGATTGCAGCGCTAGAGAGGAGGATCCTAGTAATGTAATTGAGATGCTACAGAAGGTATCACATTTAAAGACCGCATCTCAAACCAAGAGATTAGAGACTGTGTTACTGCAGCCATTGGACCCCACGATGACCTGCTAACTATAAAAAAAAACGCAAGCTAAAATTCTATGGCCATATACAAGATCTCGGGGCTCGCAAAAACCTTCCTTCAGGGAACAGTACCAGGAAAAAGAAGAAGAGGCAGACAGAGAAAGCGATGGGAAGACAACATAAAAGAATGGACGAGCCTGCCATTAAAAGAGGTTGTATCTAAGGCAAAAGACAGAGAGGAATGGAGAAAGGCGGTCGACTAATCTTGCATGGAACCCCAACGGCACAACAGACTAAAAAATATGTAAAGGTAAAAGGTCACTCTGGATCTAAGAATAAAGTGGTCATATATTTCATTGCTTTTTTTTTTCATTTTTCGTCAATACTTTAAATTCGGTTCATATCAGTTTGTAATAATAGGCTACATAATCATTTGATTGCTAATTTACCTAGAATTAAAATGTATTAAATTTATTTAGAAAAAAAAATTAATGCAACTGATTTGTAAACATAGATGTACCGGTAATCGTTAAGGTTAAGAACTTTATAGCTCTCTCTCTCTCTCCGCATTTTCTACGCCACTGAGATAGCATAGTTTACCTTTGTTTCTTTTATAATACAGGGAAGTCTTGAGGCTTGTGTGTTTCTTTGTATTAGTTCTTATACAAGTAACACAAGTCATACAAAAAAAAATACTAAAGCTTTTCACATTTACGTCATGAGTGTCCTAGTCTTGCATTATCTGGCCAATAATGTTTGAGTTTAGTTTTTCAACTAATGGTCCTGTTGCCACATAGGATCAAAAGTTCAATACTTGAGGGGAAAAAAAACACAGAAAGGCATAGTTATAGAATAAAGGGAGAATAAGATAAGGTTCGTTTCCCCCATTCAGTCTGGCTAAGCCTGGAGTGTTACGGACAGAAATCAGTTCTCTTTCTACGAACAATTTTTTTTTGTTGGCACTGACAGTAATAATAGGCCTTGGTTTTTTTTTTTTTGGGTCCTATGAATGTTATGGGTAGACGTCTGTTATGCCATAAGTATTTGACAGATAGAACAGATATCTGACAGACGTATTACGACACATGAATGTTATGGGTAGACGTCTGTTATGCCATAAGTATTTGACAGATAGAACAGATATCTGACAGACGTATTACGACACATGAATGTTATGGGTAGACGTCTGTTATGCCATAAGTATTTGACAGATAGAACAGATATCTGACAGACGTATTACGACACCAGCTCTAAACCTGGACCCAATAAGGCAAAGGGGAAGGTGCCGGGTGCAGAGCGGAGAAAGCCGGAAGTTAGCGATGCACGCTGGTAAATTGTAAGACGTGTTCATCTAGTCCAGTGTTTCCCAAACTTTTTACTTAACGGAACACCTCGCACATTCTCGCATACTTTCCCCATGTGGATGTGGAGCCCTATTTTGGAGAGACACTCCCGTCCCCATATATTGCAGGTTAAGGTGGCTTTTGCTTCGGTGGTAGAGGAGCTGGCCATTTTTCGCATTGTTCGTTTTTCTTCCAGGGCTGAGGCCCATGTTCTTTCGCTATCCATAGCTTTCTTGGTCACTGTCTCTCTCCATCTGGTTTGGTCTAGAGCTATGTCTTGCCAATGGTCAGTATTGATGTTCACTGATTTTGAGGTCCCGTTTTATTACATCTATGTAACGGAGGTGGGGGCGACCAGTTTTTCTTGAGCCAGTCGCGAGTTGTCCGTAGAGAATGACTTTCGGGATGCGGTTGTCCTCCATCCGGCAAACATGTCCAAGCCAGCGCAAGCGGCGTTGTCTGAGGGCTGTAAAGATGCTGGGAATACCTGTTCGTGTAAGGATCTCAGTATTGCACACTTTTTCTTTCCAAGTGGCCTACAAGTTAATTATTTCAGTAGTCTGTGGAACACCTATTCAGGACTTGCGGAACGCTAGGGTTCCACGGAACACAGTTTGAGAAACATTGCTGGACTTGATCTTTGTAAAACTAGACGTTCTAACAGTACAGAAATCTCAACTGATTGAGCGAAAAAATATTTTTCTAGGGGTAGCAAAAAGATATAATTTTAGGGGTAGCAAGAAGAGATATTTTTCTAGAGGTAGCAAAAAGATATAATTTTAGGGGTAGCAAGAAGAGATATTTTTCTAGGGGTAGCAAAAAGAGAGATATTTTTCTAGGGGTAGCAAAAAGATATAATTTTAGGGGTAGCAAGAAGAGATATTTTTCTAGGGGTAGCAAAAAGATATAATTTTAGGGATAGCAAGAAGAGATATTTTTCTAGAGGTAGCAAAAAGAGAGATATTTTTCTAGGGGTAGCAAAAAGATATAATTTTAGGGATAGCAAGAAGAGATATTTTTCTAGAGGTAGCAAAAAGAGAGATATTTTTCTAGGGGATTTTTCTAGGGGTAGCAAAAAGAGAGATATTTTTCTAGTGGTAGCAAAAAAGATACATTTTTAGATGTAGCAAAAAAGATACATTTTTAGATGTAGCAAAAAGAGATATTTCTCTAGGGGTAGCGAAAAGATATCTTTTTCTAGGGATGTCAAAAAGAGAAATATTTTCTAGTTATTTAATTTTTCAATGAATTTTAATTATTAGTGTGCACAGTGAACAAAGAAAGAGGGGGGGGGGGACTATCTTCTAAATAGCAGGATATAAAAACTAATCAATCAAAACATATACACGCGCTGACCTACACACAGACGGCACATCTGTCAGCGACGTTTCGGTAATCGATTCATAAGCGTTAATGGCATTGCTCTAAATTTAGCTCATCTCGTTCCAGTCGGCTGAAGATAGAAACGGGCGGCAATGTTGTTCCATGACGCCCTTTTCATTGACGATGTATAAAACTGGAAGAGATCCGTGTCACTATTATTCCAACGATTCACAACGGTTGTGTCAAAGTTAAAGCCTGCAGTAAACGGGAAAAAAATAAACTCATCATAGGCGTAGATTTTTGTGGGGCATGGAGTTTTTTTTTTAAAAAAACAATCCGTTTCTTGTTTTCAATTTATAGTAAATTTTTTTTTTTTTTTTTGCAAGAGAACTCACCCTCTTCATCCGTAGGTTACATAATTGTAATCTTATCTTAAAACTAGATCTGGGGGATTTTAGATACGGCTTTAATGAAAGTTAATCAAACTAAAAAAGTCTACTTAGTTACTCAACATGTATGGTATTACTAACATTTTGTCTAAGTAGTTCACAAACTGTGGTCCGCGGACCCTTAGTGGTCCGTGCAACGACTGAATGTGGTCCGCAAAGTATGAACATTTTATACAATTTAAATAACTTCTTCGCTTAAAGCCATCTGATCCAATCGGATAATTTGAATAATAATCAACACGCCCCTAAATGCTGTTTGATATGTCTGTTACGTACTATTCTATGACGAACTAAATGTAGCTTTGACGAACTAAATGTAGCTTTGACGAACTAAATGTAGCTTTTTTCACTCAGGGGTCCGTGAGCAAGCTTTGACTATGTAAAGGGTCCCAGGGTAAAAAAAGTTTGAGAACCTTTGGTCTAAGAGTTCAAACATTATGGAAGAATGGAGTATTTCATGTGGCTACGCAGACCTAGTTTCAAAAGCTATTATTTCTTTATAAGCTATCGTTTCTATTTAATTTTCTGTTATCAGTTTGACTTTTGTCACCTTGTTTTCTGTCGTTCCTCGTTCATTATATATTCATTGTATATTTCGTTTAACGCCTTTTTTTTTTCTTCTTCTTCGTCTCCTAGCACTATGAACGGTTACATCACGAATACAAACCAGCAGCATGTAGATACCGGACAAGGAGACATCAAGCACCCACCAGTGGGACAGCCTCGGCATTTTTCAGGAAACGGTCAAACAGAAATTCCAAAACTCCGGGTCCAGCCGGACACTCCGATACCACCATCCTGTCAAAGCACACCGGGGCCTGGGGATCTGGGATGCTTTTCGCAGCCTTCCACGGAGAGGTCAGGAGGAATTCTGCCAGCCATTTCTTCGCCCAGAACACTCGGGAAGCAGGCGACAGGGCAAGGAAAGCCTGTCACTCCAGGGAGGCAGAGTTTCGACTCAAAGCAAGGTTTTTCCAAACTTGGGAATAATGCTCATCCTAGGGTCACACCAACAAGCAGTATACCCAGCAAACACTTAAAGCAAGGTAGGTTGATGTTAGCTTGAGTCTCTTTAGTAGTTGTAATTGTATTCGACCACAATCATCAAAATAAGCAGATGTGTTGTTTAATTCCATAATTACATCTCTGAAGTCCAGTGAACAGTTCACAAGCATTCACGCTTGCAATACCGTTGAAGGAAAAAAAAACCCTGAAAAAAATACTTTCAAAAAAGGACAAACATCTTCTTTATAAAACTTATCGAGCGATTGTTTTTCTCTTAATAACTAATGAATGCTGAATTTTAAAACAAAGAAAAACATTTAAAAATACATTTAAAAAAAAAGACAAGACAATGTCTCCTTTATACAACTTAAAATAAAATATTTTCACATATTAATTTAAAAACAAAATTAGTTCAAACCGGATATCTAACTATGATTAATGACACCGTCAGATTCTTGATTCTACCAATTAGGCCACTGGGTATTGTATAAGAAACTAATTATTTATTGTTACAATCAAACACGTAGGCCTCTCTGATTTAGAACTCTTTAAGATCTAATATAGATCTACTTCTTGATCTAGAATCTAGGTGTAATGTATATTAAATTTACGTGAAAATGAAAGCCAAGCTTAAAGATAATCTATCAATAAACTTGAAGCAACTTTAAATTAAATATACAACTCAGTTATTGGTTCACTGCGGTTGACTACGCCATGTTTGTTTTTACTCCAATTTATAGTCAAATGTAAATTTATTTCATTTTTTACTTTTAAAAATTATGACGGTCAGACTAGATTTTCCCCCGTGTGGCCAACGAGCTAGTCATTCTTTTCTCAGCGATATTCTTCAACTGGTAAATTTCTAGGAAAATGTTAACAGTAACGTTCACTTTTTAAAGGCTAAATTTTCTTGTCTGCTGAATTGTGTCTCTACATTTTGGATGACAACCTGGAGTTCAAAGGTCGATGTTCTAAGCTGATGTGTCTAGCTTCTGTTGTTCTTGTGTAATCCCTATAATTACTTCAGCTGGCTGTCTGGTTTCCTGTTTTAATTAAGTAGAGGCGAACGTCATTACGGTTATAGGAAATAAGTCAACTAAACTAAGTCCTTTCCACTTCTCTCTTGCAGTCACACTATGTCGCTTTTCGAAACTTTTTTTTTATTGATTGATTTTTGAATTCTTGAGTGTTTCTTTTTATTCATCAACTAGTTCACATGTATTACTTTGAATTTGTAGAATGTCTTAAAGCTAAACTTGTTAAACTTAATATCCTTCTCCCTCTCTCACACACTCTTATTCTCTCTTTCTCTCGTATTCTATCTCTCTTATTCTCTTTCTTTTATTCGCTCTCTGATTCTCTCTCTCTCTTATTCTCTCTTTTTCTCTTTCTTATTCTCTCTTTTTCCCTTTCTTATTCTCTCTTTTATTCTCTCTCATTCTCTCTCTAATTGTCTCTCTTTCTTTTACTCTCTATTTTTTATTCTCTGCTTATCTCTTTCTCGTATTCTCTCTCTTATTCTGTCTCTCTTATTATCTATCTATCTTGTTATCTCTCTTTCTCTCTCCCGCTTATTCTGTCTCTTATTCTCTATCTATCTTATCTCTCTTTCTCTCTCTCTTTCTTATTCTCTCTATTTTATTCTCTCTCTCCACCCTTATTGTCTTTCTATCTCTAACTTTTTTTCTCCCCCCCCTCTCTCTCTATCTCGATACAGTTGACCCGAAACACAAAGTAATAATAAAAGGTTCTACAAATCCTACAGTGTGTGTCTTGGTCTAATCTCTGACGCACATTTTTACATTAACGTAAATTATCTTTTTGAAAAGCCAAAAGCAAGATTAGCGACAGTGTTAGAGGTTATCTTTATAACCCTTCCCTATCGAACTAACTTAAAAAACAAAACTTTCTTAGGTTGAAAACAAAACATAACGAAAGATTACTAAACAGTTGAATAGGTTCGGACGGTTCTGTATCTTAGGTATGGGATCGGTAAGTTCTCTTAGATAGCGCTGTCTTTTGCAGTTCCGTTTTCCGCAACTGCTTGAACTGAGCCTGAACCTTGAAGTGATTATCCTAGCTTATCAGAGGAATCCCAAAATTTGCAGTACTGAAGCCTCTTCATTTTAACGCTTTTACTTGTAATACCAGCCCCATCTGTAAATTCTTATGCCACGCCACTGCGCACAGATTTTTCTTTGAATTCTTTTGTTCATGTACCACCCCGACCCCCATCCCTGCAAGTCATAAGCCCTAGATCTATATCTTCTAAAAATGGAGTAAAGCTGCTGTCATGTTCTAATAAAAAACAAAGCGCCAAGATACCAAAAAAAAAAAAAGGTTAAAAAATAACAACTTTTGGAGCCCATATGTTTAACATTTTAAAAACATTTATCTGATTCACACGTTGCATCTTATATTTGCCCTTACCGGCGACCTCGTTATATCAAGTTTAAATGAACGCGCGCGCGCACACACACACACTCTCTCTCTCTTTCTCTCTCTCTCTCTCTCATAACTCATATATTTTTTGTAGATCAACATGTTCATTCTTGCGGGCGTTGAAACGAAACGGAGTACATCATTGCATTATTGCATCATTACATCATTATATCATTACATCATTATATCATTACATCATTATATCATTACATCATTATATCATTACATCATTATATCATTATATCATTACATCATTATATCATTACATCATAACATCATTATATCATTACATCATAACATCATTATATCATTACATCATCGTATCATAACATCATTATATCATTACATCATAACATCATTATATCATTACATCATTAAATCATTACATCATAACATCATTATATCATTACATCATTATATCATTACATCATAACATCATTATATTATTACATCATAACATCATTATACCATTATATCATAACATCATTATTTCATTACATCATAACATCATTACATCATTATATCATTACATCATAACATCATTATATTATTACATCATAACATCATTATACCATTATATCATAACATCATTATTTCATTACATCATAACATCATTACATCATTATATCATTACATAATAACATCATTATATCATTATATTGTTGATGGTCTATTTTGTTGATGAGTATATATATGTTACTGGTGCATGCGAGTCCATATGACACAACAACAGAATGAATCAAGAATATACTTAATAACGCAGGCTGATAACTTCAACAATTTAATAAACAATAAAAAGGGCACAGTCCTCTGTCGTCGCTAGCCTAGCGTCGTCCTCTTAGGCGTCTTGTCCGTTATTCTTCTTGTTCATAATCCTACTCTGTTCTTACTCGTCACATTACTTAGGAAAAACCCGATTCACATCAACTTCTACGCATCTTGTGTCATTACATATTTCCTCCCCCCTTTATCAAAAAAAAATTTTGTCAATTTTTTTTTTTTCAGTCTAAAACACTATCCCTACTGTCATGTCTGTACAATATATATGGCCAAAATTTTGGGGAAAGACAAAACAAACATATATCTTGATCTTGATGGGCATCATCATGTTTCCCATCTTCATCAGTTCCTGGTAAAATTGTCCATGTTCCTATGTCACAAAGTTCACACTGTAGTTGAATGTTGACACCAAGAAAACAATACAGTTATTAGTAAGAAAATATCTGGTATGCGGTGTTCTAATCATCACTCATTGACGATAAAATAGTATAGTACAGTGTAATAGTTTCACCAACCAATAGTACTAAGTCCATCAAGACATGTATACAGTCCCCATACGACGATGCCTTTGTCGATTCCACAGACATAAAACAGAGTTTTTCAGAATAAATACACATGTATATAGTCCACATACGAAGATGCCTTTGCTGACTCCATAGGCATAAAACAGAGTTTTTCAGAGTAAATACTGTTATTGGCTATATGTATGTTGATGGTTGTCTCATATCACACCAAACCCCTCCTGTCAGACAAAATGTAATATTTGTGTCAAAACAACTTTCCAAATTATTCTACCTAACTTTTTTGTTGGGTACCAATAAGTATATTTTCTCTCCACTTACCATTTCCAAACTGACCTAGCCTTTTACTAATGGATGATAATGATTATATAAAAAAATAATGACTGTAGATGATCATACTTACTTTAATTTACACTTTTGACTTCAATTATTGAAATTTTATAATTATCTCCCTTGATTTAATAAAATTCCCAATTTATATTTTACTGAGTTATCTTCCTTTAAAGGAAATAAAATATATATAGTCCATATATAAACAACTTATTCATACCCATTGACTAGAACATATACATATATATACATGCATAAACAAATCAAAATGAATAATCATTATTTACAACAGTTTATCTCACTGTAACTCTTGACAACATGTCAGCTACAATATTAATTTCTCCCCTAATAGCCTCCAATTGAAAATTATATTCTTGTAAAATTAGAAACCACCTGTATAATCTACCATTTTTAATACTTTTTTCTTGCATAAACTTAAGAGGCCTGTGATCAGATAACAATATGAATTTGTTTCCCAGTAAATAGCTTTCCAACTTAGTTACAACCCAAACAACAGCTAAAGCCTCCTTCTCTATGACACTGTATCTCTTCTCAGTATCAGATAATTTCCTACTTACATAAATTATTGGGTGTAATTTATCATACTGTTGCATCAAACAACCTCCTATAGCACTACCAGAAGCATCAGTAGTGACATAGAATATTTTAGAAACATCCGGTAATCTCAATATTAAATTTGTAAAAAAAATATGCTTAACTTTCTCTATAGCTTCTACACACTTTCTATTACAAGTCACTTTTCTAGGCTGTCCTTTCTTTAATAACTGGTTTAATGGATCAACTATCTCTGCTAAATTTGGTATGTATTTTCTATAATAGTTTATCATCCCTAGTATTGATTTAATCTGTTTTTGTGTTGTTGGTATTTCTATTTCTAATATCTTCTTTACATTATCTTCAATGGGACTGATAGTATTATTTTTAACTCTATGTCCTAAAAATGTGATTTCTTCTAAGCCTATCTCTACCTTTTCTGCTTGAACTGTTAGACCATTTTGTTTAATTAACTCAAAAATCTCCCTAATTCCTTTTAAATGTTCTTTCCAATCCTCATGAAAAATGCATATATCATCTAAGTAACAGATTACATTTTTTCTATGACCTATAACCGACATCATCATCCTATTAAAGGTAGCTGGAGCATTTATAAGCCCAAAGCTCATAAAGTTCCATTGGAATATTCCATAAGGAGTGATAAATGCAGTATAAGGTTTAGCTCTATTGGTTAAAGGAATTTGCCAATATCCTTTTGTCAGATCCAATTTTGTAAATACTTTAGCATTGGACAATTTGTGTAATATGTCATCAATGTTAGGCATAGGGTAAGGATCAAATTCAGTTATCTTATTTAACTGTCTATAATCTATGCATAACCTTATATCCCCATTCTTTTTCTTTGCTATAACTATTGGTGAAGCATAAGCTGAATTGGATGGTTCTATTATTCCTAGTTTTAATAAGTTGTCTATTTCATCTTTAACTTTTCCCTGTAAGTGTAATGGAATCCTATAAGGCTTCATGAAAATAGGTTTGTCACTAGTTAACTTTATGTCATGCTTTATGATATTTGTTTTTCCTGGCAAACTGGAAAAAATTTCTTTAAAATCACTGATTACATTTATTATGTCTTTTGTTTTTTCTGGAGATAAATTTTCTAAATTCAGTTTTTCCCATGTTTGGTTATCTTTAGTTTCTAGTATAGGAATATTTTTAATATCATTTTCATTAGTTTCCTCATTGATTAAAACAATTAAACATTCATCTACTTGATTTTCATTTTCCACAGTTTCTGTATCTAACTTTTGAGTTTGATTTTCATTGTTTACTTCTGTATCCAAATTTTGAAATTGATTTTCATTTCTCTCATTGTATAACTTCAAATTATTTATATGATATGTTTTTATTTTTCCATTCATATTAATCTTATAGTTTACTTCACTTGTTTTATTTGTAACAACAAATGGACCCTTCCACTGTTTTCCTAATTTGTTTTTTAAGTCAATTACCAAAAGTAATACCTTGTCTCCTACCTCCAATGTTCTTAATTTTCTTTTTTCATTTAAGTTCTCATGTACTGTTTCCTTATATTTCATGTTATTCTCAAAAGCTTCCGCCCATATTTGTTTTAAATCTAAAGCTGTTTCATTGTCATTTTCCTTTTCTATTTTATTTAAGATCAAACTTTCTTTAAAAATTTGTATTTCATCCCTAGGTTTCCTTCCATGTATTAACTCATATGGTGAAAATTGAGTTGCCTCATGAATATTATTTCTAATAGAAAATAGAACAAAATTAATATATTGATCCCAGTTTTTCTGATTATTTTCTACAATTTTAGCTAAGGATCTTTTTATAACACCGTTAAGGCGTTCACAAAGCCCGTTGGCTTCCGGGTGGAATGGCGATGATTTAATGTGTTCTATACCATATTTTAATATCCATCTTTTAAATAACTCAGATGTAAACATAGAAGCATTGTCTGATAGTAATGTTTTTGGTATCCCATGTCTGACTATGAACTTTTGATCTAAAGCATTAATAATATTTTCTGTGTCTATATTGGATAATACCACTGCTTCAGGATATCTACTGAACATGTCTACTATTGTCAATATGTACTTATTATTATGTTCTGTTTTAGTTAAAGGTCCTATGATGTCTATTGCTATTTTTTGAAATGGTTTATTTGGTTCATCCATTGACTGTAATGGAGCTTTACCTAATTTACCCTTAAGTCCCCTTCTTTGACACATATCACATGATCTTATGTATTTTGATATGGTTCCTTTCATTTTAGGCCAAAATACTTGAGTTGCTAAATTTCTAAAACATTTCTTTATACCTCTATGTCCACTTAAATTACTGTCATGTGACAAAATCATGACATCCTTCCAATACTTTTGTGGTAAGACTAATTGTTTTATTTCTCTATCATTTATTTTTGTTTTCCTAAATAGTATTCCTTCTTCTATGACATATTTCTCCATTGGGTTATTATTTCTCCTGTCACTAATTCTGTCATATGTTTTCCCAATGATGTTATCTTGTTTTTGTTCTTGAGCCAATTTGTTTATTCCTTTCAATTTTTCTGTTTTCATTTCTTCAGTTCCATCTTTCTGTTTTTCTGCTTGCGTTTCATCTTGTTTTTGACCTTGTATTTCAACCTCTTTCTCTTTATCTTCTTCACCATTAACTATTTCATCATTCATATCAATAAGTTCCTGAGTTTCTTGTTTTGGCTTATTCTTAGATCTGGTTATTACCATATTACTAATGTAATTATCTGTTTCAGTATTCCTATTCTGCTGTAACCTTTCATATTTCTTTTCCCATGCTTCAATTTCCTGTCTTGAACATTCCTTCAAACCTGTTAAGTTTCCAATTAACATATCATGTCTCATGTTAGGCATGGTTACTCCCTCACAATGGCCAGTGTAAAAAGGTGTCTCAATAAACACTTTAAATACTTTAAATTCCTTTATACTGCCATCTGCCAACTCCACTTTCCTTGTATATCCCCTATAATATTGCGCCTCAATGAGATCAGCCCGAACCACGAGTGTGTTACAGCCACTATCTCGGATTGCCTTTATTGGAACATTGTTAATAAAAACTGGGTAGAAAGCAAAATTGTTTTTATTTTCCCTAACAAAAAACACTCTGTCAGAATCTCTATTTTTATATTCCCTGCTTTTACTCCTATTGTATGTGTTATTATTGTAATTGTTGTTGTAATTGCTGTACCTATTCCTACTGTCTGCTCTGTAATTATTTCTACTATCTGTCCTATTGTAATTATGTGTACTACTTGATCTATTATAATTATTCCTACTGTTTGACCTGTTTTGTGTTCCCCTGCATCTCATAGCCATATGTCCTTTTTTCCCACATCTATAACATGTAACATCCCTGTTGTTTGACCTATCTCTACTATTGCTATATCTAAAATGTTGGCTATCCCTACTTCTATTTCTACTTCTTTCATTGTTTTCCTGTGTATATCCCACTAGATCAATATTCTTTTTATCTTTACATGAAAAAAGGTTGTTGGGATAGGCATTTTTATATGTTCTTATTATCTCAGTAACATCATCCAAAACTTTGGGATTCCTTTCTTTGATAAATGATTGTAATTGCGGGTCACACTTAGCTACAAAATTATCAAGTAATATAAAATTTTTTAATCCCTCCAAGGTACTGTCAATCTTCTCAAATCCCAGCCATTTATTAAAATAGTCTTTTTCCAAATTTATAGTGGTTTGTGGTTCTATCTGATTGGAAGGTGTGTTTTCAAAATATTTTTTTCTGAATGTGCTGGCATTGTGTCCATATGCATTCAGCAATTCCTTTTTTAAAATTTGGTAGCTATTTTGTACAGTATGATTATGGTTTTGACAAATTATAAGAGCTTGCCCTTGTACAAAGTCTAACAAAATTTGAGACCACTCTTCCTCCCTTATATTGCAATTAACCATTTTAATTTCATATCTCTTTAGGTAGTCTGAAATACAATCTCTAGCCTCCTGAAAGGGTTGTAGTTTTTTCCTCAACCAATGGTTGTTATCACTTGAAATATTAGTGTTGTTTGTGTGATTATTACTATTATTGGTTTCAATGTGATTGTCTGGGGCATTGGTAGTATTAGTATTAGATCTATCATTAGTATTATTGCTATTAACTTTTTGTTTATTTTGTTCAGCTTCAATTCTCAATTTCTCAAGATCATATTGTAATTTCCTATCTGCTTCTTCTTTTATTAATTGTGCATCTAGTTTATTCTTTTCCATTTCTATCTTATCTATTCTATCTCTCTCTATTGTCACCATTTGCTGTACATAGCTAGTTAGGTCCTTTCCTTTAAGTTCTAGCTGTTTAGCCTCAGCAATAATTTGCTGGCGAAAAGTCTCCATATAATCAAAGTTTGGAGCTGTTGCCATTATGCTTATTTTATTTTAAACAATGTCTCAATATAGTTTTGATATGGCCTCCCTATTGGCCTAAATATCACAATTTAGTTTTCACAAAAACTCACTTTCAAATACTTCTTGTAATATATATATATTTAAATACCTTTGCTCAATGTTATATTAACAAATATTACCTCAGTGGACTTACTCACAGCCACAATACTTGAATACAACTCAAAATTTTATATCACCTTAATTCAGTGGACTTACTTTAGACCACATAAACAAATATCAATACCTCAATACTTAATTCAATGGACTTACTTCTTGCCAATAAATACCCCTAGGACTATTCTAGTCACTAGTCTAGATTCAATACAACTTCAATACAACTTCAAATAGATAAATCAATATTATACCTCCAACAGTAAATCACAATCCAGTGATACTGACAAAAATTATTATTCTGACCAATTAGACTGTGTTTAAACACATCTATAAAATAATGTCAACCGATTAATCGGGACAAAAGATCTATATATAAATAATTACTCCTTAGACTCAGTTGTCCTCAGGATAAAATAGATCTAAGGCTCTCATAGGTATAACAATTTAGTTAATACCTGGAAACAATCTAGAATTTATAATCTAGATTAAACGTGGCTTACCTTATCTACTTAAGATAAAATTACTAATATATAATAAGAATAATGTAAAATAAACGTAATAAGACACACAAAAAAATAAATCTATTCTAATGAGATGAGACTTTTTAGAGGAAGTATACACTGAAAGAGACAAATAAAGATAACTTCACTTGACTTCTAAAAAAAATAAAATGTACGTGGATACGAACAAAACAAGACAATCTAAACAATCATCGAGACTTTATTAAATGGAGCAGGTCCACTTTCTAATGTGTCCTATAATGACGCCCTTATCAGGCAACCTGCTCTTAACAAAGATCTACTGTCCCTAATAGACTTAATTTAATAATAATGGAGAGAAAAAATAAACTTATCTTTAGTTAGATCCCCTTTGTTCAGTCCACGGAGCTACAACGGTCAGTTCCACACAAGTTCCCCACTGTCTTTGTCTTAGGCAAGGCAAGGTGTGCTCCCACAATGGCTACTCGACAGGCAGTACTGAGTTAGGCCAATCTCTCCTGTTGCTGCCACAGTATGGTACGGTTCTCAGATAAAGTCCTCTGGTAGGGTTCCAAGGTTCCGGTTCCACTTGATGATCTGTTGGTGCTGGCTTCTGTCTTCAGGTCAGGAACATAAGTCAATACTGAGACAAGCTGGTGGTGCTGTCTCAAGAGAGGTAAAAAAAATGACTAAGTCCAACTCTCTCTTTTGATGAATATAAATTAGTCAACTTTACAAGTTGATTAGATGGTCACGCAGTGTGGTAGTAGGGTATACCATCACTCGTGTGTAGATTAGATTGTAAGCTCAGCAACACTGCAACAGTCAATTAATAGCTTGAAAAACAAACCTGACAAGGTGACTCGATCCAACGGTCAGCTTGTAGATCTAGATACTAGATATGTAGACTCAGATGACTTTCCGTACTCACAATAAACAGATAAACCTGACAAAATGAGGTATCTTCACTCTTGAGGTATATAGGTAGAGGTATACTGACGACGGACTGCCCTAAATCACTTCAACGGACGAAATAGTTCTGGATTCAGACACAATAGATATAGATCTAGTCAATATAGATCCAAGTTCAATCTAAAAATATCCAACATGGCTGACAAAGCTAGACGCTGGTAACGGTTTCGAATTTTCTCTAATAGAAAGTCTAGATCCACTGGAACAAAGATGCCAAAATCCAGCTGCAGTCCAGATAATTAGCACAGACGTAGGGTAGATCTAGTAGAAATAAACGAATGTTACTCCAGTACTTCTCCAGTGTACTTCGCCAAGTGTAGAACTGTAGATATATATATCCAGAACACGAAGTTAACTAGATTGTAGATCAAAATGACGCCCTGGCCGTCGTGGGTCGCCACATCTGTTGATGGTCTATTTTGTTGATGAGTATATATATGTTACTGGTGCATGCGAGTCCATATGACACAACAACAGAATGAATCAAGAATATACTTAATAACGCAGGCTGATAACTTCAACAATTTAATAAACAATAAAAAGGGCACAGTCCTCTGTCGTCGCTAGCCTAGCGTCGTCCTCTTAGGCGTCTTGTCCGTTATTCTTCTTGTTCATAATCCTACTCTGTTCTTACTCGTCACATTACTTAGGAAAAACCCGATTCACATCAACTTCTACGCATCTTGTGTCATTACAATATCATTACATCATAAGATCATTATATCATTACATCATAACATCATTACATCATAACTTTATTTTTTGACTAGAGTCGTTTTAATGTTACAGCAAACTGGACTTCTCCTGCTTTCGGTGGCTGCCTGGTCGTGTGTAGTATACGCTCTGAACGGCCTCGATGGTCCCGGGCACGAACTGTGCACCTCGCCATTGTGCGGTGGCTTTGGGTTAGGATGTAAAAATCTTCAATTCTGAATGCTCATCCGAAACGTGTAAAATAGAGTTTAAAACAGGGAGAGACTACCGTAATTTTTGTACCTGGAAGATAGCGACATCTACTTCTCTCCCCTCTTTTATATCTAGTTTGTGTCTCAATTGAAATTGTATCATCATGTATGTACAAAATTGTAAAATTAAGAAGTGAAAATAATTAATAATTCTACAGAAACTCTTCGGCGGCACTTTTAAAATTGCATAGTCGAAATGAAGCAGAAATAGTGATATGAAGTGTGCTTGTTTAGCTTTCTAGTATTGTTTAAACTGACAACATTGATTAACATATATACAGTCTTTGGTGTAATCCTTACATTAAGATACAGACTTTGATATAATTACATTGACATTTAATTATGTTATTTTGCAATCTACAAATTCCAATTGTCAAATTCTCTCCACTAATCTCCCCATTATCTGTAACAAAACAAAATTATATAATTCCGACTGATTAACTACTTGGTTGATTTTTTATTAATTCTTGTATTGTCATCGAGTGGGCCACAGAAGCAGATGACCTTTACATCATCTGCCCTATAGATCTCAAGGATTATCACAGGTATAACATTTCTTGGGCATAGATAAATGGTAGCATTTAGACATCTATATAATATTCATTCATAAAATGGCTGTTGTTGGTCGGGCGTTGACTTCTAGCTTCAAACAGCAAGTACCACTAAACCGATGTAGGCGTATTATGTTTTCAATAAATAAGCTTTAATTAACTTGAACAAATTATTCATGTGAACAAATACCCAATATAACTTTTATTACAATATACACATTTAACTTTAGATGAGATATAAATCTAGCAGTATTAATATAAAAGGATAATTGAACAATATCTAATTCACAACCTTGAATAAAGGTTTTAAAGAGATACATTTTTTTAATTAGACAACCTGCACCCATTAAATCACTGTTACATCAAATCTGAAAGATCCTTTCCATTAGGACTATAACACAAAGATTTAAAAAATTCTTTTATCCCACTTTCGGTCGAGTTTTATGAGGTCTTCTGTCGTCATCGAGAAGTACATAGAAGTTGTCAAGGATGAATGTGTGTATGTATGTATAATCTATTTTTACAATCTGCGCGAATGACCAGAAGTGTGTTTTGTTGTCAGAGAGAGACCAGCGTGTGTGATATGCAGTAAAGCTGATTAAAGTTCATGTGTTTGATCTAGTGGTTTCATTGTTTTATTTCGTTAACTAGAACTGAACCAGGGACACCTAGACGTATCGAGACCAAAGGTAGATTCTATCGAGTTATAATTATAAATATAATAAGAAATCTGTGACAGAAGTCTAATTCATAAAGCGCTGGTTGTGAGTGTGTATGTGTTTCGTCTGTGAATGTTGTTCGTAGTATTTATATCTAAATTGTTATTGTTACAGTAGTTACGCTGAGGTTGTCACTTGTAGTCAAACTGAATTTCCATTTTATTGGACCAATAAAAATTATCTTATTTTAAAGTTGGGTAAGATCCAATTTATCTTTATTATATGTATATCTCATGTGCTTTCATCTTTTCTGTTCTTCTAGAAATTAACCAAGGACCTACATGCATTGCTATAGGACCTCGACAGATGATCAATTCACAAGCGTTTAACAATGCAGGAGGTGGGTTCGCTTCCACGCCAGGCAACGTAAACAGTAGTTGCAATAATGGGCGGCCTTTCGCTATCAGCAGCAGCATCCAAAAACTAGGCATGGAGTCACTCTCCAAATATGGCGGTGAGGTCTTCAGCGCTGCCTCAGATATCATTAGCGAGGGTCAGCCACAGCTGCCTCCTCTCCAGAAAAGGGTCAGCCAGTCGTCCACTCCTAAAGAACAGACCAACATGACTTCAAGGTCACAACAGTCATTGCGGAATGGAACGCATGTATCTGCAATGGCCAGCGGTGCTCAGGAGCTGGCTGCCTCTTGCATGGTGCAAGCCCATTCGTCCGGTTCTAGAAGTGTGGTCGGCACTCCTAAGGGTTCTCAAAACTGCGACCTGGCTAGCAACCATGTATTTGCACTTCCTAAACACCCAGATTGGCAGCACTATAAGCCTCTACCATCGGCTACAGCGTCCACCGTAGACAGCAGCGATAATGACTCACAAAGTATAGCAGTGCCGGGAAGTTCCATTTCTAATTATAACACAGGGTCAAATCTATCACCATTTCAGGGAACAGAGATGTCACCGTATCCTTCACTTTATCCAAGTCCCCGCCATTCCGCCAACAACAACGCCAGAACCTCTTTGAAAAGGGCTTACTCCACATCACCGTCTCTCTCCGACGGCCTGGACCTGACTCACATCCGTCTATCTCCAACATCTCTGGGACCTTACCTTGCCTCCAGGACATCCTCGACAAGCGGATCTCCTCAGCCTGGTCAGCTGGGCTCCTTCTCTCACCTGTCTGCCCGTAACAGTAGCCCCTACTCGTTAAACAGCTCAGGGCAGAGGAGGCTTGCTGGAAATTTCACACCTTTCAGCTTGAGTTCTTGCGTTAAGAGTGAAACGAATATTGACTTTGAGTTTGAGGATATCCTGAAAAACGCCTATGTGGCTAGACAAAGTGAAATGCCTTTTATAGAACAAAACTGCGCCTTGGGTAGATTTCCTCCCTGTACTAATGTGAACAATTACTTCGAAGGACAAGGGGAAAATGTGTTTGCGGGCCCCGTAAACGATTCGAATTTCATGATGCGTGATGCCATGGAAATAATGGCATCAAGTAACGTGAATGTAAATATTCATTCTGGCATGAGCATATCAGGTGTTAATGGTAACAGCATTCCGCCCCCTCCCTCTTACAACGAAGCCTTGGAGCAACAGCAGCATCGCCAACAAATGCAGCAGCCTTATCCACACCAAAACTTTCAGCAGCAACACATGCACCCTCATCATCATCACCAGCAACATCATAGCACTCACAACAATATAGTCTTACCGAACGGTCTAGAAAATGTCAGTTTAGCACCCCCTCACCATCAACACCAAAACGGACATTCCCATCACCAGAATCACCTCCAGCAAAGGCATCTTCACAGTCACATACAGACCCACCAGCAGCATCCGCCGCTGAATCCCAACGTGGGTGGTTCCAGCCTGCAGCTGCTAAGTCCAGGATTGCCCGTGGGGCAGAGCCTGAATACAAGTTCCATGTCTGGGATGGTAATGAGCCCGGCAGCGCCTGGGGTGAACTCGGCCAGTCTAAGCCCCGCCTACATACCCGAAAGCGGCGGCGCACAAGCTTCTTTAGGGGCTGCTAAGCAAGAGGACAGCGAGGAGGATGATCCCAATATCTGTAGGTGGATGGATTGCGGTTTGATGTTCGTTGAGCAGGACGAGCTGGTCAGGCACATCGAGAAGTCTCATATAGACCAGCGGAAAGGGGACGAGTTCACTTGTTTTTGGCAGGGGTGTCCAAGACGATTCCGTTCTTTCAATGCCAGGTACAAGCTTTTAATTCACATGAGGGTCCACTCTGGCGAAAAGCCCAACAAATGCACGGTAAGCTTTATTTTTTTTTTTAATATAAAAAATGTAACAAATTTTAATAGCATCTATTACAGTAACAAACAGATATTATAAATATGAAAACTATCATTCTAAAGTTGGTATTGATTTATAGTGCAGCACCCATAGACTTATTTCCAACTTCTAACTTTGATAATTGTGTAAGCATTATGTGATTATGCGATTCTACTTTTAAAAGTTCAATAAGATATTAATGCCAACTTTTAACAAGTATACACTTCTATCTAAATACTGTAGATCTAAATCTATCGGAGATTCTGGTACTAAAAGTACAGGAATCTTGTCTTTATTTACACTTGATTTCATTTTAGATCCTTATAAAATTAGTTAAGTAATATCATTCAGTAAGAGAGAAAAATAATAGGAATCGATATAAAGAAATGTGGAGGCGATGTTGTGGAACGTAAAGGTCACACAGAAAAGTAAGAAAATGAAAAGATGAGAGATGTTGTAATAAATAGACAAAATAAAAAGATCACTGCTGCCAACTAAAGAATTACTTTAAGTTACAAATCGATTTAGCTTCGAAATTTGATTCTTCACTGCTAAAATGTGCAAAAAAGTATTAGATCTATATGCTAATTAAAATATTTTGCTTATAAATATTTTCGCTATCTGTATACTTGATACTCCAAAAAGCTTACGTTTTATGCTTTTGTCTCTTTAAATGAACATCTACAACATAATTAACTAATTTCATTTGTAAACAAAGTTTGAATGACATCGAAAACGATGGAAAAGCAGGTTCCACACTAGGACTAGCGATCTCTAATGGGTTCCATGGCATAACTATGCGTCCCTCAAATTTGCGCATTGCTCACAAGGCAATCACTAATGGGTTCCATGGCATAACTATGCGTCCCTCAAATTTGCGCATTGCTGGCAAGATGGAAGAATAGCGATTTGCTTGATCAGGAGTTTTTTTTTTATTGTCGAATTATTGAGTTGAGCCCAAATCTTTAAGATGGTGGGATTAAGATGCGCTTGATTCAGAAACAGTATTTAAAGCAATCTTTTATAGTAAGCATTGCTTACAAGGAGGAAAACCTAAATAATGACTGAACATTTAGTTGCATGTCATAAAATGTAAAGAAGCTTACTAGCCTATATATCAAATTTAAATTGATCTCATTCCGAGTTTTACTTTTAGTGTATTTAAATCGATAAAGTATTAACTTTCAAATCTTCCAAGGCAGTGATGACAAGTGCTTTTTTGTTTCATGCCACTGTTGTTATTTTGAAATTCAATAGTTGACAGCATATTTCACGATGGTGCTGCGTAACCAATTAATCACAGCGACGCAAATCTCTATTTTTAGACAAGTTTGCTGAATTAACTGCTAATTTGTATGTTGCAATCCATTAGGTTCAATATCCTATTATTTCTACCATTTGGCACTGACATTTCATTATCAGCTAAAAAAAAGAGTTTTCACCAGCGTTTTATTTAGTTCCGGATTCTATCTACTAACATTGGGCATATAGTTTTTTATGTTTTAATGCTGCATTTAAACTTAACTTGTTTACATTGCTCTTATACGTAGCGGTGGCTGAGTGGTTAAGCGCTTGGCTTCCGAACCTATGGTCCTGGGTTCGAATCTCGGTGAAGACTGGGATTTTGAAATTCGGGATTTTTAGGGCGTCTCTGAGTCTACCCAACTCTAATGGGTACCTGACTTTAGTTGGGGAAAGTAAAGGCGGTTGATCGTTGTGCTGGCCACATGACACCCTGCTTGTTAACCGTAGGCCAAAGAAACAGATGACCTGAACATCATCTGCCCTATAGATCGCAATGTCTGAAAGGGGAACTTTACTTTTTTACCTTACTAGGACCTCCCACGCCGTTCGGCGCTTAGAACAGGAAACTTTCCCCAGTGAAATCGGTCATAGGAGACTTCCACAGCCTTTTTCCAGCTGGTGCCCACGGATTTTTGTCTTCTAAGAAGGTGCGACGCCTTGTTATACGTGGACGGCCCTGCTTTCGATTTCCTCTTTTCGGCTTAACTCTTTCTCTCCTAATTGACGATGTGAACGTTGTTTTGACCCCCATTAAACTAAATTGATTTTGGATTTATAAACTTTAATTTGTGTTGTGTAGAAAGAGCATGCATTCTCCTATGATTCAATACCAAATATAACATTTTATGATAACAAACAAAAAAATTATTGAAGTTTAATCATAACAGGATTGTGAAATACAAATGAGCAAAATGAAAAAAATACCTTCGAAACGAGGAAAATAATTACGGAGAGAAAGAGTTGGCTGACTTTGGTCACGTGTTTCATCTTGTCTAAGGATATGTCTCGCGAATTTCATACGACGTTCAGTCACCACTTCGCTCAGGGGACGAGCACCCGTGCGAGAAAAGACTTCTCTGTTGGTGGCACGATCTTCGCAGCCAGCCTTTGCTGCTGAGCCACGTTTAGTCTCTTTTAGAGTTATCTCTATGTTTAACGTATGCGGTCAGATGATGTTAAGGTCATCTGTTTCTGTGGACAACTGTTAACGAGCAGGGTGTCATGTGGCCAGCACAACTACCTAACGATCCTTACTATAGCGATGGAGATTTTAAAAAGTGGGGTCACTAGCGTGTGTTCTCTTTGAATCTTTTTGAGTATTTCATTAGGTTTAGTTTTTCGATTTGTAAGTTATGGTTGAGTGTTTTATGTATTTATAATAGCTACTTTACTTTTCATTTATCAGGGTTCTGTCTTTTCAAGGATGGTCTCAGCTACCATCCTGATTGTACTTTTTTAAAAATTGTAGTGCCTATCGAAATTTCCATTTTAGTACCTCTTCATCATCATCATCACCATCATTGGCCTCCTTTAGTTGTAGAACGACTATGGTTCTTCTCAAATACTTTTTCATGTGGATGTAGAGCCCTATATTGGAGAGACGCTCCCGTCCACAGATAGCGCAGGTCAAGGTGGCTTTCGCTTTGGTGGTAGAGGAGCCGGCCATTTTTCGTATGGCACACTTTACTTACTTTACTTTTTTGAAAGTTCCTCTTACCAGCACAAAAAGTCATTGCTATACAATCACATAACTAATTCCAAACCAGCTTTGGCCAGATTGCACTTACAGTTCTTGGGTTTTTAGTCATTCATGAGTAATATCGATAGCAAGGGCCATAAGGCGGTTGAATTATCACATCGATCAATCGATTCGTTTATCGATTGTCCTTTTTTTTTAAAAAAACCAGTCGAAGGTTGTATTTTTCTTTTCTTAAACAGGTTTAATGGTTCATTTCCTTCAGGCTATATTTAGACATTTGTTATCAATGGGGCTGATGACGTCGTGTTTCCATGAAACCTGGACTCTAAAGTGCAGCGGATTTCTTAATTGTGTGGATTAAAGCCGCGCAAACATACTTCTGCATTTTTTTGGTTTCATTACGATAGTCATATCTTTAAAAGAAAAAACATTTTGCTTTAGAAATGAATGGTCCGGTATTTGACTAAAGGAATATACTGAGCTAAACATTATACTCTCAATAGTATTTTGATGGATTCCGAAACTTGGCATCTTTTTTTTTTAGAAAGCGTATATCAACTCTATCTGGTAAAAATTTTAAACGTGTTAACTTTCCCGCACCCATTCTTGGATGAAATTGAAACTTTAGCCTATATAATTATTCACTGGCGTAGACAACACATGAATCAATAAAAAAAAAAAGAAGCACCAATTAGTAAATGAATTATTGGTAATTAATAATTTTATTTCTTACACACACATTCTCGCATCAAGTTGAAACTTCAAACAATTATTTACTGTACCTAACAAAATATGAATCAATTTTATTAAACAAGGTTACAAAGACAGTTTGTGTGGAAATACAAACTCAAAATCGGCCCCCGAAGTGGTCCACCCAGGCAGGTAAAAAGGCAAGGTATCAATATTTTCAGAAAGAACAACAGAATTAAATTCTATCAAAGACAAATGACAGAGAAGAATGGAGAAAGAAGCTTGACAGATCTTGTGTGGTGTCACAGCGTTCCAGCAGACCAAAGGATAGGTGAAAGTGAATGTGAAGTTAGATGTGAACCTGGTCTAACTGATGTCTTATAATGAATATCTAATTGAACTAATTGTTTTGTAAAGGGTCAATCTCTTATTCAAATCCTCAATAAAAGAAAAAACATTTCCGTACAAAAAATAAAAAAAAAACTTTAGATAAGTGTTCTATGGCTGTAACACTGCAGTTCACGCGCTAATATGAAAACCTACTTATTAATTGTTGTTTTAAATTATGTCCAACTTATATGCATACTAGATTTTTTTTCTCTTAAAAAAAAAGTAAACATTATTTTTGGTTAAAAGTAGTAGTTAGTAGGGCAGAACTTACATAACGTGGCAATGCAAATGTAAAAAAAAAAATAATTTGTAAACAAAAAGTGTAAAACCAATTGCAGAAATGTGGTAAAAAATGATAAATATCTATCTCCCCTACTATAGAGCCACACTGATATATACTACTGTTAATAGTAAATACTTGTAAAAGTGGTGTATTTTTATGAAAAATAAAAACTGCTTGCATAAGTGATTTAAAAAAATTGATTTTTAGATTTTAGAAAAGAAAAAAGTAGCCGTTGCATCAGAACTTTGAATAGACTAAAATATTAAGATGTTGGATTTTCACGATCTTTTCTAGTTTACGAGATCTAAACGGGACGGACGGACGGACAGACATTTCACTCAAAACTAATAGCGTCTTTTCCCCTTTCGGGGGCGCTAAAAATAACCAATATTTTTTTTTTGTAAGATAATTAATTAACAGGGGGGGGGAAAATCTAAATTAGTGTTCCGATGGGCAAACGCTAGGCTTCCTAACCAAGAGGTTTAAGTCTCTAATTAGGATGCATGATTGGATTAACATATGGATAGGTACGCGTAGGACGTAATTATCATCTCTTTTGAAGGAACGTCTCTGATTTATAAGATAAGAAGATATCGGTACAAGCGAATTGAAGACCTGCACTTCATGTATTTAGTCATCAGGTTGACTCATTATTATTCAAATAGCTTACTAATGCAGGAGGCGCGGTGGCTGAGCGGTAAGGCGCTTGGCGTCCGAACTCGGGGTTCCGGGTTCAAACCTGGTGACTGGAATTTTTAATTCGGGATCTTTGAGTCCACCCAGCTCAAATGGTATCTGACATTAGTTGGAGAAAAGGCGGTTGTTCGTTGTGCTGGCCACATGATACCCTCGTTAACCGTAGGCCACAGAAACAGGTGACCTTTACATCATCTGCACTATAGACCACATTGTCTAAAAGGGGAAATTTACTTTAGACTCGATTCCTTTTCTGTCTCACTTTCTCTCCACTAATGTTAAAAAAAAAATTTTGCACACGAGTTAAAAGAGCTCTCTTGGTTAAGTATGCGTGTGCAATAAAGATATTCATTCGACCTCTTGACCTTTTCATTTCATTGGAACATCCAGTGGGCCTCCTCTTGAACCAAAGTCTTGATCCCTTAATCTGTAATTTATTCATTTGAACCTTATCTGCTCGTTCAAGGACTTTGGGAGAGCAACTTTCTGTTGTCAACTCTGAGACCAGGTTTCAATATCTAGAAGCAACCGAAGGCAAAGAATTGTAAACTTTTTTGGCTGGAATCAGGTTTTTTTAAACTTGACTTTCTGGGTTTATTTTAAGCACGTTTATATTTATTTTTTCAAGGCAGACGTACAATCAGTATTATTAGAGATCTCTATCACCTTATCACTAGTTATAATAAAAATGAAAGAAATGGGTTTTTTAACAATGAATGCAATGGGTTTATAACGTCTGAAATCATTTAAATGTTGCAGAAACCTGATTGACTAGAAATGTATTGATCAAGGTATACAAAAGACGTGTCAGTAGTGGCTATTCTTAAACCGATGCTCGCTACATGAAATGGGTTTAGATCCTTTCACTATTTCCGTCATTCTTTGACAGTCAATGTATGAGTTTAATATGTATGTACCATTTGGCACAAAGATGAGCTCAACATCGTAGTTACTGATGGCCGTGTTCTCTCCCTTGCTTATAAAACTTCATTTATTCAGTTCTGCTTTGACCATAAAAAAGTTTTATTCGTGTAAATTATACCGTCTGCCCATTTGCGATTTTCTTTGATGATATCCAGTACTTTTTATTATGAAAATTAACAATTTCTTTACGACTAAATATTCTGAAAACGTGTTTCAATATGGAAATTAATATTTCAATCTTCATCATACTATCTGAAGTATATTTCAAGTATAAACGACAGTATAAAAAAAAAACTTTTTTTTTTCACATGACGTTAAAAAATGTAACTTTAAATTTCTAGTTATGCAATTTTTTTTTTTGCCAATCGCTAAAAATGTATCGAATTATATTGCCTTTCAAATTGAATCATAAAACTGTGACCTAAGTTTACGCCTCAGTTACATAAGACACAAGATAAGATCCAGAACCCACGGCTTCCCCCCCCCCCCCCCCCACAATACCCTATTGAGTTCCATTTCCAAGTTCGATAAGGGATAACTCTGTGCAACATGGCAGTAAGTGTTCTTGCAATACAATGCTCTTTCATGTTCGATAACCGTTAAAGAAATCTTTCGTTTCGTTCCTTGTAATAAATTTGCTAATTTACAGCCCTCGTAAAATTCAAGTTTCGCTGTAAAGGGTTCTAGATAAGACTAGCGGCGACGAGAGAGAGAGAGAGAGAGAGAGAGAGAGAAAATGAGGGGGATAGAGAGAGAGAGCGATGGAGAGAGAGGGAGAGAGCAATACCAGGAAAGGGGCGATCGAGTGTCGGAAAGAAAAGTAACAAAAAAGCGGTTCACTCAAGGCAGGTGACAGGTTTGCTGCAAGCACATTACATGCAAAGTTCTTCGTTAACTGTGGAAAGCATTGTTCTATTAGAGTCCCTCGCGTGATCCATGTTGATACCGAGGTGGTTCCTTTTCAGTGACTCTCAAACTTTCGATATTGTTTACAAATAAAAAAAAACCCAATGTAGTGAATTAAAAAACAAAACTGTTGTTATATTTTTTAAATATTTAGTTTATTAATTAAAACTAAAATTACGTAGAGTCGGAACTTTGTTGTCCCTCAGAATTGTCTCCCCTACTCCACGCAGCTGTTGGGTATAAATAAATTGTCGTGCATTTGTTATTGCTTTCTTAAAATGTTTAGTAAGACCTTTTAACGTAGGCAGCGACTAGTGCTATAGATATATATAATATCTAGACTGCAAAACCGAGCCAATTTTTTTCAAAGCTTATATCAACTCATTCTGTCTGTCTGTCAGGCAAAACGTTTGAACATGTTATTTCTTCCACACCCATTCTCGGGTCAAGCTTCAAACTGTGCACAATTTATATATTCTTCTTATTATTATTCATTTGCAATTTTTTTGAAAATTAACCAAACAGTCAATTAATTATTACTAATTAATTATTTCGTTTGATGTCGATGAAGGAAAATAGCTTCTCCATTATTGAGTGATAGAGTTGTAAATGCAGAGTTCTTCCCATTTTAAAAGATTTTTTTTTTTTAAGTTTTTTTTTTCTTGTTTTAAGATTTATGTTAGTAACATTTTCAAAAGATAAAATCAAAACGAACGCCAGATGATTCTGTGAACTTGACCTTCGCCCTAGGAATAGTAATTTCCTTATGCTCATATTTTAGCCTTTTTGGCTTAGTTTTTTAAGCAGAAAAAAATACGTCATCCGTCACAGGCCTCTAGTGACACTCTTGTCTATATAGTCTGGTATGGCTCAAAAATGCTATTTCTCACAATTTCAGTTTTATTTCGGCTTTCTGAGATAAAAAAATAATCAGAAAAGAAAAACGTTTGTAAAAAGATTTAAGGTATATACAAGACACTGAGGGTGGCTGCCTGGTAGTGCGGTATGCGCTCTGGACTGTCGTTTAAATCATTTTACCAAATCATTAACTAGAAACTATCTAATATAAACCTTTCGCATGTAAATTATGAGTGAGTCTGGGGTTTTCTATAATTATAATGTTTTGTTTGGTGTAATGCACATATTGTAAGACTAATTTCCTTACGGATAATAAAGATTATATAGCCATATATATATATATATATATATATAGAGAGAGAGAGAGAGAGATAGATAGATAGATAGATAGGTAGATAGATAGATAGATAGATAGATAGATAGATAGATAGATAGATAGATAGATAGATAGATAGATAGATAGATAGATAGATAGATAGATAGATAGATAGATAGATAGATAGATAGATAGATAGATAGATAGATAGATAGATAGATAGATAGATAGATAGATAGATAGATAGATAGATAGATAGATAGATAGATAGATAGATAGATAGATAGATAGATAGATAGATAGATAGATAGATAGATAGATAGATAGATAGATAGATAGATAGATAGATAGATATGGCAATGCAGAGTAATATAGAGCAGGTCAAGACACACAGAAAGTCTCTGGTCTTTCACTGCACCCAAACTCGACTCCGAAAGTCTTGACCAAATCTTGCTTCCGGAAAAGGATGGGCGAATCAAAATTTTCAGCGCAAGTCACTCAGAACTATATAATAATAATAAGGCTGTCTTCGAATCCAAAGATTAATGAGGAATGCGGTCATGCCCGTGGCTACGCAGCCCCAGCTGTGACCTACATATTTATATGTAATATAATATAATATAGAGTATAATCCAAATAAAATGAAATGTAATTTTATAATGAATGTATGCACGGCCTTTTAAGATATTGTATAGTCGCTGAAACATAAATATACATTTTACATATTTTATTAAAATCAAATATAGAATGTCTTTATCTATTGTTGGCCTGTTTGTACACTGAGGGGCTAAATTTTCTACATTTTCTACCTACGCAATATTGTGAAATGTGTTTTCATTAATTAGGTCAGAATTTAACCTTCCAATGTTGATATGCATAAGTGTAATATGGGGTTCTTTTCACAATCCAACATTTCATACATTCCTTTGGCTTTGTATCTAAAGTGTAAGCTAGCAGTTCATTGGCTCATGAATACTCACACACCCACACGCTACTTGCGTAAGAATATATGTCAACGGTCGGAACTACTTTAGAAAAACAAACCAACTAATTTAGAACTTATTTATAGACATTTTTTTACGGATAAAATAAAATATGTAACATTGTACGAAAACATTCCCAGCTTATTTCCCTTTTAAATTATTGAGTAATCTCTCGAGACGTAAAATGCCACAGAGAGAGGCAGAGAGAGAGAGAGAGTCATTGTTTCCCCCTTTGCAGTCATTCCTCAGACTCGGAGAGACATTCCATAGTTACATTCCTTTGTGTTTCCTTGAACAACGGTTGATTTCCTTCAATACTGAACATGTTCTATTACAAATTTAATGTCATGACTGATCCAAACTAATTGTTTCACTTTATATTAGCTTTGTAGCATTTATTTCCCTTTTTGATAACAAACAAATTACCAATTATTAGTTAACTAACTGGTTAATTTTTTAAATTTAATTCTAGTTTTATAAAGTATAACAAATAAATGTATAAAGTTTCAACTTAATCCGAGCATGGGTGTGGTGGAAATAGCGTGTACAAAAATTGTACCAGACTGACATGCCGTGATGTAACCTTGTATGAGATAAACAATTGGCTTTACTAAACTACCTCTACTCATTATACATTAAGATGGTCTTCTAAATATGCATACAAAAGTCATTTATCACAGCAAAAAATCTAAGAATACGTAAAATGTATCCGAAGTTTAGAAAGACACTATTTCCCATTCTATCTCTACTGTGTAGGTCTACTCAACTATTTGCCAGGTTGACAATTCAATGCCTGTGAGTAAATTGATAAAGATAAAAGTGAGACCTATGCACGCACGCACACACAGACGAAGAGACAAATACAATCTATTCAATCTATATCAAAGCGAGACACGAGGAAAAGTCCACTAAATATAATGAACGCATAAAGAAAGATTAACTCAATACAAATCATTTCATAAATCATACACATTAATCTCAATATGTCGTGTGACGTTGCAGTTGATAAGCCCGAGGAATAACGTAATCTGGCAATAGCAAAACGTAATCTTTTAGGTGTGACACCACTGCGGAATTGAAACAGGGTCACTACACATTAGCCAGAATGTGGCATGGGTCGCTTTCGTCAAGATACACCTAACATTTGGGGTCTGTCTTCGGCTGAATACACAAGTGTTTCTTGCTTGGCAGGTTCCACTTCTTTTCTTGTCTGACAGGTTACACTTCTTTTCTTGCCACTTCATTCTTTTCTTGCCTGACAGGTTACACTTCTTTTCTTGCCTGGCAGTTTCCACTTCTTTTCTTGCCTGACAGGTTCCACTTCTTTTCTTGCTTGGCACGTTCCACTTCTTTGCTTGCCTGGCAGGTTCCACTGCTTAGCTTGCCTGACAGGTTCCACTACTTTGCTTGCCTGACAGGTTCCACTGCTTTGCTTGCCTGGCAGGTTCCACTTCTTTTCTTGCCTGACAGGTTCCACTTCTTTTCTTGCTTGGCACGTTCCACTTCTTTTCTTGCTTGGCAGGTTCCACTTCTTTGCTTGCCTGGCAGGTTCCACTTCTTTTCTTGCTTGGCACGTTCCACTTCTTTTCTTGCTTGGCACGTTCCACTTCTTTGCTTGCCTGGCAGGTTCCACTTCTTTTCTTGCCTGACAGGTTCCACTTCTTTTCTTGCCTGACAGGTTCCACTTCTTTGCTTGCTTGGCAGGTTCCACTGCTTTGCTTGCTTGGCACGTTCCACTTCTTTGCTTGCTTGGCACGCTCCACTTCTTTTCTTGCCTGACAGGTTCCACTGCTTTGCTTGCCTGACAGGTTCCACTTCTTTTCTTGCCTGACAGGTTCCACTGCTTTGCTTGCTTGGCAGGTTCCACTTCTTTTCTTGCTTGGCACGTTTCACTTCTTTTCTTGCCTGACAGGTTCCACTTCTTTTCTTGCCTGACAGGTTCCGCTGCTTTGCTTGCTTGGCACGTTCCACTTCTTTTCTTGCTTGGCACGTTCCACTTCTTTGCTTGCCTCGCAGGTTCCACTTCTTTTCTTGCCTGACAGGTTCCACTTCTTTTCTTGCCTGACAGGTTCCACTGCTTTGCTTGCTTGGCACGTTCCACTTCTTTGCTTGCTTGGCACGTTCCACTTCTTTGCTTGCCTGGCAGGTTCCACTTCTTTTCTTGCCTGACAGGTTCCACTTCTTTTCTTGCCTGACAGGTTCCACTTCTTTTCTTGCCTGGCAGGTTCCACTTCTTTTCTTGCCTGACAGGTTCCACTGCTTTGCTTGCTTGGCACGTTCCACTTCTTTTCTTGCTTGGCACGTTCCACTTCTTTTCTTGCTTGGCACGTTCCACTTCTTTGCTTGCCTGGCAGGTTCCACTGCTTAGCTTGCCTGACAGGTTCCACTGCTTTGCTTGCCTGACAGGTTCCACTGCTTTGCTTGCTTGGCAGGTTCCACTTCTTTTCTTGCTTGGCAGGTTCCACTTCTTTGCTTGCCTGGCAGGTTCCACTGCTTAGCTTGCCTGACAGGTTCCACTGCTTTGCTTGCCTGACAGGTTCCACTGCTTTTCTTGCCTAACAGGTTCCATTTCTTTGCTTACCTGACAGGTTCCACTTCTTTGCGTGCCTGGAAGGATCAACTTCATAGCTTGCCTGGCAGGTTCCACTTCATTGCTTTTCTGGCAAGTTCCACCCCATTGCTTGCTCTGTTATGCTAGTTAATAACATTTGCATGGAAATTAAAACTTTCTGATATCATAGGTAATCGTAACAAGTGAGCTGGATATGAAGACGTCTGTTGATGAAGTGTCTTTTTAATAGTAATGTCTGCGCATTATGAAACGGAGGCGCCTTTGAAATATTCGATGAGCATTGGATGCCCTCTATAACGCTACCATGTCTCAGAGCCATTCAAAAAAGTGCTGAGAACCACTGCTTGGGAGACACAGATTTTTGTAGGCAGGCGAAGCAATTTATTCCGCAACACTATCGCTTGGAGGCGTCCAAAAGCACTCATTGCAATGACGGTTATCAACTTCTCTTGAAAGTGATGCGTCAGTTAATACAGTGCTTCCCAGATATGTAAAGTGGTCTTCCACGTTGAGGAGGGTGTCCATTCATGATGATCTTCGGGGCTGAGTAAATGTTAATGGATGACTCCTGAAACATGAACTCTGTTTTTTTCCTAGATCGAAGTTTAGGATATGGTTGATAGCATAGATTTAATTTATGGTCTTTTTTTTATATAGATCTAAATTAGGCTTTTAGATTCGACTTCTGCTTTCGGCACTAACAAAGTTCAATAACCTATAATAAGCAACCAATTGGGGGAAAAGACTCTTCTTTTAGAAATAAAAAATGACCCTTATTTAGAGGCTTGTGTCCATTTTAAGCAAAAACGTCAAGCTCCACTGGTCGTCATCTTCTGCTCTTCTGCTCTCTGACGTCCACGCGACAATCTTCATTTCTGTAGTAACGCCTAAAACGGAATTGTTGTTTTTTGGACTCTTTAAACCTAAGCACTAAAAAGTTAATTAAAACGGTTGTTTGATCTCATTATCTTAGGTCTTACGAACTAATAATAAAATAAAAAGTTTTACAAAGACGGTTTGTGTGGAAAAACAAACTCAAAGTCGGCCCCCGAAGTGGTCCGCTCAGGCAGGTAAAAAGGCAGGTTTTCATATTTTCAGAAAGAATATTAACAACTACAACGTATCTCCGTCGATACAAAAAGAAGAGAGTGCTCGTGTCGAAAGTGTTCCCGATACTGTTGTATTGTTAGTTGGACTAACGACTTGATACCACAGGATACGGACATGTATTAATATTATTATTATTACATTGTTAATATTCCTATGTATTAAATGAACTGATAATTATACAATTGATCTAATTGTTTTCTAAAGGGCCAATCTTTTATTCAAAGTCGCAACAAATAAACTTTTCCCTTTACTTTGGTGCTTCATGACAGAAAGTACTTAACTTAGTTAAACAATTTTTTTTAAATTGACAAAAAAATCTAAAACCGTTTGCATACATATTTATAAAATAAGCTAAATAGTAATTTCTCCTATCATATAGTCACCCGTGTTTCTTTTTTTTTTTTCTTTTTTTACTATTATTAGTAAATAGTTGTAAAAATGGTGTAATTTTAATGAAAAAAAAACTGCTTGATAGTTGATTTTAAAAATTACATTTTTCGCTTTTAGAAAAGAAAAAAGTTGCCGTAGCCTCAGAACTTTAAAAAATCTAAAATATCATGATGTCGCACTATCATTATCTAGTTTACGAGATCTAAACGGGACGGACGGACTGACAGACATACCACACGAAACTAATAGCGGCTATTCCCCTTTCGGTGGCATCTAAAAAATGAATAAATTGAATCGCGCTTGCACGTAACACCAGAAACTCATTCCAACTATCACTGGACTAAAAACTCTGCGTCAACGAAAGTTTACCAATGTGATTTATCATCTCCTGGAATCAATCTTAAATTAAGCTCAGTAAAACGCTAGACCGGCAGTCAGCAGTCAGGTGCGACCTCATTGATAACAAACACTAAAATAATGCTCTCGAAATGTATAACATTCTTAACATAAAATATTGTTTTTCACACCTTCGTGTTTATTCAACTTCTTTTCCTTTGTTGCTTAAGAAAAATGCAATTTCTTTTATTAAACAACTTTCTTCCGAGCGGCCTGACAGGTAAACACTTGTAAAACTAATGTAAGTGCAGACATGGGACTCTTTCTCGTAAACCTCTTAAGTCGCAGACATGTTGCGTTGTTCTTTATCTTTACGTTATTGAATTTAACTCTTTCTCTCCGAAATTATTTACCACGTTCTGATGGAATCAACGTTTGTATCGTCGGTTAGGAGAGAAAGAGTTAAAATGTTCAGACTATGTATGTTGTCTTTTCACCTAAAGATTTCGTTACAAACTGAAACACCAACACACACGATGCGGTTTTAAAATAGCTAAGGTCAAAGGTTAAAGCTGTTTATAAAACACTACTAATTTAATTAAGCATTAAGCCCGTGGCGATTAACTGAACAAAGTTGTGGATTAGCTAGCTAAGACTAAAGTTAGTCACACGCAAGCACTGTCAAGCGGATACACATTTTATTTAGTTGGCAAGTGATCTGTCAATGTAGCTTTTTTTTTTTTTTTCATTCTGAATTTTTGTCTATTTGAAGAATCCCTCTAAATCTTTTTTCATTTCGTACGCTTTCCTTTAGGCTCCATTATATCGACACGACATTTCTTCATTTTTGTACCTTCTTTTCCTCGTATAGCCTACTTTTTTTTATTTTAATTAAAAAGATGACCGTAAATCGAATTAAAATGTAAAAAAAAAAAATATATATATATAAAAAAACAACACATTAGGCCTACTATGGTAAATTTGATTTTGAACTGATCCTATGGGTTCTAATGAGTTATTGTACAAATCAACATTTCAAATAATTCATTGGTTACAGTGTCTGACCACATTGAAATCGTTATTGAAAGTCTGCTACAACCTTGATATAGATGTAAACGAATAAAGAGAGAAAAACTGTGTAGGCCTAAGTTGACACTTTACACTTGTCAGAGCCTGTGTTTCTTCAAGAGTCATTGTTGTTTAAAAAAATATAACACAAAGGAAAAAAAAAAGATGTTTCCCCGAATTAAAATTCTATTCATCATAGAAATGTTGTTGCTGTTTTTTTTTCTTCTTTCAGTGGGCTGAGGGGCCATGGCCAACGTGGTGAACTTCATCACCAAACTTACTTTTTTTTTTTACTTTTCTTCCCCTGATTTAAAAAAAAAATAGATATTTCTGAAGAGGGCCATTTATACGCCAAAATGTTAACTCTTTTATTAAACTTTTTTTGTTCGCTTGAATACATATGTGTTCGTGTTTTCTCTGATCACTAGTTTGATGGCTGCACTAAAGCGTTCTCTAGGTTAGAAAATCTAAAGATCCACCTCCGGAGTCACACAGGCGAGCGACCTTATTTGTGCCAGCACCAAGGCTGCCAGAAGGCTTTCAGCAACTCTTCCGACAGGGCCAAACACCAGAGGACGCACGTCGACACGGTACGCAACTGAAGGACATTCCTTCCATGACATTCTTTTATGACATTCCTTCCAAGAAACTCTTCTACGACAATCCTGCGATGACATTCTTCTACTACATTCCTCCGATGATATTCTATTCTTCTATGACATTCTTCTGACATCTCTTCCAAGACATTCTTCTATGACATTCCTTCCATGGCATTGTTCTACGACATTCCTTCCATGGCATTCTTCTACGACATTCCTTTCATGGCATTCTTCTATGACATTTCTTTCCATGGCATTCTTCTACGACATTCCTTTCATGGCATTCTTCTATGACATTCCTTTCATGGCATTCTTCTATGACATTCCTTTCATGGCATTCTTCTACGACATTCCTTTCATGGCATTCTTCTATGACATTCCTTTCATGGTATTCTTCTATGACATTCCTTTCATGGCATTCTTCTACGACATTCCTCCGATGATATTCTATTCTTCTATGACATTCTTCTGACATTTCTTCCAAGACATTATTTCTATGACATCTCTTCCATAATATTCATTCAATTTTCATATTTTAATTTTTAGAAAAATGAAATTTTTGTATATGGTATTTTTTATTTTTTTATTTAAAAAATGATTTAAAATGATTCAAATAATGCTGCAGACTTCATGGAAGGAATGAGATAGAATAATTTCTTTGAAGAAATGTCCTAGAAGAATATCATGAAAAAAAAATATTTCATGAAAAACTTGGGCTAGTAGTCTTCTCTTTAGGGTCTCTTTAAAGCTGTTTTTTTTAAAGCTTGTATATACTTGTATATTACAGAAACTGCTAAAGATCTATACCCCATATTGTTCTCTAGTTTCTAGTTTAGTTGTGATAATGTATCATGTTTTGTCTCACTCTCTAGAAACCCTACGCTTGCCAAGTGCCTGGCTGCTTGAAGCGCTACACAGACCCGAGTTCTCTACGTAAGCACGTGAAGAATCACAGCAAGGAGCAACAGCAGCAACAGAAGAAAAAGGTAATCTATCACAACTCTAATAGAGATATGAAGATGTGGATGGGAAGTCTTGCCTTGACTACTGCGCTACACAGCCCTTGATTGAACTCAGTACATACAGCGGAGCCTCCCTGAGCTTCCGTAGACTAAAACAATTAACTAAATGTATGCATACTGAATGGGAGGAGCGGTAGCTGAGTGGTAAAGCGCTTTGCTTCCGGGTCATGGGTTTCTAATCTTGGTGAAGACTGGGATTTTTAATTTCGGGATCTTCGGGCGCCTTCATCCAGCTCTAATGGGTACCTGACATTAGTTGGGGAAAATTACAGCGGTTGGTTCTAGGGCTGGGTCACATGACACCCTCGTTAACCGTGGGCCTCAGTAACAGATGAGATCGCAAGGTCTGAAAAGGGAACTTTTCTTTTTTATTGCCTCCTTCAGTCGCGAAGCAACTATGAACCATCATATGGAAATGAGATAAATGCCTGAGTATTAGCTAAGGTAAAACGATGTGGCCCACACAGTTGTTCCCCCTCTCATTCAGCTTGTCCGCCGCGCTCTGATTTCTGCTAACTGCCTAAGGGTCGCCGGCTCCTGATTTTTTCACGGGGTTGACAGCAGCTATACCCAACGTCCGAGCACACTGGGGAATCTGCCCCACATTCCTTCTCTCTACCATATCAGCCGTCCAGGTCCATAAAAATGGTCATTTGAGGAACGGCGTGTGGATAGTGACATGTTTCTTTGAGGCTTTTTCCATCCCCGCCAGTGCAATGGACTCGGTCATTAGGCACCCCATAAAGGTTCTATTGGCTTAATCGTCTCCTCTAACGACCCTTTCCACCCGAGCCCCACAGTGACTCTGAGAAGCATATGAAATTGTTATAGTAGTAGGCCCCTAATGCTAAGGTCGACACTTATTGTCAAACTGAAATTCCATTTGTTTGGACCAATAACATTTTTATATCTTATCATATATACCATACTATAAAACTTGTCCTCTACAGATGAAGAAAGATTTGGTAGAGACTGGAGACAACTTAAACACATGTCTAACCATTCAGCAGATCAGGCCTGAAGGTTCCCCAATGGATTACAATGACAACAGTCTTGGGCGATCGCCACATAATGGAGCAACCACTGAAAATATCTTCCCAAGTGAGTTGTTGATAGCTTTGATATAGTTTGATAGAGCTAGCAGCAATAGGATAATCAAGTGGACCTAGCTGGACGGGAAAGATTCACTAGTGCAAATCTTATCCCTTTCCTTGCTTTCAAAGTGACAGCGAACTGGTGAGCTATCGGGGATGGGGTGATGCGGTGACGTAGCTAGAGTGGGGGTTGGAGAATTTGAAAATTCCCCCGGGCCCCTACTTTAAAAAAAAAAGGGGGGGGGGGCTCCCAATGAATGTTCGAATTTTTTTTTTACCTTTAATATTAAGCTCTCATATCATGTTGTCGAATGTCAAAACGCAGGGGCACCCAAAGAGGTCAAGCCCTTCGGGCACCCAAATTACTTGCTACACCACTGGAGCTGTGATTATACAATGAGGAAATTAAAGATTTATTTAGAATAAGTTGGACCCGCCTCCTTGCTTTAGGTGTTTTGGATGTTCCTTCAGGGTTGAAGATAATCAACTTCCTAGTCCTGCAGGACGACGGGGAATGGCAGCGGGCAGGGTATGAACCCTGGGCCATCGAGACAACCGAACGTCAGTCCATTGTTCATACCGAACGACCAGACAGCCATCTTTATTTGTCAATTGAGCATTTGCTACATTTAAAAAGGCACAGACATCAATTACACGAATTTAGAATACTTGGCCACCGTCTGACTCGGATCTCAGTTAACATAGAAGCCCCAATGGGCCCCTCCTATGTGTCACTATATGTGCCTGGTAAACATTTGAAAAGTTAGGAATGAGCTGATCATTGCGCTGGACACACGATACTAATGTCCACTAACACATTTAAAGGATTCCTATCAAACCCCTGTCCCTCCAATCCTCCCAAATAAAAATTCAGGTCAGAGGACTCTCCCGAGTACCAGTGCACTTAACCATTGTGTTTAGAACAGACGCCACATTGTAATTAAGATATCAGTTGCCAGATAGAAAGGAAACATTTCAAAAAAATTGCCACAAAATAACAATACGAAGACGCTACAGAGAGTGAACGGGGCTTGTTGCAACGGCACGCAAAAGAATGCCAGATTTTTCTAGGTTGAGTCACGCCAAGCTACTCAGTACAGAGGTGTACGTAAGGGTAAACAAGAAATCAATTCAGTATTGTACCAAGGACTTCTGACATGGCGGCTTTTGTTTCATTTTTTTTTAAGGGTCCAAAGTGGCCCTATATATTTCTGTCTATTTTTTAGTCAAATGGTAGCACTGTAGCAAGAGACATTAAAAACAAAAGTCTCCAATTTAAAGACATAAGGTTAAAAGAAATATCAAATTGACTTTCTCAGTAGACTACGTATGACATTATAATCTAAAATTATTTATTAAGTGTAGCCTACAGCTCTGATAGTGTGTACTCAGATTTCAATAAGATTGAGACTATACAGAATATAGGTTTGAACTCATCTTCAGTCATAAAGGAGGAACTTAAAACTTTTCTTTAAACTGAGGAACTTGAATGGAATAAAATTAAAAACCACATTATCAAAGCCTGGAGTTGGAGTATTATTATTATCATTATTATTATTATTTAAGGTGGGATGCGTTGTTGAGAGGCTAAGTAGGGCCTACACTTGGACCTGGCTTGGCTACCTATGAAGGGGGTCTCGAGGTTCGACAGCCGACTGGAGCAGTTTTGTTTACTGAGCGCCTAAAGGCAGCACGGAAAACCTTCTCCCAGATACCCCTCCCCCACTGGTCCACAATTGAGATTGGACCATAGCGCTCTGAGCATGCTATAAGCATGAAAGTAGCGCTATATGAAAGCTATATTCTATTTATTTATTTTGATGTTCACTTTTAGAGTTTAGACCCAAACTTGGGAGTCCTTATCTTAGTAATGTTGGATTTTATGAGAAGTAAATGGCTAAATTTTTCTTCCTTCTCTCTCTCTCTCTCTCTCTCTTTAACGTAACCTTCAATTAAGGATTAAAGCAATGGCACATCTATGTGATACGAAAATATTGAGCAAAACTTCGCAACTGTGTATTCTCCCTTAACGCCTGGTTACATGCGTTCTCAACTTTTTATACTTAATGTGGACCTTGTGCTTAAGGGAAGTAATCCAAACGGCATCGATTATCTCTCAGTTTTCGATATTCTCCACAACAGTACAATTGTTTCGGTCCGTTAACTGGCGCCAAGTGGGCATTGATTTTATTTGGGGCGATCCTGAATGCCTGGCGCAGAAAAAGCCTGTACACCTGGGTCAAGCCATAAGATTGAACAGACACAACTGACCGACAGAGCCATGTTGAAGGAATACGGGAGAAATCTAGTGGCGAAACGCGGGGAAAATTAAAATAACATAACGAAGCCATGGGGATATTTATAAGCTATGGCCTTCAATCAAAGGAAACATTGGCATACTTACTTTTGGCAAGACCTATATACAAATAAAACACGAGGATACTGTTATAGAGAGGCCAATTAGGGACCTACATATTTTGCCACATCCAGGGCAAGCATAACCATTGTCCGCAGGCGGTGGATTTAGATTTTCTTTTCGCCGTCTGCGTTTGTCCGCGGCAGCAGATTTTCTTTTGGTCTCAAACGTGTATCCCGCGGCCTTCGTGAGTGACCTCCAGCTGTCTCGTTCTGACTCTTAGGCGTCAACTTTCCTTGGCTGACATAGAAGAGAGCACCTGGTTGATTATGCATATTAAAGTAATAAAGGATGCCTTCCTTCACTTGAACTGTTGTACTGAATTTGTTGTTACGTATGTCTAATAGATCTATTGAGTACTACAACTATAATAGCCAAACAAACATATAGATTCAAAACTTGATGCCATGAGTAGCAGACATAGAATTTATTAAGCTTAAAATAAAAGTTCACTGTCAAGTCCAGCCATCAAAAAATACAAGTTTCATCTCACATAAATCCATCTTAATACTGAAATATATCAAGTGACAAGTACACAACTAGTGATGCTTTCTACATACGTCTATACTCTTCTAAAAACATGGATACTTCTGACTTCTTAACCATGTGGTCAACTCTCAGAACGAGACTTCTTACCCATCATTCCAAGCAAACCTTGACGTGAAAAGTGTTACCCATAAATTTTAAGTGTCGTGATTCCCGACTAGTCAAACGATGATGTGACAAAAACTTACATCAAGACATAAAAGAAAAATATACTAACAATAGCTCGTCTTGATTACAAAAAGCAAACAAGAGCAGATATTTCTTATGAAAGGGTATTAAACCTATTTAGTGCTCACTTTGCTCTGGACATTTGCAATACCTTTACCTTTTACTTTTACCTATCCCTTAGTCTGTTGGACCGTTGGGGCACCACACATGATCTGTTGACCGTCTTTATCCATGCTTTTCTGTCTTTTGACTTGAATAGAGTATCTTTCATTGACATCCCTTCCATTCTTTTATAATGTCTTTTAACTTTCTCTGTCCGCCTCTAACTCTTTTTCCTGGTACTGTTCCCTGAAGGAAGTTTTTTGGGAGCCCTGAGTACCTTGTGATATGGCCATAGAGTTTTAGTTTGCGTTTTGTAACTGTGGTTAGCAGGTCATCGTGTTGTCCAATCGCTGTACTAATCCTGTCTCTAATTTCTTCATTTATGAGGCTGTCTTTGTTAGTGATAGCTAGGATCTTTCTGTGGCATCTAAATTCAATTGCTAGGATCTTTCTCTTTAGTTTTGCAGTCAAGATTCGCCATGATATAAGTACCAGGGAGCGCATCAGTTTGATTTTAGTGTCGAGGGCTATGCCTTTGCCTTTTCATATTGTTTTGAGTGTTTTGCAAGTGCTGTTGTGGACTGTACAATTCTGGCCAGTGGTTCAGGTTCGGTTCCTTCATCTGTGACGTTAGCTCCGAGGTATTTAACCAGTGGTTCAGGTTCGGTTCCTTCATCTGAGACGATATTTAAAATTTCTTAAACTTGTCAGCTTTTCACCTCCAATATTGATGTCCCTTTTTTTAAAGCTTTTTTGGCTATTGGTCATAATTTGTATTTTTTCAGCATTGATTTGCATACCATAAGCAGTGGAAGTATTGTCTATGCGCATCACCAAGTCAGCTAGCTTTTCTCTGTCCCTGCTAAACCATCTACGTCGTCCGCGAAGCTCATGTTAGTAATTCTTCTTCCTCCAATGCTTACAGTATCTTCGATAGCCTTCGAGAGCAACTTTCATTGAAAAGTGTTGGTGAGAGTAGGCAGCCTTGTCTTACTCCAATTGTGGTTTTGAACCAGTCCTCAGTGTTAGGTCTATTGTTGAAGTACACCGAACTAGAGGTCCGCTTGTAGAGATTCTGAATTACTTTTCTTCTTCTTTTTTTTTAAATTAGTTTTTATTTATATTGTACTTTTCCTTTAATGCCCAGAGTGCCTCATGCCGTGCCATTTGGTATGATGACGTCATTTTGACAAAATGAAAGAAATGTCTCCAGAGCTCTTTTGTACTTTGTGCCAATGTCAAGGACATCATATTCAACGTTTCTTGCCCAAGGAATCCTATAGTGGTTCTACTTTCGGCTGATGGAAAGAGCAGTGTGACGTATTAGCTCTTGAATCAGTTTCATAAGCTTACCTTTAGGCCTACCTCTTGATCTGTCAATAAAATCAGTTTCACAAGCTTACCTTTAGGCCTACCTCTTGATCTGTCAATAAAATCAGTTTCACAAGCTTACCTTTAGGCCTACCTCTTGATATGTCAATAAAATCAGTTTCACAAGCTTACCTTTAGGCCTACCTCTTGATCTGTCAATAAAATCAGTTTCACAAGCTTACCTTTAGGCCTACCTCTTGATCTGTCAATAAAATCAGTTTCACAAGCTTACCTTTAGGCCTACCTCTTGATCTGTCAATAAAATCAGTTTCACAAGCTTACCTTTAGGCCTACCTCTTGATCTGTCAATAAAATCAGTTTCACAAGCTTACCTTTAGGCCTAACTCTTGATCTGTCAATAAAATCAGTTTCACAAGCTTACCTTTAGGCCTACCTCTTGATCTGTCAATAAAATCAGTTTCACAAGCTTACCTTTAGGCCTACCTCTTGATCTGTCAATAAAATCAGTTTCACAAGCTTACCTTTAGGCCTACCTCTTGATCTGTCAATAAAATCAGTTTCACAAGCTTACCTTTAGGCCTACCTCTTGATCTGTCAATAAAATCAGTTTCATAAGCTTACCTTTAGGCCTACCTCTTGATCTGTCAATAAAATCAGTTTCACAAGCTTAGAACCTTAGTCCTACGGGCTCGGTGCTGGCTTTGATTGTCACAGACTTTTTAAGATTCATGTCATTTAGGAGTATTAAAAACAGGTACATCTTATCCGCACTGACATTCCGGATGTCTTAAGACTTGACATAATTGCTCAAAGCTAAGTTTGTTGCAAGTAGACAACAAGTGAAAAGAAATAGCTGCTAGTGAATGCCCTTTTGAACTTTTTGAGTATCAACCTGTGAGGCTGTCCCACCTCCATACGCCATTCTAGTTCTCCATACAATCTTTTCAAACATCCTTGCTAACCACCACACACTAATGATGCTGTTTGTCTAGGTCAAGATATCGTTACCAGGAGACGCTATGCCAGTGCTGAACGGGACAGCCTGACTAATAAAACAGGATATCGGTTCGTGCGCACCAATGTTTATATGTAGGAAAGAGCTTAGCGTAAATATGCTTCTGTAACACTGGCTACTGGCTGTAGTCAAGGTCAGTCTGACTCATTCGTAGTGCCTTTCTCAAGGTTACTATCAGTGCAAGAGTTTGACATTAAATATCAGCACAGGGGTTCTCATACAGCCACCTCGTAAGTTTGTACATAAAAAATGTAACCCTTGTATGCCTATAAATTCAAAACGACACCTAATTAGATGCTTTTACATGTGACCATAGAATTGAAACTACTCCCTATTTTCCACAGACTTGAAACCACTCTCTATTATACGTGACCACAGACTGGAATATTTACTGACTACAGACTGCAAACCACTCTCTAGTTAATGTGCCACAGACTGGAAACCACTCTTTGTTTTACAAGCCACAGACTGGAAACCACTCTCTATTTTACGTGACCACAGACTGGAATATTTACCTGACCACAGACTGCAAACCACTCTCTAGTTAATGTGCCACAGACTGGAAACCACTCTTTGTTTTACAAGCCACAGACTGGAAACCACTCTCTATTTTACATTACCATAGACTGCAAACCACACATCTTTGTTTAATGAGCATCGAAGCAATATATATTTCGTTAATTAATTAAGCTTTTAAAAATATTTTCATAGCTGCAGAAGGTAATCGTGAGGGTTTGTCAAGAATGGATTCCCTTACACTTTGGGAATGCTTATGATTATATTTTATCGCGCCGGGCCTGCGACTGAATATCTTCTTATTATTATTTTATATGATACAGACGTTACTTCAAAAAAGATGATTACGTCCTACGCGTCATGCATTTAGTCATGCATACTGACCAATGACCTAAATTCTGCCAAGTCACTGGTTTTCCTGGCTAGCTCAGACAACCCATTCCATACTCTAATAGCACTTGGGAAGAAGGAGTATTTGTACAAATTTGTCCTAGCATATGGAACGAAGAATGTGCCTCTATATTTGTGTCTTTCTGAGTATTTTATTAAATTTTGTTTTTGTATTTGAAGATTATGGTCAGTGTTTTATGTATAATTGCTACTTTACTTTTAAGTCTTCTTAAAGCTTCTGAAGGCTTTTTAAATTTAGTGATTGTACTAAAGGTGTTACTCTAGTAGGCCTACTCTAGTCTAATGTGAATATTCCTTTGTTATGAATCTCACTGCTCTATTTTGTGTCTATTCCAGTTTTAATGTTTTCTTTAGTTGAGGGGTCCCAAACGGAGGATGCGTACTCGATGATTGGTCTAACTAAGGTTAAATAACATTTTAGTTTTATATTCTTATTTGATTTATAGAAATTTCTTTTAATGAACCCTAATGCTTTGTTTGATTTTTTGATAGTTTCATCAATATGGGGATTCCATGACAGTTTTTCATTTATTATAACACCTAGGTATTTGCGTTTTTTTGTCTGTGTTACTGGTTTACCACAAAAAAAGATAAGTGGAATTAATTTATTTTAGTTTTTTGCTACTCTTAATAACTGACATTTTCCTGGGTGGAAATTTGATTCCCATTTCTGTAATTCATCAAATTCTCTTTGTAACATTTCTGTATCTTGTGTTGTTTTTATTGTTCTAAATATTATGCAATCGTCTGCGAATAATCTGACTTTTGTTCCTGAATTAATGCAATTTGATAAATCATTTATGTAAATTAAAAATACTAGTGGACCTAAGACTGTTCCTTGAGGTACACCTGAGTTTATTGTTATTGGTGTTGATTTAGAGCCATTTATTTGCTCACTATCATCTAAACCTTTTGAAAAATCATCAATTAGTCCTATTAGTTGTGTTTCACATGATCTATATTTCCTAAAGCCATGATGGTATGGAGTAAGGACATTATGTTTGTCTAAGTGATTTATGATTTTGCTACATATTATGTGTTCTATGATTTTACATGTGATGCTGGTAAGTGATACTGGTCTGTAGTTTCCTGTTCAGATTTTTCAATTTTTGAAATAGGGCGGTGACATTAGCTTCTTTCCATTTCCTTGGTACTCTGCCCTGGTTAAGAGATGCTTGAAAAGTATTTTGAACACTGTGCTAGCTCATTGCTTAGTTCTTTGAGTAATCTAGGTGGAATAACATCAGGTCCAGATGCTTTATTCGGTTTGATGTTGGCTAATAGTTTTTGGATTCCCTTTTCTTGTACTTCTATATCTGCTATGTTGTCTACTTGGTTCAAATTAATTAATATGTCTTTGTCTCCTGGGGCTGAGAATGCTAATGCAAAATATTTATTTAGGATGTTAGCTTTAGAATAGCTACCAAGACTATTTCATAACACTCCATTGTATTTTGTCGACGAAGTTGAGAGAGGGACAAACAACAAAGGCTCCCACAATTTTTTTTCTGTACACCCTAGTTAACCATTGTTACCACAAAGTTGTAGGATCTGTAAGGTAGGAGAGAAATCAGATCTATATTTTTAAAAATCTTTTCTTTTCAGGTTTTAGTTTCTCAATTCTACACTCCAGTCGTTGTGGCACAGCTACAGGACTATCTCCCCTTAGCGCTCAGCCATCTCCTGCAAGTATAAACACTGGGACACTCAGCAGCCTGGATGAGGCTAATGAAAGGTTAGAATGTCTTATTTTTTTTAGAGCCAATGACTTAGTTTAGTGGGACACTCAGCAGCCTGGATGAGGCTAATGAAAGGTTAGAATGTCTTATTTTTTAGAACAATGACTTAGTTTACTGGGACACTAGTCACACAAGTCTCACTTACATGTGATTCACTCTTTAACTCCTTCCAACAACAATCTATTATTACTTCTAAAAATAAAGGTTATTTTATTTTGTGGTGTTACTTTGCAAGCAAGTGAAAACAGAATTCCTGTCTTAGTTCCAGTCTCATATTCCAATGTCTCATTTCCAAGTGTTGCTGTTAATTTAGTTGAATTATCTGGGATATATCTTTACAATAGACTCAGTGTTATTTCTTAAATATAGTTACTTAAGTTTGAAGTTGTAATCGATGAACATTATTGATTTATTCAAGCTATAGTTTAGAATTCACACACAATAGGTACAACACTACTGGTTAAGGCTTTACTAAGAAGCCATCGGATTAAAACTTGTTTTTTTATTTTTTTGTCTCCCCACAACTAAGTTGCAATATGACTTGGTTGAATTGGTTCATATGCAGCATGAGCTGATGGGGCTAGCTCACATACAATATTAGTGGATGGGGTTGGGTGATGTACAGTGTAAGTTGGTAGGTAGGTCTATATGTTGTGTGAATTAATGCAGTTGGTAGGCCTTCATATGCAATGCAAAGTGATGGGTTGGCTCATATACATTGTGAGTTGATTGGGTTGGCTCATCAAGTACCATCAACTACCAACCCTACTATCTTTGCTGCCTTGCTTACTGTCTCCTTTTTTTTATTCAGTTAGTACTAATTGAGAGTAAATTACCATTAAACTGTTCTTTTAACATGTAATATAAAAAAGTAATTTAAATATTTTTACTAGACTTAATATAACTTGGGTGAAGGTGAATATAACTTGGGTGAAGGTGAATATAACTTGGGTGAAAGTGAATATAACTTGAACATAGCCTACTTTTTGGTTCAAAACATCAATAGTGAACTAAAAGCTCTTACCAACTGATAAAGAGTAATGAAAACTTTGTCAATAATTTCAGTTTGGGCAGCTACACAACAGCAGCTTCAAATCTGCTAAGTCCACGCCCACTTCCACCCATTCATCATCAGGGTCAAATGATGTCACAGTTGCCAGAGCTGATTGATGGTCAGTACGCCCAAAGCAATTATATGTATGGCCAATCCATGACAGGTATGTAATTTATAATGCATAGTTGCCTGTAGTAATTGTAATTTACAAATATATATAGTAACCCCTATGTATTTATTTCCAAATATTTTTTTTCTAAATGGGAAAAAAATGTAAACCAACATGTTTTTATTTAATTTTGTTAAGAAAGTTTTGTTCTTTAATAGAGATAAATTAGCTATTTTTTAATTTTTGGGGCTCGCCAGTTGTGGGAGGGACATTTAACATACACTATGTTCTCCACCATTATCTAATGAACAGTTAAGTTTTATAACAATTGGTCAAATGGTTTTGATTTCTATGCAGGACACACATGCATACACACATTACTAAGAAAATGTCCTCGTTTAATGTTAGCGAAAAGGCCTTGGCTATGTTTTATCACGCTCATATCTGCAATATTTTAAGTTTCAATATCACTGCCTGGTATGGCAATCTGAGCATTAAAAATAAAAATAAACTTTATAGAATCCTAAATGCTTCTGGTAAAATCATTGACAAAAAACAAACCCCATTTGAGCAGTTGTTTGAGACAAACATCTATAAAAAAGCTAGCAAGATCCTCGAAATAAAGAATCACCCTTTGTGTCAGGATTTTGTGATTTTACCAAAAAGAGATACAAGACACCGATAGCAAAGACAAACAGACACAAACTCTCTTTTATTCCCCTGGCAATTAAATCATTAAATAAGAACAATCTGGTATAAACTTTGTCACATGTAAATTATGAGTGAGTCTGGTGTGAATGTACACTTTGGTTTCTAATAGTTATAATGTTTTTTGTTTGGTTTCAATTATATATATTAGATGTATATGCTATTTACAATCTTATGTAAAATGTGGTAACTCTTGATAAATTAATTCTTTTTACTATGCATATACTTTATCATATGTGTAAACAACAAAAATGAAAAGAAACAGAATTTGATAGTGTTCTTTAAATTAACTTATCAATCAGATCTGCCCAGCAATACCCAGCAATTACGCCCACAGTATCCTCAAGCGTACCCTGGATTCAACAGTTGTCGCATGGGAGCCATGCAATCACAGCGTATGATGATGATGCAAGGTTATGATGAATCCTGTAACCTGAACTTGCAAGATATAACACAACCTGGTGAGTAACCTTTAAAACCTCTAGCCTAGATATAACACAGCCTGGTGAGTAGCCTTTAAAACCTCTAGCCTAGATACAACACAGCCTGGTGAGTAGCCTTTAAAACCTCTAGCCTAGATATAACACAGCCTGGTGAGTAGCCTTTAAAACCTCTAGCCTAGATATAACACAGCCTGGTGAGTAGCCTTTAAAACCTCTAGCCTAGATATAACACAGCCTAGTGTGTAGCCTTTAAAACCTCTAGCCTATCCCCTTAATGATATTGAATATGGCTGACATTGTAAGAATATTATTTCTAACGTAGCCTGGTCTACACCTACAATAAATCTGATTGTGCTAAACCCACTTCTAAATATCAAATTGTCTTACCATACTATTTTCTGACTAAACTTGTAACAGTACATTACAGATCAGCAGCTTCATACACCACAAACAACGCTAGCTACAGACACGGCTCCAAGGGCGAGAAGACGACACTCTTTCCCATAGCCCCTAGCCTAACACCCTGAAACAAAAGAAAACCTAGATCTACAACAAAGAACTTTTCATTAGCGACACCTATATCAAAAGATCAGCCTACTTAATAAAACTATGTACTGACATACCTTTAAATTAAGGAAACAGAAAACCAGCTAACAAAAAAGCTCTCTCTCTGCAGGAACTAAGGGTTACGTAAGCACTCAATATTCTAGACAACAAAACGCACCTAATACAAACTACTTCCTATATATTAAAACACAACTATTAAACACAAAAAGAAACTTTACACGTGCATGACACTATATATATATATTGTTATAACCCTACCTTGCACACTGCCTTACAAGTTAGTGCAGAAGGTGCACTGACAGAGACTAGACTTGGAAAGAATGTTGACATTAGAGAGACAGCCTAAGTCTAGGAGCTTATGAAGAAGTTGTGCTTACGGCCGACCTTGTTATTGTGTGTTTGTGATGTCCTGCAAACAGACACATGTTCTTGTTGTGTTTCTCATCTTCCCATCAAATTAACTTGAATGTGGTGTGCAAGGAAGGGCAATATCAGTTATATATATTGTTGGTGGTGGCACAGATGGGGGTAGTGGTGTGAGTGTAGTCAGCCGTCGCAATTCGCCCCAGGCCAGCGCTAGACGAGCGGTCAACCGTGACGAGCTATGACGGTCAACCGAGTCGAGTATCAACAGGACAGTTCGGGAAGGATCGCATTCGTGAACAGAGCTCAGGAGCGTCACGAGAGCTGTAGTCATCTGACCACCTAGAAATGTAGAGCGGCGTTCTGTCCGGTTCGAGAAGGCCAGTAGGGACCCTATATTAAGAGCAGAGGTGTCGCAGTCAAGACAGTCGAGAAAAGGGGCTCAATACAGCAAGGTTCAGAAAGCGGGTTCACGACAGGAGTTCAGAACACGGTCGACTACAGCACAGTTCAACGGTGTGGTTCTGTACAGAGCATTACGACGGTTCAGTGCGGAGTACTGTCAAGTACAGTTGAGACGAACGGCGTCTTGATCTTGGTCTGTGATCGAGTCCGACACAACGAGCCCAAGTATGTGAAGTCAGTCCCGAACTGTTGAACCCAGTGCAAGCCCGGAACGAGACGGAGATGCCAGTGCAAGACTTGATATGGCGGAGAGATATTTGTTATCGCAGAGCTATTTGTACTGTTCTACGTGCTGCCAATTGTACAGTATTGGCTGTTATTTATGGACATTAAACCTTTACGTTATTTTGGAGCCCTGACTTGTCAAGTTCTTTAAGTTGGTGGTGTATGGTGCAGTTTGCAGAGAGCCTGGATAGTGAGATTCGTAACAATATATATATACATATATATAGATAGATAGTAGAGATAGATATATATAGTGTCACCACCTCAAAGTTGGTGCCATAGAGTAGAAACCCTAATTCTGTATTGTGTATGTTAATTCCATATTGTGAATCTTATTCACAACCCATGTTGCACTAAGGTGAACACTTTTGACCTTAGGTGAACCAGAGAGTTAAAGGCAGTCAGTCCACATAGAGATCTTGTAGCAAGCACTTGTATTGAGTCACTTAAGATATAAGCAGTAGAGTTAGATGTTTAAAGTAGTTGGTTATAGAATAAGTACTAAGTTGTGATATTCGTATATTACTGTTGGATTAATACTGACCATTCCTGGGTCGAATTGTATGGTGTATTCATTATGTGGTGTTATATTAAACCTATTTGTGTCTGCTACGCCCAGCGTCATTTCATTATTCTGTGATTTATATCATGAACCCAATGTCACCACCACGCCTACATTGATAACTACAGCAACATTAATAACATATAAAATCACACAGTGACATTTATAAAATAACGCGGTGACATTTTGGTGTCAGAAGTGTCAGCAAACAGCATTTCTTGGTGTCAGAAGTGGCCGAAAACGACATTTATGACAGCATTGTTCAAAGTCACTTCTGACACCATAAATGCCACTGTATTATTTTATAAATGTCACTGTGTGATTTTATATGTTATTAATGTTGCTGTAGTTATCAATGTAGGCGTGGTGGTGACATTGGGTTCATGATATAAATCACAGAATAATGAAATGACGCTGGGCGTAGCAGACACAAATAGGTTTAATATAACACCACATAATGAATACACCATACAATTCGACCCAGGAATGGTCAGTATTAATCCAACAGTAATATACGAATATCACAACTTAGTACTTATTCTATAACCAACTACTTTAAACATCTAACTCTACTGCTTATATCTTAAGTGACTCAATACAAGTGCTTGCTACAAGATCTCTATGTGGACTGACTGCCTTTAACTCTCTGGTTCACCTAAGGTCAAAAGTGTTCACCTTAGTGCAACATGGGTTGTGAATAAGATTCACAATATGGAATTAACATACACAATACAGAATTAGGGTTTCTACTCTATGGCACCAACTTTGAGGTGGTGACATATAGATATATAGATATATATAGTCCTCAATATTCTTCATCAATATCCTATTAATGTATCCATTCCCAGGTTACACAGATGCTACCATGATGCCAGTTGCTCCTCAGGCCAATGTACAACAGTATCTCCAGCTCTCTGCTGTTGACAGATGCAACAGCCGTACTTCTGTTTACGCAGATGGAACAACATGAAAGCAATTCTCTTGAACTATTTACTTTTCACTGTTGTGTACATTATTTTGAGAAAAAAAAAATATGTTATCGCCATATTTGCTATTACTGTTTATGTATATGAAATTGTTTTAATGCTGTGATCATTATGTAAGAAACATGAAACATAAACTTTGTGAAATGTACAGGAAATGTTTATTGTAAACATGTTTATGTATTTACATTTTTTTTTTCTGGTCATGTTGACATCCGGTGTTTTCAACTGCCTATTATAATATACATTTGTAGACATGTAAAATATGAAGTTTCTCATTATAATGATGAACATTACAATTAAAAAGTCCTGGCTGATTATGTGATTGGAACTCTGATCTAAAAAAAGGCTATAGCTTTAAAATCCCTAGTCCCTCAAAGATTAATAATGCAGCTGTTTTTTTTTCATATTTACCTTGTTTTGTTCTGTGTTGTACACTACCCATGACTCTTTAGAAATAAAGTTAATTATGTATTAGCACAAAATTTCTACAGGATAGCAAAGGATATTGGCCTGATCTCAAGCACAAACACACATGTATGGTACTGTAAACATTTGTGTGTCATGTCAATAAGTTCTGCTAAAAACACACAGCTTCTTGCCATTCGTGACAGGGTTAGTAGCACTTTTCCATGACAAAATTTTAGGAAGTTTTTTAAGGATGAAATGTGTGATATATATATTTTATTTTTTCGCAGGGGGAGGCCTGGGGAAGGGAGAAAAATCCCCCCTCCCCCCTGAAAAAAATCCTGGCTACGCCCATGCAATAGTCACTATATATATAGACTAGATCTTCAGTCATAACAATGAAAGGAAACAACCATGTCTACGCTGCCTTCAGAAAAATAATGCCAGGTGAAATGCTTGCTTGAGCCAAGGCCATCTTCAATAACGAGGTCACGCTTCACAAGTGGGTGAAAGGCGTTGTAACGCATCACTGGTCAGCTCATTGTCACAGCCAGCCCATAACGTCATGCAATCAGAATGCCTATAGTTACCCTGTTGTCCCCCCACCACCACCACCAAACACTCATTTTTAGCAAGAAATAAGCAAAATTATATTTAAAAAAAAAAAATGAGTAAAAGAGAGTGGACAAAATTTTAGGAGACTTCTGGCAATTTTTAGGAGAATTTTAGGAGACTTTTCATTTTTTAGGAATGCTACGAACCCTGTGGTGACCTTCCTTCATTCTGAGGAGAGCAGAACTTGAAGGAAAAGAATTTGTTAAACCTACCACACAAAAAACTTTGAAGACTAAGAAAAACTGAACTTGAAGCTAAGTCAAGGATACGAATAGTTGAACCAAGTTTACCAATCTGGAGTAAATATCACAGAAATAGCAAAAGTACCTTTCTGCTGTAGTGTAATTCAAAAACAACATAAATGATTGTGCTCAGGAGATCATATTTCAATGCATTAACAATTTAGGTCTCTAAATCTGGAAATAATTTGTAATTAGTTTTTTATATTTATATTAAAAAAACATTAATATATCCTATGATGAATCAATTTGTAAGAAAATATGATTTCCAAATTAAAATGTAAAAAAATTACTATGTTATTAAGGTAATACTGGATAGTACTATGTTGCTCTATTGTTGTTGTTTTTTTTTTGTTTTTCTGTTTACATTCTGCCTGTTATTTATAGTGTACAAATTATGGTTGTAAAAAAATCTCTTGTTGATCTTTATAGATTACCCAGCAAGCCTTGAGAAATATGTAAAATACAAGATGTAAATATGTTATCAAGACTCCGTGCCATTCAGTGTAATCATGTTGGTTATCAATGTTATCAACCTTTGTTATGTTTGGCTTTTATACAAGACGTTGTAAATTTATCTTAAAATATCTGACCTATATAAGCAATAATCAAGTGATTTATACATATTACAACTCTGTGATTCGTACAAAATTGAGATTTTTTTGTTTTGTTAATTGTGTGATTGAAAACTAGCATTTACTTTGTCAATGTTTTGACAATTTTGTGATAATACAAACTAATGACTTATAAAATTACATTATAAAAAGTCAAGTCAACTGACATGTCAATATATATACTATTATTAAATTATTGAATAATACAGTTAATGTAAATTTTCTTTTTACACATTTTGTTTATTCCAGCATAGTATTCACTTATTTTGTCATTCCACTTTATATATGTAGTCAATTCAAATTATATTCATAATTTTATGCTCGTATATTGATTCATTTACCCCTAATTGTTAAGATGGATTAGGTTCCAAATTATACAGGAAAAAAAATCCATAGTGAATCATAGCTTAATGGAGGGGTGGTTCCAAAGCCTCTTACAATGCTTTAAAAAAAAAAAAAAAAGTATCTATTTAAGGATAATGATTTCCGAAAACAGTTTTTAAAAAAATTAAGAGAAAAAAAGATATGCTGAAGTCTGACAACAAATATTTAAACAAAAATAATTTACAAGCAGGAACTAATAATGACCAATAATATGAAGCGATTGAGTTTTTACTTTCGTTAAAAGGAAGCCATAACGATTCTCCTTACATTGGCTTTACTTGTCATGCATTCAACGCAGCCCTAAATAATTTTCTAGAAAATGGCTAAGATGTGAGAAAATAAGTAAACATTTGCTACATTTGGCTCCTAGAACACATTCTGAAAGAATGAAGATGACTGTAAAAAAAAAAAAAAAGTAGCTTAACTGTTAGACAATAGGAGGCACAGGCCAGCTTTATACAGAGAAGAACGTCTAAAAAAAAAGAGAGAAGCATCAACTTTCTCCTTTGGAGAGATGAAACCATAATATTCTAATTGAGAAAATGGCACCCAACGTAAAATCTCCTTTTCAATAGATTAAGCCCACACAACTAGCTCAAAAATTGTGAACATTTTCTTTGTGAATTGTTGAAATAATTTCATCTGGATCAGTCCGTGTTTTCTCATTTGGCCGATTTAGCCAACATCACAGTTAAGCACATTTTCCATCCAACTATTTTGACTTTTTACAAAATATATTCATTTTTATTTTTTTTTACTTCAAGTAGTTCATCGATGAGTGAGAATTCCTCAAACTTGTAGGTTACTATCATAGGTCTAGCATTGTATTTGCTGTAGTATATTTCTTGAATGTGGATGGCTGCCTGGTCAAGCGGTATGCGGTGCTTGAGCGTTGTTTGGCTTGGTCATGGAGTGTGCACGCGTTGAGTGTGGTTTGGATGTCTTGATGGTCCCGGATTCATACCATGCCTACTGACATCACCCGTCATCCTACAGGAAGTTTAGACTAGGAAGTAGATTAACTTAAATCTGAAGAAACATCCAAAACATTTTACAATAGTTTCATCATAAACAACTCAGCATAGACATTCTCCATTTTGATTTTTTTTTTTGCAAAGAAAGTAAAATTCATGTTTGTGGGGTAACAACTTAATAGTTTATCACTGTACCTGAGTAATAGAATGTAATAATGTATGTCTTTCAGTGAGTTAATAAATATTTTATTAGTTTTGTTTGTGACTCTTTCAACTTTGAATTTCAGAACAGCACAAGCAAATTTAAGTTCCTAATCAGTATGATTACTCTTTTTTTTTAAATAAAAAAATAATTATTTATTTATTTATTCCATATTACAGATTTACAGAAACATTGCAAAACAGTAGAACAAAACAAAAATTGTGAATGCTAATTGTTATCATTATCCTAAATGATCTCTGAATTTGCCTTTAGATCTTTTTATGAAATTTTGGCATTTGCTTTAAAACTAATATCAATTTTGTTATGGCTTGCTTTTTTTTTGGGTATGTCTCAAATAATTACTTAAGTCTCTATTTAAGTAACTGTATGGCTTCTGTTACAGTTTCATACATGCTAATAATAAATATAGTATGTTTCTATGTATTTGTCACATGATCACACATGTTTGATTCAATGGTTCAATAGTTTTTTAAGTGTAAAAATGAAAACTCATTTTTTCCCCTCAATTTCTCACCAAACAAAAAAAAGTTAACTGACTACCATAGCTTTATATAAGTTCATCCGTCCACAGAACTATTTCTATTTATAGCAATGCATCAGATTTTTGTTTTTTTTTAGCCAATCATTCCTAAAGAAACCGTCCAATATTTTTAACATTGTACTTTGAAGATTGTGAATAGTATAATGTGAGTAGATTTTGATTTGTGAAAAAAATAAATTGTTTATTTCAAAAGGATGTCTTTGATTTAAAAAGATATCCCAGATCATGTCTGGAGCTACAATCATAATGGTAGAATTCATTGTATTTTTTATTCTATCCAAATTTCCAATTTTGACCTTCATAGTGCTTTAAATAAAATATCTTGACTGGAGCATCGCTTGTAGTTTTGTTTTTCATTGTAAGTCTCTCACTGTCTGTGTGATGAAAATTCCAATACAAGCATAATAAAACTAATTGTAGTTTTAATAGCAACACTAAGATAGAAGCTTCATACTTTATTTAAGCTAAACTTTTAGTTAACTCTTTCTCTCCTAACTGACGATACCAGCGTTGATTCCACCAGAATGTGGTAAATAATTACGGAGAGAAAGGGTTAATACCTAATATTTTAATATTTGTAAACAAAAACTTCTATTTTTCTTAGCTACCACCTTCTAGAAACTGATGCAATCACATCTTTTTCCTTGACCTCTTTCTCTGATAGGTTCATAGCTAATTAGCATGTGATTACTATGTGACCCTCTTTTGAGATGATCATTGCTAGAATGAAACAGAAAGAGGTTAAAGTTAACCCACAATATGGATCTGTGACACTAATAAAGACACAAATATTTCAAACAAGCTATAGAATGTACACTTTCATCACTTTGGCAAACACATACAAAAGTAACACAATTTATAAAAGATAGCATGTGATTACTATGCGACCCTCTTTTGAGATGATCATTGCTAGAATGAAACAGAAAGAGGTTAAAGTTAACCCACAATATGGATCTGTGACACTAATAAAGACACATATTTCAAACAAGCTATAGAATGTACATTAGGCAAACACATACAAAAGGAACACAATTTATAATAGAATTTCCTTTATTCCTCTCCTTTGATCCTCCCAATACATCAACATGGGTTTTGTAATAAAACTCACAAAAATAATTCACTGACCACTAAAATTAAACAGCAAGAAATGAACAGAAAGTAAAACATTCACCACAGAGAGACAACAATGAAATAAACATTCACCACAGGAAAATTCAAAACCCCACACACTCAGCTACCTTACAACCATGGCAAAGCATTTCGCTGTAGCTTACAAGTCACTAACAACATCGGAAGCCTGATGTAAGCTGCAGCTACAAAAATGAGACCACTTTTTTAAAATGAATCTAAAAGTCTTTTAAAATCAAAACTTAAATCACCTGTAAGCCTTTAAACAGCACACAGAAGCATAATAATAAGAACCCTGTGATTTAAACACATGTTTAGGTGACAAGAAAGATGGTGTTAAACCTTTCTATAGATAACAAAATTAATTGTTAAACCTTTCTATATATAACAAAATTATTACAATGACTATTATAGAATACAATCATAAAGTAGGTTGTTACAACGTATAACCTTTAACTGAACTGTGGTCAGATAGGATAATACTGTGATGCTTACAATAACAGGAAGCTGTAAAGCGTTGCTTTGTATGCAGATTGAACTCTTTAAATTGCGCTGGTGCAATTACTATAAATTGTATAAAGTTTCTAGTACTTGTTATTAGAAATATACAATGATTTATTTATGATTTGAAAAAAAGAGGCACTAATGGAATACATACATTTTTTTAAAAACCTGTACGAAAACACAAATAAACTTGTATATATAAAAAAAAAACACAAGAGAAACAAAAATCTTTTTAGTTAATTTTAAATATATTCTAAATAAAAAAAAGTCTTCACAACCGTAACTCTTTTACTGATAGATACAATGAAGAAGACAGTTATATTTACATATACTGTGTATCCAACAAACATTTATTGTTATCTGTATAAAAACAGTTGTCTTTCAGCGTTGTCAAAAAAAAACAAAAAAAAAAAATAGCCAGGCAAAAAGTTAATGTAGAGAAATGACCATGAAATAAATATTTTAAAAAAGTTTTCTGTGAGATTCTATGAACTGAGAAACGACATAACCAGGAAAATGTCGGTGAGGAATGAAGCAAGACATGACCACGGCAACATGGACGGAAGACTTACAAAACATTGAAACTAATTTTACTTTACTCTTACAAGACATGATCCCTTTTTCCACTGATGTGAAAAAAAAAAACAAAATCAAATCAAATGAAAGAGAAGATATTAACAAACAAATTGCTTTGGACATGCCTTAAACTTTTCCTAAATGTCAAAAACTGAGATGAAAATATTTTTTTAAAAAAAAAAAGCTCACAACTGCAAGAGTGAAAACTGATACCACTTAATTTCATTTTTACTATACAAGAAATTTCAATTATAGTACATAATATAAACAAGTATTTAATTTAATTGACTACAGTACAACTATAAAAAAAAAAACAACACCGGATATTAAAATGGATTTATCATTTACCTAGAACTCAAAAGTGACTAAAACTTCTCAGAAAACTTTGCTCTCGAAATCAGCACAGAAATTAAAACGAAAGATTAGCTGCTTTAAAGACGAAGAGGTTTTATAGATTCATTGCAGAGACATCTTGATAATAACCTATAGAAATGTACGTTTATTACACTGAATTTCAAAAGGAAGCTACTGGATAAAGTAAATAATATAGTGAAATGGCATTCTCTAATATTTCTTACTTACACTTTAGTGTTATATTTTTCTTCGCATAGCATTAGCATGACTTCCATTACACATTGAAATGTTTAGCCTCATAGAAGAAAGTATGTGAACTCCAATAGCAGAAGATTGCAAGACCAAGCAGAGAACAACAATTTAAAGCTCTCTTTGAGAGGAGTCAAATAAAAGGTTCTCAAAAGAGTTGCAGTACTTTTGAGAAACAGCGTCTTAGACAAACAAGGCAAAGGACATGGCCCAAATAAATAAACTATTTCAAATGATTTGAACAACAATAAAAATATTGTCAACGTAAAGTTTGATTTCCAGATTGTTAAATGTTGAACTGATGATTTCTCTTGTGACTTAACACCAATGTGGTTGAGAACAGACATTATCATATCATTTTATTGCCTATGAAAGCTTAAAAAAAAAAAAAAGCACACAACACGACCTTACAGTCCATACAGAAATAAATATTATGTTTTGGTTTTAAACCAAACACTGAAGTAAACAATAAAAAATCTATGTAAACAAAAAAAAAATAAAGTGAAAGCTTTTTTCTACTGTAAACAAAATATAGAGAAACAGAGAACTCTGCCCAATGCTAAAATTCATTTAACTACTAAACTTTTCTTGAATAACTGAAACGAGCTCACTATATTAAATATAAAATTTGTATAAAAATAAGTATAAATTAAAGTATGTGTTTATAAACAAATTTGATTCCATAATTTTAATTCAGGGATAACAGTCATTTATAAAAAGTAATTGTTTAAAAAAAAAAAAGTAAAAGAACTGATTGTTGATTATTTTTGAAAGCTCTCCAAGAAACAAAAGTATCACAGATTTAAATCAGCTCTTCAGTAAAATATTAGAACTTTGAAAATGAAGTTAGCTTTTTCCAAAAACACAATAATAATTTCCAATTCTAAATCATCATATCTATTACATTTTTTTGTCACAACTTATACAATTCACTAAGAAATCAACTGATGCAAAACAAAACAAGATATGTGGTTTAATATTAATATTGAGGTTGGTACTGAGGCTGTTGTGTCGAGTACTGCTGGGGCTGGCCATGATGAGGATATGCCTGGAACTGTGTATGACTTACCATCGCGTTGGGAGGTTTCTGAAGTGGAGGAACACCTTTTCTGTACACCAGCATTTTAAGCACTGGTTTTTTCCTAATACTTTCAACAGCTTGCTTGTGTGTGACAAGGGTGAAGTCTTTACCATTCACCTAAGGAAATAAAAATGTTAAGATTGTTTAGGCTAAAAGACAGTAGTATTTTCCTAGTAGATCCTACACAATTCTGAGAAGTACTGAAGAAGCGATGGAAAGACAAATCAACAGCACTATGGGACAAGGACATGGCGCCAATAAATAAACTATTTCAAATGATTTGAACAAGACCTGACAGCCTCACGGTAGCAATGCTAACGGCAGACATTGAGACCAGTTTCAAGCTACTCTACCCGCTCTTCTGCAAGATATGGGAAAAAGAAAAAGTGCCACCACAATGCAAGGAAAGCTACCTCATCAAACTGCCCCAAGAAAGGTGACCTTAGTTCCTGCTCCAAATACTGAGGGATAACACTGCTGTCCATTCCAGGAAAGGTGTTAAATTGCATCCTGCTGAACCAAATGAAAGATGCTGTAGATCCACATCTCCAGGATGGACTTTCAAAATAGATTAACCACAGATCAGATTGCAACACTATGCATCAATGAGCAAATCAAGGAAAAAATAATAGAAAGAAAAAATGTCCACTGAATATAACAAATATTCCTGCACCTTATATTACATTTTTCTTTCAGGCATGATTTCCACCCTCCCAATTTCAGAAATTTGTAATAAATGATCTTTGCTGGATATCGACATTCCCTTGTCTGCTCCAGATCTGTATATAACAACCATAAATATATTGGACCTTGACTATCTACCTTAACTTCTTCACTTTCTGATGGTTTAGCTGGTGGACCCTCTTCTAAAAGGGCTAGGCAAATAGCTTTGCTAGACATTTATCTATTTTTTTATCATTTATAAATCTACATAAATAAGCAGTATAGTTATTTTATAAATGTAAAACTAAATAACAGTCCAAAGAAAAAAAAATGTTGAAATAAAACCTATTTGGACTAAATGTTGTTGTTTTTTCCTCTATTTTTCTTATTGAAGTTACCTGTAAAATTTTATCATGAAGTTGCAGTCCACACCTTGATGCTGGGCTGTTGTCATGTATATAAGTGACATACACACCCTAAACAAACAAGAGTTACTTTTAGCATACCAGAAAAAAAAAAGATATTTAAATCTATATGTTTATTAACATATTAACATTAAAAATAACAAAATCAACAGTTAAGCAGAGATAACTATTATATCCATGTTCTGGCATGATAAGATAAAAGGTACCAAACCAGAGGCTCATTTACCATTTTTTAAGATATCTTTCCCACAGATCTGAGTGAGATGGGCCTGTAGCCCTCAGTAATAGAGGCGTCCTTTCCTTTTTTTTTATATAGAAATAATGATAACATGCTTCCAGGCCCTAGATAGATAGGCCAGATTAACATATATATATGTGCCAAGAGCATGACCCTTCCTTTTCTCAATACAAGATTGAGTATTTTTAATTTCTGGGGTTATACTATCTGACCCCACAGCCTACAGGATTATTTTTCAGTTCTACGATAGAACAGAATGATTGTGGATAAGAATGTGTTTTGCTTACAAAATGATTAAACTTGATTGCTTACCTTGTCTGGATAACCTTGGGGACTTTGAGATGGATCTTGATCTATACCTCCGCCTATCCTAAATCCACAACGATACCTTTGCTTTCCATCTGGTTCTCTAATTGGATTCCCATGTTGATCTATATCTGGCTCTTTTTCTAATACAATAGGAATCTATGTAAAAAAAAAAAAACAGTAGAATCCAATGGTAAACACTGATTTGTGTATTTTAGAAAAAAAAAAAGCTTAATAACAGTTTTGGTAACATCTTATAATAATATAATACAGACGTTACTTAAAAAAAAAAAAGATGATAACATTCTACGCGTCATGCATATTAACCAATGACTTAAATTCTGCCAAGTCACTGGTTTTCCTGGCTAGCTCAGGCAACCCATTCTATGCTCTAATAGCACTAGGGAAGAAAGAGTATTTGTACAAATTTATCCTAGCATATGGGATGAGGAATGTGCCTTTATTTTTGTGTCTTTCTGAGTATTTTATTAAATTTTGTTTTTGTATTTGAAGATAATGGTTCAGTGTTTTATGTCTAAGTGCTACTTCACTTTTAAGTATTCTATCCTGAAGGCTTTCTAAATTTAGTGATTTAACTAAAGGTGTTATTCTAGTCAAGTGTGAATATTCGTTTGCTATGAATGTCACTGCTCTATTTTGTGTCTGTTCCAGTTAGTTTTCTTGAGTTGAGGGGTCCCAAACGGAGGATGCATCTTCAATTATTGGCCTAATCAAGTTTAAATAACATTTTCGTTTTATGTTCTTATTTGATTTATGTTATAGAAATTTCTTTTAATAAACCCTAATGCTTTGTTTGATTTTTTGATAGTTTCATCAACCCAGGCATGCTACCCTGCCTCATAGTGGCACCCAGGTGGAAACGATTAGGCTAAAGGGTAACAAAACAAGACTCCCGTGGGGTGCGAGAGCATCCTCAATGCACTGCGCGGAGTTGTAAAAAAGCTCCCACAACCTTGTCACAATCCAGGCGCTGTTCCTCAAGGGACAGTTACATAATAAATGGCGTGTCCTGCACGGTTAGCCTGGTAAAGAAAAGAAAAAATGGCGGGGGTTTTGCTGCGAGTCTGACCCACCCGCCAGACTAAACAGTGTACAGGGAGCTCTTGTTCACTTTTGCTGGCCTACAGTTCCAAGAGCCAAAGGCTCAACTCTACCTGACAGTTTAAGAAGAAGAATAAGAATAGTTTCATCAATATGGGGATTTCATGACAAGTTTTTCATTTATTATAACACCTAGATATTTTGCCTTTATAGTCTGTGTTACTGGTTCACCATGAATAAGATAAAAGTGGAATTAATTTTAGTTTTTTTTTTTGTTACTCTTAATAACTGACATTTTTCTGGGTGGAAAGGCATGCTCCAATTTGATTCCCATTTCAGTAATTCATCTAATTCTCTTTGGTCTTTGTAAAGTTTCTGTATCTTGTGTTGTTTTTATTGTTCTAGATCTATATATAGCTACTATAGTTATACTATACTATATAGAGTATAGAATCTAGATTAGATTAAATAGATATCATATATGATATATTATGCATGAGCTGTAGATCTAAAATAATCAAGATTTAAGTAAATAGATTCTAGAGCTAGAGATCTAGCCATTTTTCTAGGCAGTCTGATTTTTTTTTAAAGATTAATACAATGTGCAAATAGGTCTGTAGACAGTCTAACTGTAGAACTAGCCAATTTTTTAAATTTTATTCTATTGTTTGAGTAGATCTAGAGTAACTTACATCTATCGAACACCTTCGTTTTAAGGTACTTATCGAACACCCCATTGTATTTTTTAAAATTCTCCTTTATTTCGATGATTATAAAGAAACTAGTCCATTCTTATTGTGCATCGTCCATTTCTTGATAGTTAAGTTATAATTAGTTTCATTTTCACCCGAGGATCATTTTTTTACTTATATTCAAAGTGCATTGGTAATATTGGTATAAAAATTTCACATTTTTTGAACTCTTGGGAAGAGTGGAGTGAGTCTCGGGTTAAGGGTATTTTTTAATGCTAATGATGCTTCAGCTAAAAAAAACTATATAATAAGCTTCTAATTAGGCTGAGAAATATTTACAACTATTTATTTGAAAGTGTCCTTTGTTACCTAAACATAAAAATTGAGGTTTAAAAAGGGGGTGTTTGATAATAGCAGTTTTTATATAAGCAATCTCAGCTTCGTAAGATATCGAACGCCATTTTAATGTTAAAAATAAACATCAAAGGGATATAACCCAAAGAAGACAAAATATTTAAATTATATATTTTTTAATTGTTATTTTTTAAAATAATGTAATGCAAAGTACAGATATAAATTAATCATATGTTACAATTTGTATCAGCTATTTGTGGTTTACCGTAAATGTGCTATATTTTTTTAAGTAAATAGATTTACATCGATATGCACTAATTGTACCCATTTTAAAAGCTTGATTTCATGACACATATATTATAGCTTGATGCTAATAGCATCAATGTGGCGCTACAGGGAGAAGCAGAGTGGAATGTATTCAGTTGTGGAATGTATTCAGTTGTTGTTTCTTTTTCAGATGCCCCATTCCATTAACTTCTGAATTATGTGTTATAAACCAATACCTAGCGCATGTGCTTGATGTGAAGAGATATTAATAAAACGAAAGGGCAAAGGGGGATGCAGATATGGTATTTTGAAATAAAAATGTCTTGGGCAGGTAAAAAAAAAGGTCGGGGGGTGGGGGAGAGAAACAGTCAAGACACTGTATCCAGAGATCATCAATAATTGATCGACCATTAGAATGTGACGTCAGCCTCAAATACATAGAGTCAGTTGTGCTTCTCGATTTAGACGTGTGGCGCCGAGTCTATAAAATTATATATATATATATTTGCCATAAAGTATGATAAAGCTCATAAAGCCCTACAAAGACACTCCTTTGAAACATCACAAATACACAAAATAATAACAATAACGCATTTATTCTCCTATTCTGCCTACACCCCCTTACCCGCGCTTCCACTCTCCAACATTCACACTTTTTCAGTGCAAAGTAACAACGTAAATTTCAAGACTCAATCCAAACGCAGCCACCAGACTAACACACAACAAAAAAAAATGGTCAGTGATAGCGTAACACACAAGGTGTAAACCAGGCCATCAACACAGCCCCAAAACATTGTTCAAGTTGTAGTAAGAACAATGTTGAGGGGAAAGGGGGAGGAGCCATCAGTCGAGTACCTACGGTCAAGCCGCTAATTAGGTCACAAACACTAGGCATGATAGATACGTAGTATATATAGATATGTTGTTTGTGTGTGTGTGACAAATACTAAGCGTGCTCTAAAATACGTTTTTTTTTGTTGTTTTTTTTTTGGTTAACCAGGTGGTTTAGGGAGGGCGGATTTATCTACATCTATAGGTAACACAGCTTGCAAACTACCATAGCTTTTCAGCACCCCCCCTCCCCGCCCAGATCGAAAAATATCTAGCACTGACTTTTGGGCTGTTACATACACTGAGCGTGCTAGATCGGCGGCTAGTTACGTAGGGCCGCGTACCGTATGTTTCGTTTTTAGGTCAACCAATCAAACTGTTGTGTCCTGCAATGACTTGGGGAGGGCGGGATTATCTATTGGCTACCAAAGCTTATTAGGCTCTCCCTCAAATAAATAATATCTGGATTTAATTTATTAATGGCCTTATGTCTCAAAATAGCTTTCTAAAGACCTAAATAAGTACTACGGTAATGCGTTACTGGGCTTAGCACCGTCAGTTTCTAAGCAGAGCTGATCAGTGATAGATTCCTTCGATGTGGACCATTTGAAAATGACTAAAAATCTGTCTTTCTTGACATGGCGTAAAAAGAAAATGATATAAATAAAAAAAATATAGATTATAACACTTTTGAAACACCATACTTTTCACAAAATTTTAAGATTATAACACTTTTAAAACACCATACTTCTCGTGTGTTCGATAAGTTCTTAATATGTTCGATAAGATAAGATAAAAAAGTGTTCGATAATTTAAGCTTTTGAAATCATCAACCTGACCCATTTTAACATCAAATATAAGTTTAACTATGAGTCATAATGAGTAGTAATAGAATAAAACATGTCTACTTTTTAAGAAAAATGGATGAGGAGTTCACAGATACAATCAGTTTTTTTCTAGGTCTAATTTTTACGGAGATACACAAATTCAAACATAAAAAATGTCGGCGAATGAGCTTAACTTGTTCGATAAACGTAAGTTACTGTAGATATAATGACTGATATAATTAAATCTGATATATCTATATAAAAAATTGAGTCTTGAGTCTGAGTCATTTCATGATGGACTGTTCAACTTTGTTGTTGTGTTGGCTCAACACACACACATTTCTCGTTACTTAGTAGATCTAGATATTTGATACGTTAATTTCAAACATAGATCTACTAGTTCTTCTAGACTGGCGTTTTTAAATGTTTACTCACACTGTAGCATTCTAAAGGTTCTCCTGCTGTGTGACCCGCCATTTTGTATCATAAAACAATACGGAAATTAACCGGAACAGGAAACATATTTTTACATTGGCGTCTTTAACGACGTACATCTGTGATCACTTCTGTGTGATTTGTTAGTGGAATAAAAGACATTTTAACTAATTTATTCTTGATCTAAATCTAATCTAGACTCTATATCTATTTCTAGTATTAGATTTAGTAAATAGATATAATAAAATGGTCCGAAGTAAGTTAAATATGATTAGTATTTGTTGTTTTATTTTAATAAATAAGCCTAAAAATTAAAAAGACAATTATGAATTAATGAATTATTATAATAATGAATAATAATAAATATAATATAAATAAGTCATCTTCTTGAATATGATTAAGTCTAAGTGAATATACTTTATAAAGGATCACTTACATTTTTTTTAATTAAAAAAAAACTATTACCAACTTATCAAATATCTAGATCTACCTGTGTGGTAGAAAAGCTGAATAGAAGAAGAAGAAGAATAGGCCTATGTAGATGATTAAGCAAAAGCAATTTAAGAAATAAATTTATTAAATAAAGACCTACTGTTGTAGGGGTTAACAATATTGTAGATCTATAGAAAATGTAAACTACATAGCTAGAAATGTCTTAAAGAAATACGAGAGATAAAAGTACGCACAATGTTTGCATGATGATCTAATTGTTTCTTTTTATTTCATAGTCACAGAAGATTTAGTACGGAAGAGAGCTGAACATAATGAGTGTCAGATTTCTACTCTAGAGGAAGTCTCTCTGCATCAGCAAGATATTGAAAAGTATTTTCATTCTCCCTATTCATTTTGTAATTGGCATAGTTATTAGTATGTATTGTTAGTTTATGAACTGAAACAACATACCCTATAGTTTTAATAATTATAATATTTAATCAAAAGCAAAGCTGAAGGTATAGAGCAGTGTTTCCGAAACATTTGACTTATGCGTACCCCTTCTAGAATTTTCGTAACACTGAGTACCCCTCACCCCCCGCCATACCAAAACTAATTAATCTATCACAATTAACTAAGTAAGTTTTTTTTTTTTTAATGCTTTAGAGACACATCAAATCTGTGTTGACGGTTCCTGATCTATGTAGAACTTAGTCTTACAACGTAAAATAGCACATATATTTGAGTTTGTAAAAACTTACAATAAACAACAAAAAGGATTTTAAAATTATTACATTTTATTCTGATTTATTAACTAAATGGCTGTTTTTTTTAAATTAGCATAGTTAACCTTCAAACTCTTCCCGTACCTCTGGTGGTATGTGTACCGCAGTTTGAGAAACACTGGTATAGAGCAATAGAAATATGAACCTCTTTTCTACATAAATCTTCTTTTCCACCGAAGATTTTGATTTTGAAAGAGTTGGGGCTGTATATATCTAGGTTAAACAGCTTTTCCACCCAGCTCTAATAGGTAGGCCTATATGACATTAGTTGGTTAAAATTAAAGGTGGTTGGTTGTTGTTTTGACCACATGACACCCTTTCTAATCATGGGCCACAGAAACAGAAGACCTTTACATCAACTGCCCTTTAGATAAGAAAGTCTGAAAGGGGTACTTAAATTTACTTTACTTTGTTATAACTTCAGAGATATGTAGGACTAGAGTTGGTGAAAAAAAAAATTGCATCCTTATAGTTCTTTTTCAAATGAAAATATTTATATTGCCTCATCATTGGATACCAAGAAAATAGTCTTTTGAAAAGTTGTTCCAGTCCTTGAACTAGTATTTTCAGTATGTCTCAGTTGTTTGAATGACTTGTATATTTTTTTGGTTGTTTTGTACTTATTTATATATATATATATATATAATTTGTTTATAGACTTGAATATTTAGACAAGTGGTGCCGGGACTTGAAAATTCTCTACCTTCAGAGCAATCTCATACCGAAAATAGGTGAGACTATTCATTTATATAGAAATAAAATAATTTGTGTTGGAAACTATATGTAGCTTTATTAAAAAAAAAACTACTTTTGATAATATTGAAAAGTATTTTTTTTTAAATATAGACTTGCGTTAACTTTAAAATTTGCTTTGTTAGAAATGATAAGAACTCAATAATGTCTTTTGTTTCATAATGTAGAAAATGTAAGTCGGCTTAAAAAGTTGGAATACTTGAATCTGGCATTAAATAACATTGAAAAGATTGAAAATTTGGAAGGTATATGCTGCAATTTTATTAGAATTTATACACTTTATATATATATTAGTGAGTTAACACATAAGTATAAAATTTTATTAACCTTATCAATATATTTCCAACCTCCCAATATTCTCTAAATTATTATTTTCTAATTATTTTTTTGTGCAGGTTGTGAATCTTTAAAAAAATTGGATTTGACTGTGAACTTTGTGGGAGAACTTACATCTATTGAGTCACTTAAAGATCTGTACAACTTCAGGGAACTGTAAATACATATTTTACAGAATTATAAAATTTTGTTTCACACATCATTTATATTTCATATGCTAGAAAAATTAATTATATGATTCACAAAATTCTGTTTAATAGAAATAAAACTACAACTCTACACTATTAGCATCAAGTTAAAAAAATTAAACTTTTAAAATTAACTTTGCACAAAAAAAGGTTGTGCTTCTTTTCTAAACAATAAATTGTGTTCCCAGTAATTAATTATTTTTTTTTGTTGCGCTTTTCAAATCACAGATTCTTAACTGGCAATCCATGTTCTGATTTTGTGAACTACAGAGAATATGTTATTGGAACATTGCCACAGTTGCAGGTATTGAACATTGGAAATTTTAGATGGTATCGTCTTAACTGAAATTCAAGAATGTCAGATGTTAACATTCTATACTGACATTTTAGATTGAAATTAGTCATTAGATATATGTATGCACTTTTGTAAAGCCTAAGCTTCTATTAAAGGCTTAAATTGTTTATTCTTCTATCAAGCTTATAAAAAAAAAACATATAAAACTTAAGTGTGCTATCTTACTAGATTTTTCTAAGGCTTTTGACAAAGTTCACAACCATAGTTTGCTTAAAAAAATAAAATATTTCGGCATTAATTGTCCACTGCATCAGTGGATTAAAGATTTTCCTTTCTGATAGGGAGAGAACAAACTGTAATAATAAATGGCTCTAAATCAACACAGATAACAGTAAACTCAGGTGTACCTCAACAGTCTTGGGTCCACTACTATTTTTAATTTACATAAATGATTTACCAAATTGCATTACTTCAGGAACAAAAGTCAGATTATTTGCAGACGATTGCATAATATATAGAACAATAAAAACAACACAAGACACAGATATTTTACAAAGAGAATTAGATGAAATACAGAAATGGGAATCAAATTGGAGCATGTCTTTCCACCCAGAAAAATGTCAGTTGTTAAGAGTAACAAAAAAACTAAAACAAATTAATTCAACTTATCTTATTCATGGCAAACCAGTAACAGAGACTAAAAATGCAAAATACCTAGGTGTTATAATAAATGAAAAACTGTCATGGAATCCACATATTGATGAAACTACAAAAAAATCAAACAAAGCATTAGGATTTATTAAAAGAAATTTCTATAAATCAAATAAGAACATAAAACTAAAATGTTATTTAACCTTGGTTAGGCCAATAATAGAATATGCATCCTCCGTTTGGGACACCTCAACTCAAGAAAACATTAAGAAACTGGAACAGACACAAAATATAGCAGTGAGATTCAACAAATGAATATTCACATTTGACTAGAGTAACACCTTTAGTAAAATCACTAAATTTAGAAAGCCTTCAGGACAGAAGACTCAAAAGTAAAGTAGCAATCATACATAAAACACTGAACCATAATCTTCAAATACAAAAACAAAATTTAATAAAATACTCTGAAAGACACAAAGATAAAGGCACATTCCTCGTCCCATATGCTAGGACAAATTTGTACAAATACTCCTTCTTCCCTAGTGCTATTAGAGCATGGAATGGGTTGCCTGAGCTAGCCAGGAAAACCAGTGACTTGGCAGAAATAATTTAAGTCATTGGTTAATTTGCATGACTAAATGCATGACGCGAAGGACGTAATCATCTTCTTTTTTGAAGTAACGTCTGTATTATATAAGATAAGATAAGTTTTTATTGACAACAAAATATAATTAACCCAAAATAAATCAAGTATAATATGCTTTCTTAAATTACATTTAAAGCATCTAAAATTTTTCATGTATTCCATACAGTGGCTAGATGGTGTGGAAATTGAAAAATCTGAAAGAATAAAAGCTATCCAGGCAAGTTTAGATATTGGGGTTTTTCTTCTTGCATTTTAGCCATTTTGCAAGCATAAATTTTAATTTTCTAGTATGACACTGCGGCCATTAAAAGAGCTGGGAAACTTAAACAGCTTTAAATGATAGAATATCGGTAATGATAGTCTGAAGATTGGTAGACATTTTAAATAAAGCTATGCCTATAAGCATTAGTACTTTTTAGTAACTTATAATTTGCCAATAATGTATTTCAAAAATAGAGGGGCTTTGTAGCTGAGTGATAAAGGTATTAGTTTCCAAATCAGTGATGAGTTAAAATCATGGTGAAGAGTAGTGAAGACAATAATTTTGAATTTCAGGATTTTTAAGTATGTTCTTGAATAGAGGCTTTGGTTGTTGTGCTAGTTATTTCTAGTAACTGTCATTTTGTATAATTATACATGTAAAAAAAAAAGGAAAGTAAAGTTCCCCTTTCAGACCATGCAGTCTAAAGGGCAGATGATATTAACGTTATCTGTTTCTTTGGCCAAAGGTAAACTAGCAGGGTGTCATGTGGCCAGCACAATGACCAACTGCCTTTACTTTCCCCTACTAAAGTCAGGTACCCATTAGAGTTGGGTGGTCTCAGGGGTGAAATTCAAAATCCCAGTCTTTATTTAGATTTGAACCCAGGACCCCAGGTTTGGAAACCAAGCACTTAACCACTCAGTCACCACGCCCCAATTTATACATGAAGTTAATATTATTTTTCTATGTTTTATTTATAGATTTATAATTATACTTTTTTATTGCAGAATTTACCATTCATTAGAGGAAGCATCCTAGAACAACAAGAAAGATATAAAATGAAACGGGTTAGTTCAGATATTTGTATTTAATTTCTTATGATTAATTTTATAATTATTTTTTGTTTATAATGAAGCAGTAATATTCAATTCTTTTTTTTTTATTAATTTTGCAAATAAATGAGAAATATAATTATTTTTTATATTATTAGTTGACATTATACATGAATTTGTTTAAACTCAAAACCTTTAGTTCTCTAAGGGCTTTACGATTAAGTCATCTTAACTTTAATGAAAATTGCTTCATATAATAATAGGGCTTGTCTTCGAGTCAGAAGATTAATGAGGAATGCATTATTTCCTGTGGCTATGCAGCCCTACTTTTTTTGCCACATCCAGACTGCCGTCTGCGTCTGTCCTCAGCAGTGGATTTTCTTTTGGTTTCAAATGTGTATCTTGCTGCCTTTGTGATTGACCTCCAACAGTCTCGTTCTGAGGCCACATGCAACCAGGTGCTCTCCTCTAAGTCAGCTAAGGCAAGTTGGTGCCTAAGCTGGTTTTTAAAGCATTTCTGTGGGGCACCGCTGTTACATTGACCACGTTTTAGCTCACCAAATACTCTTCAACTGTAATAGGGTTGCTTCTTTTATTTGCTTAAAGAAAAAGCTTTATAAAAGCAAAACTACTCTGATTTGGACTAAGAACTATGTTGAAATTTGTATAAGATTAAGCTTATTTTGATTTTCTTATTTGAAAAAAAAAATATTTTTTTTGTTGGTTCAGGCCAGAGAAAAACTAGAAGCTGAGCTCAAGTCTAAAACTGAAGAGAAAAATCAGGAGACAAATATTGACGATCATGGCTCAAACAAAGAAAATAAACCTGGCTTTGATGGGAGATGGTATACAGACATTAGTGAAAGGTATTTAAATCTTTAGGAGTTTAGAAAGATTTTTTTTCTAACATGAATAGACTAAGACTTAGACTTAGGTCCTCCCAGGCTGTTTGGCGCATAGGGGTGCAAGTTCTCTCCATAGAGATTGGTCATATGTGACTTCCACGGCCTCTTATCTCTTAATTTTAGTTTTTATTTTTTGCCACTAAGTAAGAGTTATCATGATCAATATTGTCTAAGCTAGATGAATAAATCCATCTCTAATATGTTTGCCAGGAGGTAAGGTGGCTGAGAGGTAAAGCGCTTGGCTTCTGAACTGGAGAGCTTGGGTTTGAATCCTGGTGAAGACTAAAATTACTAATGTTAGGTTCTTTATGATGTCTCTGAGTCTACCCAGCTCTAATGGGTACCTGACATTAATTGGGGAAAAGTAAAGGTTGTTGGTTGTTGTTCTGGCCACATGACACTCTTTTTAAGCATGGGCCATAGAAACAGATGACCTTTACATCATGTGCCCTATAGTTCAGAAGGTCTGAAAGGTTTACCATCTCTTATCATCATCATTTCATCTCATTATCTATCCCTTGACCTTTATCGTAGGGGTGCTGTACTGTTCATGTAACCGAATCCCTCCACTTTTTCTGGTCAGCAGTGAAATATCTAGAGAGAGATTCGTCCATTCTTTCATGTTGTCCAACCAGCTTTTCTTTAAATGACCCTTTCTTCATGCTCCCTCCACTGTACCTCATAAGATGACTTTTAACAATGAGTCATATCTTACAATATAACTGAATCAGCTCAGCTTTCATTTCTTCACTGTATTGCCAGCCAGAGTTTTAATTTGTAAGAGTACAAACTCATTTGTCTTTTTTTTTGCCAGTATCTGATACCCAGCATTTTTCAGAGCATTTACTCTCAAAGGCTTGAATTCTTCTTTCAGCTTCATCTCCTATAGTTTTAAATTGAAATAAGAGAAAATAAATAAATATACTTGAGTTAACAAGAAGGAGCTTACAGAGGGTTGGAAACAATCTTCAATGGCTATCTAAGCAAGGCTTAATTCTATTCACAAATCATAACAATGAACTTTTGAACATAGAACATTTATTAAGGTGATGGATTCATAAAGATTTGACATTAAAACACAAACATATTATATATTTATATTCATAGTTAAGGAGTCATCCATAGAAATAAAGAAATGTTTTGTATTTTCAGTGATAAAACAAAGGAAGATGTAGATTCTGACAAAAAAGAAAAAACTGAGAAGACTTATGAAGAAAAAGTAGATGAGTAAGTTTTAGTAAGATTGAGAAGAATGAAAAGTTAATACAAACTGCTTAATCTATGAATGTTTAAATCTCTTATTATATGAACAAAACGAGAAGAACTGAATATTTAAATCCAGGATGGCTGAATGGTCATGTGGTATGAACACAGGGCTATCATTTCAATGGTTCCAGGTTTATACCCAGCCCGCTGCCATCTCCCATTGTCCTGCTGGAGGTTTGGGCTAGGAAGTAGATTAAATTATTTTCAACTCTGAAGGAACATCCAAAACATTTTACAAACAAATCCTGAATTTGAAGTAAATGCAGTTAGTTTTATGTACCATACTAAGCATAAGTGTATGATTAATTTTGTAGTTTTATTGTTCACTTTATTAATTCAAGATTGAAACATGTTTGGTTTTCACACATCATTCTATTTAGATTTTGGAATGAAAAGACTAAGTATACCCCTGAGTCAAGACTAGATGTTCACAATCATCTCAAAGAAATAAAAAATAAGGATCAGAAAAAGTAAGTTTATCTTCTGCTAGGCTTTTTATAATAATTGGGATTATTGTTCTTGTTTTTTTTCTTAAATATAATTTTTACATTTATATAGCATTGTATTCTTAAGCTGTTGTTTTTTTGTTAACCATTTTGTTAATATTTTTTTTGTGGACATTTTAATTTATTGGTTTGTTTCCTAATATATTTCCTGTTCTTTGCAGAGATGAAGAGGGGAAAAAGCCTCCTAGAAAATTGTTTGCAGATGATGGTCGACCTTTTAATGTCAATGAGCCTAAGTAAGAATGTTTGCAATTTTATCAAAACATTTAATCGATATGTATTCAAAATAGAATATCAAAAAGCAATTGACTAAAGTTTATAGGAGTATAGTTTTTTTTTTAATCTTTAAGATCAATCCCAATGCAATGTCTTTGATTCTAAATAATTGTTTGCTAAAGAGATTTGTTGAGTTTTTTAATTAAATGTATACATTTATTAGGGTTGACTTTTCTCTGACTGAAGATGGTGAACATTTTTACTTGGATGTTGCAGTGTTCAAGTAAGTATTTCTTTTTTATTTTTCTGCCTTTTTTTTCACACATTGTTAATTTTTGTGTGTAGTTGGATAAAATGAATTATATTTTCCAATATAAAGTAAGATAAGAAATTGTGGAGGCACAGTAATGCAGTATGTAAAAAGTAATATTGAGCTATAAGCCCAAATTTAAAAAAAAAACAAAGACTAATACTGTGTTTAAGTTAGCAAAGAAAAAAAGATTTAATATAATGAGATAAGATAATAAGTGATGCTATATTATTTTAAGTCTTAAAAAAAAAACTCCTTTGTTAGAAGGAATTTACATCAAAACAAACATTTCTAACAAACATATTAAACATTGAAATATTATACATTTTATATAATTCCTTATTCAATTAAAAACAAAAAGTAAATTTGTTTTTGTATATAGTTCAGCTACTTTGGCAATAGATTATTGAGCTATCATGATGAATAATATGAAGTGGGAAGCGTGGTCGAGAGACTAAGTGCGCTTGAACTTGGCTTGGCTTGGCTACCTATGAAGAGAGCTCGAGGTTCAACACCCGACCTGAGCAGACTTGTGTTTACTCAATGAGCGCCTAAAGGCAGCATGGAAAAACCTTCTCCTAGATATCCCCCCCCCCACTGGTCCACAACTGAGATTGGACCAAAGCGCTCTGAGCATGCTATAAGCATGAAAGTAGTGCTATATAAAAGCCATAATTTTTGTATTTTATGAGCAAGAGTCTGTCTTTTTTTTTGTAACCACACAATTACTTGATTAGTTAGCCATATAAATGTTGTTTTGTGTTTAAAAAGACAACTTTTTCTTTTAAATGTAAGTTCCATTGATTTAAGTTATAGATTGGCATATAGCTTTTATGGTCAAAGTTAAATGGGGTGGTTCAATATAGTCTATACTATAACCTCTATACTTTCCCCCAAAATGTCAGATTTACAACTCATTTGATTCAGAAAAGTCCATAATTCACTTGGGCTTAAACTAAAAAATTAGTTCAGCACCTAAGGGCTTTACGACTTAAGCCATCTTATTTCTAATGAAATAGGCTTAGTATTCTATAATATCCAACATTTATCTGATATAAATACATTAAAATTTCTGACAGGAAATGGGCTACAGTTTTCTTCAATAGATTAATGAGGAATGCATTATTTCCTATGGCTATGCAGCCCCAGCTGTAACCTACATATTTTACAACAACCATCACAGACATAACCATTGTCCGCCAGTGGTCAATTTAGATTTTCTTTTCACCTTTTTAAAAAAAAAAGACTAAATGGAGGTTTGATTATTACTGTTAGTATTCTAAATGATGAGAAAATGTATGATTTTTTTTGTCAGGCATATGGACACATCTTTATTAGATTGTGATGTACAGCCAACATATGTCAGAGTTACTTTGAAAGGAAAGGTAACAATACTTAAAACTTCAGACATGAAATATTTATTAACATTTCTTGAAATTATTTCCTATTCTTTTACTGCACATTGCGAGATGAAATCTTTTCAGACCTCTAAATTTCAGCTGTTCCATTTGGGAAGATGGTTCTTAGATCTTAGTTGTAATCTACTACTATCTACTAATCTACTTCTTGAAGTAGTATCACATGGTTTGAAAGTCTATATGCAACCAGGGTTTTTATTTTATTTTTAATGCTTTATAAGTGTAGTTCTTTGTCCAAATCTCCAGCAATGGATGGCTTAATAATGAAGTATGTACAAAGTAATATTGACTTAAAAGCCTACATTTTTTAATTACTATAAGTTACCCAAAAAAAAGAGTTAAAATAAGGGATATGGTACTAAGTGATGCTATATTTTCACCAATTCTTTAAAAAAATGCTTTTAAATAGTGCATCTTTCATACTATAGCATGCTCAGTGCACTTTGGTCTAATCTCTTTTGTTGACATGTGGGGCCAGGGGGAATCTGAAACAAGGCTAATGTCCTGCCTTTAGGCACTTAGCAAACTCAACTTCGCTCAAGTCCGAGTAGTATAAGCGTTCTAACCAGAAACTGTTCTGTTAACAGAATATATATATTTATATGAAATATATTTCAGATAAATCTATGCTTACTTTATTTACTTCAATCTATATCATAGTTTAGTTGTAAATATTTTATCAGATATAGGTCTGGCTTTTTGTTAAAATTATCATATTTATAAGATTTGGCTGTTTCTTACAATTTCAGATCCTCCAGCTTTGTTTGACTGAAGAAGTGAATGGAGAGAAAAGTGTGGCACAGAGATCTCAGATAACCGGGCATCTTGTTATCACTATGCCAAAGGTTGTTTTCTCGTATTCAGTTTTTTTTTCAGTCATGCATGTTAATCAGTGACTTAAACTCTGCTAAGTGCTAAGTAAGACAAGATAAGATCATTTGCATTGGTCCAATCAAATGGAAATTCAGTTTGACTACAATTGACCACCTCAACGAAACTACTGTAACAATAACAATATAGATGCTAATACGGACAACATTCACAAATGAAACACAAACACGCTCGCAACCAGCGCTTTGTACTTCTCGATGACAACAGATGACCTTGTAACAATCTGACTGAAAGTAGGATAAAGTCATTTTAAGTCATTGGTTTCCCTGCCTGATTCAGGCAACCCATTCTCTAATGGCTTTAGAGAAGATAGAGCACTTGTGTGAATTAATTCAGTTTTTGGTTGCATACTCTTTCAATGCATTCCATTCTTGGTAAATTTCCACCTGAAGAAAGCACTGTTGTTATTTTTTTTCTTGTAAAAAAAAACTAACTTTAAAGGCATAATGTAGATAATATTAATAAATATTTTAAATGGGTAAAATTAGGATTAGATTAAATATAAAAATCATTTTTGGCATAGCTTGTTTTAATTAAGTAAAGTTATCTTTTAATTTTGGAGGTGGGCCAAAGTTAATGTGTTTTTATGTTAGCTTTGATGTCCTCAGAAAGTTGGAGACAGTTCCTTTAAAAATATTTTTAATATGTGTATACCTGTAAGGGAGGTACAGTGGCAGTGTTAAAGCATGACCTTTACATCATCTGCCCCATAGACCGTAAGGTCTGAATGGGGTACTTTATATATCTTTAAAGTAACCATCTATACAAATGATATAATTAATTGTAATAATCAATTTGTTTCTTTTTCAGGCTAAACAGATTGTACAGCCTGTTAAGCTGAAGCCAGAGCGTGTCAAAGCAAAGGAATTAGTTAATAATAATCAATTAAATAGGTATAAGAATAATTTCTACAGAATATTTTTAAATTATATTATTCATTTGCTCTTCATTGTATGTTACCAATAAATGCCAAACAGTATGCCTCTTGAAACATTGATATAAATATTAAACATGGTAATTTTAATTTACATTTTTGAAAAAGAAATATCAATTTGAATAAGGTACCTTTTAGAAAACTTCAGTTAGTGAGTTACATATTTAGTGACCTTATTGTTCTTTTTATATATATATATATATATATATATATATATATATATATATATATATATATATATATATATATATATATCTGTTGATTTCATTGATACATAGCAAAATAAATATGTGATATTAATAATAGTATCTCTACCTCCCTTGGCACATGTTGGCTGGATGGCTGCCTAGTGCGTGTACCGTGGTATGTGCTCTGGATTGTCGCCTGCACCTCAATAGTGCAGGGCTAAAACCATGCCCGCTGCAATCCCCCATACTGTGGGAGGTTTGGGCTAGGTTGTAATATTATTTATTTTTGATGGAATATTTCAAACATGTAAAACAATCAAGCTCGCAAGATAAAAATTTTGTCCACTAGTTATCTTATTTTATATAATACAGACGTTACTTCAAAAAAGAAGATGATTACGTCCTACGCGTCATGCATTTAGTCATGCATTTTAACCAATGACTTAAATTCTGCCAAGTCACTGGTTTTCCTGGCTAGCTCAGGCAACCCATTCCATGCTCTAATAGCACTAGGGAAGAAGGAGTATTTGTACAAATTTGTCCTAGCATATGGGACAAGGAATGTGCCTTTATCTTTGTGTCATTCAGAGTATTTTATTAAATTTTGTGTATGAAGATTATGGTTTAGTGTTTTATGTATAATTGCTTCTTTACTTTTGAGTCTTCTGTCCTGAAGGCTTTCTAAATTTAGTGATTTTACTAAAGGTGTTACTCGAGTGAATATTCGTTCTCCGGATACCCCCCTTCTTTCTGCAAAAGAAAAACGACCAGAGAATGTTGAGGGTACTATAGGAGAATTGAAGTTATATAAAAATAAATGTAATAATAATAATCAACATTATTAGCCCATATTAAAGTATGGATTATACAAATGCTTCTTTTTTTCAGCAACAATTATTTAGAAGTTGATGCCAGTGTCAGGAAAGGGGTAGATGTGACCAGGATTGTGTCAGACAATGAAGCCAAACAAAAAACTTTTCAAGCTCCTTTTGGCAGTTCGTCAAGAAAAGAAATAAAAGAACGTGCCAACAGCGATGACTTTGTTGATGATCCCGATGTGCCACCTTTGCTGTGACACATTTGATCAAATGCTTCCTAACTTAGTCTGATATTTGTAAATATTATTTATTTAAAATAAAACTGTGTCTTTTGTTTTCTAATGAAAGGACTAAATTATTTGTTTATATAGAAATTATACATTTGCTTATAATGGGCTGGAAAGAAAGCTACATATTTCAGCTTCATAAAAGTTTAAAGTTTATGAATCCCTTTTCTATTTGTTGCCAAATCATTTGGACATTTGTTTAGTGAGGTTAAGGTCCCTTATTTCAGAATTCATTCATGAACGTTGAATGTTTCTAAATCCGCTAAGCACAGTTACACATTAGATTCACTAAGTACTTTTGTAAAAGCAGTTGGCTGTTTGTGTAGAAAAAAGAAAATCTTTCATCGACCACTGGCTGACAATGGTTATACTTGCCCTGGGTGTGGCAAAATATGTAGGTCACAGCTGGGGCTGCATAGCCACAGGAAATACTGCATTCCTCATTAATCTTCAGACTCGAAGACAAGCCTTATTATTATTTTTATTATGACATCCACAAAAATAATGAGCCAAAGTAACTTAAATTCTTCTTCAAAAACCATATAGATCAGAACCAGTTGCCCAATCAATATTGAATGCTTAGAAGTCTATTTTGTACTAGCTTATAAAATAAGTGTTCCTTCTTCTCTAGTGCCATTAGAACATAGAACTGAATTAGCCAGGTAAACCAATGACTTAGATTTTAAATCATTAATTAACATGCATGACTACATTAACACATAATTATTTTCTGTTTTAAAGGAACATCTGTAATATAAACAATAAGATACTTCTGTTTAAAAACAGCAAACATTCTTGAAAATATATCAACTTAAAATAAAGCAAATTAAGAAAAATGGAGTATAAATTTCTTTATTTGTCGATGGTTAAGCATATAATTTTAAATATTTTAAAATGTTTTTAAAACTGAACAAAATTATATTTTAAAATTTCTCTATGGGCCTATATGAAAATATGTCCAGACATGGCATAATGAAAGAGGAAAGATACAAAATGGTCTTAAGTACATGTAAAAGTTAAGGAACTAGACGTTTGATATAATTACAATGTGATTGAACACAATATAAAACTGTAAAAAAAAAATTATCAATCTGTTTTGAACATTGACTTAGAATCATTTACATCATAGAAACTTGGACCAAGAATTTCACTCTTGCTCACATATCACTAATCATCACTATAAAGATTGAGTATGAATTTTTAGCCTATCAATCTCCATCAGAAAATCCATGTTATAAATAAATGCTCAAGAAATGTAATATCACTAATTTACTTTGTTGAAAGACTAGATCAAACAAATTTAATATATAGACAAACATGTTTAGTAATGACAAGTATTATTCCTATAAATCTAAAGCATTGTGGACATCATAATGCAATGAGTAACTTGGATTAATTTAAGCCCAGGACAATGAAAATCATAGATGACTTTATCTACAAGACTATCAAATAAGAGACCACTTTATTTAATATACAATCAACCCCTCTATTCGAGACCTGTGACATGGCATCCAGCTATTGGTTTAAATTACCCACAGGTTGAGATGTCACATGTCATGTTCAGGCTTTCTATAAGGATTGGTCTCGCTGTTACATCACATTAGAAAACAAACTGCTTGACATTCAATGAAAACATTTTTTTTTTGTAAGTAATAATAAAAGATTTCCAATATGATGATGATAAAAATATAAAGTCAATCTATTGTCTTGAAGATTAGATTACAATTTTTACACTCATATATTCCATTGAAACGAACGTGATAACAAAAAAAAAGTACAAACTTCATCTAAAAAAAATAAATAAAATATCATTTTTGGGCAGAACCAGCTGCCTTTGAAATTAAAAATATTTTTTTATCAACAAAGGTAGATACTTGAATATTATACATACAAAAAAAAAAACAATTCATTCAGGATGTTCCACAAATGGCTACAATGTCCCATCTCAGAATTGGACAGATTTTTTAAGGTCTAGAAAACATTCAACAAATACAGTTTTATTGATAAAGCTGCAAATTGATATGACTCTTTTAAGTTTTATTTTTATTAGTTCAAAAACATACGGATCATCATAAAAACACTCAAAGATCATGGGAACAAAAAAAATTAGCACACCCACCTTTACTTTTTCTACATACGAGAAGTAAACATTAAAGCTGAATAAACTTAAGAATTCCTTTTAAATCCCTTTAAGACTTACTGCTACATTTTAATAAGAGAATTGTGATAGATATTATGTTTAATGCCTTTATGGTCTTTTAACTGAGTTTCAACAGGCAGGTGAATAAGGTTAGGCCTACACACCGAAGCACACAGAGTAATGATTTGTGTGTTTAATGTCTTATATTTCTAAGAATTATAAAGTAAATCCAAATAAAAAAAAAACAAATTAGAAATCTTGTTAAATACGAAACAGAATAATTCTTTAATGACTCACTAAAATGTTTGTAAAATGTTTAACATAATTCGGATGTTCCTTCAGAGTGGAAGATAGTTTACTTCCTAGTCCAAACCTCCCGCAGGACGACGGGGGATGGGAGCGGGCAGGGTTTGAACCCTCGACCGTCAATATATCCGAACGACAGTCCAGCGTGCAAACCGCACGACCAGGCAGCCATCCTAATAGAACAACTGACTGAACTGATCAGATTTGAGATGCCTGTTCCTTTTCTTTTTATAATTTCTTCAAAGGACCTTTTCTCTTTGTTCTGCATCAGAAATTCATCCCTCTCATCTTAGTGCTTTTAGTGTGCTGCTTTACATGACAAGAATCCCATTCTCTACCAGGAGCTTGTTAACTAAAGTGAATGCCATCCATAACATGGCTTTGCACTCTGTTAAAAGACCTAAAAATCTGTGGGCACCAAAGAAGCTGTGGAAGTTGCTTATGACCAATCTCTGTTGAGAGAGCTTGACCCCCTATGTGCCCAATAGTGCAGGAAAAGTCTGCCATTTATCAAGTGGTCTACAACTAGCCCATAAATTCCATATCAAATAACAAGATTAGAATAACTAAAAAATGTTCATAAATAAAGCAAATAACAAAACAGTATTGCCCTAAACTCTTCCAATTATTATTTTCTTGAGACTAGATAAAATAATATGTTGATGCATATTTTTTTAAAAAACATTTAAAGATTTGTCCATTTTAGTGTCAAATAGTTGGTCATTCATACACTGATAAAACAAATGTGTTAAAAAAATCATAAGGCACAATTTAGTACAACTTTGAAGCAACAAAACTGTGTATTCTTGGATTTCTGTTAGGTAAAAAAATGACAAAGTTGTTTTTTTTTTAAATGTGCACAAGCAATAGTATACAATTATGAGATTTGAAATTTAGTAATGATAACATTTTACTGGCACACAATCCCCATAACAGCATGGTAAAAAAAAACAAGAATTTATTTCACTAAATAGTCTCAAACCCATATCTTGTTTTTTTTCCTTCTCTCTTTGCCAAGTCTTCCTTAAACTTCAAAAATATTACATTTGCCAGTTATACAATTTTGTATAGAAAAATTATTACATCCTATAGCCCCCAAACCTGTTGAAGGTAAGTAAGGGTTGATTCTGAACCAAATTATATCACATGAATATCATCTATTTTTAACATTGGTGTGAGTGTTACTATTTGAAATAGGAAAAAATTAATTTGCTCAAAATTACTTTTAAAACCCAGATCAAATCATTTTCTTCTTAACATAAACATTTTTCACTCATACAATGTACACTTATTCTACAGTAATATCAGTTAACCGTATATCTGTCAATTTGTCATTATTACTATTGAAAAACAATGGATAAGAGTTTTCATTTGAAGAATCTGGTTTCTCCACATCTTTTTTGGCATTGTTTTTAGGTTTCTTTATTTTTGGCATGGTAAGTTCTAGACACTTCCAGAATTTTTCCTCAGCCTTGCATATTTTGGCTTGTTGTTTGTCTGGATCATGGGAACTGTGCTTGCTTACACGTACTGTATTCCAAACACAGATTAAGTTATTTGATGATTTGTCATTGCATTGGGATGTTGCTTCTGCTGAGATCTGTTGTGGATATTTTAAACATTTAACAGAAGCTAAAATATGCTTCAGAGCTTTTTCCATAGTGGTTTCCTTGATTTAAAAGAACAAAAACAATATGCATTAAATAGTAGGCTTTTATAGAAGAATAAGAAGGACTACATAACGTAATAGGAACAAGTAAAATATCAAAAATACTTTTTTAAAAACAAAGCTTCAGTTGAGTGAAATTGAGCATCAGTTATTTTGAATCAATCTTGGAATTAATTTTTACAGGTCATCTATTCAGCTCACAAATTCATCATCAGGTCAAAAAAACAACAAAACACAAAAGTTAGACCTTAATAATTTTTTGAAATAGTTTCTTCTAAAATTAAATTTGGTCTAGAGAATCTTTATATTGAGCAGACAGGTGTCATCAGGTATTTCCGCATATAGGCCCTATTCATTAAAGATTTTAAAAAATAAACAGACATTTTGAGCATCTTCATCTGAGTCTGACTCTATAGGCCTAGCATTAGAATTTTATAGTATATGTTTAATTAGGATTTTTTTTTTCCGGGAAGAAGAATTAGGGCGGGTGTAAAAAAAAAAGTTAATTTTGTTTAAACTATCATTCATATAAGTAAAATAATCATTCTTACAAAAATCCATTAGCAGAATAGTCTTTTAAAAAAACAAATTATGTTGTTTGTTAGTAGCTTTAGACTAAAAAATAAATTTTTGCAATTGGAAGTATTTTTATTTAGTGTTTTGTTAGTTTTGTAAAATGTTTCTACATGTTTTGGATGTTTCTTCAAATTTTGAAGATAATTATATCCTAGTCGAATCCTCCCTTCGGATGACAGGGGATGGCAGCGGGCGAGATTCAAACCCGGGACCATCAAGGCCACTGAACAAAAAGTCCAGGGCATATATCACATGACTGCTTTCATGCTTATAGCATCAGGTTTGGGAAGGAGGGAGTCTAGAAGGTTTCCGTGATGCCTTTTCAAAAGCAATAAAAATAATGTTGTTTGCCTCTGAATTCGAACTTGAGCCTCCTTGATGGAAGGCAAATGTGTTTACCGTTTTGCTAGTGTTCAAATACTTATAAAAAAGAAAGCTTTATAATGCATTGTTAGTTTAGAAATTTTAAAGAATGACCTAATTCACTAAAAAAGATTGGTGACATTTTGTTTATGTGTATGTGTTTGTTGCTAGCACATACAGTCATTTCCCTTGATATGAAAGCTCATATTGGAGTGTTGTGTGTAACCTGTGCTATGTGAGAGTATGTTATTAATGAGTTTGATGTACCTAGAGTATAGTGTTGGCATAGCTTATTGAGTTCAGTGTGCTTTAGTGTATTATTAAACTTATCAAGCTAACAAAGCTTAGTGAATTTCCAATATAAGCAAAATTAATTAATTATAACTAATTGAATACTAATTTGTTAATTTTTTTTTTACTGATTCATGTATTGTCATTGACAATAAATAATTTAGTAAAGTTTCAACTTGATCAAAGAATGGAAAGTGGGAAAAATAATGTACCACCTAGACAGACAGAAGGAGTGAGTTAATATAAGCTTTGTAACAATGCTTTCATTAATTTTTAGGGCTTCTTACCTTTTCTAGTTTTTCAAGTATTATGGGAATGATTTTTTGCCTCAATTTTAAAGACTCATGTTGGGCTATCAAGTACTCAAATCTGTTCCATTCACTGCTGATATAATCCTGAGTAACTATCATGATAGTACAGCGACTTTTTTCAACAGCTTCTAAGATGTCCTCACTAAGTGCTAAATAAGCAAACAGTGTAGGAATTAAGAACAAATAACCCTTTAATAAACAGATTATTACAATAGATTTTAACATTATTCCGTCTTATTTATTTTTAAAGATTTTGTTTTTTATTCTTTAGGGTGCCTCTGAGTCCACCCAACTCTAATGGGTTCCAACTTTGGTTGGGGAAAGTAAAGGCAGTTGGTCATTGTGTTGGCCACATGACACCCTGTTTGTTAACCTTTGGTGAAAGAAACAGATGAACTTAACATCATCTGCTCTATAGACTGCATGGTCTGAAAGGGGAACTTTACTTTTTTTTTTTTTATAAATGCTTTATTTTTTAGCTTTAGGAGAGAGTTAATAAAGGTACGGTATGTAACAATTTTCAAAAATTAAAAACCCATTTTTACCTTTTCCTGGACAATTGTCCCTGGCCTGCAGGTACAACTTAAATCCACAATCTTCTAATTTGGGCCTCAGCTCATGATAAACAAACTTCTCAGCATTTGAAGTGGAGGACATAGATACATAGGCATCATAGAGTTTATCTTCTGAAAAGGAGGGAACAGAATAAAGATGTAGTTCTTATAACATAGATTACACATGAACACTGTCACAATGTGGAAATAAATATTGCTACAAATATGTTCTATTTATTTATTTTTGTTTATGTATCTATATCCAATTATTCCAATACCAAGCAAAGTTTTACATTTCTTTAAGCATCCATTTCAAAGTTAGATAGAGAATGTTTTTTTTTAAAACCAATGAGATTTAGGTTTATTAGTATTATGATGAAGACTTAAATCTAATTAATTAATTGGTTTCCTGGTTGATTTGAATTAAACCATTTCATGCTTAAAAGGCACTTAGAAAAAGTTGCTTAAATAACTCACCATCATTATCATAGGGCTTGAAGAAGTAAATTAACTTAAGAACAAAGATGACTCGAAGCCTCCATAGAACTATTGGGGTAACGACAGCAGCACACACAGCTAGTGCTGCAGCACCAGCCAAAACAGCTATCATTACACGAGCTTTTTGTTCCTTCTCATGTGCAATTGAAGCTGCAACTGTTAAAAAAATAGTGTTTTTTTTAATGACACACTTCAGAATTGATGAAAAAAAAAAGTCATAATCATATGTTTAAAAGTTAAAAGTATGTTAAAGGACAATGATAAAAAAAAAACAGGCCTGAAGCATAAAATTTATCTAGGAATTCTGAGGTTTACTCTCATTATGGCCATAAAATATAATAAGTGTTAAGCATTGAACTCTGTATATATTGAACTAGTCGAAGAAATGTAAATGAAAAAAAAAAATTTGTATATATATATATATATATATATATATATATATATATATATATATATATATATATATATAATTTTATTTGATGTTAAAGGGCTCACATTCTATCTCATTTAGTGGAGTGTGTCCTGGTAGAAGTTTCCATCTTGCCTTGACATGCTAAGGAACTTAACTTTATTGACAGGTACCCTTTAAGATCTTGTAAACTATGGGAGCAGATGATGTTAAGCTTATTTGTTTCTATGGCCAATGGTTAAAAAAGGTGTCATGTAGCCAGCACAACAACCAACCACCCTTTCTTTACAAACATATATTTGTTTATTTGTCAAATGTTTTACATGTTTCAGATGTTCCTTCAGAGTTGAAGATAATCTACTTCCTAGTCCAAAACTCCCACAGGACACTGGGGATGGAAGTGGGCAGAGTATGAGCCCAGGAACCATTGAGATGACTAAATGACAGTCCAGCGTGCATACCACATGGCCAGGCAGCCAGGTACCTATTAGAGTTTAGTGGACTCAGTGGTTTCCTAAAAATCCTAATGTTCCAAAATTCACAGTCTTCACCAAAAATGGAATTTTGAGAACGCTCAGTTTGTAAGCCAAATGCTTTACCACTCACCCACCATGCCCCTATCTTGATTGATAACTCACACTAAATATTTCTAGTCTCTATCAGATTTTGATTTCAGCTTATCATGGCCAATTCACCATTTAGCCACAAAATTTACCTTAAAAAGTGAAATAGTATCTAAAGATTATGAGAGGGCCAATAGACAATATGTTAAGGCAGAATCAAGAAATTCCATGAGAGTGGAGGGTCTATAAAATACATGATTTTAATTTACCTTCAGGGTCAACAATGGCTGTTTCACACAAATCACCTCCCCACTCATTGTGACAGTTGCAATGCATAATTTTCTGATTATAATTGCTAACATTCATTTGAATTCTGCACTCTCCATGATCTGGGACACATGCCAGGTCACAAGTCTCAAGACAGTTGATCCCAGCAAACCCTGGTTTGCATACACAATTAAAGAGATCAAAGCAGTTCTCTGGGTCTGGACAACTGAAACCAATAATTAAGTGAAATATCTTTTTAAAAAAGGAAAACAAATTATATATATACACTCAATACAGTTTTCAACAGATGCATTCATCTTTTGGGATTAAGCTAGAGAATACCTACATTAATAAATTAAATTAAAAAATAATATTTATCACGTGCTAATAATAATTAGGAAATTTTAGGGACTTTCTATACTAAAGTTTATGTTCATAAAATGCTTTGTACAAATATTCATACAATTTTTTTATCTACTAATAACAATAAAAAAAAAATTTTATTTAAAAAATTTGGTAAAATACTAACTTAATTGCAGACACATTGGCACAGTTGTTCACTGGGAAATCTTTCTTTTTTTTTGGTAAAGCTGGAGACAGAATAGTGAAGTCAGATTTTTAAATGTATGGTACTGATAGTATAATTTTAAATAAAAATTCATTCTGACTATAACTAATAAATTCTGATAAATATCAATAAATAAAAGTACATAAAAAACAATACTTTTTTAAAAAAAAGGAACAGAGCTTGAACAGTGTAATTGTATTAGATGGGACCATGTAATTATATTTGTAAAAGATCTAGACCAACAACAATAAATATGTGTAATTTTGAAATATTTTTACCAATTGTTTTTTGCGTTTTTGTTTAGCTCTTTGTTATGCTTTTAGCTTTCTCATTATGCTATGATCCTTTCACTTATGTGGACCAGTTGGAGAAAATGGGAAGGGACGGAAAGGGGGGGGAAGAGAAAGGAAGGAATGGATATCTGGGTGAATTTTACTATAATCGTTTTTTAAAAACATCTACAAAAAAATGGGAACGACCTGAATTTGAACTTATGGCTTGAGACTCCTCAAGTCGATATACAAACTTCTCTGCTAGTGAAGTATTATGAAAACAGAAGATTGTAATTGTTTGTGTCAAACTTACTATTGGGGCCTTACAAAGGCGACTACTTCAGTTTATAACACCACTTCAATCAAGTACAATATCTTCCACTTGTATGAGATACAAAAGAAAATAATTAATTATCATTAGTTAATTAACTAATTGGTATTTTTTTAATTGATTCTTGTGTTTTCAGGTAAAAGAAATAATTATGCAAAATTGCAGCTTGATCCAAGATTGGGTGTCGGAGAATAACGTCTAGAAATGTTTTACCAGACAGACTACAAAATGGGTTGATATTCTTCTTCTTCTTCTTCTAGCCAGCTTTTTGCTGCTGAGCTGTGAGCTCTTTTGCAGACTGTGCCAAGGAAAAAAATTGTGCTGTTTTCTTCAGTTGTTCAGCACTGCCGTACAGGGTGTTGGTTATATTGGGCTGTAGTGGAAGTAGGGTCTGCCTAAGGTGGATTAGGGAGGGGCATTCAAAGAGGATATGGCCTTTTTACGAATGGGTTGATATAAGATTAGTAAAAAGGCCTGTCAATGTAAGAAGCTAATCCTAGCAAAAGACAGAAAGGAATGGTGAGAGATAGTCAACAGATTATGTGTGGTGCACTTACAGACTAAGTGACATTTGAAGGGTTATGACATTACCATGATGTGTTGACATTGTGTTTATGTGTATGTGTTTGAAGGGTTATAACAATACCATGGTGTGTTGACATTGTGTTTATGTGTATGTGTTTGAAGGGTTATGACATTACCATGATGTGTTGACATTGTGTTTATGTGTTTGTGTTTGAAGGGTTATGTCAATACCATGATGTGTTGACATTGTGTTTATGTGTATGTGTTTTTTGTTAGCATGTACATGTAGAGTTATTCCCTTTTGATAAGAAAGTTCATATTGCTTTGTTGTGTGCAACCTGTGTTATGGGAGAGTGTGTGATTAAAAGAGTCTGATGTTTACAGCATTGGAGTTCAGTGCTCTTTAATGTAATACTAAGTTTATAAGTGTATAATTATTATTTAAGCTAACATGATGTCATATCAATTTCACCTATCTGATTACACAATAAATTTTTCAATGAATGAAAGTAACAGTTAGTAGACGTAATCTAAAATAAACAATGAGTGGGCTTAAAATATGGGCTTTTAGAACTTAATATGCCTACAAGTATTGAGCTTATGAACCAAGTTATTTAACAGTGCATTTAAGGTCGGCTTTTTAAAGCCTTTGAAGCGTAGGACGTAATCATCTTTTTTGAAGTAACATCTGTATTATATAAGATAAGATAAGATAAGGATTGGACTTTGCAGTCATCTTCGAGTCCATAGGATTTGAGAAATGTGCTCATCTCTGATCTTGAAGGAGGAGCTACATAAGGTCCAAGTAGTGCAAAGTTATTGCCAATTCAGTCATTTTAAAACCCTACTCCTTAGCCTAATCCACTCTTTATTTTGAATGTTTTTCCTTTCTTCCCAACTCCCTCAAGTCCTCAGCTCTTATTATGTTTTTATTTGTTACACTTACACTTCTTATCTTATAACATACAGACGTTGCTTCAATCAAAAAGATAATTACATCCTACATGTCATGCATCTAGCCATGCATGTTAACCTTTACTTTTAAGTCTCCATCCTGAAGGCTTTCTAGCTTTAGTGATTTTACTAAAGGTGTTACTCTAGTCAAATGTGAATATTTGTTTGTTATAAATCTCACTGCTCTATTCTGGGTCTGTTCCAGTTTCTTAATGTTTTCTTGAGTTGAGGGGGTCCCAAACAGAGGATGCATATTCTATTATTGGCCTAACCAAGGTTAAATAGCATTTTAGTTTTATGTTCTTATTTGATTCTATCTAAAAATGAAATGCTTTCATGCCTTGTTCAAAGTCTACAAAACTTTACTTACCAGAAGCTTTCATAGTAGTTTTCTTTGTGTTACTTGTTGTCAAAATTTGGCACATTGTTTTGTTGCATTCTTGACTATTCACACACACAGAAGAACTATTGCAGGGGTTTAGGACTTGACAATAATTAGGGTGGCAGGAGTCTTCACTTGGTGGCGTTGGATTTAAGAAACTAAAGTCAAATCCTACTGGATTCTGAATGGGAACAGTTTCTCCTTTTGCCCACAAATCATCTCCATCGTCTCCGTTTCCACCATTTCCAAAATTGAAGTTGTTTGGAAAACCATCCTCTGTATTCTCTACATTGCCGAAGTTGAAGTTTGGAAAGCTGTCTGCGGTGTCATTTGATTTGTTATCCACAGGAGGCCAAAAGTCGAAACCTTGACATGCAGAGGGCACAATAAGCGATAAACTGATCAAAGCTTTGAGAAGACCTTGATGCATCTCTGTAAAAAAACAAATATATTTATTTATATATGGGCCTATGCTTTATGTTGTTTCCTCATGGAGTGAAGCTGTGAGTCTCGAAGTCTCAAAATTTGAAGCAAGAAGAGTGGCCAGGGCGAAAGAGCGGCCAACCAACAGAAAGCTGAGAGAAGAAGAAGGCCTATCTGTAACTGACCTAACCCACCCATGCCACATATGCGGCCGGCTTTTTAAAGTGAGGATTGGACTTGACAGCCATCTTAGAATCCATAGAAAATGAGAAATGTGCTCATCTTCGACCACGAAGGAGGAGCTATATATATGTTGTTTGTCAATATCTTTGTGTGATTGAAGCTCAGCCGAAGCACAATATAGGTATATAAGCGAATCCATTATTACTGAATATGTAATATATATAGATCTATTGTAGGCCTAGATCTGTGGACTATATATTATAAAACACGAATTACATGTAGGTACAGACAGGGCTGTAAATTATTAAATTAAACCATTTTTAACATGTTATTAAAGGGTTCCTGGAATTCTCCTAAAATTATAAAATATAAGAAAAAGTCATGAAAATCTCCTGAAATTATTAAAATCTTCTGAAAACTGATGCAAATAATCTACTTAAAACAGACAAAATTGTCATTTCAGGGTGTCATTCAATATGGAAAACACCAATCCTACTCGCGATAAAATTGTTAGCTTTCATTTAATAAAAATGTAGGCCAAATAGGTCTAGTAAGCCGAATTTTAACCAAAACAATAAGTTCAAATACTTAATTTACTTTAATAGTCACTGGTATACAAATATAAATATAAATCTATCTCGACCTCTTTAAAAAACATCAAAAGCGATATTTTGCTAGTCAATAGTAAATCTAAAAGGCAGGTTTGAATGTTTATCGGCTTTTTATTGGAAAACTACTATCTACTGTAGATGGGTCTTAAATTTAATTTGACAGTGATTTTGTACTTATTTAAGTATAAATATTATGCAAAGACGAATTTATTTTCTAATACAAAATCTTAATTTTCACTTATTATCCTTATCACAACCCAAATTAGGCCCCGCGCAGTCAGTTTCGCATAGGGCCCGCAATCTGTAGGACCGGCCCTGGGTACAGATAACATCTAGAGATCTACAAAATACATATTTTTTAACTTACTTCAAATGTTATAAAAGCCTGTTCATTCTAAAAGATGGGCTGCTGATGTTAGCGTGAGAACACATCTTGACTCAAGTCTTGACTCACTGAAGTGTTTCTAAGGAAACAAGTAGCCTACATGTTATGAAGTGTTGTTGTCCAAACTGTGTACCTAGCGGGTTTCACGCACCCATCCCTTGTGTTGTTGGTCTTGACACCATTGCCGTGCGTGTGTAGCGGTATCCCGGAACTTAAGAATAACTTAGTAGCGTACACAATTGTTCAGGTTGTCACCGACCTACCGCTTCTCCCCCGTTTTCCTCCATGGGGCAGTTTAAGAAATAGTTTTGTCACATAACAACGGGATCTAGATCAAGATCTTTATATCTTTAATTTTTTTTTCGCCAGCTCGTTCTCTCCCCTTCGCTTTTTCTTACCACCTGTGTTTTTTTTTAAAGCTTTCTCTTTCGATAATACCATTCAGTCTCTTTTTCCCCATTTCTCTCTCTCTCTTTCTCTCCACTATTTCTCTCATATTCTTCCTTTCTATTTTTATTTGGCACTCTCTTCTCTTTCTCAATCATTCTCTTTTCTCAATCATTCTCTTTTCTCAATCATTCTCTTTTCTCAATCATTCTCTTTTCTCAATCATTCTCTTTTCTCAATCATTCTCTTTTCTCTATCATTCTCTTTTCTCAATCATTCTCTTTTTTTTAGCCTCATTTTTACCTTTCTCTCTTCAGTATTTCATTCTCCCTCTTTCAACAAATACCTACTTTGTTTCTTCTCTATTTTTCTCTCTCCTCCCTCACTGCCTGGTCGTGCGGTTTGCGCGCTGGACTGTCGTTCGGATTTATCGACGGTCGAGGGTTCAAACCCTGCCCGCTCCCATGCCCCGTCGTCCTGCGGGAGGTTTGGACTAGGAAGTAAACTATCTTCAACTCTGAAGGAACATCCGAAACATGTAAAACATTTTACAAACAAACAACTCTCTCCCTCTCTTTGTTTTCAGTATAAATATATTCAGCATTGTTTTTTTTCTTAAGCTTTTATATCTTATCTTATTTATTACTGACGTTACTTCAACAAAGCAGATAATTACGTCCAACGCATTTCATGTGTCAATCTAGACACGCATGTTAATCAATGACTTATTCTCTGCTAATTCGTTGATTTCCCTGGCTGATTCAGGCAACCCATTCTCTAATGGCACTAGGGAAGAAGGAGCACTTGTACAGAATTGTCCTACCATATGGAACTAGGAATTTGCCTTTATCTATGTGTCTTTCTGAGTATTTTATTAGGTTTTGTTTGTGGATATCAAATCTAGAGACACAGTAGGCCCTAACAAAGATAATATTGTTTATGTGTTGTTGTTTTATACCGTTTTATATTTCATTGCATATAAGGGTTCCAGTCTTCATTATTTCAAACACAAAATAGTTGGGAACACATTGTGGCTTTGAGAGTATTGTGCTTCAGAATCCTTAATGTCTCTCATGGCAATTTAAGATCCACAATGATGAGATCTGGTCAACAAGACGCAAATATTTTAGTTTTTCATCTATGCCGGAAAAAAAAAAGCTTTTTGATGTAACCAGCAGCCTAACTATTCCAGGGTACAGATTCGACGAAAGGACGTCTTGATTTATGCACTTCTTAGATTCAGCTCTGTAGAATCAAATTTTCTAATCTTTCAGTTTTTATCTCAATTTAGAAAAAAAAATTAGTTGGCAGTATTGAAGTTTTAAATTTTCGTTTTTGACATCGTTTTGTTGGTCGTGAGAATCCTGAATGTTTGATTTGCAAGTTTCTGACCTTCAAGAAGTAAAGACAATCACGCCCTAGTCCATAACCTCTTGCAGTTAAGCAGGGTTCGAGTCCGGGATCACCGAGACAACAGTCTGGAGGGCATTCCACTCGACCAGACATACAGAAGGACGTGATCATTTTCTTTTTGAAGTAACGTCTGTATGATATAAGATAAAGACACTGTCATTAATATGAAGCAGGGAACACGAACATGAGCTCGTGAGGGCTACCAGAGTTGTAAGCAAATATTTCACGCGATCTTAATGACAATCATGATAGCACCCAATCCTTGTCCATCATGTCTTCTCTTGCCGTAAGACCGTCTTCATGGAAGCCTTTTTTACTTGGAAGAATTGAAAGGGGGAACGAGAATTAACTCTTCCTCTCCTAATCGACGATACCATCGTTGATTTTGACCTCATTAAATTAAATTAATGTTCAAGTTTTTAAACTTGACTTTGAAGTACATAAAAAAGAGCTTGCATTTCCCTTTAATTCTATACCAAAACACAACATGTTCTGATAACAAACAACAAAGCCCAATCATAACAGGTTAGTGAAACATTAATGAGCAAATGAAGAATTCCTTCGAAACGTGGAAAAATAATTACGGAGAGAAAGAGTTAAGGATTTGATATCCCATAAGTCATCTCGATTTCATGAGCTTCCAGTACACAGAGCTATGAAGAAAGAAAAAAAAAAGGCTTCTTTCATTAATAAAATTCCATTTTCAAAAGGGCATTCGCCTCAACTCTTTACTAACAGTTTTCTGACCTACTGGACAGCAAGACTCCGTCAGGGGGCAGTACTATAACAACATAGTGAACTACCGTGGTCTCCCTAACACGAATGTGTTTTCTCTTAGCAGACTGTAAATCAGGGGTTCTCAACCTATGGGTCGCGACCCCTTGGGGGCCGATTGACGATTTGCCAGGAGTCGCCTAAGACCATCGAAAATATGGATTGTTATTGTCTATTCTTCTATTGCTGTATGTGTGTGTGTGGGAGGGGGGTCGCGTCAGAGTGTTGGATTGTAAAAAGGGGTCGCCGAGCTTAAAAGGTTGAGAACCGCTGCTGTAAATGATTCTATTGCTACCCGCGCGTTCCCATTGGTTGTGGTTTTGCCATTTGCTCTAAGTCTCTGTGGTTATTAACCAGCTTACTATTACCACTAAGTAAAACCACAAGTCTTCCTTTCTCAAGGATAAACATTAGGATTTTTATGAATGCATGTATCGGCGTTTATATGTAAGCCCCTACACACAAATATTTGGCTACATCTTACTGGTGCGCCTCTAGCTTGGCCAACACTTTGTTAGTTGTTAAAATTTAGTGTTAAGGTAGTCTAGGCCTGTGTATCGTTGACTTCTTTGAGTACATTGCGCGAAATAAAAGTAAAACTAAGTTGAAATTGCTGACATCTGGCAGTAGTTCGATGGTCTTTTATTTTCATAGCGAGCGCACAGAGCTTCATAAATTGTCACACATACCTTTTTTTTTTTTGTATTTATGGGATCACTATATATTTGTGGATTTATTCAAAAACAGTTTGGAGTTGAGTGGAAAATTGCATGAGCTACATCCGACGCTAAAAATGATTAGCCTACATTACAAAATAATATTTTATTACATCTTATCTTATCTTACATAATACAGACGTTACTTCAAAATACATCAAGCTTATTTAGATTCATTTGTGTAGAGTTTGAGGACTAGCTGATAGAATTTTTACAAGTATGATATAAAGTATGGTGTAACGATTTGATAGTATTTCAACAACTTTATTTTCAGCACAAAAAAACACAACCTTTTAAACGTATAGAAACTTATTCAGCTACTTAATTACCGTGAAAATTACCGTCAATGCTTAAAATATGTCTGCTTTTGAATAAGATTTTTCGTTCCACGCTGGATGTCCACCCTTAATGGATATCCTAAAAAAAAAAATAGTGTACGGATAAAAAAAAATAAATGAGGTCTTCGTACTTCACCACCATCCCACCAGCGACGCCACTGTTTAGATATATGCAACATTCACCCCTTTCTCAATGCCTTGGCCTGTGTCTTACACTTAGGCTAATGAGGGTGGTTGTGTTATTTAACCCCCTCCCACCAGCGACGGCACTGTTTAGATAGATGCAACATTCACCCCTTTCTCAAAGCCTTGGCCTGTGTCTTACACTTAGGCTAATGAGGGTGGTTGCGTTACTCATCAATTAAAAAGTTTATAGTTTAATTACACACTCCACATCTGTATAGTCACCTAACAGCAAGGCGTGTAATGCACGGCGAATTGATTGACGTCACAGTTAGATAAATTTGTTTAGTGTTAACATCCGTTAAACCGTCATGGATGGCAGCAACACTGACCTGCAATGTCGCAACCTGTGGGCTGTGGAGACCGATAGCTCGTTGCCACGTCACAGGACGTGGCAACAAGATATTGGTTTCCACTGCTCTCAGTGTTGAGGCCTACTATAGAGCAGGTCAGTGTTGAGGCCTACTATAGAGCAGGTCAGTGTTGAGGCCTACTATAGAGCAGGTCAGTGTTGAGGCCTACTATAGAGCAGGTCAGTGTTGAGGCCTACTATAAAGCAGGTCAATGTTGAGGCCTACTATAAAGCAGGTCAGTGTTGAGGCCTACTATAGAGCAGGTCAGTGTTGAGGCCTACTATAAAGCAGGTCAGTGTTGAGGCCTACTATAAAGCAGGTCAGTGTTGAGGCCTACTATAAAGCAGGTCAGTGTTGAGGCCTACTATAAAGCAGGTCAGTGTTGAGGCCTAATATAGAGCAGGTCAGTGTTGAGGCCTACTATAAAGCAGGTCAGTGTTGAGGCCTACTATAGAGCAAGTCAGTGTTGATGCCTACTATAGAGCAGGTCAGTGTTGAGGCCTACTATAGAGCAGGTCAGTGTTGAGGCCTACTATAGAGCAGGTCAGTGTTGAGGCCTTCTATAGAGCAGGTCAGTGTTGAGGCCTAGTATAAAGCAGGTCAGTGTTGAGGCCTACTATAAAGCAGGTCAGTGTTGAGGCCTACTATAGAGCAGGTCAGTGTTGAGGCCTACTATAGAGCAGGTCAGTGTTGAGGCCTACTATAGAGCAGGTCAGTGTTGAGGCCTACTATAGAGCAGGTCAGTGTTGAGGCCTACTATAGAGCAGGTCAGTGTTGAGGCCTACTATAGAGCAGGTCAGTGTTGAGGCCTACTATAGAGCAGGTCAGTGTTGAGGCCTACTATAGAGCAGGTCAGTGTTGAGGCCTACTATAGAGCAGGTCAGTGTTGAGGCCTACTATAGAGCAGGTCAGTGTTGAGGCCTACTATAAAGCAGGTTAGTGTTGAGGCCTACTATAGAGCAGGTCAGTGTTGAGGCCTACTATAGAGCAGGTCAGTGTTGAGGCCTACTATAGAGCAGGTCAGTGTTGAGGCCTACTATAGAGCAGGTCAGTGTTGAGGCCTACTATAGAGCAGGTCAGTGTTGAGGCCTACTATAGAGCAGGTCAGTGTTGAGGCCTACTATAGAGCAGGTCAGTGTTGAGGCCTACTATAAAGTAGGTCAGTGCTGGGGCCTACTAAAAACTTTTATTTATGCCAGTTAATGATGTGGTGATAGTCTTCTATCGTGACCAGCGCCGTATCAGTTCCTTCTGAGGCCCTAAGATAACAACTACATTTTTTAATGAAATATATAAAATAATATTCTGTTCAAAACTACCAGACATAGATACAGGTCTAAAATATTTATTTCAATCTATAGTGAACTTCGGCTATTAATATATTTAGTAAGCATTTCTTTTTTCAGTACATGTTTTCGTAACACTTTGTTCTCTCTATTGATCGATAATCGACGACAGTTTAAAATTTGCATCTAGTTTGCACTGTAATTAAACTAATGTTTATAGTGTAGTATAGATAGGATAGAAGACTCACAAGTAAAGTAGCAATTATACATAAAACACTAAACCATAATCTTCAAATTCAAAAACAAATTTTATTTAAAATTATCAGAAAGACACAAAGATAAAGGCACATTCCTCGTTCCATATGCTAGGACAATTGTGTACAGATGCTCCTTCTTCCCTAGTGCTATTAGAGCATGGAATGGGTTGCCTGAGCTAGCCAGGAAAACCAGTGACTTGGCAGAATTTAAGTCATTGGTTAATATGCATAACTAAATGCATGACGCGTCGGACTTAATCATCTTCTTTTTTGAAGTAACGTCTGTATTATATAAGATAAAATATTTGACTACAAGTGTACGTCGCTCTTTTTACAAAATACGATTCGTGTTCAAAGCATCACAAACACTGGATTTAAAAATTAAAAGGCTTGGTTTGATTTTCTCTAAAACCATCCCTTGCATCATGGTGGAAGGTCCTTGTGATGAGATCCTTATTGAACGAAGGGAAGATATAAATTGTGTTCCTGATACAGATCTATTTGTTTCCAATGTTAAGTTTACCATGGTCCTCACATTGTCAACATTGTCTTCAAGACAGAATGTGACAGTAGGCTGATAGGTTCAAACCTAGAAATATGAATTTAGACTTAGACAATTCCAAGATCTTACCTCTCTCTCTCTTTCTCTCTCTCTCTCTCTTTCTCTCTCTCTCTTTCTTTCTCTCTTTCTCTCTCTCTTTCTCTCTCTCTCTCTCTTTCTCTCTCTCTCTTTCTCTCTCTCTCTTTCTCTCTCTCTCTCGTTCTCTCTCTCTCTCTCTCTCAACTTGTTCACAATATTTATAGGCCTTTGAAAAAACAATCTTGTTCTGTATTCTTACTAACAAACAAACAACTTGTTATTTGCATATAGAGAAAAATGTATTTTACATATAATATTTTTATTTGTTTGTTTCATTGAGTCTATAAGTTCCTTTTGTTTTTTTGTCATCCCTTCGTCACGCCTGATTGTTTCTAAACTATCCTCTTCAGACATGTACTTGAGGTGCACGTTAAGTAACTCGGTACAGTGTCACAGACAGACAATACAACCCCAAACTCTAGCCCACTTCCTGCACCAAGGATGGGCCATGGGATTACGTTGTGAACTGCACCACACCTTCAAGGTGAATTGACCCCCACCCCCTCCTCCTCCTTCTTCCTAATCTTTAGAGTTTAGACAATCTTACAACACCATCACAAAAGAATGGGAGGAAAAGCAGAATGAAGATGTGTCAGGTTGAGAGAGAGAGTGATTATCACTGTTCAGCAATGTTGCCTTTGGATTTATGTCTAAGAGACGTTTCTGCAGGACAGACAGACGGACACTCATTGTGGCTGCGTTATTAAAGATTAGAGACATTTTCATTTCTTCGACTGCAGTATCTTTATATGAATCATCTGAATAGTGAAACTTTTCTTCGACACGTTCATGGTCTCCTTTGGTTTCAGTGCTCTTATCAGGTTTCTTCTTAAATAATAAGGATGATGAAATAAAACTACCCTAAACTACTACTTCCTGAGAGTAACGCGGCACTAGTCAGCGCTACTCCTTGAAATTGAGAGTAACCCCGCATGGAAAGTGTTAATAACCTGTGTGGAATACACGCCACAGGGTCACCGACTTATATAACAACGTGAAAAGCAAGATTACATGACAGTGACCTAATATTTTATTTATTTAAAAAAAAAATTTCGTTCACTCATTTAGGCCCCCCCCCCTCAAGTGGGGGCCCGGGGGGATCTTCAAACTCTCCCCCCTCCCTAGCTACGCCACTGTTTAAGTATAAAACATTGTGTTCTTAAAGAGCTTCTTGATCTTGGGCACGATGTTGAATTAAATTCTATATCCGGTATGGAGTCACGCTAGTTTCTATAGTAATTGCAACTGAAGAAAAGTATGCTTCTCAAAGATTGTTGTAAGTAGTCCCCCCTTTCAGACCATGTAATCTATGGGGCAGATGAATATTTCATCTGTTTCTGATAACGAGGGTGTCATGTGGCCAGCACAACGACCAACCGCCTTTACTTTTTCACAACTAATGTCAGGTGCCCATTAGAGCTGCGTGGACTTTAAGAGATCCCGAAATTAAAAATCCTTGTTTTTTTACCAGGATTCAAACCCTGACCCCTCTTTTTGGAAGTCAAGCTCTTTACCACTCAGCCACCGCGCCTCCTTCTCACAGATTGTATGAAACTGAAGCAAAAATAAAAACGAGCAGCCTGTTGTAACTCTTTCTCTCTGTAATTTTTTTTTCACATTCTGATGGAACTCTTCAATTGGCTCATTACTATTTCACTACCATGTTATGATTAAGCTTCAATAAAAAATTTTGTTTGTTATCAAAAATATTTTAGTTGGTATAGAGTTAAAGGGGAATGCATGCTCTTTTTATATAACACAAAGTAAAGTTTATTAAAATTAAACATAAATTTAATTACATGAGGTCAAATCAACGATAGTATCCTCAATTAGGAGAGAAAGAGTTAAAATATTGTGGTACTCTCCAGAAATCACTTACTGGCTGATCTTTTATTGTATCTTTGTTTAAAATTAGAGTCAGAATCTAGAACAGTTCAAAGTTCATGGTGATTTTGTAGAATTTATTTTGTTACCAAGAATTTTCTTTTTCTTTTCTGCTTTTACTTAGAGATTAATTTTCACGTCAAGGCCTGCTAGTTAATAATTCCAGTAGTTCGTGGAACACATAGTCAGGCCTCGAGGTACACTAGGGTTACGCGGAACTCAGTTCGGGAAACACTGGTTTAGTTCATCCTTCAACTACCCGTCTTGTTTGAGTATCTGGCTTTGTATACTTAAGTGTTTAAAGTGGGGGCTATGTCCAGTCCTTTGATGAGTAACTGTCTACCCAGTGACAAGTCTCTGACAAGAGATACACAACAAACGAATGTTCCCATATGACTTAAGTAACAGCATAAGTAGAGGCACTTCAGGACAAAGCTCTCAAAAAGTAAAGTAGCAATAACAGTGAGCCATAACTTACAGATACAAAAAAAAACACGAAATCTAACCAAAAAAAATACTCAGAAAGATGCAAAGATAATGGCATATTTCTTTATTCAATATGCTAGGACAATTTCGCAAAAGTGCTCCTTCTTCCCAAGAGTCTTCTTATCTTATATATGATGTTACTTCAAAAAAGAAGATGATTACGTCCTACGCGTCATGCATTTAGTCATGCATATTAACCAATGACTTAAATTCTGTCAAGTCACTGGTTTTCCTGGCTAGCTCAGGCAACCCATTCCATGCCCTAATAGCACTAGGGAAGAAGGAGTATTTGTACAAATTTGTCCTAGCATATGGAACGAGGAATGTGCCTTTATCTTTGTGTCTTTCTGAGTATTTTATTAAATTTTGTTTTTGTTTAGAACACGGTACGGGTTGCCTGAATCAGCCAGTAAAACCAATGACCTAGTAGTATCTAATTAACAGACACGACTACATTGACGCATGGAGACACGTTGGACGTAAGTATCTTCTCTGTTGAAGGAACGTCTGTGATCTTTAAAATGAGAAATGTGTTTGTGGTGACTTAACTAATGACTAAATGCGAAATTAACAGTAAGGGTGACTTGCAATATCCTTAATTATGACTGTTTTTTAATGCGCAGTTTTGCAATATAATTTATTTGTATTTGTATTTGTTCTTTGGACGGGGTGCAATAGTTGTCAGCAAGAAATCTATAATATGACGTCCTGCAATAACATTACTGTTGTGTTATACTGAAAATTAACAGGATATAACACCGATAATGAATAATGTAATGATGTAGTGTTACACTTCAGATTAATTCATTTCTTATATTTGAGGTAGGTGTGCAGGGGAAGTAACGGGCCATCACTACTGGTTCTTACCTGCAAATATATGACCCAATAGCTGGGTTAAGCTTGGATGTATAAAAAAAAACCAAGTATCTAAGAATGACTTAGAGTCAGTTGGTGAGACTCGCCCAAGCCCGGGACGCCTGGTGAAGCTTGGTGGTGGCCCATACCCGGAGGAATTCCAGCTACCCGTCGCCTCAGCGTGGCGCCTCCGGTGGAAACGTCTAGTGGTGGAAACTAGATAGGCTAAGTACGAGTAGCGAACCAGGCCCGGCCGGGTATCCCTGGGTGAGCTTTTGTTGTTGTTTTTTTCTCTCACTCGGGGTTGGGATGGAAAAAACGCCCGGAACCCAGTCCAAAAAGTCCGCCACGCCGTTCCACAAGTGGGCCGTCATCAGTATCCCGTTAGCTGGAGTGACGGTCTTTGCACGGAACAGTGGCGGTTACAGTATAGGAATATGAGACAAGCTCCCCGAAGTCAGCACTGTTCTCGGCCACTTATAAACGAGTGGGGCCCAGGAACGGAGACGGTGCGCTGTGTACACGGCACGGTCCGGCCTGGCCCAGTCTACCGATATGACCGTCTACTGTTGGGAGCCCTCAGACAGGACAGGGGTGAAGAGCCCCATGTCTAGGCCTGGTGGTTGGATAAAAGCCTTTCTAACCTCCAACGGGGTAATGGTGCCGGCGCCCTACTGCACTTCGCTGAAGGTGGCCTATACACTAGATGGAAGTACAGGCGTGTTGGTTTATAATGTATTTAGTTATCTTATTATACTTACATTTTAGATTTATAAAATGAAAGATATTTTGTTGCATCTACACAGCAAAAAAAAAAAAAAGAATAAATTGTGTGCGAACCGTTGAACGTAAACAAATGTTTTATGTGTATTCAAAATTTCTCTCCTAAGGGGAGTAATAAATAAGACGATCAACACAAAGTTCGTCCATCCTGATACGAGGGTGACCCCTTTGGTTATCCTTGTGGATGAGGGCCTTGCAGTTGTCAACCCTTGCTCTATGAAATTTGAGATCCCCTGTAACTGTGCCATCTTTCTCCCTTGTTTACTTTTTTTTTTTTTGTGTGCATCACTGGCGTCAATGTAGAGTTTTATTGTAGAGCCTAGTGATTATTATTGTTATTATTTTACATCAAAGAAAACTTTATGACATCATCACCGGAAGTGAATTTTTCAATTAGATGTGTCAATACGATCCGAGTATGAACATGCAACAGCTGAAGATGATCAAAAAAGGATAGATTGTTAGAGAATTGATTTTATCTTTGTATCAATTCTAGGTTGTGTATACGTTCAAGGTATTTCAGAGTCTTAGAGAGTTGATTTCATCTTTGTATCAATTCTAGGTTGTGTATATGTTCAAGATATTTCAGAGTCTTAGAGAATTGATTTTATCTTTGTATCAATTCTAGGTTATGTATACGTTCAAGATATTTCAGAGTCTTAGAGAGTCGATTTTATCTTTGTATCAGTTCTAGGTTGTGTATATGTTCAAGATATTTCAGAGTCTTAGAGAGTTGATTTTATCTTTGTATAAGTTCTAGTTTGTGTATACGTTCAAGGTATTTCAGAGTCTTAGAGAGTTGATTTCATCTTTGTATAAGTTCTAGTTTGTGTATACGTTCAAGATATTTCAGAGTCTTAGAGAGTTGATTTGATCTTTGTATCAGTTCTAGGTTGTGTATACGTTCAAGATATTTCAGTCTTAGAGAGTTGATTTGATCTTTGTATCTGTTCTAGGTTGTGTATACGTTCAAGATATTTCAGAGTCTTAGAGAATTGATTTTATCTTTGTAACAGTTCTAGGTTATGTATACGTTCAATATATTTTTAAGAGTCTTAGAGAGTTGATTTCATCTTTGTATCAATTGTAGGTTGTGTATACGTTCAAGGTATTTCAGAGTCTTAGAGAGTTGATTTTATCTTTGTATCAGTTCTAGATTGTGTATAAGTTAAAGTTACTGATCTTTCTATTGTTAGTTGGACACGCTTCCTAGCCTCAACTGAAGTCAAACTTTGTAAGATGAAAAGAATAGGACCATAGAGAATCAAAAAGGATCCCCAGGTGGGGTGCCATATGGAACTGAATTCATTCAAAACCGCCACAATCTCTTATATGTATGACACGAGGAGACGCGAAGGACTTAATTATCTAATCATTCTTTTTTTTTTGTGTCATCATTTTTAGCGCGCGCTTGTTATTACTGTATCTCTTTTTGAGGGGATTTGTTTCTTTTATTTTAAAGTCGGTTTCGTTTTTAACTTTTTGGAACAAGAGGATTTTGAGGTTGGGGAGAAATGGCTTAATGGTAACCAAATTGCATGCTACGCAATAGATTGTGTACTTTGGAAGACCCATATATTACTCCAGTTGTCTCTTCTAGAAACCAATTTTATCAATAACATAATTAATAAAAAATGAAAACAGAAATTTCACTTGAAGATTTTTGTCATATTTATAAATCACAATCGCCATGACCACATAGACTTCCCTGGGACTAACCGTGTCGCACGTATGGCCTGGGCAGCAAATAAATACAAATAAAACGTAATTTATGAATGGTATTACATTTTTACATTTGTATTAATTCACAAACATCATCTCAAGTCAACAGACTCACAACCTTCTCAACACAAGTGACAATCTCTCAACTATATTGAAAAAAAAAAATTAAACAACAGCTGCTATTGTATAATAATATTAATGAAAGCAACATCAGGGAATAGCTTTTTAGGCGCAATGTTATATTTAAAAGGTGTTTAGTATTCATTGAACTAGGCCTACTGCTGCTACTTAGTGTACTAATGGTTATAACGATAAAATACGCTGAAATGCGGGGATATAGAAGAGTGGACCGACTGCAAACAAAATTCAAAATGTTGTAGTTTTGTAGATAGAGCGTATTTGGGTCACCACTGTCGAGCTTCAACATTGATCCATCAACATCTGGCTTCAGCCCATGGCTTGATAAAAGTCTACAAATAACACATCACGATCATAGACTTACTATTAGAGCTACTGAAGTACAGTTAATACCTACGCAATTGTGACTGGCCTATTTAGAAAGACCTGGCGTCTTTTTTTTTTACTAACAAAAAATAGTGTAATAACTAGACTACATGTACTGACACAATTTTAAAAAAGCTGACCTATACAAAATAATGACAACTGTCCTTAGCTTCAGTCTCTAACTGCAAAAAATTTAATTGCTTTATTGCATAGTATGAGATCTGGACATACACGATTCTTAATTACATATGTAACGTTTAAATCATGGAACCGGATTTTTTTTTACAAAGCTTATATCAGCTCACTGTGCCAGTCTGTCTGTCTGTCTAGTAAAATGTTTGTACACGTTATTTCTCCCACACCTAATCTCGAATCAAGCTGAAATTTTGCACAATTATTTCTTTTACCTAACAACACAAGATTCAATATAAAAAAAAAAAACCAATTAGTTAATTAACTATTTGTAATTACTTTTCTTTAGTTTGGTATCTTGAACAAAGGATAGAAATCGTCTTGACAGATGTGGCGGTAAGTTGAATTAGTCCCCTTGTTAACTCTTGAGCCCTGAGTGAACATTTTTTTTATGCATTTAGAAAGCGATGATGTAAACATTCACAAAGATTACATCTTCTTCCCTCCCCTTTCACAACTGGTCCAGACAAGTGTTAGGATCATAGCACTTTGAGACATCTATAAGTTAAACAAAAACAATTGATACAAATATTTTTAATCGCACATATTTATTAAGTCAATTATACTATAATTACATTATAGATCAAACTAATTGAATCAACTACACTTAATATAAGGTTTTTTAAAAAGTATCTTTTATGTTTTTCTTGTTTTGAATATCCACACTAGATGTATGTAAATTAACTCTTTCTCTCCGTAATTATTTACCACATTCTAGTGGAATCAACGCTGGTATCGTCAGTTAGGAGAGAAAGAGTTAAGGTCTATATGAGCTTGGACAAGCAATGACCGCTGGTCGTTATGGTGGCTTTCTTAACACCTCCGTTTGCTTATAATCATCAAAAACTCTTATCTGCCCAATAGACTAATATGGTGGCTGTCTGGTCGTGTGGTATCTGCTTCGGACTGTTGTCACGAAAGGTCCAAGTTCCAACCCTTTCCTCTGCAATCCCCTGACGTCATGCAGAAGGACGTTAAAGAAGGCCTCAACAGTGACTTGCAATGTCGCAAACCTGTGGGCAGTGGAGACAAATAGCTCGTTGCCACGCCGTACAGACCTGTGACGTGGCAACGGGCTATTGGTCTAAACGACCCACAGGTTGTGACGTTGCAGGTCAATGTTCAGGCCTTCTATGACGACTGGTCTCGCAGTAACTTATAAAACAAAACAAAACAAAACATATCGGAGTGGACTAACTAGCATTTGTGATTAAAGCCAAAGCTTAAATGACGATAGGTTCTGAAAATATCCCTTAGCATTTAGCAACAAAAAAAAAATTGAGATTAGTTTATAAAACTTAATTTTTTTAACGCCTCTAATGTTAAAAACCGTTATCCTTTCAGACCTTGTGATAAGTTTTTGTGGCCTGCGGTTAACGAGGGAGGCATGTGGCCAGCACAAAGACCAACCGCCTTTTCTCCAACTAATGTCAGGTACCCATCAGAGCTGGGTGAACTCAAAGGCGCCCAAAGATCCCGAAATTAAAAATCCCAGACTTCACCAGGATTCAAACCTGGTTCAGAAGCCAAACGCCTTACCGCTCAGCCACCGCGCCTCTAATGTTACGTAACTATAATTAGGCTATTTTTATGGCATACATGCGTTTAACCAAAATGTAAGGTATTAAAAATGACAATCCCATTTAATCAAAGTAGTTTTTGAAACAAGTTGTTCTTTGCATCTTAGAACAGCTGATTCTGTTTCTTAACAATCTCAAAACAATGCTGCACTATTTCTAGTTTTATCTAAACCCCGTATTATTGGCACGACCAGGACAGGCAGTTGTCTTTTATCAACAAGTTGACTTGTGCGGTTGTTGTTACGTCACAATCGTTGGTTGCAGTTGGCTGTGTCCAAACGAAAATGGCGCTGTGAATATAACAATAAAAAAACTTATAGAAGGAAATGAAAATGTTGGCTGCCACCAGGGCCGGACTTAGGCCACTGCAACCTATGCGGTCGCAGTGGGCCCCGCACTTTCATAGGCCCCGCGCTAATTCTAGGGGTAAATTATTACATTTAAAACATTATAACTTATATATAATAATATGTTTTGCGCGGCATCCTGATTTTCCAAGGGTTAGTGGAAACCTATTGTAATTGCAAAATATACCAAAAAGTTCTGGAAATCTCCTGAAATTAAAAATCTTCTGAAAGCTCATAAAGATCTCTTGAAAAATAGACAAAATTGTCATTTTGGGGTGCCGATCCTACGCGCGATAAAATAAAAACTGCATTGTCAGCTTTCATTTAATAAAAATTTATTGTAAAGACGAATGCATTTTCTAATACTAATCTTAATGTTGACTTTATGCTTATCACTACCCAGACTAGGCCCCGCGTAATCCGTTTCGCATAGGGCCCCGTAATTGCTAGGACCGGCCCTGGCTGCCACCAATTGTAAAAGCTGCTTCGTTATGACATATAAGTAAAAAATACAATATTGATAGTTTATGCTCAGATGAAAATTCAAAGTCACCCTGCGTATCCGAATAAGTTACTATAGATACATACATGCTTATTTTATTTTAATTAGAATTAAAGATATGTTCATCCAGTTTCCACACTGTAGGCAAGTTAGAAGAGTTATTGAACGCTTAAAAAATTTGAATCTTTTGCACGGAACAAATAAGTAAGCTTATAACTGGGACAAAGCCTCAGCTTTGAAAATTGCAACAGCTTGTCGATGTTCTGAGCATATAATTCAATTCTAAATCTACGAGTTAGACGGTAATGGGTTAACAATAACAAAAAAAAAGTAAAGTTCGCCATTCAGACTTTGGGATCAATAGAGATAGATATAAAGGTCTTCCGTTTTTATGCCCCTCGGTTAACTAGGGTGTCATGTGACCAGCACGGGACAGGTCAGGTACATTAGAGCTGGCTGGACTCAGGGGTGCCCGAAATTAAAAGTCCAAGTCTTCACCAGGAGTCGAACATGGGAATAAAACGTGACATGCCATTAGTTTAGATCATTTATGACTCACCAGGAAACTTTATTCAGATTGATGCCCATCCTACAGTCTGTGGGCCGATTCAGGCCTTTAGAAGTCAGGTTCCACTGGACAGCCCGTTCTCGTCGACACACTTCGGAAATTTATTTGGCCCATAGGCAAAAAAAAAAAAAAAGTTGGGAACATTAAGCTGGTGACAAAGTGGTAAAGCACTTCGCTTCCAAACCAAAGGGTTTCGAGTTCGAGTCTCGATGAAGATAAGGATTTTAAGCTTTGAGATTTTTTTTTTTATTTTGGACTCCCAAACTCAAATGGTTTCCTTGAAGAAGTAAATTGGTTTGTCATTGTACTTGGCATATAACACCCTCATTGATCATGAGATTTAAATCATTCGCCCTCATAGTTGATGAGGATACAATACCTGTTATTATACCACTAACATTGACGTGTTCAACATTGACTTACCTTTCACCTGCGCGATATGGTCACACAGCTCCCCTTCCCAGCCAGGTGGGCAGTTACAGAAGGCGATGTCCATCAAAGAGTTAAGATCTCTGGCCACGCTGCAGCTGCCATGAACACAGCGCAGTGTACAGGGCACTTGGCAGTACACACCGTACCAACCAGGCTCACACTCACAGTATAACATGTCAATACAAAAGTAAGGATCTGTACACCTGGGACAAGAAAGAATCAGACGTAAACTTTGTGTATAACAATTTCCGTCGATCTGATCAACAGTAGTAGAACAGGTAGACTCACTAGCGGATCCAGAACTTTGGAGAGGGGGGGGGGGCTATTTTTTCAAAACCCTAACCAGGGCCGGCCCTAGCATTTGCGGGGCCCTATGCGAAACGGATCGCGCGGGGCCTAGTCTGGGTAGGGATAAGCATAATGTCAAAATTATTTTTTTTTAATTAGAAAATAGGCCTACTTTCGTCTTAGCAATAAATTTTTATCAAATGAAAGCTCGCAATGCCACTTTTTATTTATTGGCGCCCCAAAATGTCAATTTCGTCTATTCTTCAGGAGATTTGAATAAATTCAAAAAAAGTTCAGAACTTTATCGTATATTTTGCCTTTTCATGAGATTTCCTTGAGGCCCTGGAAAATCAGGAGGTCGCGAAAACCCTGTTTTATATACGTTATAATGGTTTAATTTAATGGGAAGCGTGGTCGAGAGGCCAAGTGCGCTTGAACTTGGCTTGGCTACCTAGAAGGGGGCTGGAGGTTCGAGGTTCGACACCCGACTCGGGCAGAGTTGTGTTTACTGAGCGTCTAAAGAGGAAAACCAACTCCTAGATACCCCCTCCCCCCCACTGGTCCACAAATGAGATTGGACCAAAAGCGCTCTGAGCATGCTATAATATAAGCATGAATGTAGCGCTATATAAAAGCTATAATAATAATAATGTACACTTAGAATTAGCGCGGGGCCTGCGACAGCATAGGCCCTGACCCTAACGCCCAGTAAACCCTAGCCCTAGCGTACAGAAAATATATAATATATATATTTTTTTTTAAAAGCAGTGTTTCTCGACCTTCAGCGAAAAAAGCACTCAAAAAAGTATTGTTGAGGCCTTTCTCTAGACAGCTAGGTAGTTTAGGGGAGCGCTGGAATCAGGGGCACCCTTAAAATCCCAAAATTAAAAATCCTAGTCTTTACCGAGATTTGAATCAGGGACTTCTCCGTTCAGAAGCCAAGCGCTTTACCACTCGGCCACCGCGATCCCGAGGTACTTAGACTTTTTGTCCGATTCCAGTTTGTTTTAAGCTCGGCTGGTTCCTGAAGAATGTCTCGTCCTAATGACCTAATGAGCACCTAAGGTCAAACTGACTTCAAGTAGCTCACAGGCCACAGCTTAGCGAAGCAAGAGACCAAGTGAGCAATTTTATTTGTTTTGCCACAAGCACAAGTAATACAAAGGCAGTTAAAATCACAAATAATAATAGAAAACATATTATCAAGATGAAAATAAATGAAAAGTTATAATAAGGAAATTGGTAAAATAAATTATAAGTATAACAACAATACCGCGATTCACAGTGTAATGGTTATCTAGCTTCAGTGTCATCAGTGTATATATAACAATGAGATGCCCCTGTACCTTAGAGAACTAATTACTCCTGCGCTCAATGGACTCAACGCTTTTAGTGGTGCCACGTTTCTCCCTCAAAAGCTACGGTCTGCGGCTTTTTCAGTGCACGGACCAAAGGTTTATAACTCACTCCCCATTGATCTCAGACAGACAACATGCTATACCACTTTTAAGAAGAACATTAAGACCTACTTGTTTAAAACTTTTTTAGATTAGTTTATAACCCCGGCTGTCGTGTTTGTGTTTGTGATGTTATTACAGCGCCTTGAGCCTACATTTTGTTTGTTAACAGCGCTTTATAAATAAATTATTATTATTATAATTATTATTATTCTAATAAATAATTCAAACCATCAACATAGCAACATAGCAAACGTTACTTCTAAAGAGAATATTTTTTTAAATTCACTTTCCAAAAGATACATTGCATTAAAAATAAATAAATTATGGTATCACAACAACAAATGCAGGAACTTTTGTTCAGAATTGTTCATAGTTCTCGGTTTACTTTTCTTGTCCCTTTTCCAGCCCTAGACATACAAGCCAGATGGGATTTCATGTCAAACGAAAAGCATGATCTTCTGAGTTTTGAAGATCAGTGTCTTTATTTACTAAGTAGTAAAGTCCAACAGTTCTAGGACACATACACACACAGAAGTAGTCGCAGATGTATACAGGAGCAGCAGCAGCGAGTGGCCAAATAATATATCAGTCTTTCATGTTTAGATGTCAAATAGCCCATCAATACTAATGAATTTTGAATATAAGAAATATTTATATGTATAATTTTTGTTAACTTTCTGGTTTGAATTATTGAATAAATATAATTAAAATTTTACTTACTTTACATTAGTGATGTTAGCACAATGATGATCAATGGTTATTGGCCTTGGCTCGCTCACTGAATGTAGACATTTAAATTTATTCGATTAATTTTTCTAAAAAAAATGTTTTCATTGTCAAAAAAAAAAAGTTAAAATAACAATATGACAATAAAGAAGATTCCTATCTATGGCAGACAACTATAAATAGCAATTTCAGTGTTTCTTGTGTGCAGATTGTAGGATGTGATGATAAGCGACGTGTCGCGATTTTAGTTTTGGAGAGAACTTTGTATTGTCTCCACAATCATATGACATACGCGAATTCGGAGATGCCTTTTAGTCTACAAAGCACACAGCTAGGATACACTGACGAAATACAGCACTGAATATGATTATCTTGAGTTTCATGCCTTCAAACTCAGTTCAACAAAGCAAATAGTCCAAAATATAAATCACAAAATGATAACATGGCTGACATAAAATAATGTAGTTGAGAAATAAGGCAGAAGAGATACATATGATCAATAATTCCAGGGGCGTAGCTAGGAATTTGTCATCACTTGGGGGCCCGGGGGCTTGACATCTTAGGGGCCCATGTATTATGCGAAATATTTAATGTAGGAAACACTCATTTTTGGGCCCCTCCTCAAGTGGGGCCCTCTCCCCCACCTCTCCCACCCTAGCTACGCCACAGAATAATCCATTGCAGAATAGTAATATCTAGTATTAGGAATTTTTATCAATCCAATACTGAATACTTGTAACAATGGCTATTTGATACAATGACCGAGCTAACGTGAACAATGACCATTGGCCGTGAACAATGACTTATCTCTTGCGTTGGATATTTCACATTTATATAATAGTGTATACCTTTTATGCAAATTAATGTTTTGTCTACAAAATCTGCATAATTAACCTACAGTACACTCGCTGTGACCTAATAGTACTGACTACTTTCACTACCAGTCAGCCGTTATGTGTGACACTATACACACACACATGGTCGTGCGGTGTGCGCCCTGGACTGTTGTTCGAACTTATCTATGGGCCCGGATTCAAACCCTGCCCGCTCCCATCCCCCGTCATCCTGTGAGAGGTTTGGACTAGAAAGTAAATTACCTTCAACTTTGAAGGAACATCCGAAACATGTCAAACATTTGGCAAACAATTAACACTATGTCTTTTAAAAGTAAACGATAATTTGTGTGCACTCTTTAAGGACTGTTAAATAAACTTTCTAAGCCATTTCGCTTGGAGCACAAAATATTTTTTTTTTATTTAGCTCGCAACCGTGAACTTTTATTATAGGGTTTTTGACATTGTTTCGTTTATGTGGCTATTTCAAAATGTCTACCGAACTTCCACTTTTTTATATTTCCTTATACGTTTTGCATTAGGTTGCCGCATAACGCCACAAGGCGGTCCTACTGTATGGTTCTGAAATATGGAGAACAACTGAAGCCACAACAAAAAAAAAAGTACAGACCTTCATCAACAGATGCCTGAGAAATATCTTAAAAATACACTGGTACGACAAATTAGAAAACACCAAACTGTGGGAGATGAGTGGACAGAAAAATATAGAGGTGCAGATCTTAGAGAGGAAGTGGAGATGGATTGATCACACCCTTAGAAAAGATTCCAACAACAGAGCTAGACAGAGTGGAACCTCCAGGGAACAAGACGTAGAGGAAGTCAAAAAAAAAAAACCATGGCGAATCAGTATACTAGAGGAAGCCGAGAGGACAGGAAAGAGTTGGAAAGCAAGAGACCGTGGAGAGTGGCGTGTTTTTACTGAGTTCCACGAGGAACGCAAAGGAAAGATGATGATGATATCGCCACAACATTTTCCAGATCGCTTTCTCTTTTTTTTTTTTAGTTTAATGTATTATATTGAATAGAATAATAATAAGAAGACTTGTCTTCGAGTGCAAAGATGAAAGAGGAATGCAGTATTTCCTGTGACTACGAATAGATAAACAAAGTTAGGGAGAAAAGTCGAAAGAGAAAGAGAAACAAAAAGAGGGCGTGATGGTTGATAATATTATAACTTCTTATTAAATTAAAAAGATCAGATCGTTATCTTTTAAAAAATCCCACACAGAACAATACCGAGTGTCAGGTCACGTGGTATAATGTGTTATCTTAAACACAGGCAATTGGCACATTGTTTTACCAATTAGGCTTGTGCATAAAAGGGAAGCAACTTAGTGTAAAGTAAAAAAGTAAGTTTCCCTATCAGATCTTGCGATCTATGGGGCAGATGACCAACGACCAATTGCCTTTACTTTCCCCAACTAAAGTCAGGTACCCATTAGAGTTGGGTGGACTCGGGGGGCGCCCTAAAAATCCCGAAATTGAAAATCCCAGCCTTCACCGAGAATCGAATCCAGGATCCCAGGTTCGGAAGCCGAGCCGAGCGCTTAGCCACTCAGCCACCGCCCCCCCCCCCCCCCCCCCACACACTTAGTGTGAAGCGCATGAATTTACACATGAAATTGTGCCAAATTCTTTTTCTCATCAGAGAGAGAGAGAGAGAGAGAGAGTGAGAGATGCGCATACATTACATTACAAATGAAATCATGCCAAATATCTTTTTCTCATTAGAGAGGGAGAGACAGAAAGTGAATGGAAACAAAAGACGAAAGGAGAGAAAAAGAAAAATAAATAAAGGAATAAAATTTTTAAAAAATAGGAGAGAAAAGATTTTCAAAGAGAGAAAAAGAAAGAAAACAAAAGAGACAAAAAGAAAACAAGAGGAAAAAAAGAGAAAGGAAAAAAAAAGAATAAATACAGAGAGAGTATGTATACCCAAGTATAATCAAGGGGGAGAGACGAGGAACAGCCAGGTGGCTATGAGGATAATACAGAAACCTATGACTTGGACTAACCTTGATCCACAGAGAGTAACTTGTCCCAGTCAAACGTAATTTCATTTACGGACTCAGTTTTCTCCACTGGGAGACACAGAAAAGTTCTTGTTATCCAGGCTATAACTACCACAGTGACAAGAGAGTTCGGCATTTTCAAACTAAACTGTCCCGTTATGAACAATAAGAATAACGTATATAGGTCGGTGACGTTCACATAAACTTACTATCAAAAGTTAAAGTCTTAATGTTCGTAGAAAAAAAAAAGTCTGTTCCTACTATCTGCCTGTCAGTCAATCCTTGTATTTATAGTTGGCATGCATATCTACACATTGTAATCTTTTATCGATTAGTTTCCGCTTTCTTTCTTAAACTGGTCCCTCCTCATTGGTCACATTTCATATTTTGGACCTATTTCCTTGTGCTCACAACGGAATAGCCAACTCTAGTTGTAAATCTTAGGCTTGGCGAAACTTTGATTGACCCAGGATTTTCACATCCATAAAATACTGTGCATTTAATTTCTGGTTTATGATGCAGCAACCCTGACTCCAACTTAACTCCAAATAAAACTTTAGCGAAAACTAGAATGTTTTATGCTTAATAATAATTGTCTTACATTCTGGTGTGTCTTTTATTATTATCATTACAAAAAAAAATGTTTTTTTTTAATAAAGTTGACTTCACATGAAGTTTACACTCTATACCTTTCGCTAGGTCAATATAATTTGGGAAGAAAAAATTAGGCTGTATTAGTGGTCTGCTCATATCGTATTGGTTGTACAGGGGTCCAACAACTGAACAGTTTGGTAACCGCTGGTGTAGGTAACTTTTAAGTTTTGGTGAAAAAGCTTGTAGATCTTACAAAATATTGGTGTGAAAATGTTTCATTAGGTCTATTAGTTCATTAAAACGCTCTCATATTTACAAAGAATTGTTCTGGTGTACTGGTGTAAGTCTGGGACGTCTCGAAAAAAACGGAGGTGGCATGTTTTTTTTTTTTTTTTTTTTTTGAGGTCATTCGAAACACTATTCAGATATTTTGAACAGGTAAACTGACTGAACCTAACCACATATCTTTAACAGCTTAACTGACTGAACCTATTCCTCATACCTTTAACAGTTTAACTGGCTAAATTTATCCACATACCTTTAACAATTTAACTGGCTAAATGTATCCACATACCTTTAACAGTTTAACTGACTGAATTTATCCACATACCTTTAACAGTTTAACTGACTGAATTTATCCACATATATTTAACAATATGACTGAACCTAACCACATATCTTATCAGTTTGATTAAACGTATCCACATATCTTTAACAGTTTGACTGAACCTATCCAGATATCTTTAACAGTTTAACTAAATCTATTCGCGTATCTTTAACAATTTGACTGAGCCTATCCACATATTTTTAACAGTTTGACAATCTATCCAAATATCCTTAACAGTTTAACTGGCGGATTTTATCCACATACCTTTAACAATTTAACTGACTGAGCCTATCAACATACCTTGAACTGACTTGGTCTAGCCACATACCTGTCCTTCTACAACTGACTGGCGTTGTTGGCCCTATATAGCAGCCTTAGACCCAACAACACTGCTCAACTCAAACCTTTGCGTCACTTGCATAAGGCAATGACGGACAATTAATTTCACGCCTACAGTCTCACCTCATGGGTGAGGAAACTACGAGTGGGGTGCTGTGCTACTAATTGAGACTGATTCCATTTGATTTGCTGTGATATGGAGAGGTGGATACGAATAAAAGACCGCTGTGCTATTAATAGCCTTTCCATAAAGAGGTCACTTTTAGTCATTTCACTATTATATATTTGAGCCTGAGAGGACACGCCATGTTGGGGACACGCCTCTGTCCTTTACAACGTACGCATGAAAATGAAAGAGGAAAAAAAAAATACATTATTTTGTTAGCTAACTGGTAAGTATTCCCAGCCATCTGTTACTTCTGGTGGCCTATTGTATATATTAGTGTTTATATAGGACGGCATTTAGACATTTGCGTAAGGGGAAACAACTATAGGCACATTAACACTGGTAGGCCAACAAGGGGAAACACTCAATTACCAATGAAACATATTATAATATTCTATCATTGTAGCGCCTAACTTTACCATTTTCATTATTCAAATATTTATCGTTAAATATCCATTTTAAGAGAATTAGAGAGGTATGTATATCAATTTTACAAATATACTCTATTATTTGCAATCCTTTTAATAAAAGGCTAAGGCGCGAATCTGTATAGTGGTTTTTACAATTCAGAAAAGAACACCACAATGTGGTTAGTTTTACATTTGAAAATGTTTTGAATATAGGTACTAACCCCACGTATATAAATAAATTGATTCCGCTTGGTAATCTATTGTTACGTATTTCTGAATCTTCTGGCTAAATGTACTAGTAGACACACAAATAAAAACACTGCAAAGAACTTGACGACTCAACTTTCAGCTTCATATAACTTTAATGACTATTAACTCTAACAATTCGTTACTGTAACATGTAGCGTAGAAGACTGTACAATACCTGTCAGTTTACAGTTAGCTATACTTCGTTGCAATTCATCTCTTCTCAACTTCGTTGCAATTCATTTTTCAACTTGCATCGAGCCGTATTCCACAGAACAGACCAACGACACACTTCCCAGTGTCGCTCCAGGTCTCCCAAAGCTGAACCAAGTCGTACTCAAGTCTACTGAATCAGAGCCGCACACGTCTTACATCGACTGTATCGACTGTAACGGCTCAAGTCCACTGTAGTTCGCTGTATAGACTTTAACGACAGTAGTCCACTCCAGTTAACTCTACCCTAGTTAACTTGCGTCGAGTCGTACACATCTCTCTTCTACTGTCTCGCACAGTAGACAACAGTACCGACGACTCACTCACGACTGACTTTCACATTAACTCTCTGGCTTATATAGAGTCCCTAATCGCTTGTCCAATATTGCAAAAACCATTGCTAGTATCTTCTGGAATAACACGTGAGGAAACGTCACATCCTGTCTTTGTTTATACATGTAGATTCCAGAAAACATCGGCTACAGTGTCATCTTGCCGGGGTCACAAGTTGTGACCTCTATCTGTCACTGGACATTGCTAGTACCTTTTGGAATAACATGTAAGGACACGTCACATCCTGTCTCTGTTTATACATGTACATTCCAGGGAACACCCGCTGCTGTGTTATCTCGTCGGGGTCACACGTTAACCTCTTCCTGTCACTGGTCATTTGAAACAGTATTAAATAATATTATAGTTCCAATTATCTTAGCTCATAAAACACATTCGTTATTTCAAAAAAGAAGATGATTTTGTCCTATGCCTATCCCTGGGGTCATTCTAATCATGCATGTTAATGACTTAATATCTGCCAAGTCGTTGATTTTCCTGGCTGATTCAATGTATTGTAAACTACTGATTGACTTAATATTTTCGCGAATCTATTGAATGAAATATATATATATATATAGCTCCTTTTGTCTCGAAAGGCAATGGATGCGCCCAAATGAGTCACTGGTTTTGGCTTAATCTTGAGACGGGGCAGAATCTGGTAAGGCTAATCAAGCCAATTCTAGAACGGCAGACTTTGCCACAATTCGTACATGTGTATGCCTCTGATTTAGGGCTAGCGGACAGGGCAGCTTTCTTTTTTTCCACTCTTGATTAAGGCCGCTTCAATTCTTTTGTTCTCAGCAAGCGTTGTCCCAGCACGCACAGTCTGTCTCCATGCACTCCGGTCTTTGGCTATGTTTTTCCCACATACTTTCGCTGATGCCTGAGGCTCTCAAGTCTCGCGTTTGTTCTCAGCAAGGGTTGTCCCAGCACGCACAGTCTGTCTCCATGCACTCCGGTCTTTGGCAATGTTTTTCCCACATACTTTCGCTGATGCCTGAGGCTCTCAAGTCTCGCGTTTGTTCTCAGCAAGGGTTGTCCCAGCACGCACAGTCTGTCTCCATGCACTCCGGTCTTTGGCTATGTTTTTCCCACATACTTTCGCTGATGCCTGTGGCTCTCATGTCTCGCTTGCAGACATCTCTATACGTTCGTCTTGGATGAAGAATAGGGTTTTTGAAAATAAGTTTTTCTTTGGTAAACACTGTCTTGGACGTCACAAAGCTCATTACGGTTAGAGGCTCGTTTAGAGCTTCTGTAGGTTTTTTCTTATTTTTTTTTAAAGTGGATTATACAGTGCATCTTCTTTTTCTATTTGTTGTAAGGGTGTTTTGAGTTTCAGGGCTTTGAAGAGTGATTTCAGCCAATGAAGTGTGAACGATGGTTGCGCATCAATTCATGGTGTGAAAAGTGGCTAACCCGTTATGTGGTGTGTGTGTGTTTTATGTGTTGGTGACATAGACTTATATACTAATCTAGACTGGAAACTGGAAACCAATTCTTATCCGCGATTGATCGATTCACTGACTTATATACATTTTTTATGAACGTAACTCTTTTGCAAGCAGTAATGATCTTTAGTTTTCAAAGTTTAGAAATAATGCAAAATCATTTCTCTGATTTTCTTTAGAATGGGCTAATAATCACATAACTATATATTTACGCAAATCTATAATATATAAAGCCATTTCCTTTTAGTTCCAACATTCTAAAAAATTTCACATTTTTTTGTAGTTTTAAAAAATCTCCATGTGCAGTCTAGAGAAGTATATAGTTGGTGAGAAGTTAGGGATTGGTTGGTGGGTATGCAGCGTGAATGATGCAAGGTAAGCGGAAATGTCGTAAGATGTCTTGGGTAGGCCAAACGACTCCAGAGTGAAAAGACGTATTTATGTAGTGAGGTATATTTTATTTAAATACCACTTTATATTATTAATAAAGTCTACTACATTTATTTCAAAAAAAGTGTTTTAACTTATGTGTTTTATAAGTCTAGACTACTATAGACTAAACGTTTTTAAAAAATTCCTTTTGTATATGCTTATAGCATGCTCAGTGCGCTAAGGTCCAATCTCTTTTTTTTTACCAATGGGGAACTTGTGGTGAATGGGGTATCTAGGAGATATTCGTGCTGCCTTTAGGTGCTCAGCAAACACAACTCTACTCGAGTAAGGATTCGAACTCGGGCTCTCTTGGTAGGTAGTCAAGCGCTTTTTGATACAGCAACTTCCTAACTTCGCCTATGCTGTAGACCATTGAAATATATCTAGGCTAGATGATACAAACTTTTCCTGCCTGGTCGTGCGGTATGCGCGTTAGTCAGTCGTTTGGTCGTGAAGATGGTCCCGGGCTCATACTTTGCCCGCTGCCATTTCTTGTCGTCATGCGGGAGGTTCGGACTAGGAAGTAAATGATTTTTAACTCTGATTTAACATTCGAAACAGGTAAAACATTTTACAAAAAATTTATCAACTAATTGCTAAATAATATCAGTTCTAAAAAAATATATCCTCTTTCACTCTTCCTTTAATCTTTCGCGCTCTGTCAATCAAAACAAGCAAACAAAAACCAAAAAAAAAACACAGTTTTTTTTTAAAACATGAATATATTGCAACATGTAAAAGAAACATTTCAGATACAAGATTGAATATGATATAAGCTTTAAAAATACAAGACAGACAATACAAAGAAAATAAAAATAAACTCTAATTCCTGTAGCAAATGTTTCAAATATCTGAAAAAAAAAAGGAAGGCTGCCTTTTCGAAGTTATTCGCTTCCACGATGGTTCTGAGTTTGACGGACGAAAAGTTTGACGCCAACATCAGCCCTTTCGAAGCGTAGAAAAGAATGATGCCCAAACTACCACCCGAGGGCCATGTCCGACCTTTGATATCCGGCCCTAAAAGCTTCAGTTCATAGTGAATAATGAAGCCACAAAGGCCCGTGAAAAGTTCATCACACAGTGATTAATAAAGCCACAAAGGCCAGTGAAAAGCTTGTTGTAAATGTATATACCAATAAGACTGAGAAGTTTTGAACCTCTGTTCTAAAAGAAAAAGAACATTTGGCAATCATTGTAACTTCCGCTGAGATTGATTCTTTTCTCAAATTGACTTGTTGACTCTTTGGTGCATGTTAGAATGAATAAAATGCAAAATAGTGAAATTTAAATTTATGTTTTTGTTAAAATTAGTTTTCTTTTGTCCATAATTGTTTCGTTACACTAAAGAATAACAATAACAAAATAAATTTAAGAAATGAGTTACTTATGAAATCTTTGTGCTAACACTCACTCGTTTAGTTCAAACGAAATAATCAAAAAAAAAAAGCTGCAAACATCTAATTTAAATTGGTCTTGATTTCCAGGTTTCTTTCTTGGCATCATTAAAATGAATTCTCATCTTACTGTGGGTGTGGGTGCCACTCTAACAAATGTATAGTCTTTCAAAAAGCTCAGATACTTTTTATGTAAACACTAACTGGACTCTTTTTCAAGCTTTTTCTTTTTAGGTTCTTTTTAGGTAGAGTTAGTTCCAGCCTTTTCCAGAACTTTTCAGATGCTTTCTCAATTTCTTGATCTTGAATGGACATCATGTCATAATAATTCTTCCTGCCTCCTTCCATTTGTAAATGCCATGAACTAACACAAGACTTTTTAGGATTCGGCTCTAAAGATTGCACCAATTTCATATAAGGGTGCTTTAAACACTTGACTGAATAAATAATGTGCTTGAGTGCCTTGTCCATGTTAGTCTGGGAACAAAATACAATAATAATTAACATTTTAAGGAACACAAACAGGAATGATATGTTAAGCAAACAGTCGACTATGAGAAATGACTTGTACTTAAAATTGAATACGAGTATTGATGCAATCGAAGGCTCAGTGGCTGAGTGGTAAAGCACTTAGCTTCTGAATGGAAGGTCCAGGGTTCAAATGCTGGTGAAAACTTGGATTTTTAATTTTGAAATCTTTAGAGGTCTTTAAGCCCACCCATCTCTAATGAGTACCTAACATTAGTTGGGGAAAAGTAAAAGCAGTTAGTCATTGTGCTGGTCAAATGACATTATTATTAATTATTATTGGGTCACAGAAACAGATGACATTTACATAATCTGCCCCATAAATTGCAAGGTCTGAAATGGAAACTTTACTTTTTTTACAAAACTATCTGTCTTGTAAAAAGTTTGTAAACGTTATTTCTCCAACACCCAATCTCGGATCAAGTTGAAATTTTGCATAATTATTTCTTGAACCTGACAAAACAAGAATCCATTACAAAATTAGCCAATAAGTTAATTAACTATTGTTAATTAAAAATTTTGTTTGGTATCGAACAAGGGAAAGAAATTGTGCTTGAAAAATGTGGTGGTATAAGTTGAATTAGTACCCTTGAGTAGGCTTCAGCTCTAGAGTTCAAAATCGAAGTCATACAACTTTAAAAATAAATGGTTTTAAAAAGCAATCACCTAACATTTACAAAGATACACATTTTCCCACATATCTCCCCTTCTCTTTCTCAACTGGTCCAGACAAGTGATACGATCATAGCCTATTGGTAAAGCTTAAAGCTTGAAAGTGCGCTGAACAAAAACAATTGCTAAAAATGATATCTAATTGCACAGATTTATTAATGTTTGTCTAGATCTATTTCAAATTTAATTACATGACTGAACCAATTGATACAATTACACTTATTATAAGCTTTGTTTAAAAAAAAACGTATTATAAAAAAGTTTTCCTTTTTTTTTTTTTTTTTTTTTTCTATTCATGCGATCCAATGACAAAGGTATTTTTATAAATACAAAGTTTACCTGGTCTACTTGTTCAAGAATTATGGGAATGATCTTCTGATTCAATTTAAGTGTTTCATGCTGTGCAATCAAATATTCAAATCTGCTCCATTCATTTTTAATGTAGTCAGGAGTGATGATCATTATTGTACAACGACTTTTCTCTACAGCATGGACTATAGACTCACTCAAAACTGTGGAATATTGACAAATAATGTTAATAACACTCTAGATCTAGATCTTTTTTAAAAAGCAAAGCTACAAAAAAAAAGTAACGGAAATTTGTATCTGATATAAACATTTGACATGTTATGTTTAAGGCGCAGAGCTATGTACAAAGAAATGACCATGATAACAAACTGGACAGTATTAACTTCCTCACCCGCAAAGAGCAATCGATAATCTTTCAACTAAGAACAGAACACACACCTCTGTTAAATTACCATCTTAACAAAATAAATCCCACACACCTACACCTTTTTTAAACACTGTTCCTACTCTTATGAAACCTTAAACCATATCCTCTTTGAATGTACCAATGCGCTATACTTTAGGCAGACCCTACTACCACTACAGCCCAACAAAACAACACCCTGTACGGCAATGCTGAACAGCTAAAGAGAACAGCACACTTTTTTTCATTGACACAGTCTGCAAAAGAGATCACAGCTCAGCAGCAAATAGCTGGCTAGAAGAAGAGTGCTTGAGCCGAAACTGATGTGAACATAGATTTCATTAGCTATAGTTATATTTCGTAATGCCTAATGCAGAAATTGTAAGAGGAATTTCCTCATGGATAATAAAAATATCATTATTATTATTAATAAGTTGAGCTTGTTATGATTAATAGAAGGTTTTTTCTTAGTTTGTTTCGCGGATTTGGATTTATTAGCTTAAGAGCTAGTTAAACATTTTAAATGATCCAATGTTTCAGGCTGTTATTACTAGACCCTATAATAGATGATTGATTGAAATGATGACGGCAGACGATCATCTAGCAGATCAACAGAAATAAAGAAACCAGCCTAAATTAATCATTGTGACTTTACCTTCTCCAGGTGAACTGTCCCTGGCCTGAATGTACATAGAAAATCCGAGGTCTTCAAGTTTCGGCCTCAATTCTTTATAAACGAATTTCTCAGCATTTGATGTTTCAGTCATTGAGATATACACATCGTACAGCTTATCATCTGGAAAATAAAAAATAAAAGTATTTTAAAAAGTAACACAATCAAAGTTTAATTTAATAAATCAATTCCTCCTAGAGGCTACAAAGATGTTGGTGGTCTATAATCTTATAATCTTAACCAAATTTATTTTTAAGATGATTATATTTTGAAAACTTGTAAAGGTCAAACCAGAGTTTTCGCTGGATTGCCAATTAGGTAGTTATTTTTCCTCCCTATAAGCTGTCAAATTTTTAAAGAAATTATTAGTGCCATTTTTTAAATACCCGCACAGTCAGTTTCCAGTCAATTTACATCTTTTTAATTTCCTGTATCCACGTTGAGTTAGCATTAGTTAGCAAGCAAATAGGAGGCATTGTAATGAAAAACAAATATATCATTTTACTGTTACTATAAATTACTTGTATTTACGAAGTGGAAAAATATTTTATTTATTTATTTGCGTGTAGCAAACATAGAAATAAGTTGCTGAAGACTAATCAACGTACAATCAAAACAATTTTTAAAACAAGTATAGATCTTTTAAAAAAAATGAACTTAAATCTTACCGCTATTGTCGTAGCTTTTAAAATAATAAACCAATCTAAGAACAAAGATGACTCGAAGTCTCCAAAGCACCACAGGGATGACAATGACTATAATCAGGGCAAGTATCAGGGATCCAGCTAGCACACCTGCCATGATTCGAACCCGTCTTCTGTTCTCTTGTCCAGGGTCTGAACAAAAATACAAGAAACAAACTTTATCAAGTATTGTGCCTTAATAAAATGAGTGAATGTGAATGTATTTCTACAGATCATTCATCCATGGAGTTCTTCTTCTAGCCAGTTTTTTGCTGCTGAACTGTAACCTCATTGTTGTGCTTGTTCGTTGTACTTATAGCACCAGATTGCTAGTAGTCAACTAAACCGTATTATATTTAAAATTAAAGAACTTTAAATAAATTAAATAAAATTCTTTTGTGAACAAAATTAAATATAAACTTTTACTACAATATAGACAAATTTAACTTGAGATGAAATGAAATAAACAAAAATCAAAGCAAACTTAAGTTACTGTAAAATCACTTCTTTATACTCGGGCATACTGGAGTCGTCTCTTGTTTTTAACATAGCTTATGATAGAGCAGCATAACTTGCATCATTGTACAAGATTAACAATTAATGCTCCCTTACTTCATCATTACATTAGAAACACATACACACACTCCATTACATACTTTTGTAGTATTTTCCACGGAATAAATAATGTTGTTGTTTTTTTAGATGTTCCGCACTGCCATACAGAGTGTTGGTTTTGTCATGGTTTTGTTGGGTTGTTATGCTCATTTCGAATCTGTATGGGCTAATTTCGACTCTAAATGTTTGTACTTATTTTGTTGTTACGGTTAATTTCGAGTACAGGCCAGAATAGCTGCCTGATCGTGCGGTTTGCGCGCTGGACTGTCGTTCAGATTTATCGATGGTCCAGGGTTCAAGCCCTGCCAGCTCCCATCCCCCGTCGTCATGCGGGAGGTTCGGACTAGGAAGTAATTATCTTCAACTCTGAAGGAACATCCGAAACATGTAAAACAGCAAAACAACAAACATGTTCAGGCTAATTTTGACTATAAATGTTAAGGCTACTATCGACGCTAAATGTTTGGGATGATTTCGACTCCAAAGGTGTGGGTACTTTTTACCCCAAATGTTCGGGCTAATTCGGGCAATTATTGACTCAACTCTACAAAAAAATGTGTACCTTCAAACTCATCATGACAGTACATCCCCGTCCAGGAGGGCTGACAGTTACAGTAGAAGATCTGACGACTCTTATTCTCTGGATCGATGTCCATCTTGCACTCACCATTGACACAAGGTAACGTGCACGGCACATTGCAGAAAGGTCCCACCCACTGAGGCTGACACTCACAGTGGACCAATGCCGGACAAAAAATGGGGTCAGGGCAGCTATGAATAAAAATATAATAAATTATAAACTTATAATTTACTAATGTTTCATAAATTTGTAAAACTTGTTTATAATGTATATAATATGATTAAGTTCATTAATGTAAAAAGATATTCAACTATTTTTATTATTTAAAATATTGTTTGAAATACTAAAAATAGAAATAAGTTATTGTAAATTAGGCCGTGTAATTTTCAGCCCTAAATCCTTCATTTATCCCGTAGTCTGATGAGGCACAGTGATTGACTAGTCCCATTCATTTCTATGCTCTCTGCCTATATTACACATATTATTGGATGCTATATAATATCACTAAACTAATTTCAACATATTCCTATTTTATTATATGAATTAAAATAATGCGATGACTTTGCCCCTGCACTAGGGCACAGCTGAGCAATGGACGTGGCTGACTGTTTTTGATGAGCAAGGAGAGGTAGTTGAAATCCGCCTAGAGTGATTAGCAAGAGGAGTCTGAGAGGTCTGGAACTATAGAGCCTTCCTTCGTGCTGCCTGAAACCTGGATTAGGGACCAGGTGCGACTCGGGGAAGGGTGTCATTGGTCTGTATTAAGCTTTGGCAGGAAAGGATTCGCGGAGCTAAGGACCAGACATAATTTGAGTTGGATGAATTCTGTTTATGTTGAAGGAAGACATAATAGTGAATATTAAACTTACTCTGAGTCGGATACATTAGCACAGTGGTGATCTTTTCTTACTGTAGAGATTAAAATAAAATGACACATCATTATTTGGTGAAATTCACATTCAATTTACATTTAATTCACATTAAATTCACATTTAATTCACATTCAATTCTCATTTAATTCACATTTAATTCACGTTTAATTCACATTCAATTCACATTCAATTCACATTTAATTCACATTTAATTTACATTCAATACACATTTAATTCACATTTAAATGTGTTCTTTTTTAAACGTTTATCATGCAAAGATTCCCTTTAGTTGTCAGTGTATCGGTAAAGAAAAAGGTGAAGTTCCCCATTTCAGACTTTGCGATATTCAGGGCGGATGATGTTAAGGTCATCTGTTTCTTTGGCCAACGGTTAACGAGCAGGGTGTCATGTGGCCAGCACAATGACCAACCGCTTTTACTTTCCCTAACTAAAGTCAGGTACCCATTAGAGCTGGGTGGAATCAGGGGAATTAGAAAAGAATCGGGAAAACCAACGACTTGGCAGGTTTTAAGTCACGGATTAACATACATAACTAGATTGACATCAGAATACGAGTAGGACGTAATTATCTTCTCTTTTGAAGTAACGTCTGTAATTTATAAGAAGATAAGAATGTGTTCATCGCTGGATAATTTGTTTTAATGAATTGAAATTGAAAATATTAAACTCAAGAAAAAAATATACTCCACGCTGTGTTTTCTTCTGTGTGTATCCAATATAAAGGCACCTCCGAACCAGTCGATGTTACGTTCAAGAGAATAAAAAGTATAATGGATAGTGTGGGAGAACGAATCTCAAACATGTAGGGATATTAGATGTTTAGATCGAGATCTAGTTATAGGTCTAGACCATCCTAGACTTAGTGTTACCAAATCTAGAGTCGCCTCATTATTGTTCTTAGGGTTATTAGACGTACGACAAAAGGAGGCGATGTCCTCCTTTTTAAGATCATGTCCACCGTCCGGCAAGCATTAGCCAAAAGTGTGAAAATGTCCGGCTTTTTCAATGTTGTTTACTGCAATAGGTCATAATCTTTTAATTTAATATATTTCAATATTTCATATCTTCTGGTTTAAATATAAGCATCCCGTAACATAGAAAGATCAAAAAGATATAAAGGTTCATTGTGTTAATTAGTATAACTTCTTTATAACTAGTGGCATGATAAATGCACGTCATAATGGCCCGTAATACCTAGCATCATCCAGTCATCGTAAAGAGCTTACTGTTGTCGAGTGTTTAATAATTAGTATCCAGGGTGTCGGCTTACGTTAGTGCTAGTCAGGGGCGGACTGGCTATATGGGCATTTGGGCAAATGCCCGGTGGGCTGGTACCCAAATGGGCCGGTAGGGCCACCTAAGGGGCCTCATGAATGCCATTATATAACGTATTAAACTTTTAATAATTATTATTATAAGTTATTGTAAAAGAGGCCGTCTGAGCGTCGTGTTTTTTTTTTAAATCTTTACAGACTCTACAGTATAATGGTAATGTAATCTAACACACTTTCCGAAATAATGTAATAGTCTACATCCTTCATAATTTTGGGGCCCACACTTTTAGCGATTAAGAAGCAACGTAAGGCCTATTATATTTCTTAAAAAGATATATTTTATGCATGCGTTCAATAATCGATACATTATCAAACTTAACATAATGACTTTGAGGACAGATAGACCTCGAAAGGGATAGCCCCATATAATATACAATTTGAGGGCCGGATGGTATAGAAATGCCCAGTCCGCCCCTGGAGTTTTATCATAACATAGGAGATATACATTCTCAGATCTAATAAAGACTAAGTATGCGTGACTTGGTGATGGTCGTACAAGAAAAAGGGAGCTAAGTGTGTTTTGATTCGTACGTGTCGGTTGCAAACAAATGCAGTTCAGATTTAGAATGTCACGTGAAAAACACCAAAAAAGTCATTTTTTAAAGTTTACTTTGTATTTTAAAGTTTACTTTGTATTTTTTGTCCTACTTTTGGCATTAAGTGTCTGGTTACCCTAACTCGTCTGCCCACTGTTTGTAGGCTGATACAGGTCAAAGTGCAAGTTTCAATAGTTTCAAAACGAATAGCAGAAGTGAAAAACTAACAATCACAATTCCATCATCTCCATTAAACCCTAACCCAAACTCACATTTTAATTTAGAACTTTCAAATGTGTAGCATACTGCAAAATTACTAGTTTTAAAACAATAGTTAATTGCCAATGGTTACTGTCATTTAATAACAGCAGAAGGGTATACAGAGTTAGCGTTACCTATAGGCAACAGAAGCTATAGCTTGGGGCAACAGAAGCTATATCTTGGGGAAACAGAAGCGTTTCAGGCATGTTTTCAATCTTTTTGAAGAAAGGTCAAAGGAAAATGTGCACTATGTTTATTACAAGGAGGCCCTTATCTCAAAGAGCTTAGGGCCTTATAAAATGAAAATCCGGCCCTGAGCTTATACATATGAGGCAAATACAGTGTATAAAGTGCAAGGCCTTTGGTAAACTAAACCATTGAGAAAAGGGGAAAACTGGCAAAGGCTAGGTGTGTGGGATACGACATTTTATATGGAGATGGAGAGTTAAATGTTAAGGAACAATAAACAATGCTAAATGGCCTAAATATTTGGAACTTATTCACATTCTTTGTAATACTGAAATACAGACAATCGAGCAATATATATGTTATGTATAAACTCTACCTGTCGTGCTTGTAAGGATTTCACTTGAATTTACTGTAAAGAAATCGTTATGAGAGATACATGTTGTCAAGTTACATCCAAATGAAACGCAAGTCTCCGTGGAGACGCAAGTGTTAAGGACTTCACAATAGTTTGGATGGCAGGAGGATTCATCGTCGTTGTCTAGTGGCTCGAGAAAGTCTGGTAATGAGAAGGCCGCCACTGAGCACAAAGGTAATCCAACAAACACCAGAGTTAGCGGAATCATTTTGACTCTGTAGAAAACAAACAAGCAATAGCAAAAAAGATTACTTGAAAAAAATAAAACAAAGCCTATCCAAGGGAAAGAACCTCTAATTACTGCCATTTATCTGAAAACAGCAGAGGTTAGTTCTCTTTCTGGTATATAAAATAAAAAGTATTTAATTAGTACTAATTGATTAGAAGGCGCGGTGGCTGAGCAGTAAAGCGCTTGGCTTCCGAACCGGAATCCCTGGTTCGTATCCTGGTGAAGACTGGGGATTTTAAAGTTCGGGATCTTTGGGCGCCTCTGAGTTCACCCAGCTCTAATGGGTACCTGACATTAGTTGGGGAAATATAAAGGCGGTTGGTGGTTGTGCTGGCCACATGACACCCTCATACATCGCTGTAGTAAAATGAACAAAATCTAAAGTTTTAAGATGAGAAAAAAGATACAATTTTCCTTTTTTTTTTAAATCTAGTTTTTATTTAACTTACTTCTTTTTTGTTTTAAAGTTTAACACTTCCAGGGTGGCATGGTGGTGTAGTGAAAAGCGCTTGGCTTCCGAAACCAGAGTTCTCGGGGTCAAATCTCGGTGAAGACTGAGTTTTTGAATTACTTGATTTTGTTTAGGGCCCTAGATAGATAGCCTACGTAGCCTACGTTGGGGAAAGTAAGGTTAGTTATTCGTTGCGCTGGCCTCATGACACCCTCATTAATCGTCAACAGGGGCGGATTGGGTGTTAAAATCGGACCGGGAATTTTTTTATACAATCCGCTCGACAAAGTTTAAATCACATGATATATCCATTTCTAGTTCTAGCTGTCCTCAGAATCATTCTGTTGCTAAGCTTGATAATGTATCGATAATTGATAATTGAATGCATACAATGAGCTCTGTATCTTTTTAGAAATAGAATAGGCGTTATGCACGGCCGGACTTAGGCCACTGCAAGCATACAGTGGGCCCCGCACTTACATAGGTCCCGCTGTAATTCTAGGTGTGAATTATTAAATTAAACCATTATAACTGATATATAAAAACAGGGTTTCCGCGGCCTCCTGATTTTCCAGGGCATCCCGGAAATCTCATGTAATTGCAAAATATATCCATAAAAGTCATGGAAATCTCCTGAAATGATTAAAATCTCCTGAAAAATAGACAAAATTGTCATTTCGCATAGGGCCCCGCAATTGTTAGGGCCGGCCCTGGCGTTATGTTTCTTTTAATCGCTAAAAGTGAGACTAAAAGGATGAAGCTTACTAGTAGCACTGACTACGGATGTAGACTATTACATTATTTCGAAAAATGTGTTAGATTAAATTAGCATTACACTGTATTGTCTGTAAAAGATTTTTGTTTATACACGACGCTTATAGAGTCACTTTTATAAGAGTGTATTATAAAACCTTGAACAATTTAATACGTGCCATAGTGGCTTTCATGAGGTCCTTTAGGTGGCCGTATCGGCCCATTTGGGTACCAGCCCAATGCCCGAATGCCCATATAGCCAGTCCGCCCCTGATCGTCAACCATAGAAACGGATGCTCTTTTCACCATCCGCTCTAGAGACCGCAAGGTCTAAACTAAATAGACCTAAAAAAACTTGTGTGTGTATGTGTTGCGGTTGCTTTTATCATTTCTTGCATCGCTACCTTCGTTCTCACGTGTGTGTAGCTATGTGTAAAGTGTGTAGCTGTGTGTAAGGTGAAACACATTTACGTACATGTATTGTTAACAAATGTAGTCCTCTTCTCGGGTAAACTCGCCACAAATGCGTGACGGATGTGAATATTAATAATGATGTTCCAACGGACAGGTAAACAAGGATTTGTAACTTTCACGGTTGACAAATCTTGCTTGGTGCCCCAGCGGTCCAACAGACTAAGGGATAGGTAAAGGTAAAGGTAAAAACTTTGTTACCTGACCCTTACACAAACATAAATTCTTTTTTTTTGTTTTTTAAATGTGGACGGATGTATGCATCTACTAGTAGGCTTCTACCTTTATAGGGCTTAGCGATGAAAAAACAACTTAAGGCCTATATTTCTTATAAAGATATAGAGTTCACTGTATGCAAGCGTACAGTTATCGATAGATCATCAAACTTAACATAATGATTTTGAGGACAGGTATGATGGAATGCCAATCATATATTGTACAATTTGTGGGCCGCATGGTATAGAAATGCACGGGCCAAATTTGAAATCCAGTCCGCCCCTGACTATACCTACTATTATAAACTGAAATCAATATTATTGCATGGCTAAGACCAAACATATAAAATAGGCATTTCGGTTTAGCCACTATAAGTTTAGATCTACATATGAATACAACTGATTACAGTACTGGATGATAATTTTTCATGCACCTCCTCTTTAAAGAATAGTAAAAAAAAATAAAAATAATAATAACGGCCCGCTTAGGGTAACACGTGTGGGCAGGCCAGGCCTGGGTAGCACGTGTGGGCAGTCCAGGCCCAGGGTAGCACGTGTGGGCAGGCCCGGCCCAGGGTAGCACGTGTGGACACTCCTAGGGTAACACGTGTGGACAGTCCTAGGGTAGCACATGTGGGCCGTGCAAGGGTAGCACATGTGGGCAGTCCTAGGGTAGCACATGTGGGCCGTGCTAGGGTGGCACATGTGGGCAGTCCTAGGGTAGCACATGTGGGCCGTACTCCGTCCAAAGTCTTCCCGTACCTTTGGGGAACTGCTGTACACACTACTGTTTAGTACACATTCTGTATTCACACTATAGTTTTATAGATTTATATTCTACTACTATATATCTATGTGCATTGTGTACGCGTGTTTGCAAAACTATAGCATTTATTAAGCAATTAATGTAAAGCATAAATAAGCAGGAAATTGTTTCAAATTTTAATCTGTTATCATTTCCTAGTGTGAATTGTTTTTAATCATTTTAATTTATAGAACTTTTAATAATAATATATTGAAATATATCTGGTAACATAAGTGTAAAGGTAAATAATCTTTGTGGAGACAGCTTGCCGACCAATGCGCCGAACGACGCGGGAGGATCTTAGTTTGACTTATTTAGTATGTCACGAAAGTATAGCAGCATGATATATACTTACAGATTTTTGTGCCTCTTGTTAATTCAGAATATGTTATAGAATTGGTCTAGTTGTCATCAAATTTTGCTGCGATATGTAGTCAAGATGTGGTCTAATCCTTTTATAATAATGAAACATTTACACGAATTAATCCACCTTTTATAATTCACCTTCTATGTATGTTACATTATAGTGGGTGTGGTTCAACACAGATTATTTAAAACGTTTCTGGTGTGAAAGACACTATTATAAGCCACCATTCTACAGAACCATTGTAAACAGAAAATGAGAGTGACTTTCTCAATACTTTGTATGCGACGTTTCAGGATGTAGGTTTGAATTTTTCACAGATCTATTTGAGAAGAAGGGAGGCTACTCTGGCCATCTTACAGTGCTTGACGTGTGTACATGATCATGATGTGTACATTGTAACTAGACATACCAATGAAGGTCAGAGCCATCCATTTTAAATGTTGATGTGGGGGCCGGTTCATAGCAATTGTCTGCATTTCTTTGTCTATCTGATCTATCACACTAATGACAAGAGATAAGATTTTAGTTCCAAGAGCTCGTTATGTTTTACAAGAGATTATTAAAAAGTTATAGTTCCGAGATTATTATAAAGTTATAGTTCAAAGATTATTATAAAGTTATAGTTACAAGATTATTTTAAAGTTATAGTTCAAATCAATCAACACAAGAAAACGTTAAGAAACTGGAACAGACTCAAAATAGAGCAGTGAAATTCATAACAAACGAATATTCACATTTGATTTAGAGAATCACCCTTTAGTAAAATCATGACAATTGGAGACCCTTCAGGATAGAAAACTTAAAAGTAAAGTAGCAATTATAAACACTGAACCATAATCTTCAAATAGAAAACCAAAAACTAATAAAATACCCAGAAAGATACAGAGATAAAGGCACATTCCTTGTTCCATATGCTAGGACAAATTTGTACAGATACTCCTTCTTCACTAGCGCTATTACACTTGGAGCATGGGATGGGTTGCCTGAATCAGCCACAAAAAAAAAACATGACTTGGCAGGGTTTAATGATTAACGTGTTTGACTAGATTGAACCTAGGGACACGGGTAAGACGTAATCATCTTTTTTTTTTTAAAGTAATATCTGTATTTCATAAGGTAAGATACTCCGATACTGCTATTAATGTGAGGCGCGGTGGCTGAGCGGTAAAGCGCTTGGCTTCCGAACCGGGGTTCGAATCCTGGTGAAGACTGGGATTTTTAATTTCGGGATCTTCGGGCGCCTCTGAGTCCACCCAGCTCTAATGGGTACCTGACATTAGTTGGGGAAAAGTAAAGGCGGCTGGTCGTTAACCGTAGGCCACAGAAATAGATGACCTTTACATCATCTACCCTATAGACCAGAAGGTCTGAAAGGGGAAACTAAGATACTCCGAACTGCTCTAATAATATTAGTTTCCAATATAGAATTTTAATAGCTCGCCATCTCTCTGCCATGTCTCTTTTACCCTAAATAATCCCTTCCCCATCTTGTTCACAACATGCTCCCTCCCTCACTCTCTCTCCCTCTCTCTCTCACACACACACACACGTTTAAACTCCGACCAATATCCGTTGTGAGAGCATTCTACGACCCGCGGGCTGCATGTGGCTAGTGGATTATCTTTCTAGTGACCGCATTTTTTGTGTGAAGCCCCAGTTTCACGCTGAAACGAGACCCAAAAAGCAAAAGACAGATTTATTGGTTTAATCTCAGAACATCTGGTTTTCGCTGTTCAGTCTTTTTGTGAGCTCGACCATTGTCTGTGTTTATTGCCCTCGCCTTTTAAGGGCATTGTTATTAGTGCTATTATCGTGTACAAATAAGAAAAATCCAGGGGCGTAGCTAGGAATTCACCATCATTTGGGGGCCCGGGGAGGGCTTAACCTCTTTGGGGGCACTTGCATTTTGCGTAATGTTTTAATATTTAATGTACAAACCCCCCACTCATTTGGGGGTCCTCCTCAAGTTGGGGCCCGGTGGTATTTTCAAATTCCCCCCCCCTAGCTACGCCACTGGAACAATCTCTTAACATTGATCAGCAACTTCTTGTATCCCCGGGCACATCACAAAACATCACATTGTACGGTCTTCCGAAACTATTGACTTGAAAGTCAGCCATGCGGAACGGGGTCAATGGTGCAAAAAAAAAAAAAAAAAAAGAGGTAAGATACCAACTAGAAAATAGGGAGGGACGACGTAGAGTTTGGTCTTTGAGCGAAACATTTTTTTAAACCTTGTATTACGTCTACAAACTTTTTCAAAGTACTAACTGCCAACTGAAACATTATATGGGTTAGGGCAGGGGTTCTCAACCTGTGGGTCGCGACCCCCTTGGGGATCGATTGACGTTTTGCCAGGGGTCGCTGTATGTGTGTGTGGGGAGGGGGGTCGCGGCAGAGTTGGGGGATGGTAAAAAAGGGGTCGCCGAGCATAAAATGTTGAGAACTGCTGGGTTAGGGTGTTAGAATACTCGTTCTGTGCTACTAACACTGAAAAAACGTATACGCCTATGATTTTTACCAACAATGATATGTAGGGCTAGTAAGCAAATCTGTTTGTAACCTTGTGTTTTTTTGTTTTTTTTAAAGGATTAAAAAAAAACGATTCTGTTTTTGTATTTTAAATTACTGTTAATGATTGTGGATGCCATTATCACTATTTTCATTTCAAAACCCATAATTATAGCTTTTATATAACGCTACTTTCATGCCTATAGCAAGCTCAGAGCGCTATGGTCCAATCTCAATCTCATTTGTGGACCAAAGGGGTGGGGGGTGGGGGGGGGCATATGGGAGATGGTTTACAGTGCTGCCTATAGGCGCTCATCAAACACAACTCTTCTCGAGTCGGGTGTCGGACATCGAGCCCAGCCAGGTTCAAGGGTATTTAGCCACTTGACCACGAAAAGACCCCGAGCAAACAACGGCTTTGTTTGCATCAGATAAGGGAAAATATCCAGGTCCCAACTTGGTTTGCATAGTTATGTGAAACACTGCACTCATCTTTAATCTACGGAATCGAAGACATTGCCATTATTGTTATTGCCATCATAAAAGAGATACAAGACACCGGTAGTAAAGACAAACAGACACAAACATCCCTGCAATCAAATCATTAAATAAGAACATTCTGATATAAACTTTGTCACATGTAAATTATGAGTGAGTCTGGTGTGAATGTACACTTTGGTTTTTTTTTTATAGATATAATATTTTTTGTTTGGTGTAATGCACAAATTGTTAGACAAATTTCCATACGGACAATAAAGATCATTATTATTATTATTATTATAGTCTATCATGGATTGTCTCGTTCTAAATTGGCAATTTTATGAAAACCGATGATATTATTCATACTGGATAAATCTTTTTTATTTCATTAAATATCGTACTCTATTTATAGACTAGGAAGACGTATGTGACTTTTAAATACACAAAGTATGCACATTCCAGTTAAGTTCTAAGGATGATAATAGTATTGTTATAAACCTGGTGGTGGCACAGATGGGGGTTGTGGTGTGTGTGTAGTCAGCCGACGCAAATCGCCCCAGGCCAACGGTTGACGAGCGGTCAACCGTGACGAGCTACGACGGTCAACCGAGACGAGTTAACAACATGAAGGTTCGAGTAGGATCGGCGTTGTGAACAGAGCTCAGGAGCGTCCCAGAATGGTCGAGCGACGTTCTGCCCGGTTCTAGAAGGCCAGCAGGGACCCTATATAAAGAGCGAAGGTATCAGAGACGAGTCAGTCACAACTTCCCGATCTACAGTTCGTTACAACGGCTCAGTACAAGTCCGAGACGAGACAGAGAGACCAGTGCAAGATTTGATACCGCGGAGAGATATTTGTACAGTCTTGTGTTACGTGCTGCCAATTGTACAGTATTGGCTGTTATTTATTGACATTAAATTATTACGTTATTTTGAAGCCCAGAGTTGTCAAGTTCTTTAAGTTGGTGGTGTCGTTTGGTGCAATTTGCAGCGAGCCTAGATAGGGAGATTCGTAACAGTATCTTATTATTTTTGTCTTTTAGTTCAGCTAATACGTAAAACTGACTTTTGTTGAATGTGAACAGTACTAGGTGCCCATTGTCCATGTACAATTATGAATTACCAACGTATAAAATACATGCATATATATATAAAGATCTACAGGTTAGACAAAAAATTACATTCACACTGTTCAATAAAAGAATTCTCCTTCTCCTATACTAGGACAAATTCGTACACATGCTCCTTCTTCCCTAGTGCTATTAGAGCATGGAATAGGTTGACTGAGACAGCCAGAAAAGCCAGTGACTTGGCAGAATTTAAGTCGTTGGTTAACATGCATGACTAGATACGTGACGCGTAGGACGAAATCATCTTCCTTTTTGACGTAACGTCGGTATTTTATAAGATAAGATTTCAAAGCAATTTTTTTTTTCCAAATATCACGTCAGTAGACGTCATACAATATAAACCGATAGCCACACAACGAGCGGGACTTCTGGTCAATTAGGTTTTCCCACTTCCTCCCACAGATAATCTTAAACATTTGTCTTCACTGCTTTATGGACACTTTTGAATTGGAAATGACATTTCCGACCAGACATTAAACCCTATCTTCCTGGTCCATAGGGTGAATACAAAGTTTAGCGACGTCATGGTACATGAAACCTTTTTGAACACAACTAGATCTGGAATTGTATAAGTAGGTTAAAAGCATGAAAACCATGGGAGTGGGCCTCTTTGAATATAGGCGTTGCTTTCAGAAAGTTACTCCGTCAGGGGTTTGTTTCCTGCTATTCAGTGGGTGCAAAGACTAACTATTATAAAAAGAAGTACAGTGGTATACAATACATAGCACACATTGGCAGAATGGTCTCTTTTTCGGGCCAGTTTACAGGTGTACATTTCGTTTTTATTTTTAGTAAGTCCGCGTGCTTGCAAGCACAATAAGGAAGTAAAGGACTAGTTGACGACGTGTTAGATAGGCATTGGTCAACGTGGCCGGCTTAATGCTGAAAAATGACCTGTGTGGGAAGACGTTTAGATATGCCTTTTTCGAAAATCATTGGTTCGAATCTCGGTTGACTCCCCATGAAAAGGTGCACACACTTAAAGGAAAATAAAATAATAAAACAAAAAAGCAGGAAAAACAACGTGTATAAGTGTTATGTAGTGTGTGTGTCTGTGTTTTTATGGTGACGGGGAGAAGTTAGCGATTGGATGGTGGCTACTCAGTGTGGCTGACGCAAGATAAAGCGGCACTGTCGTAAGCTGTCTTGGGTACGCCAGACGACTCCAGTATGCCCGAGTGTAAAGACAAGTTGATAGTAAAATAGCGAGTTCAATTTGTTTAAAATCCGTTGATTTCATCTCATCGCAAGTTAACATTGGTCTATGTAATAATAATAAAAGTTCGATTTAGTATTGCTCACAAAGAAGTTATTCAAACTATTTCAAGTTTTATAAGTTAACATATAATGCGCCTACAAGGCTACAGAAGTTTACTTGTCTACCAGCAGTTTGGTGCTACAAGTCAACGACAGTAAACAACAATATTAAAGAATCCAAATGTTTAAACTTTTATATCTCGCACAATGGTCGATATTGCGCGGGCGCGTTTCGTTTCTTGGATCAAAACTAGAATGGTTCGGCCAGTCAAATGTAATTGTAGAAATATAAAATTGTAGTGATTTAAAATTGTTTAACGATTTGTTAAAAGCTGTTACTCTAATCAATTGTGTCTATTTTGTGTCTGTTCTAGTTTTTAAAAAATGTTTTCTTGAATTAAGGGGTCGTGTTTTCTCCTAATGTTTATGCCTGATTTACCTTATAAAGGAATGGTGCACTGCCTGTGATTCTCTTGCTTTTCTTTTCACACTTTGTGTGAAAGTTTTATCCCGTTATTAAATGGCAAATTTATGTCAGTATCTTCATACTGTTTGAAAGTTTATTTTTTGTCTGGATAACTCCAATATATTTCGTTGTTTTGTTAAGAATGACTAGTGTGTAGTTTGAAACTTGTATTTGAAGGCCATTTTTTGACTGAAGTAGGCCTACTGTTTTTGATATATTAATTTTTGTTCATATACCTTGTCACCTATCCACGTTTAGTGTGTAAGCTAATTGAAGCTTTGTTTTGTTACAATATTATTGTTTTATGGCTAGTGTCCGTGTGGCTTGAAGCCCTGTATGTCAACTGACTAGTCAAGATACGTGAGGAACTTGTACTAGTGTCAAGTCTTGATTGTGTGAGAATGCTGTCTGAGTTGTATTAAGGCCTTTTCTGACCTTGATGTAATACTCTTGTATTATTAATTAAACACATCACATATGGATACAATAATCACAAACTCCTCTCGGGCAGACGACTATTTATTACATCAACTAATAGTTCACAAAGTAGGCAATCTCAGCCATAGAATATCTTCACAAATTACTTCATATAAAATACAAACTACATCCGTAGAAAATCTCCACTTAGATATCCATACTATTCAATCCATTTTACTTAAACCAGAGACACCTCCGTCTCTTGATACATCATGGCGCTAACTCACTAAAACATGTGGTCATGTGATCAATGTATAAATCCCCATTTTCACGTGAACTAAAATCATCTCGTGCATCTTACTCTTATCATAGTGTTACAATTAGAAGCAGCTGATGTGTATGAATATCTTTTATCGAATCAACTATACACTTTTGTGTTTTTTTTAATATTGATTAATGCAACTATTTACCGTTACTATTTTACCTTTCATTATATTATATTATATCCTATATTAATAAACAAGTTCTGCTCTGTTCAGAGAAACAATTAGTTTTTATGTTCCTAACAGTTTCACTTTACATCTTTAAAACAAAATCTTATTAAAGAAAAAAGTTAATTTTTACTTTAAGAAATGTTACACTTACAATTTTGTTGTATCTCCACAATGACAAAATGATGATTGTAATGTATTAAACAACTGATAAAAAATATACCTCATCTGGTTTTCATTTAGTACAATTAATATCTTTAAAATCAAAGTTGAAATACTTTTTCATTTCATTATGGAGTAATGATTAGTGTATACATATACAATTTCAATTTTTGGTTCTTAGAAACTAACTGGCAAAATAAACCCAACACCCATTTTAGCATCCTCTTAAGCTTAAAACATGTAAATGTCAACAATAGATGGGTCAAAAAAATAGTGCCCTGTTTAAGAAATGTTTCTATGGGATTATGAATTGAACAATTTATAAACACTATCTGGACAAACCATCTTTTGTATATCTACTATAATGTACAAGACCTAGTTTAGGATGGCTGCCTGGTCGTGCGGTTTGTGCGCTGAACTGTCGTTCGGATTTATCGACGGTCGAGGGTTCAAGCCCTGCCCGCTCCCATCGCCCGTCGTCCTGCGGGAGGTTTGGACTAGGAAGTAAACTATCTTCAACTCTGAAGGAACATGTAAAACAAACAAACAAACCATACATTAGCAATATATAACAGTATATATCAAATTTTTTAAATGAAATTTTATTATAAAAATTTTTATAATTGGATAACACTTGCACAGATTTCTAAAAATCTTTTTCAATATATATGAAGTAAAGAGCTGTCCTATTTAAATACATCATTGCCAATGAAAATAAATCATGGTAAAAATAAATTAATAAAGTTAATAAAAAATTGATAAATGAAATGTTTTAATTATTTCTAATAGGTTCAAACTGGAATAACCATCTTCTGAATAGAATACATAAAAAATATACAAATTTGAATTACCAGAAATTATTTACATGGTAACAATGTCTCAAAGTGACAGTTTGGTTGCATCAAAGATTGCATGACCATGCTTGACACAGCACTCAAGCTTTGCCTATAATACTAGCTAATGCCTATAATACTAAAGACAAATACATTTTATTTTTTTAAATATTCAAAGATAAATGCAAGTGGAAAAGATTTTTCCTTATGAAGGAATGGTGCACTGCTTTTCTTTCCACACTTCAATTTAAAATCCTAGAAAAATTATTCAAAATTTGCGATGTCATAATTTAAAGTAAAATAAAAAATGTCAAATTAATTACTAATCTTAAATCAGATAATTTAATGCAGAAACTGAAATAAACTAATTATTAGAATAGTTTTATCTGCAACTAAAAAATTTTAAGATCAAAATTTAAACATGTTATTTTTGACATACATCTTATGTAATACCTTGTTCATTTCCTGTTTTTATTCTTGTTGATGTCTAAGAGCTGAGCCGAAGGCTCTTCGAGCTCTAAGTTTGAAAAAAAACCTGTTTGGACGCCAAACAGTAAAAAAAAAAAAACCTGTGTGAACACACAGTTCTGTTTGGGAGAGACCCTAGACAATGCCTATGTGAGGCATTGCTGTTGACCGATGCGTTCGGCCCCCGACACGTGGACTAGAGACACGGCCGAAGGCCGGGAATGCACCGGGGACTTCTGCCATTTTCCTTCAATGTACCAAGCTAACTGTGCGGGACCCGCCATTTATGTAACGGTCCCTTTGAGGAACAGCGCATGGATTGGTGACGTGTTTGTGGGGACTTTGTTACAACCCCGCCCGTGCAATGGGTGGACTCTCGTCTACCCGTGGGCATCCCCACGGGAGTCCTGTGTTGCTACCCATTTCGCCTAGCCACTTCCTCAAATGGCCGTTTCCACGCGGGCGCCACGATGAGGCAGGGCAGCGTGCCCGCGTGTTTTTATTCTTACTAAACATGTTGGACTGCCCTGTAAAATGTTTTAAGCTCATAAATTAGTTACTCATGTATTTAGCCAGTCAACCAAGATGTGGCATTCGAGGAGCCATACATGAGCTAGGTAGTTGAGACATTTAGGTGAATGACTATTCTTAAGTTGAAAGAATATGGCTGTCCTTCACCTTTCTCAATACCCTACACACCACTATTAAATTACCACCCCTTTGAAACCGTAAACCATATCCTCTTTGAATGCCCCTCCCTAATCCACCTTAGGCAGACCCTACTTCCACTACAGCCCAACATAACCAACACCTTGTACGGCAGTGCTGAATAACTGAAGAAAACAGCACACTTTTTTTCCTTGGCACAGTCTGCAAAAGAGCTCACAGCTCAGCAGCAATAAAGCTGGCTAGAAGAAGAAGAAGAAGAATACCCTACACCCCGGGTTAGCAGTTAGTAAAAACAAGGCTGTCCAAGTCGATGTATAGTGGCATTTCATTGCACAAGCTTTTAATGGATTGCAACGGTGAGTCACACTTGCTTCTAATTTCACTCAAAGTTCACAACCAAAACTAACATTCAATCTTAACCTCTGCCTTTTGGACAAGGCAAAATCTAAACAATCCATTTACTATTTCTTGTGGTCATTGTCATTAGAATTAGTAGGGTTAATAGCATGCAAAAAAACAACATGTACAAAAAAAATTTTCTGCAGAAAATTCTGAAACAAAGACAAAAGTGCATTCTTTTTTTTATCTGGTAAAAGAGAAAAATGAAAAAATATTTTGTAATATCTAGAATGCTGAAAAATAGATTAAATATAAAAAGATTTGTCATAATTGTAATCCTGTGAATCTACAGTCATTATATATTATATTGTCAAGAAGACAAGACAAGCTTTTATTGGCATTAATGCTTCATATGCTTTTTAGCCGAAGACATGGCATTTAAGGCGCAGTCGACAAAAAGAGAACCAGATCTAGATCCCGCGTGGACATCGGGATTGTCTGCATTAGATTTATCAAAACATGCAGGTCGAAACTGGTTCTACGTTGTCACGTGAAAAAAAAACTGCACTCCGTCACTCGCATAGCCGTCCTAATTTGGCTGTAAAGGTGGAGTTATTTTCCCTATTACATTTTGCATAACGTTTTTTCCCCCACGTCCCATCATGAAACATTTTTTTTTAAATTAACGAATAAGTGAATCAATAAGTCATAATTTTGTTTCATATAGAAAAGGGGAACTTATTCTTCGGTATTGAAATATATGACAGTGATTTTTTTTGGTTATTCCCTTTGATAAACTTTACATTTTTTTAAAATTTTTTTTTCATTTATTATTCTAGTTTATTCTTCTCAGAGTTTGTAAGATAGTGAGAGAGGGAAAGTAAGTTAAAGAGAATTAGTCAAAGTCAGTCAGTCGCGGACAGTCAGTTAAATTAAATAAAGTTGAATTGATTGGAAGGTTAATGAAAAGATTTCACAAGATACAATAACATGAGGTAATAAAAGGCAAGTTAAAAGTTTGTCACACTCTAAGCACAATAATGATATGAAAGTGGATGAAAAAGGTTATGGAGGAAATATCTCCTCAATAGAAGAACCCAGGTTAAGTCGTCAGCCTTTCTCCCAGTAAAATTACTTATTAAGTGCTTACTTATATCCTCCCGAGCCGTTCGGCGCATTGGGCGGCAAGCTGTCTCCGCAACGATCTGTCACTGGCAATGTCTAAGGACTCCTCCCACCTGGTCTCCACTGTTCTGAGGTTCACCATGAAGGTGTGGCGCCAAGTTATACGAGGACGTCCCTGTTTGCGCTTTCCTCGTAGTGGCCTCCATGTAATTGCAAATCTTGGTACAATTAAAAGGCGAGTAAATATATGGAGTTAAATTCTTCGGTCAAAAGTAATAATCAAACCAAATATTTTCTATTGCTGTTAAGTACGACATAGTTGAGACCGCCCAACTCATGGCATTTATTTGCGTTCCAACAACATTTGTGGCATAAACGAGCTAACAGCTAAGAAATCATAAATAATCTTTCTATAGTAAAGTTTCCCTTTCAGACCTTGCCATCTTTAGAGCAGATGATATAAAGGTAATATGTGTTTGTGGCCCACAGTTAACGAGGGTGTCATGAAGCCAGCACAACGACCAACCGCCTTTACGTTTCCCCAAATAGTGTCAGGTACCCATTAGAGCTGGGTGGACTCAGAGACGACCAAAAATCCCAGTTTTCACCAGGATTCGAACTCGGGACCCCCGGTTCGGAATCCACGCGCTTTACCGCTCAACCACCGTGCCTCTTTCTATATTTTCTGAACAATTAGTGAGTACTGGTAGCGCCGGAAGTATGTCTGGATGACACAGAGGACTGGCAACAAGAGCATGTAGAAAAGTTGTCGAGATAAATAGACCAAACTTGTACGACTAGAACTCATTATTAACCAACACAATCTCTGTGGCAAGGTGTTGAACCCGGGCCTCGTGAAGTTGATTGGGTTTCAAACTGTTAATGTCATCAAATCACAGTCAATGAACCACCTCACCTGACCAATCTTTTAGTCTTTTGAACTGTTGGGGCACCACACAAGATCTGTTGACCTTCTTTCTCCATTCTGATTTTTATCTTGGATAAAATTTCCTTCATTTAGGCCTACAGGCCTGTCCATTCTTTAATGTTGTCTTCCCATGGCCTTCTCTGTCTGCCTCTTCTTCCTTTTTTACAATCACATTCGCTTTAATTAGAACATTATTATTTTGTTTCATTGTTACTAATACACTATAGGCATCGGAGGTGGCAAGATACAATAACCAAAGAGGAAGTGCTGCCAAGAGCAGGATGCCAGCAGGACATCCGCTGTGTTATCAGCAGCACACGTCTTAGCCGGCTTGGCCACGTTCACAGAATGCCAGAAGGTCGACGACTTCCACAGACATATATATTTATATATATATATATATATTATATATATATATATTGTTACGAATCTCACTATCCAGGCTCTCTGCAAACTGCACCATACACCACCAACTTAAAGAACTTGACAAGTCAGGGCTCCAAAGTAACGTAACACTTTAATAGTTGAATAATTAACAGCCAATACTGTACAATTGGCAGCACGTAGAACAGTACAAATAGCTCTACGATAACAAATATCTCTCCGATAACACCGTTCCGCCGTATCAAGTCTTGCACTGGCCTCTCCGTCTCGTTCCGGGCTTGCACTGGGTTCAACAGTTCGGGACTGACTTCACACACTTGGGCTCGTTGTGTCGGACTCGATCACAGACCAAGATCAAGACGCCGTTCGTCTCAACTGTACTTGACAGTACTCCGCACTGAACCGTCGCAATGCTCCGTACAGAACCACACCGTTGAACTGTGCTGTAGTCGACCGTGTTCTGAACTCCTGTCGTGAACCCGCTTTCTGAACCTTGCTGTATTGAGCCCCTTTTCTCGACTGTCTTGACTGCGACACCTCCGCTCTTATATAGGGTCCCTACTGGCCTTCTCGAACCGGACAGAATGCCCCTCGACGTTTCTAGGTGGTCAGATGACTATAACTCTCGTGACGCTCCTGAGCTCTGTTCACGTCGGCGATCCTTCCCGAACTGTCCTGTTGACCCTCGACTCGGCTGACAGTCGTAACTCGTCACGCTTGACCGCTCGTCTAGCGCTGGCCTGGGGCAATTTGCGTCGGCTGACTACACACACACACCACTACCCCCATCTGTGCCACCACCAGGTTTATAACAATATATATATATATATATATATATATATATATATAGAGAGAGAGAGAGAGAGAGAGAGATAGATAGATATAGATATATCCTATAGATATATCCTTTGTCTAAAACAAAATTTAAGTTTGCCTTACTTTTTATCCGTGTCATTGCAATCAAAGAGAAAAAAAATATGAGACATGTAACAGCAAGGGTTGATAATGCTTGGCTTTACTATTTCCTCAAACGAGACAGTGAGGTAGCAGGATACGTTTGTTAAAGGATGCAACATTAATTAAATGTTGGTCTTCTTATGAAAATAGTAACTATTGGAAAAGGCTGGAAGGGGGCTCGCCTTCATACTCCATGGAAATAATTTTCCTGACCATAATCCGAAACGTCGTTCGTCCTGTAGGAGGGGGGGGGGGCAAGATGCCCCGGGCGCCTTACGCAGAGAAAAGCATATTGTAGATATTTAGTTAAGTAATAGATTCTACGGTAATTTTTATATATTATTATAAAATACTTTTAATTATAAGCCTATATTTCTATGAGATGTTCATGGAAAATGCGGGTTACCCAACGACGGCTCTTACCACGCCTTATTTGATTTTTTTTTCTTTCTTATTTCATTGCTGCATCTTTTTCTTGAGTGATATCACCTTGTGAACTAAGATGAAAGCTACTACTCTCATTTCACTGACATCAGCCGAAAGACAGTTACGTGCGCACCAAAGTGTGAATGTGGGATGGTGCGAATGCGTGTTGAAAGAAGAGAAATGGGGATAACAAACATGGAGGAATATAAACAAAATAGTGTTTACAGTTCTAGTTCTTAAATTAAGATAAAATTATTTGTAAAACTATGATTTTTCCCTTTCGTATTAGATCTAATGTATTGCTGAAAGAGTCTCATCACGTTACAAGATGTAACAGACACCTTTCTATACAAACTCAATAGCTTTAGACTATAAGAAGATCCTAAATACTTTTTACGGCGCGACTATACTGACTATACAAAATCTGTTAACATACGGAATAACTTGGCAAGGCAACGCTTCATCTAAACTGTTGCGCCGTCTAGAAACCATCATAAAAAGGGCATTAAACATTACACTCACAACGTTACCACATTTAAAGTAACTGTTTGAACAAAAGTGTCTAAGGAAAATCGAAAAAATATTGGAAGACAATGGCCACCCGCTCCATCAGAACTACGTCAGGTCGTCGCGAAGTGGGCGACTACTGTCAATCAAAACAAGAACAGAGCGATACAAAAACTCGTTCGTACCTCACTCGGTCAGACTATATCAACGCCACTCTTGATCAGGAATTATGAATATGACCAAGATGCCTGAGTGTAGTCGCTGAATGAACTTTCTATGTTGTGTCTGTTGTATTTATGTGTATGTTTCTGTTGTGTTGTCTTTATATGAGAAAGATAGTCCTTGTAATCACAACCAATTCCCATAAGGATCAATAAAGCAGTCTTAGTCTTAGTATTGAAAATGCCTTCTTTTGATGTTACAAAATAGCCTGACCATAATCTAATAAAGGATATATTTGTTAAACACATTGGTAATTAATTGATTAAAATTATATGCTTATAAAATGGAAGCAACAAAAACTAAAAACAAATGAGATAGTTGGTAGTTATTTTATATAGACTAAAGTAATACTTTAATGTCCACAACTATACAGAAATAGTGATAGAGACAGTACACAAATGTGTTAACATTAGCATATGCCAATATAGGCTTACTTACTTAAGAGGAATTAGAATTAAATTTATTCAATGGAAAGCATTAAATGCTTATTAATGTAATACAAATAATTACAAGATTCTGTTTAAAAGTAAAGTTATTATAGAGACAGGGCCGACCTAAGGTATTTGGAGACCCTAGGTGAAGTGAATAGGGTGACCCCAAATGAAATAGTTAAACTAAATATTAAGACTGAAAAATATGCAATGAATTATAAACCATCTTTGCATCTATTTCTGAATCAACAAATAATTATAAATTCATGTAGCATGGATAAACTTCACATGACGGACTAGAAATAAAGTTTTGACATTTTACCAAAAGGAAGAAACAATGGTCTTCTAACATATGTAGATCTAAGCATTCGCAAATAAACTTTGAAATATAATAGAGACTTAGAGCTAGGCTAGTAGACATAGAGCCATAGACTTGCATAGAGCTTATATTTCAGACCTGTGTGAGGTTCCACCAATCATAAGCCATAGGCGGCTGCCTAGTTTGCCTATGCCTAATGCCGGCCCTGATAATAAGCAGACATATTAAGACAGTAACTAGCTGCAGAGGTGAAAAACTTTCATTGTTCAGCAATGAAACATTGAGTGTAAGAATGATAAATCTTATCCATATTTACTGTAGACTTGGATAACATAAACAACAGTTATTAATTGCTTGTGATATAATTGTTATTGTTAACCTACTAGCTTGTATTAAAAAATCTACAAATTATGATATAATTTTTATTCATCTATACACAACAAAAAATGTTTTCCTTTTACATGATTCAGATGTTCCTTCAGATTTGAAGATCATAACAGTGATTGGATCTACATCCATTGAGATGTCATTCCAGAGGGTATAGCACAAGACCAGTCATATGCAAAAAAATTTAACTTATTTAATTCTCTATACTGTATATCAAATCTAGTCCAGTATAATATACCAGAAACATTTTGATTTTCTGTGATAGTGCAATCCACACATCATCATCATTAACATCATCTTGCACTTTGATTAAATCAAAATATTACAAACATCACAACCATTTTGTTTTACATGCAACCAAAGTAGAAAGCAAACAAGGACAAAATGTGTACAGAAAATATACACTATAAGGAGCTTTAACACAAAAATAAAAAATAAAAAAAAATTAAAGTAATTATAGATTATTTTCATTCATTTTTGCGATCACAAGAAATCAAATTATTTTTTTTTAATTAATTTATCAAAAATATTTCATTTAATAATGTATTGATACATCAACAAAATTATTTAACTAATCTCTCATTTCTTTGTCAATGAGAGTGATCTGACAATAAAAAAAACACACCTAAAAATATTATCTAAATTTTAAAATAACATTATTACAATCCTGAGAAAGGTGGGTCAGAAAAATCAATTTCATCTTAATATCAACACAGACTACAAAGTGATGACATGGAATAGTTGAAAATCTATATCAAACTGATGTATTCACCAGCTACCTCATGCAGACAGTTATAACACTCATCACTTATAAAATCAAATATTCAATACATCAATATTTCAATTTATTCATTGCAATGAATTATACTGGTAATTGCTAAATATCTTTTCTTTCTAACATTCTCTTTATCTACTGTCGAAATCATTAAGTGCGACACTAAAGTTGATATTTACAAAAACAACAAAAAATTACAAAAACAAAATATACATAGAGGTAATAGGATTTCAAAAACGGAATCCTGAGACAATGAATTATGTCATTGTTTATTGGATGGTGTTCATTATTAAACACTTTTTTTTATACACAGTAGACCATAATGAGCAACCTCTGAGCTAGCTGATATGTAGTTGACAAAAAAAGCAACATTTTCATATATACTTATGCAATCAAAATAGATTTTTGATTATATATTGGATTTTTATGAGTAGTCTTTTTTTAAAACCCAATATTTATAATCTAATATTTATTGAATAAAGTGCTTTGAAACATTCAGTAATCTATTAGTGAACTTTTAAGGTGAAAGAAAAAATGATATATTTGTTTCTTTTCTCCTGAAAATAAACAAATTTTAAACTTAATCATTCTTTAAAATAAATGTCATTTTTTTTTCCCTTAAGGTTTTATCAAAATGTTTTTTTTCCTCAATTTTTTTTGTCAGAACTCTCGTTTCTTTCTTTTTGTTCTATTATCTGATGCTTTGACACGAGAGCAAGTCTCACAGCACATGGTACGAAAATATGGTCGTGTGCAGTATCCTGATTTGAGAACTAGTGGGCAGTATGCAACTCTGAATTTGTCTTCACACACTGTGGACATAGAAATAAATTTTATTTGATAAACAGATTTATGAATTAAAAAAAGAAATTTTAACTTTAATAAGAATAAGAAAGGTTAATACAGTTTGACAAAGAATGTGGACATATCTCTTACGACCCTCACTTCTTGATGTCCCTGATAAGATCTTCGTAATAAAATGTAAAACATTGGGTTTGCATGGATACTAAATCTAGTTTTGATATGCAGTGTTAAACGGGTCTAAAACTATTTGAATTTTTTATTTTTCCTGTGAACATTTTTAGAAGGTGTGTAAAGCTTTTTGTATAGATATTAAATTTTATGGGAATATTAAATTCAACCACTACTGAGGACAGTCGTAGATGTTGAAAAGAGAATTTAATCTAAATTGACCACCAGCAGACACTGGTTATTTCTGTACTGGATATGGCAAACTATGTAGGTTGCAGCTGGGGCTGCATAGCCTTGTGAAATAATGCACTTCTTCAGACTAATTATTAATAAGTTCAAATTTTAAGTATTATATTGATTAAGTTGGGCAAAAGAATCATTTTACATTTGAACTAGATGCTTTAAGGTTTCACTAAAACTACATTTTTTTTTATTTATCAAGGGGAATGATCAGACCAATGATCCCTGAATTTTGTTATTGTCTACCCTTCAATTATATTTTTTTTTAAACTGTACTGAAAAGCACAAAACCTTATGCTTAAATTAAAAGGACACAAAGCAAGCTTCCTGCAATTGCCTAATTTGCCTTCAATAAGTTTATAAATTAAGCTTGAGCTTAAAGGGTTACATTAATGAAGCTTGAAGCTGAAAGGTTTTATTAATTAAGTTTGAATTTACCAGAAGGCTGATCAAGTTCATGGTCACATGAGATGTTACATTTCTGTTTGGAGGCTGGCTCAGAAGTTGGGTCACAAGGATCTCCATTGACTGAGTGACATTGTACAGCCCTCTCTTGGATTCCTGCTCCACAAGTCACAGAGCACTGATAATAATATACCAATTAGTTTTACAATAAAGATAGATTAGATTTTCAAATCTACAATAGTATACTTTACTTCCATTTCTGAACAGTTTTTGTTTTAATTTTTCCTTTTCTCTCATTAGATCTGACCAGTTCATTAACTTGAGTGTCAGGTCCATCAATTTATTGTTGGCGACAAGTCAGATAAATACTTTGTCAAAGCTTGATTTCAAAAGTTTTGAGGGAAAGATTTAAATCAGGTGTTTGACTGGTCATGTGAAACAAGGGTTTCAAGTTCAAATCATTTCTAAAGGAGGATCCAATACTTGTATAATCAAAACATCTTTTTAAAATGTGCGACTTCTTCTTTAACAGCCTTTTATCCGATTATAGTGGAACCAAAGAAAAAAAAAGACTTATTGGAGAACTTTTAATGTGGTAGAGTGGACATGAAATCCTAATAATTTGCATCAATTACTGTAAAGTACTGAGAGATAAGGTCCCTGGTTCAAATCCTGGTGAAGAATAGGATTTCAGGATATTTGGGCACCTCTGAGTCTACCCAGCTCTAATGGGTACCTGACATTAGTTGGGGAAAGTAAAGGCAGTGGGTCGTTGTGCTAGTTAACCTTGGGCCACAGAAACAGATGACCTTTACATCATCTGCCCTATAGATAGCAAGGTCTGAAAGAGGAACTTAACTCTTCATATTTAGAAAACAATCTCAAGCTACAAGGGTGAAATTTAAATGAATATCTGCATACAGTGGAGTCAGTGGAGACTACCTTAATGCAACAATTACTTAAGACTAAGTATTAGCACACACCTGACCCCATTCTCCTTTTCTCCATTGTGGTAGGTTATTCCTTCCCCCTTTTCTCCTTATCTGTACAGGGCAATCCCTGGTCATACATGTCATTCTTGTGACTGGTTTATCTTCAGGTCTGCACCGTCTTTCCTCAAGGTGTGCAGAAGTCACGCTACTAGTGCACACGACCCTTCGTGTCATTTCACCTCGACCACAAGATGCGCTACACTGCAAACACACAGAGCAGGAAAAAAAAAATTCAACGTAAAGAAATTAATTTCTTATATATTAATCAGTGTCTTAGTTTAAACACAACATGCCCTTGTGGCAAGTCTACAAAGAATGTTGACAATGTCCTGGCTGCCTGGTCATGCTGATTATCTTCAACTCTGAAGGAACATTTTACAAGCCAACATCCTATATAGCTGCATACTTTATCAAGGGTCCTAAATTAGATACTGGCCCCAGAACATTCCTTTAGAAGATAAGTGTTATGTAGAGCTACCCAATGTAGAAACCACTTCAGTTCATCGCATCTCAACTATTAGACTGGTTACCCTAACCCTTGAATTAGTTTAGGAAAAAATCAAAAGAAAAAAAGAGTTTTGTAAAAATATTTTTTCCATTTATATTAGAAATCCATACCAATTGATGTAGGAAAGGTGAAAAAGCAAATATACATGCATTTTAGTAAATGTGTAGCATAAATTACAACAAAAAGACCTCAAACAATAGCCATGGATTTGCTGAGTGGTAAAGCACTTGGCTTCCAAAGTGGGGGATCCCAGGTTCAAATCCTGGTTTTGGGATCTCTAGGGGTCTCTTGAGTCCATCCAGGTCTAATGGGTACCTGACATTAGTTGGGGAAAAGTAAAGGCGGTTACACATTGTTAACTCACCTCTGACCACTCAAAGGTGTGCCACTCAGGAGGGCACTCCTCAAGTCGACATTCTCGTCGAGTGGCTGGTTTGGGGTCAATGCACTCGCTGTCATCAAGTGTAGTCATTTCCTCATCCCCTAAGAGCTGACGGCAGACAACTTGTCTTGTTCTATCTCCTTCGCCACAGGTCTGGCTGCAGTCTGACCATTGACCAGTTGACCACCTATTACATAATAAAAGTAAAGCCTGCTAAATTAAAATGATACAGAGATTTTCTTTATAATTTTAAAAAAGATATATTTTTCAAATGAATGCTACATAGTTATTTATCTCACTTTACATTGCCTGCCCTCTTAAAGTTTGGTTTCATAAAACACAAATTAATGTGGATTAATATAATTAAATAAATTCAAGAAAATTGTAAACAAAAATAGATCTAATAAATTGATCCCAGGTGCAATATTTAAACCCAAAAAAAAAAAATAAAAAAAAAATAGATGGACCAACTAAGCCTAAAAAGGAAAGGGGTAACACTTACAGAGCTGTTCTTTTCTATTGTGACATAGTAATCTCCCTTCAAGTATCTCCTCACAAATAAAAATGTCTTTTTAATTTGATTGGATTCTAATCTATACAAAACCCGATACTTGCATATTGGCACGTATTATTTCTCTTTATTATGGCAATCATGCAGTACACACATTAGTAGCACCATGATGTTTTGTTATACCACTTTTATCTTTGTTTACAGGTGCTAGGGGAGACTATCTCTTTCCTCTTTGCATATTTTTATTGTCCACAGCGATCATTGTTACCTTGCTGTTCATAGCCAACATATAATGTTAATGAAACCTATTTTAATCCCAAGTTTATCTGATTTTACAAATTAAAGATGTTCCTTTTAAAAGATTTTATAACCTATGCATCTGTTTTGAACCAGTTTCTTAACATTGATTAAAAAAATAAAATCTAATAAGTGTTGCATTAGGTTATGCTATAAGCAGTGGTCACTGTCAAAAGTCATTATTCAATGTAGAGTGGAGGGAGCATTTAGCAAGGGGTTTTCCAAAGAAAAGCTGGCTGGATAACCTGAAAGAATAAACCTCTTAATATCATGCTAAGAACAGCAGCTGACTAAGAGGGATTAGAGCAACCCTACAATAAAAGTCAATGGAAAGATGAGATGGTGAAAGTGCTTTATGTATTTATTTCTACTTAATCTTTTTTCTTTTGTTGTGAAATGTCTTTAGTGATTTTTACTAATGGTGTTACTTGCAATTTAAATTTGATCATTCTGTTTTATGGGTGTCTTTCCTGATATGGATACATACTTAATATAAATGTATTGAGTTAGGTATGAAAAGAAAAAATCCCTTTTTAAACCTCTTATTTTTTTTAGTAATTATTTGTTATCACATAAGGTTTATCAATAGTAGAATAGGAATGTGTCTTTTCATCCCAAATGTATTAATATAATAATGAAATGATTGTAAGCTTTAACCAAGTATTTTTTTAAGTGTTTTTTTTTTGTATCTTTCACTTTATTGTTTTATATGTTTTGGACATTCCTTCAAGAATGAAATTTCTTATTTCCTAGCCTAAACCTCTTGAAGACAGCATTACTGAGTTGAACCTCTGGACTGATGTACCAACAGATCTAAGCACATACCACCTGACCAGTAGCCAACACATATTTTGAAGAAGCTAAAAATGTAAACATTACATAACTCCATAGCTACAATGTTTTTGAATTTGAAAAATAAGTCTGTAACCACTCACTTGGGTGGACAATCTTCTTCATTGCATACTCTGACATAGTCTGCTGGTTTGGGCTGTCTGTCACAATATTTGTCATCAACAGCTCGCCCTGTAGACTTCAGGATGCATTTAACTTTGGAGATACTTGTACCTTGAAGTTAAAAGGAAATAATAATTCAGTATTAAAAAAAAATATTAAAAAAAATTATTTTAAAACAATGAAAATACAGAAAATACTTTCTTTTAAGCTAAGCTTACATAAGAGAAAGAATTGAATGTTTACTGTCGTATCTGTCAATACTGTAAGATTTATTTACCATTTTCTAAATGTAGTGATTTGTAGTCACTTATGAAAGACTGTGTAGTATGTTACAGTGATTGCTTATTTAAATGCATTTTAAAAAATCTTGTTCACTAAAGGCTCAAGTCTCCTCAAGGGGACTAATTCAATTTATACCACCACAACTGTCTAGTGCAATACCAAACAAAAGAATTAATCACCAATAGTTAATTAATTAATTGGTTTCTTTTTTTGTTCTTGTTTAGTCATATACCAGAAATAATTGTGCAAAATTTCAACTTGATCTGAGATTGTGTAAGGGTTAGGATATATAAGGGGAACAAACTTTTTACCAGACAGAGTAAGTTGATATTTAGCTCTGTAATTATTGCATTGATTTGCTAATAATCAGTAAGCAAATGGATATACTCCTCCATGAATGTATCCTGTGCTTTGATTGTAACAGTTGAAATAGATAGAAGCAGTATTACCCAAACTGTGTTCCGCAGAACCCTAGTGCTCCAGTAGGCCTTAATAGGTGTTCCACAAAAATTGGAATAATTAACTAGCAGGTCACCACATGAATTAATCTCTCTAAAAAATAAAGTGTTCCGCTAAATACTCAGAATGTGAGAAGTGTTCCATTAGAGAAAACATTTGGGAAACACTGAACTACAGTTTACAGTAGAGGACATAAAATTTGAGTACTCAACTGATAATTATTTTTTTTCATGAAAAAGGCAGGCTTTGTAAAAAAAACAATGCAAGCCAAGATTCTGTCAACAAAATTTCTCAAAATAAACCCAAAATTAAAACTTTCATATTTCAATAAAGATCTATTCAACTATAATAGTCTTATGCAAACAGAGAGATGCTATCAGTACATCACACACACAATAGTACCATTTGAGCATGTTCGACTGCAAAGTGACCAAGGGAAGTGTGCCCACAGATACAAGGCTATGTTGTTCTGGTTGTCATCAGATTTGTTTATTGGTATGTTGTACTGATACTCTATTCCTTTATTGTCTTCTTGGAGTAGCATCTGGAGAAAAATAAAGACAAATATGAATTATATATTAATACTGTAATTTAGGATTTAAAAGCAAACCTATTGATATATTTTACTGCTACTATAGATAGATAGATCCACATGGAGAGAGAGCATAAAGGAAGAGTCTCGGATTGCAGATGTCATACACAAAAGAAGCAGAAAGAAGGATGAAAATGCAATGGTGCTTGGTGATTACTTATGCCCAATTTGCGACCGCATCTGTATATCAAAGATTGGCCTCTTAAGTCACAAAGGAGTTGCAAAGGGAAAAGATCCTCTCATGAGATGTAAAATGCCACAGACAGACTATAGTTAGTTTGAATGTGTGTTTGGAGAGACGAGTGGTAAGGGAAACAGAGAGAGAGAAATAGATAAAGAAAAAGATTCATTATATTTTTATATTTGTTCAAAATTCAATTCTATATTTTCAAAATTTATGTCCACATAAGACATTTTCTATTGTCTATACAAGACATTTTCTATTGTCTAATCTAGTGTTTCCCAAACTGTGTTCCACAGAATCCTATTTTTCCGAGAAGCCTGAATAGGTGTTCCACAAACTACTGGAATAATTATCTAGCAGGCCACCTCATGAATAAATATCTTTAAAAAAAATAAGCCAAGTATTCCGCTAAACACTTATAAAGTGCTAAGAGTATTAATCATATTATTTAAATGGTTATTATGACTAGGAGACGCATGCCATTAGGAGTACTTTATAGACAATGGGAGCTTAACCCCATTGACACCCCTGGCCATGACAACCTTTGAAACCTTTGAATTACTTCAGCCGGAATGCCATCTCCTCCGGGTGTTTTCCCATGTGCAAGCATGTCAATGGCAATGCTCAGCTCCTTTACTGAGGACGTTTCGTCTAATTCCGTCAAAACTGGAAGTGATGGGAAGTTGGAAACAGCATTTGGTGAGATGGCGTTTTCAATCTGGTAGAGTTCTGCATAGTGTTCTACCCATCGTTCCAGTTGCAGCGCACGATCGCTGATGATTGAGCCATCTTTTGACTTGAGCGGAGCACACTTGCTGGTGTGAGGTCCAAAGGCTTTTCTCATGCCCTCATATAGTCCTCTTATGTTTCCACAGTCGGCACAAGATTGAATATCTTCGCATAGCTCCTGCCAGTATTTGTTAGCACATTGTCTCGCTACTCTTTGGGCATTGTTACGTGCAGCTCTGAGCCTTTTTAAGTTGCTTGGGGTGGGATCCTTCTTGTAGATTAGCATGGCTGCTCTCTTGTTCGTAGTGGCAGTTTCCATTTCTGGTAGACTAGCTTCAAACCAGTCTTCGCTCTTCTTGGTTTTGTTTCCAAAGACCAGTGATGATGTTTGGTAGATTGTATCACGCATAAACGTCCAGCTTTTTTCTACCTCAGTCACAGAGAAGTTTTTAAAAGCTTCCTCTAATTTGTTCTCAAATTCGGTGCAAAGATCAGGATTTTTTGTGCTAGTAGTATTCAGGCGTGATTTTCTTTTTCCCTGTGAAGTGTGGATCTTAGTTGGCTGCAGTCTTGTCCGGCAGGACACTAAAGTATGATCAGTATCACAATCCGCGCTTTGGTAGCTACGTGTCAGCAGTATATTTCCAATGTCCTTTTTTCGTGTCAGTATCATATCCAGCTGGTGCCAGTGCCCAGACCTAGGGTGCCTCCATGAGACACAGGCTGGAAAACATGCCCTAATCAAACCACTCCATGAACTGCTAAGCTTGTGCTGGGAACAAGGAATGGTCCCCCAGGAATTGAAAGACTCCAACATTGTTACAATTTATAAAAATAAAGGCGACCGCTCTGATTGTAACAATTACAGAGGCATCTCACTGCTTAGCATAGTCGGAAAGGCTTTTGCTAGAGTATTACTAAAGCGATTACAGATCCTGGCAGATCGTGTTTATCCAGAGTCGCAGTGTGGCTTTAGGGCAGGTAGATCTACAACAGATATGATTTTCTCTCTGCAGCAGCTACAGGAGAAGAGCAGAGAACAAAAGCAGCCCCTCTTCATAGCTTTTATTGATTTGACCAAGGCCTTTGACCTTGTTAGCAGAAGCGGTCTGTTTGCTGTACTAGAGAGAATCGGCTGCCCAAATAAGTTAAGAAAACTAGTGTCAGCTTTTCACGAAAATATGCAGGGCACCGTTCAGTTTGAAAGTTCTTCCTCCAGGCCATTCTCCATTAAGAGCGGTGTAAAACAAGGATGTGTACTGGCCCCTACACTATTTGGCATCTTCTTCTCAGTCGTACTATCCAGTGCTTTTAAATCCCTGGAAGACGGAATATACATCCATAGCAGATCCGATGGAAGGCTCTTTAACCTGGCACGTCTTAAAGCCAAAACGAAAAGGCGTCGTATCTTGATAAGGGAGCTGCTGTTTGCCGATGACGCGGCACTCGTATCTCACTCACAAGGAGGTCTACAGAAGTTAGTGAACGCCTTAGCAGCTGCTTGTCAAGAGTTTAGCCTTACTATAAGTCTCTCCAAGACCGAAATCCTGGCACAAGACGTCGCAGAAATACCTATAATACAAATTGGGAACCACACCCTTTCAGTGGTGCAGGAATTTACCTACTTGGGTTCAACAATTGTCAGTAACCTAGACTTAGACATCGAGCTGACAAAAAGGATAGGAAAAGCTACCACAGCATTGGCAAAACTCTCCAAGCGCGTCTGGGAAAATGGTAAATTGACCACAGCGACCAAAATCCTAGTCTACAACGCCTGTGTTGTGAGCACTCTCCTTTATGGCAGTGAAAGCTGGTCAACATACATGTACCAAGAGCACAGATTGAATAGTTTCCACTTGCGCTGCCTGAGACGCATAATGGGCATCTCTTGGAGGGACCATGTCTCCAATCAGGAAGTTTTGAGATTGGCCAATATGAACAGCATGTATGCTCTCCTGACACAAAGAAGATTACGCTGGCTCGGACATGTCACCCGCATGCCAGATGGTAGAATCCCGAAAGATATCTTATATGCTGAGCTTGTGGAAGGAGTCAGACCCAAGGGCCGCCCAAGACTAACATATAGAGATGTCTGCAAGCGAGACATGAGAGCCTCAGGCATCAGTGAAAGTATGTGGGAAAACATAGCCAAAGACCGGAGACAGACTGTGCGTGCTGGGACAACCCTTGCTGAGAACAAAAGAATTGAAGCGGCTTTAATCAAGAGGGAAAAAAAGAAAGCTGCCCTGTCTGCTAGCCCTAAATCAGAGGCATACACATGTACGAATTGTGGCAAAGTCTGCCGTTCTAGAATTTGCTTGATTAGCCACACCAGATTCTGCCCCGTCTCAAGATTAAGCCAAAACCAGTGACTCACTTGGGCGCATCCATTGCCTTTCGAGACAAAAGGAGCCATATATGACTAGGATAAAGCATTCATTCCAATAGAAAATTACAAACTTCATTACCATAACATTTAAAACATCCGTTGTTGGTCCCAGTGCGGTTAATGATTCCGGCTCATCTTCATATAGTTTGTAATGGAAGGTTGTTCCTGCAACAGAAAACTTCCGTGGCCAATCTATTGTCCACTCTCCATTGATGTGGTAATGATCTCTGGCATCTTTCAGAGCTGATCAAAGCAAATTATAAAATTATCATATTTTGTTTTATCATATTAATAACATTCTTTTAGCAAGTATACCAATACCATTTTTTTAAATCATATGTCATAGCATCAAAAAAACAACTTCACTTGCCTAGATAGTTTTTGGAAAAGTTAGCCTCCTTTACTTTTATGTGCATGGCTCCCTTTGGAATGGTAAGTATCTCATGATAAGCTACAAAACAAGTGAAAAATGTGGAATGGTTAGTATCTCATGATAAGCTATAAAACAAATGAAAAACGTACTAGGACATGAAAATAATTTTAAAATGTAAAAAAAACCTTTAAACAGAAAGAAATTCAGGTGAAATATCTTAGAAAAAACAAATAGATAATCTATGTCTATAATATTTGCATCAAAAGACTTACTCAATGATTTAAATAAAAGTTGGATTATAGCCATTGAAGACAATTTTAAATAATTGCAAAATAACTATTCTTGGTATTCTACTAGCCAGAATTGTGCTGCTAAGCAGTAGGCACTTTAAAAGAATTTTTTTTTTATTCTGACTGCACATTTTGGTACTAATTAGACAATTGTTGCCAGTTGTGGATGCAACAAGGCTTATAGAGACACACAGATAGGGGCACATAAGCTAGGACAAATTTGTACAAATGCTCCTTCTTCCCTAGTGCTATTAGATCATGGAATGGATTGCCTGAGCCAGCCAGGAAAACCAATGAAGCTGAATTTAAGTCATTGGTTAACATGCATAACTAAATGCATGATGTGTAGAAACATAATCATTTTTTTTTTGAAGTAACGTCTGTATTAAATAAGGAAGACTCAAAAGTAAAGTAGCAATTATACATATAACACTGAACCATAATCTTCAAATACAAAAACAAAATCTAATTAAAATACACAGACGATATGGTGTAAGAATCAAGTGACATTCAAAGAACACTCTTCAAATATTTACTATTAGTAGCATCAGAATCTTAAGTGTGTAATCGTGTGGGTTTTAATTTACGAAAGGTGATAAATCTCATAAGATCGCACAAACTACTCACACCCTGTCGTCAGAGCCTTTTCGAAGAGTCCAGAGATAGTACGGCAGGTAGAGTTATCACCCTTGCAGACTCTGCAAATATCTTCTTTAGCCTTTGAATGTAGGTAGCCATCGCAACCAACAGTCTGAGGAGTGGAAAAAAAAAAGTTATACATGAGGATATATGACCAAATATAGTCTTCAAGCATTAAATAAACAAGAGAAAAAAAACTTTTCACAAAATCATCAATAAATTGCATCAGGCCCCCTTACCTGGGGGAGGGGGCACAAATATGATTCCAGTCTGGGGATCCAACAGATGGAGAGGCCATTCACACATTTTTTTTTATATGCACCTATTTTTTGGTTGGGGGGGGGATGCAGAGGGGCCCACATGTATCACATTATCAGGGGCCCAAATATTTCTGATGGCAAGCCTGGTTGCATCGAAATAAAACAAAAAAACAATTCAATAATTATACCGACATTTTAAAGATCCAGGAGATGAATATAATATTTTTAGAACTTATTGTTATTGCAATATGCAAAGCAGCAATGCTTAAAATATGGTTTCTGCTGTATAAAGATAGGTGAAGGTTGTTTTAGATCTTTCCATTATTTAGTGAGTCTATACTATCTGGGTTTGTCTATACTATCTGAGTTTGTCTATACTTTCTGAGTTAGTCTATACTATCTGAGTTAGTCTATACTTTCTGAGTTTGTCTATACTTTCTGAGTTTGTCTATACTTTCTGAGTTAGTCTATACTATCTGAGTTAGTCTATAGGCCTACTATCTCAGTTTGTCTATACTATCTGAGTTAGTCTATACTATCTGAGTTAGTCTATACTACTCTATACTATACTAAGTCTGGTCGTTCGGTTTGTGCGCTGGACTGTCACTCTGACTTATCGATGGTCCCAGGTTCAAACCCTACCCACTACCATCCCCTGTAGTCTTGCGATAGGTTTAGACTTGGATGTAAATTATCTTCAACTCTGAAGTAACATCCAAAATATGGAGAAAATTTTACAAACAAAACATTTTACAAGTTGTATTTGAGTTGTCTTCTCCCATTATTTAGTGAGTCTATACTATCTGAGTTCAGTCTTCTCTCATTATTTAGTGAGTCTATATTATCTGAGTTAGTCTATACTATCTGAGTTCAGTCTTCTCTTATTATTAAGTGAGTCTATACTATATGAGTTCAGTCTTTCTTCTCTCATTATTTAGTGAGTCTATACTATATGAGTTTAGTCTTCTCTCATTATTTAGTGAGTTTATACTATCTGAGTTCAGTCTTCTCTCATTATTTAGTGAGTCTATACTATCTGAGTTTAATATTCTCTCATTATTTAGTGAGTCTATAGCCTACTAATACTATCTGAGTTTAGTCTTACATGACATTCACCATTGATGCAGACATCAGGTTGGTCAGGGTAACATTTGGTACCATCTTTGACCTTTGGTGACCTTTCAGTGTAGAAGTTGTATCCTTCAGCCATACAGACGAGAGAACATGGCTTCGCCTGCTCTACAGAAACAAGGAATATGAGCCAAAAAGTTTTCAAACATAGATCTACAACTGATGCTAATTAACGAAATAATAAACAATTGTACTTCAACAATTTTACAATAATTATTTTCTACTTTAAATCTAACTTAAACTCTATATCCAAATCACAAGCTCCTCAGGGCTGGCAAAAATCTGCCTTCAAGGAAGAGAACCAAGAAAAAGAGGCAGACAGAGAAAGTGATGGGAAGACAACATAAAAGAATGGACAGGCCTGTCATTGAATGAAATTCTAAGGCTAAAGACGGAGAGGAATGGTTGTCAACAGATCTTGTGTGGTGCCCCAACAGTCTAACAGACGAAGGGATAGGTGAAGACGAATCCTTATAGCTGAACATATTTCATAAAAGGATTAGTAAATGCATACAATGAGTAGCCCTAAAAAAATTAGTCCAGACACATGTATGTTCTATAGAGTTCTTCAGACAAAGTTGTCTTTTGCTCTGCATTGTACACATATTTGTGTTTTACCCAAGTTTTGAAAGTGAGATAGTCGCTCGACTAACCTCCAGTATAGGGCACCCACTTGTAAAGTCCACCTCTGAATGTAATGTTATTGAAACTGCTGCACTGGACCTGCCTAAAGTCTTCGGATCCTGGCGGACAAGGCTGAATAAGAAAAAGAAACAAAGAGTCACCTTACAGTATTAGATCACAGTTGGTAGATGTTTTAACAGATCAAGATATAATGAAAAATGTAGACAGGTTTCGGGAGGTGGGAGGGGTCAGGAATTTTATGCTTTCCTAATGTTTCGAGGTCTCGCAATCTGAAAAGTTTATAGCAGGTGAGAATTAACTATGAGAAATATCTTAACCCGTAACCTGCTTACCTATCTCGAATCATTCACAAATTCACGTAGCCTACTCTGCCCTGGTTCTCTCCTGACTCAGACGAAATCTACCATATCTTATTAATAGAGCTTCGAATACCACACGCACGACCCTAACCGCCTATCCCCAACCTTAGCTGGCCGAACAACGATGTCTCAGTAAAACAGGACAAATTTTAGAAGACAACCGCCACACGTTCACAATCCTATAGTCAAAATGTGATACTTCCGACCATTAAGACAAGAAATGAACTAACCCATTGTCTCTAATTCTGTCAGACTGTATCAGCGCTACTTGTTGACTGGGAAAGGCAGAATGATCAAAATATCTGTGTGCTGTAGTCACTCAATGAATGTTAGTTAGTGTGTGTGTGTTATTGAAAATTAGTCAATGGGACGTATCCTAATCATTACATTTCCAATTGGAATTAATAAAGAAGTCTTCAAGAAGTAAAATTTCCTTTTCAGACCTTGCGATCCATGGAGCAGACGATGTAAAGGTCATCTGTTTCTGGTGCCTACGGTTAACGAGGATGTCATGTGACCAGCATAACAACCAACAACCTTTACTTTTCCCCAATTAATGTCAGGCACTCATTTGAGCTGGGTGGACTCAGAGACGCCCTAAAGATCCTGAAATTGAAAATCCTACTCTACACGAGGATTTGAACCTGGGACCCCTCGGTTCGGACGCCAAGCGCTTTAACACTCAGCCACCGCACCTCTTCAATAAAGATGTCTTAGTCTATCTTAAAAGAGTATGTGAAGGTTACGACGACCCATTACTTAATGCCGTCCAAAAATTTCTTTGGTTTTCTTTGCTTTTCTCCACCTGGATCTGTGCCATGAATGATTGTTTTAGAAGTGATTATCTTTAACCTTTAACCTTAAAAATTTAACGAATAACCTATAACATCAATACATCATGCATGAAAAAAATAATGCTAAATAAGCGATCAGACCACTCAAAAGAGGTGAATTCAATGCTATCTGCAACTCCTATGACACATATCAAAAGAGTAATGGTGGAATAGAATAACACAATGTCTGCTCCGGCGGAGGTAGCTGTTTCAAAAGTAGGCCTATTTGAGGTGAAAGAGTTCGTGTGATATTTAGATTCCAAAAGTTATTTTAAAAATGTAACAGAAGAGTTGGGTTTTTTTTTTACGTGTCTAGATTGAAATAAAACGTTAGAAGTGAGAGTATAGCACATTTTATTCTGGAGATGAATGTCTCTGACGTCAAAGATATACGTTACATTTTGGCAAATTATTTTGAAACGAGAAGAATTTCTAGGTTTTTATTTGCTCGGTATGTTAAGTTTTGTAGTTTGGAAGACTTGTAGATCTGGAAAAAATGTGTTTTAGTTTTTAAAAAAACAACAAACATTTACTTATGTAGCATTTTTAACAGTGATTCTCACATATTTTTTTCATTATCTCATCATTGTATCAAGATTCTTTAAATTCGGTGTTAATGTGTACACGAGGAAGTACACTTATCTATAATAACACAATTACAATTATACTGTATAGAGATGTCTGCAAGCGAGAGATGAGAACCACAGGTATCAATGAAAGTATGTGGGAGGAGATAGTTCAAGACCGGAGAGCATGGAGACAGACTGTGCGTGCTGGTACGAACCTCGCCAAGAGCAAAAGAAACGAAGCTGCCTTAGTCTAGAGAAAGAAAAAGAAAGTTGCACTGTCAGCTGGTCCTAAAACAGATGCATATCCATGCGCGAACAGTGGCAAACTCCGCCATTCCAGAATTTGTTTGATTAATCACACCAGATTCTGCCCGTCTCAAGACGAAACCAAAACCAGTGATTCTTAATCATAGCTTATCATTTATATAATACAGACGTTACTTCAAAAAAGAAGATGATTGCGTCCTACATATTAATCAATGACTTAAATTCTGCCAAGTCACTGGTTTTCCTGGCTAGCTCAGGCAAACCATTCCTTGCTCTAATAGCACTAGGGAAGAAGGAGCATTTCATCTGGGCTCATCCATTGTCTTCCGAGACAGAAGGAGCCATAAAATATCGTAGGCCTATGTGTAGAAAGCATCAAAACTAACCCTAATGCTTTTAAATTAAGATATAATTGGGGTCAGCAATGTAATCTAGTGAGTATATAAAATAACGTCGTAATATTGCGCTGTTTTTCTGTAAAAAACCAATTTGAAAGGCAAGGGCGATAATTTGAGAATCGTTGGCGAGATAACTCTTAATTTATTTTGCATTTTATGATAGGCGTTTAAAAATACATGTACAGATTCGACGCAATACTAAAAGTAGCTGTGTTTCTAAATCAGACTTAGTCAAGCATAATTATAGCTGATATCTTGAAGAAGAACTTTATTACTATGTCTTGTATCTCGACAAGAAACGAGAAAACACGAGAGCCATTAGAACGTGATAGTTTTTTAATGTTGTAAAGGGCGTGTGTTCATAAGAGGCCATGTTCATTGGGTTACATCCCTTGTTTTAGTAAAACACATAAAATGCTATCAAATTGTTATTTTAAAAATAAAAGGGAGGGGAGGAATTTAAAAGATGGAATGTAGAAAAAAAAAAGCAATTTAAAAGAATGGAATGAAGGGGAAAAAAGGGAAATAACAATGAAAAACTGGAGGGAGAAAAAAAAGACATAATGACTTACTGTAACATTGCAAGATCGATATTTTTTTCTAACCCCTGTACAGTACTTCCCTCCGTCTTTGGGTCTGAAAGAATAGAAGTTGGCAACGATATTACATTTCTCTTTGTCAAGACGAACTGTTCACATTAAGATATACTATCATACAGTTAAGTGAGAAGCTTGCCGTAGGTACATAACAGAGCAGTGGGGTACCTACGCGGGGTTGTCACACTCTCTCTCACTGACCGAGACGCCGCCCTCGCAGGTCCGAGTACAGTCCCCCCATTCACCCCATTCTCCCCAACTTCCGTGAACTGTTTGGTTCCTGTGTTGTTCGCCTCTGCACTCCCCTTGGTAACACCACTAGGTAAAAAAAAAAATCAAGCAAAAAAAAAAATTACTTTAAAAAGAAAAACAACAATAAAAAAGCTTATATAAGGAAAAAAAAGCTGCACATTAATAGTCATATCTCAATACTGTAAGATTTATTTCCCGCTTGTATATTAAACAGATTTAATTTATTATCCCATTTCTGTTTCTCCGATTCATGTTTTGTAAGTGACGGTACATTTGTAGTAACTATGGCATACTTAATTTGAGTGATAGTGTTTTGAAATTTATAGTAAAAGTATATGGGTCTTTTAAAAACACTAAATTATAATTCAACGTTGTTTTTTTTTTAAGTATGTCTTAATAATAATAATAACTTCGAGTAAAAAGAAAAATAAAGATGAGTAACGAGGAAGCAAATCTGAACTGATTTACATAACTTTTTCATGTTCAATTTATCGATTTGTTGTGACTCCAGAATGAATGCATTAAGAAGAAATTGTCATGGATTATTACCCCTTTATCTGAATGGTCTCCCTTTGCAGTTTTCTTCACGTACGGGAGTTGACAAATGGTGCCTTCCGCTGCAGGGATGCTGTTGGTGACGCATTCGTTGGACTCGTTGACACACCACAGCTCTTGGCAGATTTGCTAAAATGGAGAAACATGCAAACAGAATATCAATATCAAAGATAAAGTTTATAATGAACAAAGCATTGAAACATCACATGAAGTTTGAATCATTTAACTCAATGATGACCTGTTTCTTGATAAACAATTCATTGTTATTCGACCAGCATAACATCAAAACGAAGCCGTATACCTCATCATACCTCGGTTAAATCAAGCGTATCAACCCAGTACGTAAATCACAAATGAGCCTCTCATCCATTTCTTTTAAAAGGACTCGAACTCACGACTTTCGGATCGGCAAGTAAGAGCTTTATCACCACATCCTCTCTGAAGTAATATTATTTTTAAATGCAGAAAAAATACCATACCAGCTGGATATGACAGCAACAGAAGTCAACGCAGAAATAACGTAATTTCAGCCCGTCTCTCCCGCCGGAATATATATATTATTTTGCTTTTTTTTTATATTTGGCTATTTTCTGGATTAAGCGGGCTTTATATTCTTATTTGAAAATATGTTATCATATAAAATACAGACGTTACTTCAAAACAGAAGATGATTCGACCTACGCGTGTCTCTAGGTCAATCTAGTCATGCATGTTAATCAATGAACTCTGCCAAGTCATTGGTTTCCCTGGCTGACTCATGCAACCCATTCCATGCTCTAGTAGCACTAGGAAAGCGTTATTGTCGTTTAATTTCTACATTGTGTAATTCATAAAAAAAATATATTTTTTATCAGTTAAGTAACCGTTACCTTGCGTGACTGAACCTACCTTAAGTTTACAGGCTGTGGATTTAGCCCCGTACTGAAGTCGACACTGTGTGTTGCTGTCAAAGAAATCCCCAGGTACGTCAGGAGAAAACGACACGTGAAAGCTGGGTATATTTCTGAGGCACCAGCCATGCCCTGAACTGTTGCAAAAGAGGAGCAACATTGCCAGTTGAAGTGCAAGTAGGCTTTATAACAACATTGGGCTTATGAATATGTCAATAAAAAGATAACTAGTATTTATGTAACGAATTTATTGCGTATTCAGTATATTGTATTAATTTTACTTTTTTTTTCCTTATCTTATCTAAATTGTGCCGATGTGCCTAAAATCAAAATCAAATCAAATCAAAATCTTATCTTTTATATTACAGACGTTACTTCAAGCAAGAAGATAATTAATTTCCTTCGCATTTCACGTGTCAATCTAGTCATGCATGTTAATCAATGACCTAAACTCTGCTAAGTCGTTGGTTTTCCTGGCTGATTCAGGCAACCCATTCTATTCTCTCTAATGGCACTAGGGAAGAAGAAGAACTTGTACGAATTTGTTCTAGCGTATGGAATAAGAAATGTGCCTCTATCTTTGTGTCTTTCTGAGCATTTCATTAGGTTTTGTTTTTCTATTTGGAAGTTATAGTTTATTGTTTTATGTGGCATATTTAAAGGAAATTTTTGTAATATAGGCCTACTCTATGGTATTTGAACAAAACGAGCACCAATTTCAAACGTTTTAATAAAAAATGATGATTATTTATTTTATTCAATTCTACATTTCAGATGCTGCACCAAAATTGCTATAAAAGTTTACATTTTACAAGTCTTATTTTATAGATGTAGGCACCCGCCTAATATTTATATTTTGATTCTACTTTACAGATGTTATATTTACATTTGATTCTACTTTACAGATGTTATATTTACAAGCAATACTGATGTCCTACTCCAGAAAGTCTGTGACGTATTTCCGTGAGCAGCTTGACCAATGAAAAGGCGACGTTTCTTTGGAGAGCCTCGCTGCCATCAAGCGCGCGGGTTCTTTACCCGGCATCCCACACTGGTTCCCGTCACCATCGTGTTGCATACCAATACTAATTAAAAAGAAATTTAAAAGTTTTAAGATAAATATTCAAAATATTTTATTCCCACTTGTTAGGGATGGAAGAGAAAGTCTTATGGTTGTAATGGACGTGGGTACAATATACAAGGCTGTCAGCGAACATTGTACAAACTCTGTTTCTTTACCGATGTTATGGTGCGCACTAGCGCACTGTTCAACATTGTTTATGGACGGACTATTTAGGTGAGCCAGGGGAGACAGTTGATTACCGCCTACGTGAAAGTAGAAACAGAACTTGAGCTTGCTTCGATTCGCTTAGCGTTTGAGAAGGGATCATCGCCAGTGGACAGGCCAGCAAGGTGAGGAACAGTTGAGGTGCTTCGACAAGGTATCTGAGAAACAGTGGAGGCGTCGATCTGCGAATGGAAGACCTTCAAGGGGGTTGAAGAAGGCAACCGTACTTTAGGCAGCCGGAGAAGATAGAGAATGAAACAGACCGTGAGCCTGTAAGTGTAGGCTAGAGGCGACAAGGCGGCGACAGTGCGCATTTGTAGGAAAGTGAAGACATAGGCGGCGACAGTGCATATTATAGGAAAGTAAAGACATTATATGCGACAGTGCGCATTGTAGGAAAGTAAAGACATAGGCGGCGACAGTGCATATTATAGGAAAGTAAAGACATTATATGCGACAGTGCGCATTGTAGGAAAGTAAAGACATAGGCGGCGACAGTGCATATTATAGGAAAGTAAAGACATTATATGCGACAGTGCGCATTGTAGGAAAGTAAAGACATTATATGCGACAGTGCGCATTGTAGGAAAGTAAAGACATAGGCGGCGACAGTGCATATTATAGGAAAGTAAATACATTGTCGGCGACAGTGCGCATTAGAGAAAAGTAAAGACATAGGCGGCGACAGTGCGCATTGTAGGAAAGTAAAGACATTGGCGGTGACAGTGGGCATTATAGGAAATTGAAGACAGGGGCGGAGACAGTGAACCTGGCAAGAGCTGAAGACCCAGACTGCTGTAATTGTGATCTCATCATCTGTAAATGACAAGCCATCAACGTTTAATTTGATGAGTTGCCTACCTTGTCTTAAGTTTACAATAATATGAAGAATCTTTATAATAAAAATATCCTGCAGGAAATCTGTTGTACATTGCATGTAAATGAATATTACAACAATGCGAATGAAGTGTATATTCGTACATCAGGCTTACACAAGCGTTACAAGCGGAGTTAACATTTTGTAATTTGGCTTTTGTTCAATAATTAATCTGCCAAGAAGATAAAAAAGTTCGTATGTCTGTTTTTTATGATCAGTGACTTCTCTGGGTTTTTTACACATATTTTTAGCTTATATATATATATATATAATACTTTTCTCGAATAAGTGTCAAAGTCTGGCTTGTTTGTTACCAAGCAGAAGTCATTAAGCTTAATTTTAATGAACAGATTGCCAAACCTGGCAGAGACGTTGACACTTTTGGTACCGCAGATCTAAGCATGCTAAGTAATTTGGCAAGTCTTTCATTGATATGATATTTTGTAACAGCGCAGGCAGAAGAAAAGCGTCAGAGAAAAAAAAAGCAAGGCCGATGACACTAGCTCCAGCTGAAATAACCTGCCCAGTGTGCAGCCGAACATTCCGGGCTCACATAGGTCTCACCAGCCACACGAAGAGTCACTAAACCCCAGTGCAAAGCCCCCTAGATAACAAAAGTGGTCCTCATGGAACTCCTATGGACGAACTATATATTTTGTAAATACTGATGGGAATGAAATTTTGAGGGGCATATAAAAAGAAGAGAAAACAGAACTGAAAACAAAACATTTTATTTAAAATAGGAAACGCTTACTTGTGGCCTATCTCATGTGCGATGGTAAAAGCCGAGGCTAAACCAATGTCTTGGTTGATGCTGCAGCTTCGTTCGCTCTCGCACATTCCTTCTACAGGAGCCAAGCCTGGACAAAAAGTTTTGTTTTTTTTTAGAAATAACGTTTCGTCATAGCTTCTCAGACTATAATGTGGACCCTTTGTCAAACCAGAGCCGTGAAATTTATAACAAATGAATATTCACATTTGCCTACAGTAATACCGTAAGTAAAAACTACATAACAAAGAGACACTTCATGAGAGAAGACTAAAAAGTAAAGAGGCACTAATATTGTTATGAGCATATTAATATTAACAGTAAAAAGTAGAAAACCATGTCTAGATGGTATGGCTTTACTGAATGACTACACAACACACACCTCTAACATTTCGTGTGAACCCATTCTTATGAACGAGTTACAAGCACATGTAAACATAAGAATGACAAACGCCACAGTATATCATTTTTACAACATTCACCCTCAGTTTAAATCATGCATACTAGTGATTATCTGCACTGCAATAATTAAAGAAGTAATCGCTGAACAAGAATGTAATATAGATTCAAGTAAGCAAAGTAGAATAACACGATGTTGGGGTAGATCAAATAGCTTGTAAAAGTCAAGTGACAATGTAAAATGAAGCTAGTAAATGACATGTCAATTAGATCAAATAATTAGTAAGATGTAAAGTGTCACAAGTAAATTAAAATAAAGAAATGATATTTCAAAGGCTAGTTATGACCGAAAAAAAAAGCAAAGCCAATGACACTAGCTCCTGGAACAATCTGCCCAGTGTGCAGCCGAACTTTCAGGGCTTAAATAGGTCTCACCAGCTATATGAGGAGACACAAAACCCCAGTGCAAAGCCCTCTGCCCCCTGGATGACAAAAGTGGTCATCATCGAACCACGATGGGCGAACTATAATTGACAAATTGAATGTCAACTTAATTAAGAGTTCTGGTAAGCTGATGGACTTCTACTCTTTATCATTATACTCTTTATTAGAGTGTTATGAGCATAATAACACAATAGATTCGAAAACCACGTGCGCAGAGTATGGCTTTAATACACTGAATGACTACAGAACACACATCTTGAACACATTCTTACGGACGAGTTACAAGCACATGTAAACATAACAACGATTACCGAAATACAGTAAATCATTGTCATAACAAATACATAAAATACAAAACCCAAACTTTCAAACAAAAACACTGAAAGTACTATATTATTTAGAAAGACACAAAGATAAAGGCAAGTTTCATATTCCATACGCTAGGACATATTCGTACAATTGCTACTTGGTTCTTGGTGCCATTAGAGTATTAACGGGTTGCCTGAATCAGCCAGCCACACCAATGACTTAAACAGAGTTTAATAACCATGCACAACTAGATTAACACATATGATGTAGTTATTTTCTCTTTTTAAAAAATGTAGCTTATAAGATAAGATAAGATAAGCAGCTAAAACTACGTACTTGTACTTTAGCCAGTCTTATGTAAATCTAAGAGTGAGTCACAGTTATGTAAGCAATCTTTGACCTATATACATTTTACGTAAGTAGAAAAAATGTATTTATGTAAACAAGACTAAAACATGAATGAAATTCTAGCATTACCACACACGCAAACTAACCACCAACACAGACGTAGATACTCTAACGCAGACACACACACACACAGAAACAACCCCCTTTACATAGACACACTCACAGGCACAATCAACGAATGTAAACATACAAGCAGGAGTGATAACATTGACTAAATTTTTGATGTCCAATAAATGACCTGGAAAGCTTCCAGTAAACAGACAGATCTTAAAACAGACATTTAAACGGTGTCAAATATTTAACTTGAACAACAGCCTAGGAATGATTTTAAAGCGGCGAGTCCTCGCAGTAAATCTTGGTAGAGGTTAGCCAGTGGAAATACTTTGGCAAATGTCGAATTTAAAAAAAAGACGAAAAAGATGTAAGAACGTTCTACCTTCTCTGCTATTTAACTCTTTCTCTCCGTGATCATTTACCACATTCTGGTGGAATCAACGCTGGTATCGTCAGTTAGGAGAGAAAGAGTTAACGAATAAAACAGATGCTTCCAACACTAACACCTCAGTGCAGGTGTTTCTGTGTGGAATTTGAGTGACAATGTCATACAATGGTGATAGTTTGTGAAAATGTTTTACATGTCCAATCAGAGTTGAAGATAATTTACTTCCTAACCAAACCTCCCCAGGACGACGGGGGGGGGGGGGGGGGGAATATGGAATATATATGGTTTACTGGGAAGCGTGGTCGAGAGGCTAAGTACGCTTGAACGTGGCTTGGCTTGAGGTTCGACACCAGACACGAGCAGAGTTGTGTTTACTGAGCGCCTAAAAGCAGCACGGAAAAACCTTCTCTCAGATACATCCCCCCCCCCAACTGGTCCACAAAAGAGATTGGACCAAAAGCGTTCTGAGCATGCTGTAAGCATGAAAGTAGCGCTATATAAAAGTTATAAATATTAATCTGTGTGTCTGGTGGTATTTATTGTCATCAGCGGCGTTTTTCTTTCTATGTTTACTATGTCAAAGGCTGTGCTTTGCAATTTTTTCCTCACCCTCATGTTTCCATTTACGGCAAGTTTATTTGTATAAATTAAGCTCTATAGGTACATGAATATCCTCTTAAATATTCCTTCCTATTGAAACAAAATCACAAATTAAATTGATATCCACGGATAGGATTCAAACTAAAGTCTCACCAGGGGCAAGCCTGTGTTGATAGAAATGTTCTATGTTCGAAACATCACTTACCCAGAGTTCCACAGGGATAGTTCTTGTACGTACATATATCATATCTGAAAAAGAGATTGTTGTAAAATGTAATATTCATGACATCATCTCCCTTTTCTGCAACAGAAAAGTTTAGGGTATTCTCGATGCTAAGTTTGGATAACTATATGTACTGTACTGAATTATAAATTAATGAAGTAATAATTAGAAATTAATGTTATTCCTCTATCATAATGAATGTATACAGCACTGAACACCTTTCTAATTTATGCATGCACTGTGGTCTATAACAGTATCGCCCACCGAAAGGCAACAGCATAGTCAGAAAATGAAACAATTTTTTTCGTCATTTGTTTTTTTAAATTTTACTGGCATTTAATTATAATCAACGAGTATTTCATCTTGCATGTGCAAAACCCCCTCATTGTGCTACTAAGCAAATATGAGATTTATCCCCCCCCCCATTTATTTTTCTTTTAAGTACTTTAGCACGATATATTTTTTTTTTGGTCCAAACCTATTAAGAACGGGGGGCAAAAAAAGGGCGGGGTGGGGATGAGTTGATTGAAAACGCTTTAACTCTTTTCTAAATAATATTTAAATCGAATAATGACAGTTATGTTCCTGCCGAAATCTACTAATTCTCCTATTTTACCGTTGAGAAATGGTATGTAACATTTACATCATATAAAAATATGTAATTAGCTGTGTTTTTTTTAAAGCTTAGTATGCAATTTTTCTATGAGGCTACACCATTTTTGAGTTTAGAGGGTGATAGTAACTGTCGCATCCCTCGGATACACAGATTAAGAATACACATTTTTATAAAAGAACAAGAGTACAAAGACAGTTTGTGTGGAAAGTAGCCGTTGCATTAGAACTTTGAATGGTCTAAAATTCTATGATGTCGGATTTTCACTACCTTTTCTAGTTTACAATATCTAAACGGGACGGACGGACGGACGGACAGATAAACCACACAAAACTAATAGCGACTTATTGCCTAATTCGCAAGACTTATTCTTCGTCTTTATTAATCTTGAAACTCTGTAAAGTAGCGGTAGTGGAAAGAACAACTTGGTATTAAAAAGAACTTTCCATATGAGCACACTTCTTATCCTGCGTATTAATATTCCCTTACAGTTAATTAGGCTTCAGCTCCCCTTGCTCTACTCCTGAACTGATTTTTTTTTTTTGGTGGTGGGGTCTCTGTTTTGTGGTTTCTTGCCTTGTACAGGTGCACATTTAATGAGAGAAACATTCTGGATTTAAGTTTTGAGAATGATGCCATAACAGTGTGTGTCTGTAGGGCATGGCACTAACTGCTGTTATTCCACCCTGAGTCTGCTATCTCCCCCCCCCCACCCAACTTGCACGCCCATAACCAGTCCTTTCCCTCCCCCTCTCACGCACCCGCCACACACACAGACCGGGACCACGCATGGGGTCAACGGTTATAATATGTTTACACATGTAATTGTGAGCGAAGCGCTGTAAAATATACTTGCAATTTACCCCCCCCCCAAAAAAAAAAAAACACCTTTACTCACACACACACACATACACACACAGGCGCGTACAGACACTTCTAACTGCATCTTGCAACCACCTGCAAGAAAGAATGGAAAAAAAATGCCAGTTCGAAAAAGGGGGGGGGAGGTTCTCACCTTTAATGCATCTCTTCTTTCTTACACCACGCACTCACACACACACACACACAAGCTCATGTATACATAATACCAGCACGTGCTTTGACCTTGCCCAGGTCATCTCAGTAATAGAAATGGAAAGGGGGGGGGGAGGGAAGGACGAGACTAAACAAACACTGGATGCCCACCGTCCTGGCCTTGATCTATGACTACCATATACATTCATTACATAGGTCTAGAACTACATGTATTACATATGTCTAGAAAAACATTCATTACATATGTCTAGAAAAACATTCATTACATATGTCTAGAAAAACATTCATTACATATGTCTAGAACTACATGTATTACATATGTCTAGAAAAACATTCATTACATATGTCTATATGTCTAGACGACAGTCCCGCTTATCTTGCCTCATTCACACTACACAGCCACCAACCAATCGCTAACATCTTCCCACCGTCACCATAGAAACACACACACACACACACTACAACAAAAGGTTCCCGAAATCCTTCTCTTTTAATGTCCAAAAGTTGGGATTTTTTCAGTTAGGTCTGATGACATCCCCCTTACATTTCTATATATCGCTTTCTCTTCATTTTTCTTTGTCACTGTATATTAAAGTAAAGTTAGGTTCCACTTTCATACCTTGTGGTCTATGGAGCAGATGGTGTTATCTATTTCTGTTGCCCACAGTTAACGAGGGTGTCGTGTGGCCAGCACAACACCTTTAACAACATCTTTAATTTCCCCCAACTAATCTTAGGGTACCCATTAGAGCTGGGTGGACTCAGAGGATCCCGAAGTTACAAAAAATTCTAGTCTTCACCAGGATTCAAAACCCGGACCTCTGTTCAGAGGCCAAGCACTTTTCCGCTCAGCCACTTTACCTCTTCACTGTATTTTATTGTTTAAATAATGTAAACAAGAAATTAAAGTTGAAAACTAATAGAAATGTACTATTTTTACTTATGAAAACGTCCTACCTAAATCAATCGTGTTACATGAACAGACGGAATGCCGCGCGTCAGTGGCGTAGCTAGGGTGGGGGAGAAGGGGGAGAATTTGAATATCCCCCAGAGCCTCCACTTGCCCCCAAACTATTATTTGTTTACATTATAAATTTAATATTATGTAAAATGCAGGGGCTCCCAAAGAGGTCATGCCACGGGCCCCCGAACAATAGAAAATCCCTATCTACGCCCCTGTCGCCCGTCTACAACACTAAGTCTTATATGTGCAAACTTTACGGTGGTGGGGTGAGAGCGAATTAGAATTATTAAAGATTAATTTTCGTACCAAAATCTGATACTATAAAACATTTTTCTTTCCCAATTCTCTCCCCTATTCGATACAAATGTCCACAGGGAAAGAGCCTACAGTTCAGCAGCAAAGAGCTGGCTAGCAGAAGACACACCTGTCCATCTATACAACTAGAATATATTCGTAGTTCAGTCATGTGACATAATCCATTATTATTTCGATCACATGATTACACCGCATTTACTATGCCGTCATGTAGCCTCAATAATAGATGTTTTCAAAATTCGTTCTCATGTCATTTCCGCCAAGCCCAACTCCGTTCCTTCCGGTCGGTCTGGGCACAGATCTAAAAATGTCAATATTATTTCTTTGATTCAAAAACACGGAAGCCGTCTGCGAATAAAAAAAAAAAAAAAAGAAAACAAAAAGCGATTTTAAAAATTATACCAACTACCAGAGGAACAGTCCACCTGCAAAGATAGCAAGAGCCTCAGTTTAACCAGCTGGTTGTTTGGGTTACCCCGAAGTGTTGTAAAACAATTAGATCTAGTGCTTTCTTTCATTCCAAAAGAATAAAAAAATTTTTGTACATAAAGTTTTTTGTTTGTCTGTTTCTTTATTTTTATCCATATAAGAGTTTTCCCGATAAACGAAACAATGTCAAGGACGTTTATTTCAGCATCACTGATTCTCAATAAACAAGTAAAAATATATTTTTAAAAGTACTTTATAAAAAAACATTGATTATCTAAGGGGAAGAACCGCTATACTCCTTTAATAGTAAGCTCCCTTCTTCTATATAAAACAAACTGAATTGATTACAACTAATTGATTAACTAACTGGTAAATTTTTTAATTAATACATTTTCTCCCAACTTAAAGTTACACAGCGCACATTCTGGGTATGTAAATGTAAATGTAAAAAAAAACAAAGAAATGATAATCGATTTTCGTAGGGACAAGAAGGAAAATGATATTGTTTCTGTAGCTGGAGAGACTATTGAAATTGTGCAAACCTTTAAATACCTTGGTACTATCCTAGACAATAAACTAAATTTTACTGCAATTACTGATTATATCAGCAAAAAAGGGCAACAAAGATTACGATTACTAAGAAAACTGTCCCCGTTTAATGTTAGCGAAAAGGCCTTGTTTTATCACGCTCATATCTGCAATATTTTAAGTTTCATTATCACTGCCTGGTATGGCAATCTGAGCATTAAAAATAAGAATAAACCTTATAGAATCCTAAATGTTTCTGGTAAAATCATTGGCAAAAAACAAAACCCATTTAGGCAGTTGTTTGAGACAAACATCTATAAAAAAGCTAACAAGATCCTCGAAATAAAGAATCACCACTATGTGTCAGGACTTTGTCACATGTAAATTATGAGTGAGTCTGGTGTGAATGTACACTTTGGTTTCTTATAGATATAATGTTTTTTGTTTGGTGTAATGCACAAATTGTAAGACAAATTTCCATACGGACAATAAAGATTATTATGTTAGAAATGAACGAGTAGTCATTCTCTGGCGCTGCCAGGGTCGAGTTTCGCTAAAGAGAAACAAAATTCATCGTAGTCCCTTTAACAGTTTCCACTGAGAAATTTTCTGGTGATGTGGCAGGTCTGCAACAGTACCGCCCTCTGACAGGCAACGAAGATGTTCCTAGGAATGTTAAGGGCCTTGAAGGTGTCTGTGAGGTCAGTTGTTATTATCCCCTCGGTTGATATAACAATGGGGTATATTGTTATTTTGGACAATTTCCATAGACGCTTAATCTCCAAGCCTAGGTTCCCATATTTTCTTTGTTTTTCTATCTCAGTTTTTCTTAGATTATGAGACAGTGGTACGGCGATATCGATAATGGTAGCGGTTTTTTCTTTTTTATTATTATTATTATTATTATTATAGCGGAACACTTTGCTTATTGTTTTTTGAAAAAAATTGATTCCCGTGGTGGCTTAATAGTTTAACTGTTTCAGTAGCTCGTGAGACACCTATTCAAGCCACGCGGAACACTAGGGCCTCGCGCAACACAGCTTGGGAAACACTGGATGTTTGTAAAATGTTTTACGTGTTTCAGATGTTCCTTCAGAGTTGAAGATAGTTTACTTCCTAGTCTAAACCTCCCGCAGGACGACGGGGGATGGGAAAGGGCAGGATTTGAACTCTCTACCATCGATAAATCCGAACGACAGTCCAGCGCGCAAACCGCACGACCAGGCAGCCATCCATTAATGTATTGTCATCGGCTATGAATAATTGTGCCTAATTTCAATTTGATCCGAGAATGGAAAGTAAGAAAAACATGAACAAGATATGAACCAGACAGAATGTATTCACCCCCCCCCCCCCCCCAAAAAAAAAAACCCTGGCTACTCCCATGGTGTGTATTAAGTACTCTAGTCAAATTTAAAATATTTCTTTATTCTTCGAAAAAATGGTCTAACTGGAACATTCCCAGTGCGGGCAACGAGCTAGTAAATTCTTTTCCCAACGATATACATCAACAGTCAAATTTCTAAGAAAATCGTACGAGCTGTCTCTTACTACCCTGTCTAGCCAGGTTTTAGGTTTCAGGTTTTGCCAATTCCGAATGTGTGACTTGAATAGAGGTATTGTAAATGTATGTAGTGATTATGTTTATCAACTCAAGTTACTCACCTTGTAATGAGCACTGCATTGTCGTGTTTATGGCTGGTCTCGTTGTCTTGCCTTAACGTGAAGTTATTCTGCCACTTACAGAAGCTATCCAGTGACATGTCAGCGTGGTAATTAATTTGAGGTAGATTATCTCCCTTTTACACCGGCATGATGTGAGAAAAAGTTCGAGTCAATGTATTTGATATTTATTTGATATGCATGTAAACTAGGTCAATCTTATTCATTAGTTTCCCCCCCCCCCTACATTCAATTAGCAGTATCATAAAGAAACATTGTCAAGTTCAGAGTTCAGACGAGTGATCAATTATTCGATGAGAATCCAAAATACTTCTCGAAATCTCTGTGTTTCATGTATGAAGACTTAAAATAGAGATTTCAGGGGCGGACTGAGTGTCAAAATCGACCAGGGCATTTCTTTACAATCCGGCCCACAAATTATGTATCATAATGATACAAGATAATGTTACGTTCATCTCTATCAGGCCTCCTGTAAACACTGGCAACCAACACAACACAGCACATCTAACTCAAGAACTTGACAAGAGCTTCAATAAACAATGTGGCGGTTTAATGACAAATACATCAACAACAGCCAATAAACACAATGGACCTCATTCACCAATCGTAAACAAACAACATTTAGCCATGTGATTCTCTATCTCTTCTATATAATTTACGATCTAATGTTTAATTAATGATGGTTGTCACGTGACCGTTTGTTTCGTTGTTTTCTCAATAAGATTAGGTGACTAAATGTTGTTTGTTTACGATTGAATGAGGTCCATTGGCTACACTAACTTCAATTGTTTTGCTACACAACAGAACTGCCTAACTTATCACTGCAAGTCTCTCTAGCTCGTACAGCTACATTTTCGAGGACTCACTTCGTAGCACACAGTCTACTGCTTGCTGTCCTAAACTCTACTGTCCTTTCTAACACACTGTCTCTCGTCTGTGAAGGCTCTGGATCACATGACCACAACATTGGTCATATTGCGTGCATTAGCAGTAATGTCCAGTTGTTCCTTGTTCAACAGCCCTTGACCTGTGTGATTGGCCTGAATCATGTGTGTCAGTAGGCCGCACACACATTAACCCTTTCAGTCCGCCACTAGGGTTATAATAATAAGATAATATATAAAAATAATTAAGACCTTATGCTGCTTTTTAATTTTTTTATAGGATGAAAGCTACAAGTAGCACTGTAAATTGCGATCTATGGATGGAACAGATGATGGTTTGCGTGGCTGTCATGTGGCCAGCACGACGATCAACCGCCTTCACATTTCCCCAACAAATGTCAGATGCCCATTACAGCTGGTTGGATCCCGAAATAAAAAATCAAAGTCTTCACGGGGATTCGAACCTGGAACTCGAATCGGAAGCAAAGAGCGTTACGACTCAGCCACCGCGCCTTTTGTCTTTTGAGTTTGGGCCTTACATTGCCTGATCACAACCTGCTAATTCCTCAATCTTATTGTGTAAGGACCATACATCGCGTGCCAGTAAGTAAGCCCTCCCCCATAGCCCTATACTGCAATCACTCTTCCTGCATTTCGGGAGCTGGTTTTTATTGAGTTGAAGTCATGAGTTCCTAATAAAATTCCAAGATTTGTTCTTCATTTTGTCATATTCGTCTTTCTGCCTCTCAGTATCCACGGATTATTTATTATTGTATATGTTTTCAGTTTGTGTAGGGCCCTCTTTAGGGTGAGGCCCTATGCAACCGCAGTGTGCACTGCCTTGAGTCCGGTCGTGTAACTAGCCTATAGTGTGCACTGCCTTGAGTCCGGTCGTGTAACTAGCCTATAATTTAGTAACGTAGATACGAAGTTTTCTTTAGCAGCTGTATGAAAGACGCCCTCTGGTAATCTCGGGATCGAGAGTTCAAGAGAGAAACACAAACCTTACCAGGAAGAGGATGCTCACCTTTTCAGCCTCCAGAAAGAAGATCCCCGTGACCACAATGTTGATGGCGTTGCCGATGCTAGGGTTGTGGTACAGTTTGGCCACCTGACCTCATGGGAGAAATCATGACATCACATTAAAAAAACAATCTTTTACTTTAACAATTTTCTTTTCTTTTTAGATGTTATAACGATCTATAGTTACATCTTTAAAAGTAATTATTAATTATTTAAGTAATTTATTTTTGGTTGGCAGCACTTGAATTTATTAATAATGTGGTAAAAAATAATTAGGGGCGATGAGCTTCACGATTATTTTATTTATTTCAGAACAATTTATATTTTTGCATTTAGACAAGAGTTTTGTCGATACCAATGATATATAAATAAAAAGAGAAATAAAAGATGTAATTTGAGGCTCTCTTGTTCAAGATGTTTACATTTTACGGTTCCCTGAGAATTAGTCTTCATCTATTTGTATACAATGCCTCCCGAAAAGAAAACAAAAAAAGTTCAAGGTTTTCTTATAGTTATAATGTTTTTTTGTTTGGTGTAATGCACAAATTGTAAGACAAATTTCCATATGGACAATAAAGATTATTATTATTAATATATTTTAAATATGTGTTACCAAGGCGATAATTTTAAAATGTAGAGTTGACAAGAGGCCCAGCTTTTATCAGTAGATAAGGAAATCTAAAATTAAAGAAATTTTAGCTGCTTACAGCAATATTTCTAGTGCACATAAAAATTGGTGAGGATTTTCACGTTTATTTCATATAGTTTTAAAGAAACCAACGCCAATTTTGGTAGCTGATGTCCAGAGTTTCAGAAAACTCAAGTTGTATGAGTCCATATTTTCAGAAAAGTCAATTGGTATATGTCCAGATTTTCAGAAAAGTCAATTGGTATGTGTCCATATTTTCAGAAAAGTCAATTGGTATGTGTCCAGATTTTCAGAAAAGTCAAGTGGTATGTGTCCAGATTTTCAGAAAACTCAAGGGATATGTGTCCAGATTTTTAGAAAACTCAATGGATATGTGTCCAGAGTTTCAGAAAGCTCAAGTGGTATGCGGCCAGAGTTTTTAAGTGTTAAGACACAAGACTCTTCAAAAATAAGCAGACACTCTAAGGTTCTATTTTATTAACACTTTATTATTCTTATAAAGAGTGTAATCATAATATTTGAAACTCTCTTCATGTCCATGTTCTCCGGTCTCCTCTTTTTTTCACCTCCCTTCCATCTAATACCTGAATTCGCACCATTTGCCATTCACACCATTTGTCACTCACACCATTTGTCATTCACACCTTTTGTCATTCACATCATTTGTCATTCACACCATTTGCCCTTCACACCATTTGCCCTTCACACCATTTGCCCTTCACACCATGCTGCGCTACAACCGTAACACCGAGTATCTAACAAGCTCAGTGGTTACGACAAATTCATACAAGTGCTCGTTCCTCACTACTGTTAGTATATCATGTCTGATTCAGCCATGAAATCCATTCTTATCGTCTCTACTTAACACGAGCGTTTAAATAAACACATTACGTGTAGAACGTAATCATCCTTTTACTCAGCGAACGTCTGTAATTTATAAGATAAGAAATGAACTTACAATATTCATAATCGTCAGTACGTAATTCGTAAGATTCTGTCTGCTAGCCGGAGTATCGCTGGTCAAGTGGTAGTCCATCATTTTCTTGTCCACCACAACCAGAGTCTCGATATAGGACTCAAAGCTCTTTGATCTTTTGGAGCGCTTTCTATAACGTAGATAGAAAAAACAATATGGATATGTCTGGATGTCACACAATAGTTAAAGTCATAACAATATACACATTAGTAGAGTTCCGCTTTCAGATCTTCAGGGCAGATGATGTAAAGGTCCTCTGTTTCTGTGGCCCACGGTTAACGACGGTGCCATGTGGACAGCACAACAACCAACCGCCTTTGCTTTTTCCCAACGTCAGGTACCCAATAGAGCTGGGTGGACTCAGAGGAGCCTTTAAGATCCCGAAATAAAAAAAAAACAAAGCTTTAATAAAAATCCACTTTTTAACACTTGTCAATAAACATACTGTTAACTCATAGCAAGCCATATTTTAAAAGAAATTAATAGAGTACTTGTAAATTGTAACTAATTTTACTACTTTAAAAAAAGTTAAAAATTTTTAATATGCAATATTCATCGAAAAAAAAATGTGCATGTTTTTTTTTAGTTTGTGGAAAGTAAGACCATGTTATACTTTTAAAATCTCTTTTTTTGGAGGACCCTTTTTAGTGAAGTCCCCAGGGCTGTCGCTTAGCCTGCCATGCCTTAAATCTGGCCCTGCTTGTAAACAAAAGAATAGAATTTCGGTTAAGATAGGTTTGGAATCAAGAGGTAGTACAGTTATTTTCTTTGCTGTAACCGGATATAGTTTTTAGATTAACTTGTAAAGCTTGTAATATATAGAAAATTAGTACCGCAATATTAGGGTATATAACTTGACCTTATTCGTGTATCAAAGGGACATCACTGAGATTAAATTATTGGTCATTGGGTAACCACGATGCTAGTTAGTAGCCTATATAGAATGTGGGATTCGGACACGATACACCTAGGATCCAAAGGCAAGCGCTTTACCACTCGGCCACCGAGTAATTTGTTCATATATTTATTTAGGGTCAATAAATTGTACATGAAGATTGTGCTAGTCAGACGAAAACTCATAATCTCAAACAGATGTAAAATGAAAGAAATTGTAGAAGTACTGATAACCTGCTAACACAGGTTAGCTTTGAGTAGGCTTACTTTAACGGCATTACTCAGTAATGTAAACACTCCATTTGAAGTGTGATTTAAAACACAATCTACCTGGCATAACTGATAAGTTCCAAGCTATCTTTTACTTTAAAAACTATCATGTAGCAAAGATGATTTTTTTTTATTTTGTAACCAAAATAGCTTTTTTTCAAATCTTCTCGTAACCTACTCTTTTATGATTTTTTTTATTCAGTTGGTATTTGGACTTGGAGGCCACAACATCCAACATCAATTATTGACAGAGACTCTACTGTGGCCCATTCTGTATTAAAAGTTAAATTGTTGAACAGCCTGATGTTAGTTCTTCACTTGTTCTTGTACTGTGCTTTGCTAACAACAGCCGTACAAGACACTCAGAAAACTGAGCTGCAACGTCGCAACCTGTGGGCAGCTTAAACCAAATAGCTTGTTGCCACGTCATAGGTCTGTACGACTAGGAAACGAGTTATTGGTCCTGCCGTTCAAACACATCCTGGGTAATTGTCAAATTCAGACACATCTCTACAAGAGCAAATCGCCATTACATAATCAGCATTGATGTTCCTCTTTATTACACTTGTCATGCGCTAAGACCTAGATAAATTGTACTTGACCTCAGATACAAAGTCACTCGTACTTCATAATATCCGGACATCAACACGCAACATCAATACTGAAAGCAACTTCTCACGACATTAAAAACAATAATTAAGTAACCCTTTCAGACATTGCGATTACGACATTAAACAAAAAGTATCAACCATTTCAAGCATACGACAGTTGTGAACTATGCCCTCTATATCATTACCTCAAGAGGGAAGTGTCATTCATACTTTTCAGCTTAGGTCTCCACTTCCAGAAGGGGGATTGTTTTCTGGGCTTCAGAATGTCGTTGATATTGTCTGGTCTCTTGCGGTACCATTTGCTAAATTTCTTTCGCTTATAATCTGCCGTAGATGAAAAGTATATACATTTTTTGAAGTAATGATTATGTAATCTTCGATTCAAAGAAGCAACATTAACAAAAAGTTTAAAAACGATATTTCCTTCTTTCTGAAGCTGATAAAAGATCCCCTTTCAGACCTTGTGATCTACTTGGCTAATGATGTAAAGGTCATCTGTTTCTAGGGCGTCATGTGGCCAGCACAACGAACAACCGCCTTTTTTTCCCCCCAAATAATGTCAAGCAGCCATTAGAACTGGGTTGGCTCACAGGCGCCCTAAAGATCGCAAGATTCAAAATCCCAGTCTCAGCCAGAATTTGAACCCGTGACTCCTTGATTCGGAAGCCAAGCTTTTTACCACTCAGCCACCGCGCATCTATGAACCTGATTCTGGTCTATAATTGCTCATTCTATTTATTTCTTATAATGCTTCAATGTTGCAAGGAGTCTTACCAATGAGCTTCCACAATCAATTTCTTGTATTATGTTATAAATCCAGCCAATTTCTACATTTCTTAAGAAGGTGCGCAAAATGTACATAAACGTCGAATTGTTTAATCTAAAAGTGAAAGTATGTTTATTCTACTCTTTACTGAACACAAGGAAACATTTGAGCCAAGTGCGGGAATATCCACTAAAAGTGTGTTAAAAATAGTCTTATTTAATTTTTAAATGGTTATATTTAAAAAACAACAACAATCAAACCAGAGGTTTTTTTTACTGTGTGGCCAATAAATTTGTTTTGTTTTTTTAATCCTAAAGGGGTATGCTTAATTAAACTGTCGAATTTCTAAGAAAATCGTTAGAGCGATTTTCGGAATATCGAAGTGTCCAGGTTCCAACCACTGCTCAACTTTTTAAACAATGAAGTGAATAGGAGGAATTGTAAAAAAAAAATGTTCATAAAATCTCATCTCTAGATTTGTATGATTGTGTGTTTACACAGATTGAAGAAAAAAAATATTTTAAAAGGTTTGTATTTGTGTTGAAGCCGTCTCAACAAAACAGTGCTGAAAACTTTGCCTGGGACAGAGAGGAGAGTAATGCCCCTCCAGTTGTTACAGTCTGCCAAGTTGCCTTTTTTTGGAAGCTTTACAATCACTCCCTTTTGCCAGTCCTCTGGGACTTTTGAAGTTCGCCAACAGAGATTTAAGAGATCAGTCATTCTGTTAACAATGCACTGTCTGTAGATGAAAGGCTCAGAGAAGAACAAGCAGGTTTCCGAAGAGGCAGATCATGTACAGAGCAGATTTTCGTTTTACGAAATATCATAGAACAAAGTCTTGAGTACCAACAACGGCTAACGATCAGTTTCGTGGACTTCAAAAAAGCGTTTGATAGTGTCCACCGAGAATCACTATGGAAAATAGTTAGAGAATACGGTATACCAGAAAAATTCGTCCAGATCCTACGACACCTTTACAGTCAGTCTAGTTGCTGCATTAAAACAGAAGAGGGAACAACAGAGTTTTTTACAATCGAGACAGGTGTGAGACAGGGGTGCATCTTATCTCCCTTCCTTTTCCTCCTAGCCATCGACTACATAATGAGGAGAGCAATGAACCAGACTGCCTTTGGTATTCCATGGCATGAACAACTCCAATTGACGGACTTGGACTTTGCTGATGATGTTGCACTACTCGGGGCTACAAATAAATGCATTCAAAAAATGACGGAGAGCCTAGACAGAGAGGCACCCAAAATTGGCCTCCGCATAAACTTGGATAAGACTAAAATTATGCGAGTGGGATATAAGGCAAAGGGTGTCCCCGTCAGACTTGGCGAGTCAAAGCTTGAAGAGCTGGACAAGTTCACGTACCTTGGCAGCATCATAACAAATGATGGAGATGCTTACCATGATGTAGCGTGCCGAATAGGAAAGGCAGGGAGCATTTTCCAAAGGCTGCAGCCTATTTGGACTAGCCAAGCCATTGGACTCGAGACAAAAATACACCTTCTCAACACAATCGTCATTCCAACTGCTACATATGCATGTGAGACATGGAAGTCATCTGTCAAAATTGAGAAAAGACTAAATGTGGCTCAACAGAGATGGCTGAGACGGATTTTGGGAGTCAGTTACACAGATCGGATCTCAAACAAGGAAATCCTTTGCCGAACTGGGAGTCGAACACTTAGTGACGTTGTGACTGAGCGTCGCATGAGGTTTGCGGGACATGTTCTACGTCAAAATGAATTACGCACACCAAGAGTTGCGATAACATGGAAGCCAAAACGAGGAAAGCGCAAACAGGGACGTCCTCGTATTACCTGGCGACACACCTTCATGGAGGACCTCAGAACAGTGGACACCAGATGGGAAGAGGCTTCAGACATTGCCAGTGACAGATCATTATGGAGACAGCTTGCCGCCCAATGCGCCGAACGGCGCGGGAGGACCTAAGTCTAAGTAAGTAAGTATTTGTGTACAGGGAGTTAAGATATTCAAAACTTGAACACACCAAGTTATTAACCCTTGGTTTAAAATTATCCTCCAGTGTATGGCAATGGTGAATTAATAATCTACACTGTACAACGTCGATTATCAAGATTAATTGGGACTGAGGGTCTGTTCGAATAATCAATCGTCAATATAGCCGAATGCGGGATATTAGAAACGGTCTATTTCACCAACAATATAAAGAAAACTCATTTGGGGGCATCGCACCCTAAGTAGACATAAGAGTAGATTATACAGGGGAACAAAGCGTTTAAAGTAGTAGCCTATCATTATTTAGAGAAATAATCGCTGATGTTTCCCTGTACATGAACAAGACCATTTAGATACCTTACTGTAAAACAAAAAGAAACAACAAGACGATAATAAAATAGTCCGGATATTCAACATTCCATATAACTGACATCCGGATAAACGACATTCTACTGTATGTGGGTTAGTCAATTCGGTTAGAGTGAACCCACCTGTAACACCACAGTAGCGCCTGAGATCGCCGTATTTGAGAGACGACCGACTGTAAACCACATGAGGGTGCCCCTCCACACCAACCACGTTGGTGTGGTTCCACAGAGGCTCCACAAAGTAATCATCCGTTGTGGTAGAGAAAACTCCGTGCTGAGGAGGAAACAGACTTTTAGTATTCACCAATTTAACACACACACACACACACACACACACACACACACTCACACACTCACACACACACACACACACACACACACATATATATTTATATATATATATATATATATATATATATATATATATATATATATATATATATATATATATATATATATATATATATATATATATATATATATATATATAAGGAACATCCAAGATAGAGTGTATTGCAAGATGTATCAAGTAACAAGGGCCGGGTTCAGGTAAGTGGAGGCCCTCCGGGGCTAGATTTTGTGGATGCCCCTGGGCAGTAGCCCTGCCTGAGCTCTCTTAAATCTGGCACTATCCAGTAACATTGGCCTATTATCTTAATTTTGACGCGCCCACTTTTTATTCGACATAGTTACATTTGGAATAAACACTTTATTCGCGAGCATGTTTTAGCAGCCATTTAGGTTCTTGTTTGATTAGTAAAATAACAGTAGGCTACAAATCTAAACTGCTCGCTTAATTAATTTTTTTTTCTATACGCCAAAACTAAGCTGGAACAACATATTAGTTATTCATACACCGACAACTAGCAATAGAGAAAAATTACAATTTAAAAACAAAGCTTATCTAAGGGTAAGAACCGCTTATTGCTGCCATTTATTGAAAATTACAGGGTTAAACTGCTTTACTACTATTTAAAACAAATTTAATTAATCAGTACTTAATTTTTCTGTAAATTTTTTTTTTTTATTGATTCCTGTATTTTCATCGACTACGAATAATTAAGCAAAATTTCAACTTGATCTGAGAATGGGAAGTGGGAGAAAAAACACATGTCAAAACATAATATGGGTATTAAATCCATATATACATCTAGATCATTCATTAAGTAGCATTTATTCCCCTTATTTCGATATCAAACAAAATAATTAATCACCAACAATTAATTAACTTATAGCTTAATTTTTTTTTATTGATTCATGTCTTGTCATGCTTAATGAATAATTGTACCAAGTTTTAACTTGATCCGAGAATGGGAAAGGTGAGAAAAAACATGTTCAAACTTTTTACTAGACAGATAGACAGACAGACAGAATGTGTTGATATAAGCTTTGTAATTAATGCTAACTAAGCTTTTGTCTTGTCAACTCTTTTAGTTAATACATATTAGGGCACCGTCTACAACAAAGGCAAAAGTTCGTACGGTACATTGGCGTACGACACATGCTGCTACCTTAGATAAATGCTAACCAAAAATAATCCTGCTCCGCAGGTAGCACAGTAGCAAATATAATCTGATTGCGTCAGATATTCGTTTCTCGGTCAAGTCTGACTTGCATAAAAAAAATTTTAATACAAAAATATTCTTAAATTTTATTGAAACGGGCGGATAGCTTCTCCTCGCTAAAAAAAAAAAAAAAAGTAATAAAAATATAAGGATTTCTTGCAAGCAATATAAAAAACGAGATTTAAAAAAAAGAAGTTTGTGTAAAAACACAAACTCAGAAGCGTCCCCCGAAGTGATCAAGTCCGAAGGGTAAAAGGCAGGTATTTTCATCATTAATCCTACCTTCGTCAATACAATGAGACGTGTTGCCGATATTTGTGTATTGTTCGGCTAACTAACGATAATGTCATTAATGTTATTATATTGGTCATATTGTTACTTCAAAAAAAAAAAAAAGATGATTACTTCCTACGCGTCATGCATCTAATTATGCATAGTAACCAATGACTTAAATTCTGCCAAGCCATTGGGTGTCCTGGCTAGCTCAGGCAACCCATTCCAAGCTCTTATGGTAGTATTTAGTTAGGAGCATTTGTACAAATTTGTCCTATTCAGTAAACTGATTTTGATATAAAGATACGGTTCAATGATTAATTAATAAATTAATTAATTAATATATATCAAACTTTTAATACATTGAGACTTTATATCATGGACCCTTTCATTACTATTAGAGCTAGGAATGGGTTGCCTGAGCTAGCCAGGAAACCCAACGACTTGGCAGAATGCTAGTCTTATTCCTTTACTCACTGTTAGATTCTTCTAACCCCTAAATATAATCTACTTTTGCTTTTCTTTCAAATGAAATGCCTGGTCGTGCGGTATGCGCTCTGGACCGTTCGGTTATCTCGATGGTCGCGTGTTCATACCATGCTCGCTTCCCTAACCCGTCGTCTTGCGGGAGACTCGGACTAGAAAGAGGACTATCTTCAATTCATTTTAGTGCCCATAATGACTAAACATCCATCTGTCGACCCACTCGTATGCACTACAAGTTCTAGCTGCAGATGTCTGATTCAAAATTTCGGACTTTTGTCTTACGGTGGAAAAGACAACAACTAGAAAATATATAAAATACTTTTAAAATTGATTGATTTATGTGGTGTCATCGACTATGAATAATTGCGCAAAGTTTCAACTGGAACAGACACAAAATAGAGCAGTGAGATTCATAACAAACGAATATTCACATTTGACTAGAGTAACACCTTTAGTAAAATCACTAAATTTAGAAAGCCTTCAGGACAGAAGGCTCAAAAGTAAAGTAGCAATTATTCATAAAACACTGAACCATAATCTTCAAATACAAAAACAAAATTTAATAAAATACTCTGAAAGACACAAAGATGCAAATATAGCATTCATCCCATATGCTAGGACAAATTTGTACAAATGCTCCTTCGTCCCAAGTGCTATTAGAGCATGGTATAGGTTGCCTGAGCTAGCCAGGAAAACCAGTAACTTGGCAGAATTTAAGTCATTGTTTAATATGCTTGACTAAATGCATGATTCGTAGGACGTAATCATCTTCTTTTTTTTGAAGTAACGTCTGTATTATATAAGAAGATAAGAACTGAGAAAGGGAAGTGGGTAAATAAGTACAGAGATTTGTACCAGAGACAGTGAATGGATAAAAGTATATAAAAAGATATCTTGAAGAAATACAACCACAAAGAAACAGCAATGGAGTTAAAGATCAAGATCTTTGGCTATATCTATCAACAAATGAGCACACGTCTTCGTATCTGCTTCTTAAACCAGTGGGACTTCGTTTATCAGCGTGTTTCCCAGACAAGTATTTCCTATGGCGAACAGCACCCCTACGACGAAAGTCAAGGGACAGATGATGATGATGATGATGATGAGATGAAAAGAGATGTATACAAGTAGCGATGCTGGCCAAGTTAATATCACGATAAGAAAGGTAATATAGTATCATATCGACAATGTATTTATCTTGAAACTCCGAAATGTAGAAGCCGAGCCTCGGTCAAGGCCTTCGCCTCTCATCATTTTTAATTTTAGCCATACACTGTATATACATATAGGTAGGTAGATGGGGGGTTGAGTTTTTGAGTTTAGGCACATCGGCACAATTTAGGCCATGTCGTGCCCATAATCCTTCAAGGATCACTCTCCCTTTACATAACAAGGGCTAAATTCTATACAGTTAAATCATTAAATACAAGGTCTATTCACAGTTAAAATAGTAAAGGTAGTAAAAATTTAATATTTGGTAAAAATTTTATGTAAATATTATATGTTCACAGTTCAAAAATCAGATCTTCGTAGATAACCCCTACTCCCGGACAAAGCCCAGTACCTTCCCAGGGAGGGTAGATAGGGAGGTAGGTAGGTAGTAGGTAGGATCGTAGATAGATAGATAGATAGATAGATAGATAGATAGATAGATAGATAGATAGATAGATAGATAGATAGATAGTAGATAGATAGATAGAAGAAACAAGTCCTTTTACGTTTAAAGTGTCTTTTTAATTGTGGAACATTTTAACAAATACATATATATACACGGCAACGTTATGTACAGATCTCCTGCTTCACTCGCTGACCTTTCTCCCTCTCGTGTTTACACACTAGTCACTTCCCCCAAGTCCCCTAACTCTCGATACTCAACACTTGACCGTGTGTCACGGTTGACCACACAGCAACCGTGTCACCACAGTCCTCCCAGGGCAGAGAAAAATTTTGATCGTATCAAAATTTCATGAACCGAATAGTTTGGGTGTACATTAATAATGTTTAACATCGACAAGAAAAAAAAAACAATGACATGTAATACAATGGCATCTTCAATTATGAGAGAACTGATAATGCCTATGGCGACAAATACATTTTCAATAATATGTTATTGCAAGGGACATTTCCAATTGAACTATCGCAGAAAGCTTTCCTGTTATATTATACAATCTTATATACAAAAAAAAAATACACGCATTTAGTTTTTTCTCTGTAACAATAATCTTTTGAATGCCAACATTGTCAGGTGAAAAATGCACAATTAGTTCATACTTTATGTTACATCAAAATATCTTCCAAATTAAGGGAATTGTTTACTTTGTGTTTCTTTCATATCAGTTCCTACATGGACATCTATGACTACAATCAATGCAACAAACTTAAAAACTAAATTGTAGTACAACTTTCACATCTCTGAATGAAATAAAAAAAAATTCAGAAGTGTAATGTTCATTCAATTTTGACAAGACAAATTTTAAAGTTATCATACAAGTTATTTGTTAATTTTCTCATCATCTGATTAATGAATTAACCTAAGTCGAGCGTCCCTAGACATTATCTGCTTCCTCTATTGGTTCTATCACCATTACTCTACAACTGTCTTGCGTGTCTTGATTAGCGTTTGTTGAAAGAGTAAATGGTCTGGGCATGTACAGCTTCAGCATATTGATGTGAAATACTTTGTCTCGGCCTCTGATGTTTATGCTGTAGTCGACCTTCGAAATCACCTTTGTGACTTGGAATGGGCCCTGCCATTTTATAAATAGCTGGTTATTTCTGTCAGGCAGCAGAACCATGACATTATCACCAACTTGTAGTGTTCTCAACTTTCGCCCCTGATTTAACTTTCTCAATTGTTCTGGTTTCTCTCTGTTTGTTTGCTTTTGGACAGTTTCGCATGCTTTGATTATATTTTGTCTTGTCTTGATGACAAGATCGTATCCTGTGTGTACGTCATGTTCTATGTTCCTATTTACTAGAAAGTCTCTGTATAGTGACATGGGTCCCCTAACAGGTGAGCCATAGAGCATCTCGAATGGTGAGAAGCCCGTTGTTGTGTGTGTTACTTCTCTGTAGGCGAACAGTATGGGGTTGATCAGCTTGTCCCAGTCTGTTGGGTTGTCCTGTGCTACTTTGTTCAGCATTGTTTTCAGCGTTGAATTCAGGCGTTCGCACATCCCATTTGCTTGGGGGTGAAAACGGGCAGCAAATTGTTGTTTAATATTCAGAGTTTTGCAAAACTGTGCGAATTCATTTGATTTAAACTGGGTGCCTTGATCACTCAGTATTATGCGAGGGTAACCTGGTCTTGCAAATATTGCTGTTAGTGCGTCTCCGACATCTTCGGAAGAAATTCTTTTCAATGGTATTGCTTCTGGAAACCGTGTGCACATGTCTACAACAGTCAATATGTAGCGATGACCTCTTCCGGATATTACTGGCATTGGTCCAATAATATCTACGGCTATCTTTTCAAATGGCATTTCACTTAAGTCTGTTGTTTGTATTGGAGCTTGCATATATGTTCCCTTTGCTCCATGTATTTGGCAAATATGGCAAGATTTTATGTAGGCCTTGACTTCTTGCGTAATTCTAGGCCAAAAAAATTCATTCAAGATTCTATTCAATGTTCTCTTTACTCCCATATGTCCGGCAAACGGGGTGTCATGTGCAAGCTTTAAAATTGTTTCTCTATACTTCTTTGGAACTAGCAATTGTTGTGTCTTGCCTGCTTTCAGATGAATTTCTCTCACATAGGCACCATCTTCGCCTATCTTAATTAACCCTCGTCTTGGTGGAGCTTCACTTTCTATGAGTTTTATTAGATCTGGGTCATTTTTCTGTTCACTGACAAATTGTTCTGTTTTAATGTGTAGTGGGTCTTGACTTTCTGTGGAGATTTCATTCGGGTTGTTCACTTGATTATGGCTTCTCATATCGCTATTTTCTGTTTCTGTATTTTCATTTTCATTGTTATCAGGCACTTGTATGTTATCGTTTGTATTTAGCACTTCTTCTGCTTTCTTCTGAGCTCTTGTAGTAACCATGGAACATTTCTGTGTGTATTTTTCTTTCCACTTGTTCAATTCTTCTACTGTGCAAGGTTTAGAGCCTTTGATACAGCCAATGATAAGACCAATGTTGTCAGGCTTATTGTCTAGTACTAAAGCCTCATGCCAACCACTGATGAACGGTGTGTGTATGTTGATACGTGCTACCAGATGTGTAGTTACTTGACCCGTGTAACCAACACAGTCTTGTCTTCTTCCGGTGTACTCTTGTGGGTTGACGTATTCTTTTGCGACTAAAATTGCAGTTGCACCTGTATCGTACAGTACGTTGGTCATTTGTTCTCCCACAAAGCCTGGGTATACCTGCAGTTTATTAGTGTGTTTGGCAGCAAATGCTCGATCTCTTGGTCTGTCGTTCCAATCTTTATTGCGTCGGTTGTAGAAGCAAGTCTCTGTTGTGTGGTTTGTTCTACCACAAATTTGACATTGGAAACGAACTCTTTGCTGATTACTTTGATATTCTCTATTCTTGTAAGTATATGTTGGGCTCCTTTCTTCATCTTTCACTCTTCGATATCTATATGTTGGACTCATTTCTTCATCGTTGTCTCTTCGATATCTATAGGTCGGGCTCATTTCTTCATCTTTCTCTCTTCGAGATCTATATGTTGGGCTCATTCCTTCATCTTTCTCTCTTCGAGATCTATATGTTGGGCTCTTGTCAGCGTTCTCTCTTCTATATAAAGGGCTTGGAGTCCGCATTCTTGCAGCGTTGTTCACCATAAAAGCTGATGTCGCAGTTGGGTTTTCTCTAGCTAACACTTCCCTTGGGTGTGCGGCCTTATACTGCCTTAGTTGTGCTATCAGGCTGCTGATGGTCTTTGGCTCTCGCTCCGTGACGTATGTTTTAACATTATTATTGTAAGCTTCCATCACAGCGTCCATTATGATGTGTTCTCTGAGGGTTTCATATTTGTGATCCACTTTTGACAGGTCTACCCATCGATCGAAGTATATCGACATGTTGGTGACGAATATTTGTGGATCGTCGTTCGCCAGAGGTGTCGACTCTTTCAATCTCCTTCTGTATTCGTAACTTGTGGAGCCAAACTGTCTCAGCAACGCCTCCTTCACGGCCACGTACTCTTTTCTTTCTTCATCTCTCATTTGAAGACATATATTGATGGCTCTACCTTTTAAGCGCCCCATGAGGCTTCTTGCCCATTCTGTCTGTGGGAGGTTGCATGATGTTGCTATATCCTCAAATCTCAGTAGATATGAGTCAATGCACTCATTCTGGCTCTCGTCAAATGGAGACATTCTGTCTAATTGTTTGTATTTGTCAAAGTGTTCCTCCTTTTCATTTTGCTGTTCTTTGTCTTTCTTTTCTTTAAGTTTTAGTTCTAGTTGTAAGATTTCCTTCCTTCTACTATCTTCTTCTTTCTTTTTGGCTTCTTCCCTATTAAATCTCCTTTCTTCCCTTTCTTCCTCCTGTGTTATTTTTAGTGTAATGAACTTTTCAAGTTCTTCGCCTTGTAGGCCATTTTCCTTGCCCGCTTCTCTAAATATTTTGTACATCGACATTTCCACTTACTTGTGCCTCGTCGTATCTCGTCGTGGTCGCCAGTTGTGAAGAAACAAGTCCTTTTACGTTTAAAGTGTCTTTTTAATTGTGGAACATTTTAACAAATACATATATATACACGGCAACGTTATGTACAGATCTCCTGCTTCACTCGCTGACCTTTCTCCCTCTCGTGTTTACACACTAGTCACTTCCCCCAAGTCCCCTAACTCTCGATACTCAACACTTGACCGTGTGTCACGGTTGACCACACAGCAACCGTGTCACCACAGATAGATAGATAGATAGATAGATAGATAGATAGATAGATAGATAGATAGATAGATAGATAGATAGATAGATAGATAGATAGATAGATAGATAGAGCCTAGATCTAAGCCTGGAGTAACACAACAAGATAATTTTTTTTTTGCATGTGATGAAAATTTCAAGTCATATATTCCCTATATATTTTTATAAAAACATTCATATACGAAAGGGAGTTAATGCTAGATAAGTCTTACTACAGTAGCCAGACCTTAGTCTAGGGACGCCCAACGGATAATCACTACTTTGGTCATCAATGAAATTATATGGGAGGAAATAGCCCAAGAGAAGACAGCATGGAGACAGACTGTGCTCACTGGTACGAATTAAGCAATGTGTTACAGAAACCAACATCAGTACTTCATCAGGGCTCATTCATTGTCCTCGATACAAACATAGACACGTTTCTTTAGAACTTACTTAGTTTTTAAATAAAGACTGAAAGAACTTATTCAAACAGTCCTTCGCCAGCGTTTTATTTTGCATTGACCCTGAAAATGTCAAATCTATGGCCAGTTACAAGTATATATATATCTTTGTGGCGTCTTCCTAAAATCTCGTTAAGAAAATGGACAGTCTGGAAAACCTGTTAAAAAATGTGAGTTTTCACAGCGCGGTTCTTCTAAGTCTGCCTCCCACTGTTGTGGAGATAGATTGTTAACTCTTTCTCTCCTAATTAACGATAGCATCGTTAATTTGACCTCATTAAATTAAATTAATGTTTGATTTTTATAAACTTGACTTTGTGTTCTATAAAAAGAACATGCATCCCCCTTTAACTCTAGACCAAATAAAAACATTTTCTGATAACAAACGAGAAAGTTATTCAAACTTAATCGTAACAGGGGAGAAAAAATAATAATGAGAAAATGAAGAACTCCATCGGAACGTGGAAAATAATTACGGAGAGAAAGAGTTAAAATATGCAATATGCTCATTCGTGGTGCTGTGCCTTCGATCTGGTCGGTCAAACACACAGAATAAGAGAGAGAGAGAAAGAGACACAGAGAGAGAGAGAGGGAGAATGAGAGAGAGACAAAGAGCGAAAATGGGAGGAGAAAAAGAGAAAGAAAGAGATTAAGAGATATGGAGAAACAAAGGAAGAGAGAGAGAGAGAGAAAGGGAGAGACAAACAGAAAGAGAGAAGGGAAGAGGCAGAGAGAGAAAGAGAGAGGGAAAGATAGCGAGTAGAGAGGGGGTGGAAATGGAGAGATATACAGCGCCTTAGTTTTAACTAGTCTCGTCTCTAAAGAGTTAAACTCTCATTCCGAGCTAGAATGAGGAGGTTTTCTATAGGTCGAAAGTTTAAGTAGATTGGCCTTGACATTTTATGGACCTGAACAGTCCAGTAAGAAACAATGGGTGTTTGCCTATGATGTTTACCCTACATTTCTCTGTCGATGCTATTATCAGTAAGAGAGGATCGTTGGCTACAACTGACGTCGTGTGGGGGTTACTAAAAGTGTTGTCCACATTTGGCGCAAACTTAACAGATGTACTTCTTACTCATTCTATCTATAATAAAATATTGGCGCGAATTAAATTTAAAATTAAGTAATTATCCATTTTTATGTTATCTTTACATACACCCTGTGACCCTAATCTGTTTGTCAGGGCATATTTATTTCTACGTAAAACAGGTCTTTATCTTTCTCACATTGGCCATATTTAGTTGCCAGTTTGTCACTTACCACCGAAGAGCAAAGGATCTGATCTACTCTTGAACTTGTAATAAAAAAAATTGTTATGACGCCATCAAATCATGTGATCTAGAATCATCATGTGTCACTAAAAGCGGGGACCCGGGGGACTTGACCTCTTTGGGGGCCCCTGCATTTTGCGTAATATTTAATATTTAATGTAAATAAACACTCATTTAGGGGCCCCCCCTTTCCTCGGGGGTTGGATGCAGGCTTGCGATAGGAGTGACCTATCCATCTCCAGCGTCTCTGAAGTATATCTACTTCAATGGGCTGCTGTTTTGTTCTTTACCACAGTTTCTCATTCGAGATCTTGTCTGGCCAGCGGATCATAAGAATCTTCCTCAGGCAGATATTGATGAATACCTGGATTTTTTTCATGGTGGTGATGGTGGTTCTCCAGGTCTCTTCTCCATAAAGTAGTATTGGTTTAACAATGGTGTTAAAGAGCCTGATCTTGGTGGTGGTGCTTATTTCCCTAGATCCCCAGGTGTTCCTCAGCTGATGGAAGGCTGCTTGAGATTTACCAATGCGGGTTCTGACATCTCCCAGAGGAAGGGTCCGAATTCAAAATTCCCCCCCCCCGGGCCACCATTTGAAGGGGGCCCTCAAATGAATTTCCTAATTTTTTTTTACACTAAATATTAAATATTATGACACTGCCATGTAATCTTGCTACTCACGTGAAGTCAAAAATTCTAGACTGCATTAATCTAGATTCTAGATGATGCTATAGATGACCTTTGCTGTTCAGAAAGCACGACTTGAGGCGATATGAATTGAGATTTGTCACTTATTGTCTCGCCAATTAAGGATCATTGTATTATTTAATAAAAGAGTCTTAATGATTTTTTTTTTGGTTAATGTTACTTATATATTGTACCATTTGGAATTTATACATATATTTATTAAGTACATTAACTCATGTCATGATGCCTAGCCTAATGTCAAAATGCAGGGGGCCCTAAAAGGGCTACGCCCCTGTTTCATTTTTTTGTTTACAAGAAGTTTGTTCAAGTTTTATTGAATTACAGCACTAATAAAATAATGCACCTACTACGGAATAGATGTTTGGAGCTACAACCCAACGCCGGAACATGAGACGAACAGACACTAGGGTGGACTGGTCGCACTCCAGGGCCGGGTCGTGTCTAAGTATTTACAGATAAACTGTAGACTTCTAATCAACTTTCTGGACAAAAGTCAAAGTAGAATTGGGTTAATTGTGTGTACTGACGTTGCCAGTTTAGCTCATTCGAAGCAATTGTATGTAGATCTAGGTTAGGTTAATGTACTCAAAGATTGTTCCATTAATTTCACGTCTCTGTTCTATATTTTATGGATAAATACAAAATTATGTCTGTTATGAACAAAACAATTTTTTTTATATAGGTAGAAAAAAAAGTTAATGGGGGAGGGGAAGGGGTGGCAAGGGTGAGACTTTGATATTTATTTGTCTATTAGGTTAACACGACCGCCGGTAAACTTCTGACCTTTGTCTCTATCTCTTTCTTTCCCCCCTCACAATAAATCATAGTGTTTGTCCCAGCAGACGTCGACATGTGGATGGTAACCGGAAGTCGTTCTTATTGACTTCATGTTTGGAAGAGGTCCGATGGGTGGTTTTCTATTATCTTCCATTCTGCAGGGAGTCTGACAGTGACTGAAGAAAACTGTTCTGCTAAAACAGGTATGATAAGGCAGGTATGGCTCGAATCAGGGGCAGACAAATCACGTACGGTAACAGTACAGAGCAAGATATTTAGAAATTAGATTTTCTGGGGTCTGGATACAATTTTCTTGTTGGCTAGAAAGCCAGAAAGGCGTAGATCTAGGCCTGATTGGGCAGAATTCTACAATAAATCTAAATGCGGTTTTATTCTGCGTAAGAAAGGAAAGTTAGAAACCACAGCAAATGATTTATTTCAAAACTTTGCTTAAGCAAATTTAAATTTAAAAAAAAGAAACGGCAAACGAATATTTGTAATATAAATTTAATAGTAAATGTCTTCATATTGTTTAAATAGATGGGATAAGTCACACTCTTTGACTTTATTATAAGACTTGTCACATTCCCATTTCGTATCAAGTAGTCTGCGACCTAAAAAGCACCTAGACTGTGAAAGGATCGCGCATGCGCGATCACATGATAGATTTCTCTTCCGAATCTTGATAACCACGAAGCGAAGTCTTTCAACTGGAAATGGTATACAAAACAGGAAAAAAAATAGGGGTTTCAGCTAATATTAGATATCATTTCACATGGCCCACCCCAGCTCCCATCGTCTGCCCTACCACCCGCTACCCTTATTTCTCTGTATTATTTTTTTTTTAATTCATTAAAAGAAAGAACAAAATCTATATGGTTTTTATTAGATAAAAGGGGGGCCTCTTTTCTGGTTTCATGTGAGATTTTAGTAATCCAACCGTGAAATCTCAGCCGAGACTAAGGATGGTGACTTCGTTCTTTGAACGACTCCCCGTCAAAGAAACTCCCAAATTTTCCAACACCATTTTTTTTTTTAAATCGTAAAGAATTGTCGCTAGATGATTCATGCAAGGAGTCAGCGGGTGCATTCTCAGCGCAAGTAAAACGAAGGGAGATTCAGAGACGTTATTGACCCAAAAAATTTGTTCAAATTAAAGAAAGCACTTCAGTTTGATTTCAGCCGCTTCATTGTGTTAGGATTAAATGTTGCCAACTATTACTTGCATTAAGATTTAATTATGGACAAAGTAGGGTATGTCTCGATCGAGCATGTTACTTATTATAATGCAGTTGAAAAGTTTGACGGATAAAGACGCAATGACTATTTGAATAGATATTTAGCTTTAATTTTTAGTGTATTGGAAGTTACTTTACTTGTTTGATTGACTGGACACAGCTCTAAATGTAGGAAACTCAATTGAGGTTCTCATTTAAGTTTATAATTTAAACAAATGAGTTGACTTAGGGAAGCGAGAGGCTAAGTACGCTTGAACTTGGCTTGGCTATCTATGAAGGGGGCTAGAGGTTCGACACCCGACTCGAACAGAGTTGTGTTTACTGAGCGCCTAAACGCAGCACGGAAAACCTTCTCCCAGATTCCCCCTACTTCTATCACTGGTCCATAAATGAGATTGGACCAAAGCGCTCTGAGCATGCTATAAGCATGAAAGTAGCGCTACATAAAAGCTATAATGTATTTATATTTATTTCACTCACCAGTCCGTTGCAGTTGCTGATAGCGGCGTCTGAAGCGTCACCATTGACGCTGACACCCGTATAGTGACAGTCCCAGAGTTCATCTGAGCTTCGTCTCCTCTGATTACTGCCAATGTACTCCACGGCAAACCCTTTGGTAAGGAGATGTCTGTTGAGGGTTAGATTCAGGTGGAACTCCCTCCCGTAGGCGGAAAGTTTGTAGAAGACGGAACTCCTCCCTTTCTGTTCGTCGCCTTCCTGGTACAGGCTGGGCTTGCTGGAGTTTTTGAGAGTCTTGTTGGAAGGCCCCTTGGCTGAACGCCTACTGCGCGTGGTCTCCACGCTCATGCGGTGCAGGACGCTGGAATGTGATACATGGTAGCTGAGGAACTGACCAGTGTGGTCAACTAGCTGAGGTATGACGGTCTCGAAGTGGTGAAGCTGGGACAGCAGGTTATCTGTTGAAACAGTTTATAACTTTAAACGTTAGAAAATAGCGGGAAACGTAAGAATGTTTACGCAATGACGCACACTCCATGTTATAATAGTGTCTTTTACTTAACGGTGAACGATTATCTCATTCATGAAATTAGGTCGAGTTTCGATGCTGCCAACTAGCAATATTTAGCTCTTTCCGGTATGTTGTCTAATTATCGGAAGTGTTATTAATATTTGTACTTCTAAAAGTATTCGATATTTCTCTTTTCCACTTTTTAGCGCAGTAAAATCAAATTTCTAAGCACTTTCGCTTGTTGTACAAATACTTTTTATTTTAGAATTATTTGACTTAAGTTGGCAATAGTGATCTTGTTTAGGTGGGTGGCATAAAACGCTTGGCTCCCTAGGGGGCTTGAGTTCGAATCTCTACTTGAGCCGGGTTTTGTTCGCCTAGAAGCACTAAGGATCTGATAACAGTTCTGCTAACAATCGTTTTATCTCACTATCTAGTACACATCTGAATCTTTTTTTTTTTGGCTTGATAAATCATTCCACCTGTTATTGAACATTCCTAAACTGTGTATTTAAAAAATAAAATTTAGCCATTAGGTTATATCTCGCCACGTCTTCTAACCAATCACTGAATGTTTAACATTTTGACAGCCAATCAAATTTTTGTTTATCGAAGGCTCCTGTCGGAAGTTGTTAATTATAAATCATTTTATAAATAATACTTCAGGGGGAAAAAAAGTGAAATGTGTGCCTGTGTTTGATCTGCGGACCAGGCCAGACAAACAGATCTGTCAGCAAGTTTATAGATAGGTTTGGTACATGTCCAACATTTTACATTGGCTAATTCGGTAGCAGAACGCATACTTTCTCAGTCATAGGTCTAAAATAGCGTTTAAAAAAAACAGTACCTCGTTCACTTTTAGACCTGTCTTAACAACTAGTAAAGTCAAGTTCCCCCTCTCAGACTTGGCGATCTATGGGGCAGATGTAAAGGTCATCTGTTTCTGTGGCCCACGGCTAACGAAGGAGTCATGTGGCCAGCACAACAACCAACCGCCTTTACTTTTTCCCCGACTAATGTGAGATACTCACTAGCGCCGGGTGGACTCATATGCGCTATAAAGATCCCGAAAGTAAAAAAAAAATCCCAGTTCTCACCAGGATTCAAACCCGGGACCCCCTGTTCGGAACCCAAGCTTTACCACTCAGCCACCGCGACTCTGTTTAAGCAACTATCCATGAAAATGTGTTTACAGCACTTAGTCTGGGGCGAACTGGAGGTCAAAATCGGCCCTGATATTATCATACGATGCGGACCACAAATAACGTGTCATACAATTTAAATAATTATGATTGGCTTCCATTTGTAGGCTTTTCTTTTTCTCATATTATTTGAGATACATAACTGATGACAAAAACGTAGATTCATTGTTTTAAATTAACTTATTTAGGATCCCTCTGTGTTTACAATGGACTCAATTCTTTATTACTTCACGAAATAGAGATATGCATTCGATTCGTGTCAATAAGGGACTGCATCTCACTTAATGCACAGTGTCTGATACACGGATATTACACTTGCATGTTAAATTAGTTGGTTTAGTATTACACTGCAAAGTCTGTCAAAGATCTTTTCTAAATGGACTGGTAATGTGAGGACATAGACAATCTTATACAATCTTTCAGTGTATTACGGACCTTACTGGTATCAGAGGCGCCTCTTTCGACGCCGGCCCATTCTTGTCCCTACCTACTGCCTACCTAGGATTCGCCCAAATGCCCATACATCCTGTCCACCCCTGAAGTATTTTCATCACTATATAGTATAATAGATATTTCATGTGTAAGAACCCTGACTAAAAAATATAATTTCTGTGGACTCGTTTATTTATTGCAACAACTTTCTCTAATCAGGGATGTTCAGTAATCTGATAGAGTCTAGTTGCAAGACTTCATGACCCCCGTAGGACGGGTGCAGCATTGCTCGTCGAAGGCAAGATAAGCTTTCTAAATTGTCTACTGACCTATACAAATTCGTGTACCAGATGTGGTTTTCCTGTTTGTCTTAGCCTGTATTGTGTTGTCTGCAGAGAGGAGATCACTCTCGATCTATTTGGCATTGACATGGGCCATGAATCATTGCCACAGGAAAACGTTGCGGTTTCATTTTGGCTTCATTTAGAATTACCCCCTTTGAAAGTACACCTGCATGTGGTGCTTCTGTTATTTTATTTCGTTTTTTTTTTTGTTTTTTAATTCAAAGCTTTGGTGGTAATACAGAGGCGAAGTCATTTAAGTACTATTGTGAAGAGTAGACTCATAATGGTGCAGGCATAACACAGGCGTATGCGGACCCTATCTTGGACACTTCCTTGACATTTTATTCTAGATAAAAAAAATGATAGGCGAACGAGTGATAAATATGTTCGATGTGGCTGCCTGGTCGTGCGGTTTGAGAACTGGACTGTCGTTCTGACTTATCGATAGTCGCGGGTTCAAACCCTGCTCGCTCCCATCCCCCGTCGTCCTGCGGGAGGTTTGGACTAGGAAGTAATTATCTTCAACTCTGAAGGAACATCCGAAACATGTAAGACAAGACATTTTACAAGACATTGATATGTTTTGTTCGGCCTAAACTAAACCAAACTGTTCGTATGGACTTGATTATTTGTATTGCTGCATGGAAATTTTAAGAACAGTCCTACAGAGCACGAGCTGTGGGCAGCTTAGACCAATAGCTCGTTGCCACGTCCTACAGACCTGTGACATTGTTTAATTTATCGTGAAAATCTCCAATGAATTAGTGTGTGGGACATTATATGCCCTTAAAGTAAAGATTCCGTTTTAGACCAAGCCGCTCGCATGGCAGATGATATAAATTCAACTGTTTCTGTGGCCAACGGTTAACGAGGACGTCATGTGACTATCACAACACCAGTCCACCTGCCCTCAATCCACCTTACTTTTTTTTTTTTCAATTCAAATCTTTTCGTCTGTACAGTATTTCTAATGTCTGTTTGGATCTTGGGTCATTAAGGTATGTTTGATTTCTGCCATGTGAGGTCTGCAACGCGGTAAAAGTGCATTTCTCTTTTTCTATGACATTTATTTTTTTTTTTAGAGAAAAACGTTTTGTTCCACCATGAACATTTATAGTTCAATGCAAGGCAATATATGAACATAGATGTAAATTTACATGCTGAAAACTATCTATAAAACTATCTTTATATACTGAAATATTATCAAAGCATTTAATTTACATCATTTACCTTAGCTTTAGAGAGTCTAACTTGCCAAAAACATTATATTAGTTGTTTGGAGAAACATTTATTTCCTATTGTTTACTCACAGACTGTAGATACCATTACAGCTTTAAATATTATCGCTGTTTAATAGCATGCTTTAAATACCTACATGTAGATAGATAGATAGATAGATAGACAGACAGACAGACAGACAGACAGACAGACAGACAGACAGACAGATAGATAGATAGATAGATAGATAGATAGATAGATAGATAGATAGATAGATAGATAGATAGATAGATAGATAGATAGATAGATAGATAGAAGGATGGACGGACGGACGAAATCCTCGAAATAAAGAATCACCCATTGTGTCAGGATGTTGTGATTTTACCATCACAAAAGAGATACAAGACACCGATAGCAAAGACAAACAGACACAAACACTCTTTTGTTCCCCTGGCAATCAAATCATTAAATAGGAACAATCTGATATAAACTTTGTCACATGTAAATTATGAGTGAGTCTGGTGTGAATGTACACTTTGGTTTCTTATAGTTATAATGTTTTTTGTTTGGTGTAATGCACAAATTGTAAGACAAATTTCCGTACGGACAATAAAGATTATTACTATTATTAATATTATTATTATTAGGGTTAGATAGATACACGTTTGGTTGATTAATACCCAGAATTCATTTACGAACTAACCTGTTTTTTTCTGATTGATTTCCTTCTCGTGTGCCAGCTGCCCAATTGACCAGTTGATCTCAGGCAGTAACAGAGAAATCATAAGATAAAATGATGATATAGACATGATTAAGATTGACTACTTTTGATCTGTTTATTTGTTTTATGATGAAAATCGTAGATGACCTGGAAAAAAATGTACGTATTCAAACACTTAGGTTTATTGACTCGAACAGCGGAATTTGATTTGAAATGAAATACATACAAAAGAAAAAACAGATTATATCTGAGGAAGTTAACAGAAGAGAAACAGATTTTAAAAAAAAAGAGATAGAGGAAAGAGAAGGTAAGAAAGTAGGAGTGGGAGAGACTGGAAGAAACGAAAGGATCTAGACATTTAGAGAGAAAAGAGAGATGGAAAAAGAGAGAGAGAGAGAGAAATGGAGCATTAAATCAAGTTAGAAATTAAACATTTCGAAGTAAAAAAAAAAAGGCTAGTTCCCAGAGATGACGTAGCAACTGCCAAAACAGAGAATGTGTCGATCTCATTGCAAGAGTTGCACTGAACTAAAAGTAAATACTTATAGAGCATTAGTCTAAAACTTTATATTTTATAGACCTCTCGAGGCATTATAGTACAGTACGATCTACTCAGTGAAAACTGTTTCAAATATTCATATCAATATAAACTTATTTAAACAACATACTAAACAAACATGAATTCGCAAAAATACGAAGTTTTCTTAATGGATAAACACAGAAGCGAAACAACTCTCACACCTTTTTGTCACATACATGGAATCAGCATTATATCTGTCGTTCTGTCCTGTCGCCCGTTGTCTCTTTCCTTAAGTAAGCTAAGTATTTCCTGTAAAGTATCCACTGGTCAAGCTAGTACTAACGTATAGTCCTTTAGTTCTACAACAAACTGTATATACTGCTGAAGTGCTGTACTTTCTCCAACAAAAAGTGAATTAAAATTATTGAAACACTTTTTAAAAAGAATAAAAACCAGCAATAATCCCTTATAGAAGAAATACGAATATGTACGTGCTCTCGTGCGTGGGGCGACTGTACAAGACATTAAAAAAATACAGTCACCGCCGACCCCTGACCCCTGGAAGTTAATTAAGATTGATGCAATGAATGGGGGAGACGGGGGCCCAGAGCGCGCGGCTCTCTCCACCAAGCAGGTAAAAGCTGGCGAGGAGGCGTCGGGTGGGGGTTGGAGGGGCGCGGCGGGACCGGTGCCTGTTTGAGCGAGCACCTTATTTATGTGTGTGCGCGCATGCGGGTGTGTGTGTGTCGGGTGGAAGGGGTGCAACGAAAAGGTAAAAAAAAAAAAAAATCAACAACTTAAATTTCTCTCTCCTTCTATTGAAACTGACGGCAGTGTGGAGAAAACTAAAAAGATTTGCAGTCAAGAAGAAGGAAAGATGGAAAGAAATTTGAAAGCGCAAGAGGAAAACAACCGATAAGTAATTAGTCCTCTAGATTCAAACCCTAGCCTGTCATGTACAAAAGTAGTTCAAATGCAGATATCTGTTTCATTCTGCATCATGAAAGGTAACATTTGCAATTCGATATTTGCTAATCTTTCTGGCTACCTTTTCTAGTATGTTTTTTTTACGGTTTGAAAACGCTTATATTATTTATATTAAATTTTACTATAGGATTAACTCATAGTTGTCAATAACGGAAACGAGATTTGAAAATGGCTTTTAACTGAAATAATTAAACTTTTCATTTGCCTACGAATCCGAATACGAAATCAATTTTTCTTTTCACGGGGTTGCGGCTGATTATATAGAAACTGAAGAAAACTCTTACAAAAGAGATATAACCAGGTTAAAATGGGTAAAAAAGATTTAGTTTTAAAATACAGACTACACTTCTTTTTAACTCATATTATAGTTTCCCTTAATTTGAATTTATTAGTCCTTGTTATACCTTTTCTTTTCATTTTTTTTTAGGGGGGGGGATAGCGGGGACATTTCCCCTTTTCTTTTTAGTTATCATTAAGTAATGATTTGATCACTGTGACAGTTATTTAACTTTCTTTAAAAAAAATAAACACAAATAAACATTTAAATTACAAGTAAACAAAGACTTATAATTTCTCAGTGGAAAGCGTTAAAGGGACTGCATTACGGAATCTTGAGGGCGGTGGCTGAGCAGTAAGGCGCTTGGCTGCCAAACCCGAGTCCCGGGGTCGAATCCTGGTGAAGACTGAGATTTTTAATTTCGGGATCTTTGGGCGACTCTGAGTCTACTGGGTACCTGAGTTTAGTTGGGGGGAAAGTAAAGGCGGTTGGTCGTTGTACTAGCCACATGACACCCTCGTAAGCCGCTGGCCACAGAAACTGAAGACATTTACATCATCTGCCCTATATATCGCAAGGTCTGAAAGGGGAACTGTTTTATTACTGGGCTTTCAAACTGTGCGTATTGGTTCACTAGTCCTTTAGCTCAAATTTTAGGTTAAAAAAAAGGTGGACGTTGGTCGGAAACTCAAGTAAACAAAATGAATCTTTTATAACAAGCATACAAAGTTGGCACAAAAAGAGTATGGCTGGATAGCTGAGCTAATAGAGCTTCGCTGAAAACAATGAATGTCGTGGATTCGATCCCCAATTCTGTTAAATGTTTCTTTTCGACAACAGACAAAATAGGAAATGTTTAACTCTTTATTAAGAAACAAAATTCACTGTAGCTCCTTTATCAGTGTCCACTGAGACATTTTCTGGTGATGTGGCAGGTCTGCAGCAGTCTGACAGTCTGAATGTTAAGGGCCTTGAAGCTGTCTGTGAGGCTAATTATAATTAATTTCTCGGTTGATATAACAACAGGGAATATTGTTATTTTACATCACTTTCATAACAGCTTTAGTTCCAAGCCTAGGTTGCCTGGTGATGTGGCAGGTCTGCAGCAGTACCTCTCTGACAGGCAACGAAAATCTTTTTAGGATTGTTAACGGCCTTGAAGGTGTCTATGAGATCAGTTGTCATTATTCACTCAGTTGATATAACAGGGAATATTATCATTTTCGATAAATTTCATAACAGCTTTAGCTCCAAGCCTAGGTTCCCATATTTTCTGTCTTGCCAATTCCGTTTTCCTTATATTATGGGATAGTGGTACGGCCATGTCAATTATGGTAGCTTTTTTTTCGTTTCTGTCAATAATCAGCAGTCCACAATATACAGCTACCCTGTTGTATTGTTTCTCATAATCTTTATTGCGCCATTAATTATCAAACGATTTATGGCGGCTTAATGGAGGCAGACAACCGGCAGCTTTGTTTGCGCTGGCTGATATATACTCTCTCCACACCGATTACTCTCACTTAACCCAAGAGGCCTAGACCACATAATAGGTTGAAGGGACCGCTACCAAAGAGACCTAGACAAAATAATGGATTGAAGGGCCTTTTGCTCCAAGTACCATTTCGTTTCAGAGCCCCCGTCTACTCCTCCCAGAAAAAAAGACGTGACCTTATATTTACGCGTGGGGGGGGCGCTGGTTTGAGGGTGGAGATCGGGGCGGGTGGCGATGTTGGGAGGTCTTACTCTGGCTTTCTTATCAAGCTTGAGTTTTGTCTTCTGGGTTTTTTTGCTGTCTTTTTTTTTTTTTTTTGTCTCTTGTTCATTCTTGAGGCCGTGCAAGTGGCTTTAGCGCTCAGGTAACACCAGCAACGCTTTCGTAGGCTATCTGGTTCATCGCAGTGCTCTGGGTGCCGATGCGCCACGATCACCTTTAGAGATACAGGTATCGATAGAACCAAGGGGCTAAACCATGTTTGATCAATGAAAACAACGTCTATCACAACTACTCGAAATCGCGATGATTTAGTCTAGACTTTTGGCACAGAGTTCCCGAGTCTAGGTTTACATGACTGCACAACTTTACGAAATTACTTGTTTTAAATATTTATCCTTTTTTTTTTTTTTTTTTTTGGTCTTCATTTTGTAAAGAAGAAAGGAAAAGGAAAGCGAACGTTTGATACAGACTAACCCAGAACCATTTCATCATTTGATGATTTTGTTTGTTTCTTGATCTGTAAAAGAAAGAATGGTTTTGACGGATTCACTTACAATTAAAAAGTTAGAAATTTAGGCTGAAAAATATATTATTAGGAGGCTTAGCGGTAAAGCGCTTGGCTCCCGAACCTGGGTCAGGGTCGGCCTTAGGCATAGGCAAACTAGGGAGACTCCAATAGGTGGACTCTATGAATTTTTTTTAAAGAAAAAATTGCGAAACATGAATCGAATCACAACATACTAGCCTAGCTCTAAGTCTCCACTATGATTCAATGTTTATACGCGTATGTTTAAATCTATTTGTTTGACTACATATGTTAGAAGGTCATTGTTTCTTCCTTTTGTTGAAACGTCGAAAGGTTATTTCTAGTCTGGTGATCATGACTCGTCCATTATCCAAGAAGCACATTAGTGCTATCGGCGCTATATGAATTTAATGTATGTGACATGGACACTATACAGAAAACAACTAAGACTTGAGCGCTTTCACCAAAAATGTTTGCGCTCCATAATGTACGTACGGTGGCAAGACCGCACTATAAGCAGAAATGTCCTTGCGAACGCCGGTATGGACAGTATAGAGGGACTTCTTATGGTCCGACAGTTACGCTGGGCAGGGCACGTATCACGTATGGGAGACGAACGTATGCCAAAGGCAGTCCTTTTTGTGAGCTGAAAGGTGGTCGACGTAACAGAGGTGCCCCACGGAAACGCTTCAAAGACCAGCTTAGGCATCAACTTTCCTTGGCTGACATAGAAGAGAGCACCTGGTTGCATGCGGCCTCAGAACGAGACAGCTGGATGTCACTCACGAAGGCCGCGGGATACACTTGAGACCAAAAGAAAATCCGCTGCCGAGGACAAACGCAGACGGCGAAAAGAAAATCTAAATCAACAACCTGCGGACAATGGTTATGCTTGCCCTGGCTGTGGCAAAATATGTAGGTCACAGCTGTGGCTGCGCAGCCACGGGAAATACTGCATTCCTCACTAATCTTCGGACTCGAAGACATGTCTTATTATGATTTAGATAAAGATCATATTGGTATGGGACATTTTATAATTCATTACATATTTTTCGGTCTCAATTTTTTTTTTTTGCATTTCTATTTCTTATCTTATCTTATATGACACAGACGTTACTTCAAAAAAGAAGATGGGACCACCGTATTCAGTTCGCTTAGGGCCTCCATATTCGCTTTGCATAAATACCCCTTATCCTTATTCGCTGGCCTAGGGCCTCCAATTACCAAAGGCCAGAACTGCCAGGGATAATGTTGCGAATCTCATCACACCCAGCTCTAATGAGTACCTGACATTAGTTGGGGAAATGTAAAGACGATTTGTCGTTGTCGTTGTTTTGGCCACATGGCACTCTCGTTAACCGTGGGTCACAGAAACATCTGCCCTATGGATCGCAAGGTCTGTTACAGAAATTTATCTAACTTTTTTTTTTAGATTTATAATTTTCTTTATTATCAATATCTAAATTCGTTTTAGAAATATTCTGATAATGATAATTACAATAGGGTTTGGAAGTATCTAAACTGTGTACAATCTGTCAAGTGTTACACCTTGTAAGTCTTCAACTCCAAGGAACGGGCTCGGACTGTTGCCAGGAACAGCTAAGATTGCCCAAATCTAAACCATAAGTTTAATTCAATAAGTTTCACAATGCTAGTACTCTAAGAGTACTCTTAATTTATTTAGTTGTTCTGGGTATTTTTTTCATAACGAGATTTCAGTTTCACAGTCTTCGGGATCTTTTTTTTTTTTCAACGTATGAATTAAATGAGAGTTAAACTTTTTTTTTTGTCAAGCTCACAATATCAATTTTCCGATAGGAAGAAAAACAGGAATCACTTCTTCGACTAAACCTTTTAATATTGTTAGCAAATCTTCAAAAGCCGTCCACTGCCATAGCCAGGGTAATTGGAGGTCCTTGTCGAGCGGAACAAAGGCAGAAGTGGAAAGAGAAGTGTACTTCAAAAAAAAAAAAGACTCGAAGAACATTGTCATTCTAGTACAGTCCGTCCTTTACCCTCTCCTCTCCGTTGTGTGGATATGTGTGTGTGTGTGTGGTGTGTGTGTGTGTGTGTGTGTGCATAGAACAGGAAGAGGGGAGGAGAAAATATACGATCTTCAGAACCCCGTAGAAACATCAATGTAAAGGGGGGAACAAAAAGGAAAGGGGGGGGGGGGTCTTTAACGTCTAGGGCTCCCTGGATAGGTCATGAGGAGGCAGGGTGTATAAACTCTTTTGACCTCGAGTTAAAGACGTGAATGAAAAGGGTGTGCTGAGAGTGGGGCGGTGGGCGCCATACATCATTGTTTGGACAGCCCCAGGCTACGTGATGTAAAGAGACACTTGATTATCGCTAGCCGGTGCTTTTTTTTTTTTCTCTTCCAGGGAGGGACATATTGTCGCATGATGGCATTAGGAGAAAAAGCACACTGTCACAGATTTATGTAAAAGGGGAAGAGACACTGGAAATTTTTTTTAAAAAAAGGATATGTTCCAAGTTCTCAGTTCGGGGGGGGGGGGGGCGGGGCTCAATAGGACCACACAGATCTATTTTATTTTGCCCTTTTCTTTATTTAAGACATGGCCTAGCTTTGTGTGAAAGTCGAGGTTTGTTGAGAATCTCAGCATCAGGCATGATCGAGAGTTTGCAGACTCAATAATACACATTTGATCAGGCTATGGAGATAACAACTCTCTCAGATATATCGGAACTTTATTTTTGTGTCATTTAAAAGTGGCTGCATATAGGATGAGTTTTTAGAATGAACAATATTTTAGTTAAATCAGTTATTTAGATGTCTTATCTTATCTTATATAATACAGACGTTACTTCAAAAAAGAAGATGATTACGTCCTACGGGTCATGCATTTAGTCATGCATATTAACCAATGGCTTAAATTCTGCCAAGTCACTGGTTTTCCTGGCTAGCTCAGGCGATTGATTCCATGCTCTAATAGCACTAGGGAAGAAGGAGTATTTGTACATCTAGATCTAGACTTGATGTCATGAGCAGTAAATACAAAACCATGTGATTCAACTAACTAGGACCGGAAGTTATGACCTTTTCCCCAGGATGGGTGAGCAGGGCGACCTTATGAAATTGGAGGCCCTAGGCAAAGTGAATTTGGTGGCCACAACTTTAAAAGGAAGGATGTGCTAATATTTTTATATAGCGTCATTGTTTGTTGTGAATGTTTTGTGAGAAAGTACTTGAAAGGATGTGACGAAATAAAAATGATAGTCTTCAATGTCTAGTTGTATTAGTACAAAGTCTCTGTTATTATTACTTGTTAATATTAATGTCTACAGTATGTTATTTATTTATCTGTGACAACAGAACATGGTTTCAGAAGTGGTGTCAGATTCCTACTGACCCCAAGCGATTGAAATAATCGGTAACTGAAAAGAACGACAGATGAGAAGCAGAGTGAAATACGATGCTCACGCAAGATTACCTAAAGATTACTCTGTCGTAAGGAGGCGCGGTGGCTGGGCGGTAAAGCGCTTGGCTTCTGAACCGGAGGTCCCCGGGTTCATATCCTGGTGAAGACTGGGATTTTTAATTTCGGGATCTATGGACGCCTCTGAGTCCATCCAGCTCTAATGGGTACCTGACATTAGTTGGGGAAAGTAAATATGTTGGTCATTGTGCTGGCCACATGACACCCTCGTTAATCCTTTACATCATCTGCTCTATAGATCACAAGGACTGAAATGGCCACATGACACCCTCGTTAATCCTTTACATCATCTGCTCTATAGATCACAAGGTCTGAAAGTCTAAACTTTACTTTACTTTTTTTTTACTCTGTCGGAGAGATAGTGAGAGTTCATATTGGACAAACATGACAAAAAGCAGTAGTCGTTAAAAAACATTAATCACCCAGATCTTACATCATAAGGACAAACGATGGAAAAACATACAGACGAAATCAACGCTTTTTTTAATCAAGAGTTTCGAAGAAGACATCTCTGTGTACTATGATATCGATGAAGACAAAGAACAGCAAACTGTTGGAACAAACGAAACAGACAGTTATAGACCAACGTCTAGAGAACTTGTGCCAGTCAAGACAACTAGAAGTGGTCGAGTTCCTAGTAGATATCAGTCTTAAAAACTTTAAAAGGATGGATATGCTAATATGTTTATATTGCGTCATTGTTTGTTGTGAATGCTTTGTGAGAAAGTAGGATGTGACAAAATAAAAAGGATAGTCTTCAATTTATATCAACACAAAGTCTCTTATTATTAATTATTATTATTAATGTCTACAGTATGTTATTTATTTATCTGTGACAACAGAACACAAATGAAAATTAAAAATGAAAAGCGAAAAAAATAAAATCCCGCAATTTATTAAGAAAATATCTGTATCGATATCGAAATCAATCAAATGTTATCGACGCGTTCTTTATTGTTAATTGAAGATGACCAGATATCTAGATCTTTCCAATCGAAGCCAATATGCTGACTTTCCCCTGCATCGCTTGACCGTGCCTCTTCAGTGACCATGTTCATGACTTTCTCCTGCAAATTAGTCGATTCGTTGACCACTCCTTCTAAGGCCGTCTACTTTTCGTTTGCCTTAAGATGCACCAAGACTCAAAAGATCTTCTGACAAGTAAATCTAAACTTTCGTAAATAAAACATTGAGTCATGATAAAAAGTAAGAGCGAGCTAGTCTAGCAGAGCTTTGCTATGTTTGAGATTTGAGCCTAGTTTCGCTGTTTTTTTAAATAAAAAAGTGTAGTTTTTTTTTAAAAGTCCTATGCGAGTTCCTCAACAATCGGAGGCTCTAAGAGTGGAAAGCGTGGTCGAGAGGCCAAGTGCTTGGCTTGGCTACCTAGAAGGGGGCTCGAGGTTCAGCACCCGACTCGGGCAGAGTTGTCTTTACTGAGCGCAGCACGGAAAACCAACTCCTAGATGCCCCCTCCCCCCCCCCCCAACTGGTCCACAAATGACATTGGACCAAAAGCGCTCTGAGCATGCTATAAGCATGAAAGTAGCGCTATATAAAAGCTATAAGAATAATAAGAGACTGCCAAATTTGCCTTTGCTTACTTATGAAATTGGAGGCCCTGTGGTGAGTGAGAGGCTTAATTTCGCATTTCGATATTTTGTTCCAATTGGACTCGAGCTGAGTTGTGTCTGCTGACCATAGAAAAGGCGCCACCGAAACCTTGTCCCTGAGATGAACTCCTATTGAAAAATCAGAGCAGGAAGGACTAATCCTCCCGTAGTGCTCTGGCAAGAAACTTAGCCGTCCGGCGTAGTGCCTCATAGCTACCATACAAGTCGAGTGACTGAACAGGCGGAGCTGGGGACACTCGTACAAGAAATGCGACACTGTTTCGACGCTTTCTCCACAGTGACGGCATCGGGAGTCAAAGTTAGTGCGGAACCGGGCAAAGTATGTCCCAATAGGACAGTGTTCCGTCCTGCACTGCGCAACAATTGATTGCTCTGACCTCCTCAGTCGCCACCATGGATCGTCGCGAAACCTTGTCCCAGTCCTCCCCTCCCCTTTGATGTCCACAAAAGAGATTGGGACAGAGCGCACCAAGGTCGATATCATGCTGCGCTGAGAGGCGCGTTGGGGTGGCTGAGCGGTACGGGTTCGAATCCTGGCGAAGACTGGGATTTTTTAATTTCGGGATCTTCGGACGCCCCTGAGTCCACCCAGATCTAATGGGTACCTGACATCAGATGGGGAAAAGTAACGCGGTTCGTCGTTGTGCTGGCCACATGACACCCTTGTTAACCGTGGGCCGCAGAAACTGATGACCTTTACATCATTTGCACTATAGACCACAAGGTCTGAAAGGGGAACTTTACTTTTTACTTTAGTATCATGACGCGCTACCAGACAAAAAAGCAAACAAAAAAAACGTGTAGGTGTTCCAGCTAATCCTTATGAAATGCTAAACGCTCTAGATCTATTTATGTTTAAATTTAAACCTAGATCTAGAATAAATAACACCCAAATAAACACAACTAATGTTCCTTTAGAGAAGATCTAGTAGAAACCCATAACTTTGCCTTTCTTAAAAGCGTCATAAACAAAGAAGAGGAAGCAGATGCAGATTTTAAAAAGCAACAAGGCTAGGCGTGCTTTTAACACCCTACGGCCGATCTGACGGTCAAAAACACTGTCCCTACACAATAAAATCCGACTCTTCAACACTAATGTGAAAGCAAGGCTTTGATATGGGACAGAGACTTGGAGAGCAATAACCAACAATATAGACAAGCTCCAGGCATTCACTTACAAATGTTTGTGTCATATACTTGGAACATAATCTAAAACTACAGCCTGTGGGAAACAATTCAGCAAACTCCAATAGAACAGAACTCAGATGGGGCTGGACTGGGCCTGTAATGCGAATATCAGCAGAATACGTTGCAAGACAGGCTCCAGACTGGACCCACAAAGGAAGAAAAAGTCGAGGGGACCAAACAAAACATAGAGGACATTGGAAGGCCAAGAGGGGACCAAACAAAACATAGAGGACATTGGAAGACCTAGAGGGGACTAAACAAAACATAGAGGACATTGGAAGACCTAGAGGGGACCAAACAAAACATAGAGGACATTGGAAGACCTAGAGGGGACCAAACAAAACATAGAGGACATTGGAAGACCTACAAGCAAAGACTGTGGAATGGATATGGACCAGACAGAGGGGGAGCATCCCGACATTTGAAAGTCGCACATTGGATCAGAAACTGGAAGCCAACATAGGTTTCACAAAACTTACTAATGGAATGAATCGCTTCTGTCATGATGGATCAGTCTGTATAGTAAATTGTTTTTAATGACCGACCGTCGTGAGTAGATATACACTCAGATATATCTCAGTTTAATCTGGTTCTAATAAATATTCCTCTCTTTATATCTATCTTACCCCTCCTTTTCCTCTTTCTTTCTTTTCTTTTCCTCCCCCCCCCCCCTTTTCAGGTTAGAGTTATTGTTGTTAACATCAGTAAATCTTTCTCCTCGCATAAGAGAGCTCTTCACTTGGTTTATAGTGTTCCTAATGTTAGGTTAGGGTTAGTTTAGCAGAAACTCAACTTTTTTTTTCATTCCCTAATGATCTCATATACGTATAACACAACAGTGATGATCAAAACTGCTTTCCCACGAGCCATATCCAGCCAGGGACAAGGAAGCCTCCGGCCCCTCTTTCTCCTGGCCTACAGTTCATAATGAATCCACAGACGATGTCAGATCTCTGTTCCACGAGATCATGCGAAAAAGTGACTGGCGTGCGGAAAAGATACAAGACCGATTAAAGTTGAGCATCATTGCTGTACAAGCATACGATAATACGCTTGTTATTGAGTGTGTGTTACTATGGTAACGGTGGGAAGAGTTTAGCTATGCAGTGTGAATGATGCAAGATAAGCAGCATTTTTCTCAGCGGTGTTATGTAGGACAGACGACTCCAGAACGCCAGACTGAAAAGACGTGTTTTTGTAGTGAGATACATTTTTGTTCAGAATACCATTGTATATTATTGCTAAAGTCTACTACATTCATTTCATTTAATCTCAATTTGAATTTGTTTATATTGTAATAAAGTTATATATAATATTGTTCACAAAGAAGTTCTTCAAGTTATTTCAAGTTTTATAAGTCAAAATCTAATACGCCTACAACGGTTTGGTTATCAACCAGCAGTTTGGTTATCTACCAGCAGTTTGGTTAACTACCAGCAGTTTGGTTAACTACCAGCAGTTTGGTTAACTACCAGCAGTTTGGTTAACTACCAGCAGTTTGGTTATCTACCAGCAGTTTGGTTATCTACCAGCAGTTTGGTTATCAACCAGCAGTTTGGTTATCTACCAGCAGTTTGGTTAACTACCAGCAGTTTGGTTATCAACCAGCAGTTTGGTTATCTACCAGCAGTTTGGTTAACTACCAGCAGTTTGGTTAACTACCAGCAGTTTGGTTAACTACCAGCAGTTTGGTTATCTACCAGCAGTTTGGTTAACTACCAGCGGTTTAGTTGTCTACCAGCGGTTTAGTTGTCTACCAGCGGTTTAGTTGTCTACCAGCGGTTTAGTTGTCTACCAGCGGTTTGGTGCTACAAGTCAACAAGAATGCTATCTTATCTTCTTAGCTTAATGCAATACAGACGTTAATTCAAATAGAAGATGATTAAGCATGTTAACCAATGACTTAAATTCTGCCAAGTCACTGGTTTTCCTGGCTGGCTCAGGCAACATATTCCATGTTCTAATAGCACTAGGGAAGTAGGAGCATTTTTTTTAATTTGTCCTAGCATATGGAACTAGGAATGTGCCTTTATCTTTGTGTCTTTCTGAGTATTTTATTAGATTTTGTATGTTTAATTATGTATAATTGCTAGTTTACTTTTGAGTATTCTCTTGTGAAGGCTTTCTAAATTGTGTGAATTTACTAGTCAAATGTGAATATTCATTTGTTATGAATACCACTGCTCTATTTTGTGTCTGCTAAACACATGTTCGGATTTAAGTAAGGAGATGCCCTGGGGTAGGATTTTTGTTCAGGCCCCTACACTTTTTCAAAAGCTTTAATAAAAATCAACTTATTAATAATAATAATTATATCTAAAAGCCTGACATATTTTAGAAGAAAGAAACAAAGTACTTGAAAATTTGGTCTCACCTTCCTTCTTTAAAAAAAAAAATTAATATGTATATTTCCGTTTTTTTCTTAATGTATATTTTTTTTAGTTTGACGCAGTGCCATATTCTTACATGATAGAAACACTATAAATAGCTAACTTTCTGGTGCATCCGGTGTCAAAGAAAGGGAAGTGAATCAAGTGATGATAAGCTGTTTGGTTTTTTTTTTAACTTTGTGCTAATCTTATGGGACTTTTAGGAACTTCAGAATCAAATTTTCTAAGCTCTGCCGTTTTTAGCACACAATAATTTTCACGCTATGACTTAAAACTTAACCAAAAAAAAAAAAAAGAGAGAGAAATTAATTATTTAACTAAGTGTTACGTTTTTCTCCCCTTGATTCGTGTGTTGTCATTGACCATGAATAATTGTGTCACGTTTCAACTTGACCCTAGAATGGGAAGTGGGACAAATGACGCCCTATAAGATTCCATTCAGACAGACAGAGTTGGTATAAGCTTTGTTAAAAAAAAAAAAAAGCAACTTTAAAAAAATGGAAAGAACTGCACATTAACAGCCATGTCTCTCAATACTGTAAGACCTTTTCCCCGTTTCTATATTGAACAAAATTTAATTTAAATTATCACAAATTTTTTTCTATCGATTCCTATTTTGTAAGGGACAATATAAAATTTCTTTATTTCGGAATTAAAATGGCGGTGTTTAGCGTGCACAAAAAGAAAGGGCCTGTTTCTGGTCTACTTTTGTCTTTATAAAAAAAAATCGATACATTGAATTCATGCCAAAGTTTCGAATCCTCTAAATTTAGCCAACCTGTGAATATGCTCTCTGAAATAAGATTTCGATCGACAGACCATGGGATCTCAAATTACGAGCATAGCTGTATTGTACTTTGGCAGAGATGATAATAGTTTGACATGTCACCTTTTCTAATTAATGATTTTTTTTAAATTTTGTGTCTTAAGTGGGACAATTTTGAAATGGATATAATAATGCTATTTGTAAACGCTTTAGGATAGCAGTTGTGACGCAAATGTTTAAAACGTGAGAACCAGTGCGTTAAATCATTGTGATTGCTCAGTGTTGGGTATCGTCACTGCCTTCTCTACTTCTGTGTCTGATGCAGTGGTTACATAACCAGACACGAACCGGATATGAGAACAGGTATACTGATCCAGGTGAGACAACACTTTAACTGCTCTCCCCTCCCCCCTTCCCGGCCACCAACGACCTCTTTTTTATTTCTTTTTTTTCCCCTTCTATGTCTGGCATTTCTTATCGTAGAGAGACTAAATTAATGTCTTCCCCCCGACATGAGCTTTGAAAATTTAGCTTTCCGGGTATGTGTTCGCATGCGCGTGTGTAAATAATATATTTGCATGTTAGTTATTTGTCTGCATCAATGTATGGGTATCCAAGAGGGTAAAATCAGAACGACGTCTTTAACTCTTTCTCTCCTAACTGACGATACCAACGTTGATTCCACCAGAATGTGGTAAATAATTACGGAGAGAAAGAGTTAAAGTAAGTTAGCAGTTGAAAAATTGTTGACGAGGTAAGGGTTTCAATGGGAAATTCTGCATCAAACTGCATTCCACATTAATAGAATTTAGCCTATATCTGTAAGTCTTATCATTTAGTGGCTGTATCATATGATGGGGGGGGGGGGGAGTGGTGGCTGGCGCGGTAAAGTGCTTGGCTTCTAAAACGAGAGGTTCCGGGTTCGAATTTCTGTGATGACTGGGATTTTGAATTTCATGATTTTTAAGACGCCCCTGAGTCCACCCAACTCTAATGGGTAGCTGGCTTTAGTTGGGGAAAAATAAAGGCGGTCGGTCGTTCTGCTGGCCACCTGACACCATCGCTAACCGTTATAGAAGGAGATTACCTATACAGCATGTGCCTTACAGGTCTGTGAGATGCTGTAGCTCTGTGCGTCTGTAAAAATGTCTGTGTCTGTATTTTTATATGAATCCGTTTCAATGTGTAAATGTCTGTTTCATTGTGCGACTGTATCCGTTTGAATATCATTGTGTGACTGTATCAATATGTATATGTCTATAACTCTACATCATTATGTGGATATATGAATATATTATTATGAAAGAAAAGAAAAACAGTATACTATAATGGCGTTATGTAATTGTTATTCTATCAAAGGGAAATAACTTTTTTTCTTACATACGTTTTCTATAAATACCAGTGACTCTCAAGCTTTTAGCCTAAGACGAAAAAAAAACAATTCGCTCCATTTCCACTTAGTATTTAAGGGTTTTAAGAATGTAATGAAAAAAAAACAAAAACACCAGTACTTTTGTTTTAAGGATGCCTCCGCTTTTTTTTATTTTTTTTTTTGGGGGGGGGGGGGAGGGGGGGCCTCTTTATTGTTTTTTTTCTCCTCCTAAATTAAAAATTGTGATATGAAAATTTGCATCTAATGGTGATGTCATCTCCTTTGTAAACAACTATTTTATAGGTTCAGTTATATGAATACTATTTACTAAATGGTATTTAGCGTCTTTCTGCATCTTTCTAAGGAACAATAGCTCGAATCTCCAATTTAGAATTTTTAATTCGAGCTTGAGTTGAGTTGCATTTGCTGAACGCCTAAAGGCAGCATGGAAACCTTTACCCAGATACCCACTCTCCCCCCACCCTCACGTGTCCATAAAATAAATTGTACTGAAACACACTTAGAGTACATGAAACACGCGCTATACAAACTCCATCAATAACCCAGCAGGGGTGACGAGCACTTAGGGTGGAGGTAAAATATGCATACTACTTAAATAGTATCGAGTAAATAAGCATTCAGTCAATACTAAACATCTTTAATAGTCAGCCATGGTCATACCAGTGGGCTTGGGTCTCAAAATGTTTCAATGAACCCCCATGGTAATTCATCCTAGATGTTTGATGGGAAGGCGGTTCATAAGTGTAGCATAACTCGTTCAAATGTTTGAGTTTCCTCCCTTGGACCATAACTTGATATCAGTAGTTTATAAGTGTAGCATAACTCTTTCAAATGTTGGAGTTTCCTCCCTTGGACCATAACTTGATATCAGTAGATTTCCAGCTGAATGAAAAGTTACATTTGAGACCTCTTGGTCCCTGGTGTAAATATCATCTGTCTCTCTTGCCTAATGTTAATGAGTAGATTGTGCCTACAACATAATTACTATCCACAACAAATTTCAAACATAAGCCAAATATGTATGTACACTTTATTTATTAAAACACTTGTGGCGAATTTAAATATATAAATATATGTATATAAAAAAAAAATTCCTTTCGTTCCTTTGATTTCACTTATGATCATATTGGTTTAGTTGGGGTTTTTTTTTATGTCTCCCTAAGTTTTGTGCCATCTCACCACATTACAGAAGGTTACATGTTATAAGATGACTGTTACAGTTTAACGAATCAACAAAAGAGTTCATGTCACACAAAAAAATTAAAAACCACCAGAACTGGAATAATTCATTCCCTACTGTCAATCAAAAAAAAAAAAAAAAAAAGTTTTATTCTGGGTCTTGCAAGAATTGGTCTTCTGAATCAGCTATCACAGCTTCAGGATCTGCTAATTTAATCTGTTTAGAAGAGAAATAATATTCAGTTACTAGATTAATCAATGGAAGAAAAGTGTTAACATTTTAGGGGTACAATTAAGAAATCTACGGCTTTAAAATGGAAAAGCACAATAAGTAAAAATCTTTTTTGACAGAGCATCTATAACTATTACAAAATTTGTAAGGAAGGATGCAGAAACATTTTATATAAATAACTATTTTCTTATCTTCAACTGACAAGCCTTGCACTAGTTTGGAAACTTGGTACTGTATAATTTACAACATTATGAGAGAGAGAAACAGGAAGATAATACTGCATTACTCTTTTAGATCTCTAATGTTAAAATATTAGCTTCAAAAAGGTACCTTTTTAAATTAGTAAATATCTAGATGTGCTGCACTGAAACTATATAGATTATCCATTCCTTTAACTAATTTTTTTTTACATTCATAATATTGTAAAATCTTAAATGGTAGCCTATTTCTGTCACTAAATAATGCTCGTTATAAATTCTTTTCTCCTCTTTGTGTCTTACAAAGCTTATATTAACTGTGTCTAGGTGGATTCTAGTATTTTTTTCTTATCCCACTTCCCATTCTCAGATCAAAGATGAAATTTATCACAATTATTCATTGTCAGTGCCAACATATGAATCAATAAAAAAAATTAACCAATTAATTTTATTGGTAATTAATTTCCTTTGTTTTATATGAAAATAAAGCTAGGAGTATTGAGAGATATGGCAGTGATTGAACAGGCTCCTCTTTCACTTAATATAAGCTTTGTTTTTTTTTCATAATTTTTTAATTTTGCTTTTTCAAAAAAAGAAAATGCTCTAATCCAAAATCCTATCTTTCCCTATTTTTAAATTATAGCTAGGTTTGCCCAAATATGTACCCAAATGAGGACAATCAACAAATAAATGTATGATTATTGCAAGGAAAACTACTTTAATAGACTTACGTACCTCAGGGATAGGGTATTGGGTAGGTTCTGGCGCATTTTCTCTTCCAAAATCTTTCATCACACCACATTTAGGTACATCATCTTTCCAGACTCCTTCAAATACTTGACCAGTGTCCAAATAGTAAAATTTACCAACTCCATTCTTCTTGTCGTCTTTCCAAGAGCCTTCGTAGCGATTTTCATTAGCTGAACAGACATGCATGCATATACACCATTTTTTTAAGTGAGCTAAATACAGTGTTTGGATAACTTATAATTCCTGAAATAAAAGCTAGACCTAAAAAGCCATTGACTAAGAATAGAATAGACAGAAATCTTTCCCTTAATTTTGGTGTGCATGATACAGGTTAAATGTTTTTTAAAAAATGTAAAGTAGTAAGTAAAGTTCCCCTTTCAGACCTTGTGGTCCATAGGGCAGATGATGTAAAGGTCATCTGTTTCTGTGGCCCAAGGTTAACAAGGGTGTCATGTGGCCAGCACAATGAACAACCCCCTTTACTTTTCCCGGACTAATGTTGGGTACCCATTAGAGCTAGGTGGACTCAGAGGTGCCCAAAGATCCCAAAATTAAAAAATCCCAGTCTTCACCGGGATTTGAACCCCGGATCCCAGTTCAGAAGCAAAGGACTTGACCACTCAGCCACCACGCCTGTTAAAAAAATATGCCAGACTAAAATTGTTAGGGGACATTCACACAGTGTTTTCCAGGACTTAGTGTGGCCCCATGATGGACACATCCATAAGATGAGATGGATAGGCAAACTTAAATAACACTATAACCTCCAGTGGGCTTTTACAGTACTGAGTACATAGTATGTGGTGAGAAAGAAAAACAGTGGAGCCCACCCTTGTCCCTTTCCCAATGCTATTCCTGACAAAATAAAAACGTTGCATGCCTCAGAGATGGCCATCTTATTGTTTAATGTTGGTACAGTGTAGGAATATAATGGACAACCTCATAGGATTCATCCTCTGCTTTGGCCAAGGCAGAGTGCCAGATGTGACTGAAGGAGTCAGAGCACAAAACAGCACACTTTTTTTCCTTGGCACAGTCTGCAAAAGAGCTCACAGCTCAGCAGCAATAATAAGCTGCCTAGAAGAGGAAGAAGAAGAGTCAGAACACTCCATACAGATGGTATTCAATGATACTTTAGTTGATGGGGGACTTTCCAACAGAGGGGACAATCATGACAAGGAGCTAGATTGAAAAATAAAATCCCATCATGCATCCCTTCATTAGGAACTACATTTTGATATTTTGTCACTCTGAAAATTCACAATAAAGTTTCATTCAAATAGTAAGTTTATGCAATAGCGTAGCTAGGGATTTAGGGGCCTGAAGTGGAGGCAGCCTTGACCTCTTTAGGACACATGCATTTTGACATTTGACATCATGACATGGGGTAATGTTATTAATAAATATATAACTTAATAATATATAACTCAGGTTACTCCCTGAGAGTAGCCCCGCATGGAAAGACTTAATCTGTGTGGAATACATGCAATAGGGTCACTACCTTATATAACATCATGAATAACAAAATTACGTAGCAGTGGCATAATATTTAATGTAAAAAAAAAAAAAAAAAAAAAAAAAAAAAAAAAAAATTATGGCACTCTCCTTTGGGGCCCCCCTCTAGTAGGGACCCTGGGGGACTTTCAAATTTTAACCCTCCCTCCACTACGCTGCTGAGTTTATGATGTATTATTAAAATAATAAAATTATTGTTTCAAAAGATAAATATCAACTGAATTGGCAAACATAGAACTTACTTAGTCTCAGCATCCCTTGGCCACTCCGTTTGTCATCATACCATTCTCCTTCATAAATAGTTCCATCCTCATAATACATTCTTCCCCAACCTGACCGCTTCCCAGCATACCATTCTCCTTCATAGAATTTATCATCAGAGTAAAATTCTGTGCCATATCCCTAGGAATATAAAACAGGCATCGAAATTTAATTTTAAAAAATTTACTAAAATATTTATACTTGGCAATTAATAACAAATATTATCATTCAGTATTTATTAAAAATAATTCCTTTTTTTTTCCTCAAAAACACTTAAACAAGTTACATAAAAAAGAAAAAGTGTTTTAATCAATTTCTACTCTCCTGATGACCAATCTCCAAATATTTCTTGTAATTCTTTATTTTGCAAGAAGTCTTTCAAGTAAGCTATCACACGTTCTTCTATTACAATTTCTACATAAAGTGTTGCACAAAATGTACACCTACTTGAAAATCTATTTATTCAACTCTTTACTAAATACAAAAAATTTTGGAGTAAAGAGTGTGAATAGCACTGAAGTATATTCAAAATACAAAGAATCATTTGAGTTGAGAACAGTAATATCTTATCTTATCTTATATAATACAGACGTTACTTCAAAAATACCCTTTGAAAGCCAATTTAATTTTTAAGATTATTCTATTTTGAAAATCATAAATGTCAAGCCAGAGTTTTCCCTGTGTGGCCAATTAGCTAGTATTTTTTTCCCAAAGAAATACATAAACAATAGGATTTCTATCAGAATTGCAGAGCTATTTTTGAAATTAAGAGTTCATTATCTAACAAGAGGTAATGAAAAAGGTATGTATCAGAATTATTTTACTTAGACAGTACAAATGTTTCTCAATTTCCACCTTTTTCCCGACTCAAAAATGTAGATTATGATATGTGGCCAGCACAATGATCAACCAGCTTTACTTTCCCCAACTAATGTCTGGGTGGACTAAAAAAAGTGCAAAAAAATCCTGAAATTAAAAATTTCATTCTTCACCAGGATTCAACCTGGACTGTTCAGCCACTGTCCCTCCAGATATATATAAAATGTAACTATCTTCTCTTCTGAAAGAACAGCTGTAATTTTTATGATAAAATATAAGAGTATCATATTATCAAGTAAAACACTACATTAATTTTTTAATCACCCGAAATTTCTCTTCTTCAAATATTTTTAGATATTTTCATACTTCAGAATGCTAAAAAAAAGTTTCAAAAGTCTAATCTTACATGTCTGAGATCATTCTTCCAGCCTCCAGAGTATTCCTTGGTGAATCCACCTTTACCATCAGAATGTGTTAACGTCCCAAACCCACTTCTTTTCCCCTTTTTCCAGTCACCATCGTAAACTTTGTTTGTTTCCTTCCACTTGTAAGTTCCTTTCCCTGAACAAATAGAGAATAGAATCGTTAGATTTACAACAAAAAAATAAAACCCTAAACAATAATTTACAAATATAAAAAACTAGACCTAATAAAACACTCAGGAAGACACAAAGATAAAGGCATATTTCTTATTCCCATTGCTAGGGCTAATTTATACAAGTGCTCCTTCTTCCCCATGTGTCCTTACTATAGAGTATGGAATGGATTGCCTGAATAAGCCAGGAAAGACAACGACTTAGCAGAGTTTAAGTAACTGATTAACATGCATGACTGAATTGACACATGGATACACATAGACATTATAATCTACTTTTTTTTCAAGTAATAGGACATCTGTAATAAATAAGAAGATAACAATAGCTTCAAATGTTAATGTGATTTACACTACCTAATATAACATGGGGGCACGGTGGCTGAGTGGTTGAGCGCTTGGCTTCCTGGGGTCCTGGGTTCGAATCTCGGTGAAAACTGGGATTTTTAATTTTGGGATTTTTAGGACGCCCCTGAGTCCACCCACTCTAACGGGTACCTGACTTAAGTTGGGGAAAGTAAAGCCGGTTGATCGTTGTGCTGGCCACATGGCACCCTGCTCGTTAACCGTTGGCCAAAAAAACAGATGACCTTAACATCATCTGCCCTATAGATTGCAAGGTCTGAAAGGGGAACTTTACTAATATAACATATAAAAACATCATCTAGTCAATACCATGTATCATGAGAATAAATGTATTATTTGTTGTTATTATTTAGATCTAGAATAGATCTATGTATAAAAGAGCTATGTTCCTGTAGGATGTAATAATTTAAAAATCTCGAGGAGCATATAGAATCATGTTGAACAATAGATCTAGATCTAAAATTAAAATGAGAATGTTTACATTGTCATATTCATGACCCCCCACAAACAGGTGCAAAGGGGTGGACGTGCACTCCCCTGGATACCTAGTAGCTAAATTTTAGTCAATTTTTAGCACCATCAAATAAATAAACTTCTTTGAAGTAGCAACTTAACAAGTAGACTAGTGCTTCCATTTTACAAACAAACTACGGCTGTAAGGACAAATAATTATTTGTAAAATGTTTTGAATGTTCCTGCAAAGTTGAAAATAATTTAATTTACTTCCTAGCCCAAACCTGCAGCAGGATGACGGGGGATCACAGCAGACAGGGTATAAACTCAGGACTATCAAGAAGTCTGAATGACAGTCAGAATGACAGTCAGATGCACATACCACACGATTGTTTTCTACAGAGGGATTTGATGTGTGTGTGGTGGGGAGGTTCACGAATACTATTCTTTAACTCTACTGTAACAAGAAAGTTTAAGATATGACTATATATTTTTTTATAAGTATATTCTATAAGCCATAGCCATAGGTTGCTATTTTCACTCCCATGCAATAATTCTGATAGATCTATATCTAGATTCTGGGCCTAGTCAGTCTAAATCTAGATCTTAATATAAGAAAAAACAGACAAATATAATACAAACCATGTCTTTTGTTATTTAGCCATTCTCCTGTATATTCATCTCCATTTACAGAGTAAATTGTGGCATGTATCCCCTTTTTCTGGGCAAGATAATCCCACTCTTTCCATAATGGTTCGCGAGTTTTTGGTGGGTGAAGAAACGGCATTATAAATTGTCTCAACTAGATTTCTAAACTAGAGTCTAGACTCTAAACTCTAGATTTCTAGAGTAGAGCCCAAGAAAGGGTAGAATGATGGTTAGAATCTTAAATTTTCCGTTACTGTTTTTCAGCGCTACTAGATAGAACAAGATCTAGTCTATTTATATTTTTGTCGAAATGGAAGAATGTTTAGCACCATTCGAATAGATAGATTTATCTACATTTATAAATTTATTAGTCTATGTGATGTTAATTTATTAAAAACTCAATGACTAGATCCAGCTGTGTTATTTCAAATGATGTTACTGTGCAATAATATTTACTTCCGTTCGTAGTCATGGAAATCCAAGGGGAATAATATTTTAGATCTAAATAAAGGGAGTCACCATTTGGAAATTTATTTATTCTGTATTTATTTAGATCTATTTATTTTCATAAAATAATAGATGATCTAGATCCAATTTTTAAGATTTATTCTTTTGTACTTTAGTCTTAAATAAGTTTGAGAGTTAAAAAAACAGCTAAAATTATTTTCCCTTCTCATTAGCCTGCTGAATGGTTCAAATACCTAGTCCCTAGATCTATATATAGATCTAGATGTATATTGAGATTACTGTACAGTACTTTACGAATTAAAAGACACTGATAGTCTTGATTGAGACTTTAATTAAACAAAACCGAAGGATGGTTTAATTAGTAAATCGTGTTGCTAGATTGCCGTTAAAAATCTAAAAAGCTTATAAATCTATCCATTCAGTATTTTCTTTTACTATTCTAGCAAATTTATCTGAAAAGAAAAATACACTCAATGTGGTGACGATGGTTCCATAGTTCGAGTCTGCTGGAGGTTTGGTCTTTCAACGGAAGCGTGGTGCTCAAACTTGTAAACAATTACGACTGATCAGTAATCTGTCTTCTTTCTACGCTGCGTAGGGCACGTATCCCGTATGGGGGACGAACGTATGCCAAAAGCAGTCTTTTTTTGGTGAGCTGAAAGGTGGTCATCGTAACAGAGGTGCCCCGCGCAAATGCTTTAAAGACCGGCTTAGGTACCAACTGGCTTTAAATGACATAGAAGAGAGCACCTGGTTGCAGGTGGTTTCAGAATAAAACAGCTGGAGGTTACTTACAAAAAACGCCGAAGACAGACGTAGATGGCGAAAAGAGAATCGACCACTGGTTGACAATGGTTATGTCTGTGTTGGATGTGACAAAATATGAGGTAGGGCTGCATAGCCACGTGAAATACGCAGGGGCGTATCTAGCCACGAGTGGGTAGTGCGGGCCGCGCAGTGCATCAAGCTGTAAGGGGCATCAAATTTTCCCCCAGTATGTGTAAAATACCTTGAGCTTTTATGTAAAACAAAAAAAAAAAAACAACGATAATATACTCTAAACCAGGGGTAGGCACATTACGGACTGGGGGCCACATACGGCCCGTCGGAGTGCTTTATATGGCCCGCGGACACCTACAGAAATCAGGTGTGGCCACAGATTTTACACATAAAAAATGCAAATATATTAAAATAAATAATTGTAAATATCTACAGAAATTATTGAAACTTCTGATTCTTATGATGAAGAGGCTAAAAAAACAACAACATTGCCTCTACTTGTCCTTTTAAAGGGGTCTTAATTACAGACAGTACCGAGAAGTAATCGTTTTTTGTTTTTTTTTTGGAAACAAAACATTCCGATGTTCAGTACCACAGTGGTATCCACTGCCTTAGCATGGGCAAGATATTGAGAAGATATGGAAGTTCAAGGAAGAAATGTTATGTCCCTTGAAGGGCATTAACTGTGACTTTGTAAGTAGGCCTAATACTTCTAATGAAGAGTGGAAGACATTCATGTTTTTCATTGAAAATATTGCAATGGGGTGTTTGCACATGAAATTTATGTGCATGTTAATTTGTTTTTATTTCTCCAGGTTAGCGAATGAAGACAGTTTTTATCATTTTTATTTGCTGGTAGGATAACAGCTAGTTCCTCAGTTCCGGAACATTGTGCACGAGCGTAAATATTTTACATTAAGTACAACTTTACATTTGTAATTAAATGTTGTGCTATAAAAGGACAATGATAAAATTTTAAAAACTATTCTCTAAATTACTTTCAGAAATCGCTAACTCTTGTTATTCCTCAATTGGTAGTGTAACAGAAATGAAAAGTTAATGTAAAATACAGTGCTGGTGTAAATGTGAATTTAATGACATTATACACAGTTATCTAGCGGATTTTTCTAAGCTGTGAGTATATATATACATATGCGGCCCTCAATTCCTAATTTTATTTTTAATGTGGCCCTCGATGGAAAAAGATTGCCCACCCCTGCTCTAAACTAAACGTTTTTGGAGATTGGCATGACAACATTACTGGTGATGCTCGAATAAAGCTTATCACACAAAGATCTGAAACAGTTCGTTATTTGGATAGTTCGTTCAGAGAAATCTATAGACATCACGAATCAATTAAAGTAAAGACGATAAAGCGTTCGTCCGGCTAATGCCGAAAAGAGAGAAAGAACTAGATTGCAGATTTATTTGACTTTTTTGTCTGTATTAGTAAAGAATTAGAATGCCATAAATGATAGCAAAGTTGAATTCATCGTTTTACGATGCAGAGCAGACATGTGGCGAGCTTAATAATCATCAAGAAATGAGGAGCATGCGTTTCACTGAACGAACCAGTACTTTTAATCCAGATTTGAATTTTCTAGACTTTCATCTTATACATTACAGACGCTACTTCGGTAAAGAAGATAATTACGTCCTACGCATTTCACGTATCAATCCAGTCATGCATGTTAATCAATGACTTAAATTCTGGTCTTTGGTTTTCCTGACTGATTCAGGCAACCCATTCCATTCTCTAATGGCACTAGGGAACACTTGTATGAATTTATTCTAGCGTATGGAAAAAGAACTGTGCCTTTATCTTTGTGTCTTTTTTAGTATCTCATTAGGCATTAGGTTTTGTTTTTCTGTTTGTAAATTAGGGTTCAATGTTTTATGTATTATAATTACTTGTATCTAGTTTCCATATGACAGTGTTAGCACAACTCACCTATGACAGTGTTAGCACAACTCACCATGACAGTGTTAGCACAACTCACCTATGACAGTGTTAGCACAACTCACCTATGACAGTGTTAGCACAACTCACCTATGACAGTGTTAGCACAACTCACCTATGACAGTGTTAGCACAACTCACCTATGACAGTGTTAGCACAACTCACCATGACAGTGTTAGCACAACTCACCATGATAGTGTTAGCACAACTCACCAATGACAGTGTTAGCACAACTCACCATGACAGTGTTAGCACAACTCACCATGACAGTGTTAGCACAACTCACCATGACAGTGTTAGCACAACTCACCATGACAGTGTTAGCACAACTCACCAATGACAGTGTTAGCACAACTCACCATGACAGTGTTAGCACAACTCACCATGATAGTGTTAGCACAACTCACCATGATAGTGTTAGCACAACTCACCATGATAGTGTTAGCACAACTCACCTATGATAGTGTTAGCACAACTCACCATGTCTTTTGTTGTCGAGCCATGATCCTATGTACTGATTTCCATTCACGCAATGGACTGGATTCAAGACGCCTTTCTTATTGGCTTTGCTATCCCATTCTTTCCAAAGTGGTTCTCTCTCTTTCTTCGGGTGTAGGAACGGCATTGCGGTTTCGTCTCGGTCAGCTTGTAAGCGTCAACGACATTCAAACGTACAACATTTTTTACAAATAAACGATACGTCGAAAGTGAGGAGAAAAACGGAGAAACAAAGTTGGACAACAATGACATTGACAAACTTCCGTCGTCTGCAAATAAAAACGGAAGTGGAATTTTTTTTTTTTTTAAAGTTGTGTTTGTTTATAAACAATGAAAAATTGCGTAATCGAAAATTGTTGTTAAGATTTTTTGACGCAAATGTTTGTTATTAAACAATTTCATCGAAGGTGAAAAAAAAATTAATAGCTAGCTTTTTTTTGTGTGTGTATCGGTGTACAGAATAAAGGAAGTGTTAATAAGGTTGTTGTTTTTAATGTTATAATTTTTCTGCACTTTTTTTTTTACAGCAGAATGAATGGACCTCATACACCAATCGTAAACAAACAACATGTGACAATATTGATAAAACAATGAAAATTACGTATCACGTGACAGCCTTTATGGATTGCGTAATTTGTAGAGAAGAGGTAGAGAACCACGTGGCAAAATGTTTGTTTACGATTGGTGAATGAGGCCCATTCCGCTAAGCTCTTCAGCTTTTTTTTTAAAGCTCATTTTGTTTAATTTAGTTGGCACAATTTAGGCCTACGTTCATTCTATGAACACATTTAGATTGTGAACATCCACAATAGTTTGTCCTAGACTGTAGATCTGTCACCATGATCAAGCACTTTCTGACAGCCTAATCAAATTGAGATGAAAAAAAACAAACAAACTGGGAAAGTAACAGACTGTAATATTAATAATAAGGCTTATTATACTAATGAGGAACGCAGCCCCTGCTGTGACCTACATATTTTGCCACATCCAGGGCAAGCATAACCATTGTTCGCCGGTGGTCGATTAAGATGTTATATTCGCCGTCTACGTCTGTCCTCGGCAGAGAAAAGAATAACTTAGGCCAAAGAAGCTAATTTAGATCCAACCCACACTTTTCGTAACTTACACATGCCTCAGATTAAATCGGATTCTCTGGACAGACAGGATACGGTCTTCGTAACTAGTTTCTTGTACAGAGAAACAAAAAGCTCAAAAAAACGTACCCATATCTTAGATATCTAGCCTATTGTAAACTAATTCTCACGTGAGACACTAACTTATCACAATTTAAAAGAACAACAACAGATGTTATAAATCACATTCACCACAGAGACGAAACCAAAATAATAATAACAACAATATAACAACAAAATAACATTAATAAGGACATTTCAAGTCTGTTTGATCCGATTTATTTAGAAATATAACTACAAAAATAAAGTCAAAAACTATAAAAGTGATTAATGAAATATAAGCTCGAAATTTGATTCGTATTTCACTAATCACACAGCTATTCAAATGATTACATTGTGTACTGCGATCAAATTATGTACATAATCCTGATTACTTAGATATAAATCATCACTGTACAGCTATACAACCGATGTAGCCACATTACACACACACACTCAAAGAAAGAAATAGCACACAGTCAAATAATAAGAAAGGTCAATAAAATGATTTTTTAAAATAAAGAAAGTGAATCTTATTTTATATACAAAGATAAATTTAATTAACATTGAATGGCATATTAGAATGTATAGATCAACACAGTGAGTAATCTACGCGTTTTGTTGCTTGTAAGTCTTTTATATAGTTGATGCTCAGACAATGCTATTCTACAAGTCATAACAAAGGTTTGGTCTAAAATTGATTTTTGGTTATAATAATTGTTATCTTCGTGGATATATATCAGTGGATTGGTTTCAGGGGAGATTAATTTGTCAAAAGATATTTAACAAAATAGACATTTGGAGGAAATCTTCAGTCCAAGGAGGATAACTCTCAGAGTTTTACTTGAATTCATCTCCCAGTATCATTGTTTTAAAATAAGAGAAATAGATCTATCGTGATTACGAACTTTAAAATACTTACAGTCTTCACTACACTACACTATTTTTCCCTAGTTAACAAATTTATATCAAAGACTGTTAGAGAATGGTGTATTACCACATTACCGATAACTAAAGATGCCTCTAACAAACATTTAAGATAATAGTAATATATAAGAAAAGATGAGATAACAGTAGATAATGTAAATGAATCAGAGTACAAAAGTAGATAGACGGATGTAGGTTATTAAAAATTTACCCTTTTTCAACAATGCACCATAACAGTGATGCTCATCCCAGAACACGCGGGCTATATCCGGTCTCTCTAAAGGTTGTGCATCACTACCTTATATAAAGTTCAACATCCAGATTTCAATGTCACGCAATCGGCACTTTGTTTCCCCCGGATTTGGTTTAACAGAATCGAACGCACGACGCCATCAGGTTTCGTCGTGCGTTGTCATTGAAAAGGGGAATACAAAGTGTCAATATGGTCACATATGGTCGTACTTAAATCTTGTCAAACAAAAGTCTGTTGTCTAAAGTTGACCATGTCCTTGTCCAGTCAGTGGCGTCCAGCAGTCTGAAGCTCAATATGCCCCCCCCTCTTTTTTTTAACAAAAGAATTTTTTTTTTAAGTTTAAATAAACAAAATATAAAAAATACTTTAAAAAAAAAAGCAAAGCTTATTTAAGGGTAAGAACCTCTCAATTGCTGATAGTTCTTTCAATACTGCAAGATTTATTTGCCTTTTCAAAAAAAACGAAACAAAATTAATTAATTTAAACTAATTAATTAACTAATTTTTTTAACTTTTTTTTTAAAATTGATTCATTTGTTGTAATCGACATTGAATAATTGTGCAATTTTGAACTTGATCCGAGAATTGGGAGAAAAAAAACCCGTAAAAGAATCCTGCCAGACAGACAGGAGTGAGTTAATAAAAGCTTTGTAAAAACGTCTTCTGGACTTTCGTCTGTATTTCCTGCAGCATCTGATCTGGCTATTTTATTTTCTCCCAAAGTCCTAAGTAAACATAGTTTATAAAAAGAATGAAAAAAATTTTTTTTAGATTAATCAATATATATATAACATATTGACGTTTAATTTTATTTAAAAGAAAAGAACATTTAATATACAGAGTGATCCAAAGCTAGGTGAACAGTTTATATTATTACCCTACTTGACATGATGGAATTTTTTTTTTTCATTTTGGGAGTCTTCAATTATAAAATTTATAGATCTATTCAAAACCATACAAAACGCAAACAAAAGAAATATGACGGTGATATAGCATAAGACATGCATCTTAAGTAATTCACACCGAAGAAACAAGGGTAAAATTATTTGTCCCAGCATAAATTCAGAGCATTGTGAATTGGGATTGTAAACAGTATGCGCCCTTGCGTTGACAATGCTAAGTTGTTTTTTGTGAGTAAATAGAATTGTAGGCAAAACAAAACAGCTGTTCACCTGGTGTTGGACCACACTCTATTCTTCTCCTGGTCTTAATGAAATGGTAGATTTTTAATGATCTAGTGTTGTTCCATTGGCAGCTTAAGCTTTAGCTTAGGGAACACAAAATATTGTTTTGAAGAAAAGCAAGGGCATAAACTACCTTAAGTTGATTACAAGAGGTAACATATTTCAAAAAGTTTACGGCCATATAAAATCTAAATCCGGTCCTGGTCAGTGGTACACAATATCTTTCCATGAATTGTCATTGTGATCTGTCTCTCTGTCAAATTCCTGTTCTAATGTGGTTGTCATTGTCATGTTTACTAGTTACCAATAACTACCTAACAGTTGACCTTGCCGTCATGTCATTTTCGTGTGCCTTTGGAGTCTTGTCATTGTCAGGGAACGGTCTCTGCTTTGCCTTTGGAGTCTTGTCACTGTCAGGGAAATGTCTTCACTTTGCCTTTGGAGTCTTCTCACTGTCAGGGAACGGTCTCTGCTATGCCTTTGAAGTCTTGTCACTGTCAGGGAACCGTCTCTGCTTTGCCTTTAGAGTCTTGTCACTGTCAGGGAGCTATCTCCGCTTTGGATGCTTTATCTTGCAGACACTGGCACCGTGCCTGACATTTGGACAGTTTCTTAACTTCACGGCATACGTAGTTCCGCTCCTCGCATTCCTGGCATTGGTCGCATGGAGCTACTGTATCATGGGAAGGTTTGTGACATGCGCAATTCATACTCATGACATCATTCTCATCTGGAACACACACACACTCATCACTGATTTCCTGTCTCGGGCACCTGCACCAGTGAGTGGGCGCCCTGATCACGGGAGTCAGCGTCATATTGGCGCAGTCTCAAACCGAGGCTTCTACAAGGGCGTCCTGTCTGGCGCCTTCTCCGTTGTTCATACTATGCTGCCTGCCGCGGCCATGACCATGACCACGACCAGAGTTACGCCCTCTGCCTCGTCCTCGACCGCGTCTTCTGTGGGGTCTTCCAGCTTCGCTGTCATCGTCTAATCGATTTCTGTTGAGTCTTCTCTCAAACCTTTGGCACGTGTTGTCTCCCTGAGGGCACTGAATATTTACGTATGTGCTAGTTTGGGTAGCATCTCTCGGCCCAAGTGGCTCGTCTGACTGTATCTGTTCGCCGTTTTCTGCAATAGTATCCAGTTGGCAGTGGCACGAGTGTCTACCAGAGTGAACAGTTTTCAGCACGCGCTCTGTAATCACATGACCAAGAAAACTGTAAGGGTGAGGAATGACCACAGACCTCTGTCCGCATCTACAACAAGAAAAACATGAAAAAAAAACTTTAAAAAAAAAAGATTATATGAAGTGTAGTTGTATCAATTAGTTTGGATCAGTCATGTAATTGAATTACTACTCTAGACCAACAACAATAAATCTGTGCGATTAGAAATATTTTTAGCGGCCCCCGAAAGGGGAAAAGACGCTTTTAGTTTTGTGGGCGGGAATGGGTACTTTATATTCCAGTAGCAATTCCTATATACCTATGCTCAGAGCGCTTTTGGTCAAATCTCATATGTGGATCAGTGTGTGTGTGTGTGGGGGGGGGTATCTAGGAATTGGTTTTCAGTAAACACAACTCTGCCCGAGTCGGGTGTCGAACCTCGAGCCCCCTTCTAGGTAGCCAAGCCAAGTTCAAGCGCACTATGCCTACTATAATAATTGTTTAACGTGTGCAGAATCAGACCCTGTTTAGGAGGGGGGGGATTACAGGGGCGGCCTTAGCAGTGCGCGGGGCCCTGGGCGAGCGTCATGTGCGGGGCCCTTTGCGTAAGGGTAGACTATATATGCCCTTACCACATCACTCTAACGGGTTAACGGGTGCATTCAGTCATGCATATTAACCAATGACTTAAATTCCGCCAAGTTACTTGTTTTTCATGACTTTTGTGAAAGGGCTATACCACGGGTTTTCAAAAAAAAAAAAAAAAATTTTTAAATACTCCGGCATTTTTTTTTTAACACGGTGATAGTTTTCTCACGTCTGCACGATGTCTATGCACACACAATTACCAAAAAAAAAAAAAAAAAAAAAAAAAAAAGCTTAATACGTCATCGCCACACTTTCTGGAAGCTGATTGGCCGAAATAGCTGTACAAGCACATCAACTGGTTCCTTTTCATACACCCTCAACCCTTTTTTTTTCCCATTGCAGACTAAACAGTATATTTAATATATACGTATCAGATTGTAATGCGACATAACAGTGCTGCATGACACTTTTTAGAACGTAACACCAGCAGAAGTCAAGAAAACACTGTATATTTGTTTAGTACTTTTCATTAAAAAAATCAATTTGTCAAAAATTGCATTTATGTTACTACAAATGTTATAAATGACTCTTTCGTATAAAATTTTTCATAATGCAAAGAGTAGTTGAAACTTCATCACTATGTATTTTACTATAAAAATCCGTTTGGGCGTCGATGTTTATATACGAAATAAAAGATTTAGATTTGGTTGCTTCAATCTACGTTTTTTTTTTTGATGCCAATGTGAACTGTTAAACGATGATAGCCTCTTAGAATCGACACGTCATTAGATGCTGTCTTTACTGAAGCTGAGCTTAAATGGTAATCGGTATCATAAAGATACTGGGAAATATATTGAATAACAAGTCCTAGTTTATGAGAACTGATTTAGTTTTCGAAGTTGGTGACCATGAAATCTTCCTTCGCTGGGCCCCCCTCAGGCGCGGGGCCTGGGGCGGTTTCCCCACTTGCCACCCCCTAAGGCCGCTACTGGGGGGAATATTTGGGAATAAAGTTCGTGAGGCTAGTTTAAATAATAAATGGCTCCCCAATGAACATTCTTAGGCCCACTACTGTTTCTAATTTACATAAATGGCCTAACATCTAACTAATTAATGATCGCATAATATATAGAACAATAAAACAATAAAATATAAGAAATGTTACTAAGAGATTTAGAGAAAGCTCAATAATGCGAGTCAAATTGGAGCATGTCTTCTTGTGTCTGAAGGCATCATGTATTAGAAATAATATGAACATTAAATAAATACAAAATAATTTTCTTATTTGTGGTAAGTCAGTTACTCAGGCTAAATACTATACAGTGTTATAATAAATGTAAAGAAAAACTGTGGAATCCGCATATTGGCGAAACTATTTAGAAATCCAACAAAGCATCAGGGTTACTGGAAACTTTATTTTACAAATCAAACAATAACATACAACGAAATTGAATATGCCTCCTTTTGTTTGGGACCCTCAAATCAAGAAAACAAGGAAACAAACGCAAAATAGAGAAAAGAGATTTATATTTTAAAAAATTTAAATTCACTATTGACTAGATTAACAATAACACCATTAGTAAAATCACTTATAGATGATTTAAGACAGGAGAATAAACAGTAAAGCTGCAATGATACATAAAACGCTGCACCACCAATACAAAAATGCGACTCACCTGTCATACACAATGAAGTCATCCTTGTTTCGCCTGAAGATCTCCTGGTACATAGTATGCTGCTCGTTGTCTTGGATGACGGGAATGCTACTGGCCTGCTGCAGGTTGGCTATGCTGTTCCTGGATATAGACTCCCCTCCGTTCACGATGACCATAGCAATGTCCGGATAACCCTCACTGGCAAGTCGGCTCTTTAAAGCATCAAGTCTGAATAATAAAGAATTGTTGAAGAACAATCATAAATACAGTTATAACCCCGCTCCCGAGCCGACACTGATTTGTCCAACACGTGGAAGAGATGACATGTTAATACTTATCTTTTGTATAACATACAGACATTACTCCAAAATTACGTCCTAAAGTGTGTTCCTACTTCAACCTAATTATGCATGTTAATCAACGGCTTAAACTCTGCCCAAGTCACTGGTTTTCCTGGCTAACTCAGGCAACCCATTCCATGCGCTAATAGCACTAGGGATGAAGGAGCATTTGTACAAATTTGTCCTGGCCTATGGAACAAGGCATGTACCTTTATCTTTGTGTCTTTCTGAGTATTTTATAAGGTGATCTGCAAGTCATGGGAGTTTGAGCTATCTGGGACTAAGAGCCATCCTTTGTGCTACCAGTGAACTGTAGTGAGGACCTGGAGTGACACTGGGAAGTGTGTCGGTGGTCTGTACTAAGATTTGGGTAGGAAAGGACTGGTGCAAATTAAGACGCCTTGTAAATTGATAGCTGAAGTCCATGACTGTGTGTTTAATAATTGTAAATAAATACATCTGTTATTACTTCCTTTCTTTGAGTGTTTGCTTTAGATTTATAAAATACATTGTGGCTCTATAGACCTTCCTAGTTCCTACAACCCATGCATGACCAGGAACTTTTACGAGGTAAGAGGCTGGGGAGAAAACACGAAACATCTGGTTATATTAAACCGAAACCCTCTGCATGGGATCTTTTTTTTTCTTCATAATAATGTTTTAAAATAATGCCAATACCAGGCCACTACTTAGCTAGAAACAATGTTTTAAAATGAGGCCAATACCAGGCCACTACTTAGCTAGAAACAAAGTTTTAAAATGAGGCCAATACCAGGCCACTACTTAGCTAGAAACAATGTTTTAAAATGAGGCCAATACCAGGCCACTTATTTAGCTAGATACAATGTTTATCATAGGATCGAAACGTTCTGCAAGATACCTATATTCATATATTATCTTCTTATCTTATATAATACAGACGTTGCTTCAAAAAAGAAGATGATTACAAGCTAATCGTCATACATCTAGTCGTGCATATTAACCAATGACCTAAATTCTGCTAAGTCATTAGTTTTCCTGGCTAGCTCAGGCAACCCATTCGATGCTCTAATAGCACTAGGGAAGACGGAGCATTTGTACAAATTTGTCCCAGCATATGGTACGAGGAATGTGCCTTTATCTGTGTGTCTTTCTGAGTATTTTATATCATTGAAAATCACATAAGTGGCGTTCCAAAAAGCGATCAACGCGCCAATATCTCTAATTAGGAAAATCGGCATAGACATTTGATCTTCCTAAGGTCTAAAATCATCGCTCCTTTCTTTCAACCAAAACTTCGTAAACTGTGGGCAGGGTATGAAACCGGGGACAATCGAGAAGTTCGAACGACAGTCCAGCGCTCATACCGCATGACCAGGAAGCCACCCTGATTAAAGTTTATGTACAATTAATCTAAAGTTAAAATTACCTCGATGCTTGGGTAATGCAATAGGAGCAGTAACCTTTCATAAGGGCGACCAGTACCACCTTACCACTATGCGTGGCTAAAGGGTTCTCTCCCAAGGTGGACCTCCATGTGAATGCACTGCACCTCTGTGACGTCACTTGCGGTGTCAGAGCCATAAGCAAACAGCCCAGGCCAATCAATGACCCTAGTTCTGCTGTCATTTTCTTCGTTTGAGTTAATTAGATTCTGTATAGTCAAAGAAGAAAAAAAGGTTTTATTAGTTTTTATTGTCTAACGTATTGTTAAGTAAACTGTTTGACATGAAAACACAAGAATCAATTTAAAAAACAAATTAACCTTAGTTAACTATTGGTAATTAATTATTTTGTTTGGTATCTCGAACAAGGAAATGAAATTGTACTTGACTGAAGTGGTACAAGCTGAATTAGTCCCCTCTATAGGTCGCCGCTTTAAAGTAAATTTGTAAGAAACAATAGATAACTATACAATATTCTGTTGTCATAGACAACTCACTAGCAGAGTGATTTGTGTGTCGGCTTGAGGGGGCTTGAGCCATGAGTTCAAATTCAGGTCGTCCCCCTGCTTTTTTTTATTTTTAAATAATAAATGCTTTTAAAAAGCGGATACAGTAAAAAATAAATTAATCCAGATATTCCTTTCTCCCACCCCTACTCCATTTTCCCAACATGTCCAGTTAAGTGATAGGATCACAGCGCATTGGGAAAGCTAAAAGCATGACATTGCGCCAAACAAAAAAAACATTGGTAAAAAATATTTCTAAACGCACAGATTTATTGATGTTGGTCTAGATCTGTTACAAATTTAATTACATTTCGTATAAGCCTTTTTTTTTTAATTTTATTTTTTATTGAATTATATAACTTGTTTTTAAATTCTGCTTAAAAAACTCTTGTTCTAAATGGCGCCTGTACACTTTCTATCATTCTTATTTTCACCTTCTGCGATGCTCACGTTAACTTTCGATAGAATCTTAGTTACTCCAACTTAAACCTGATGGAAAGCGACATATTTGTTAAACCTGAATAGAAAGATACATTCTTTTTCTTAATTAATGCTAAAACACGAGAGCGCGACTCTGAATAAAGCTAATCTGTCAGGAAAAAAGACGGGGAGAGGGCGGGGCTTTTACGTTAGCTATGGTCCAAACGCAAATTATTTATAACCATGAACCTATGATCTATAGGGCAGATGATGTAAAGGTCGTCTGTTTCTGTGGCTGATGGTTAGCGAGGGTGTCATGTGGCCTGCAAAACGACCAACGGCCTTTACTGTCAACCAAATCCTATGGTACCCATTAGAATTGGGTGGACTCCCGGAATTCAAAATCCTAGTCTTCTCCAAAATTCTAACCCCGGTTCGGGAGCCAAGCGTTTTGCCACTTAACCATCATGCCCTCTAGAGTAGGAAGTTTTAATTTTTGTTATTAAAGGGTGCTTGCAAATCATCATCATCATCACTCCTTTGAGTTCCTCATGGAACATAGGGCCTCGACAAAAAACACGCCACTCTCCACGGTCTCTTGCTAGTTCCTCATGGAACAAAGGGCCTCGACAAAAACACGCCACTCTCCACGGTCTCTTGCTAGTTCCTCGTGGAACATAGGGCCTAGACAAAAACAAGCCACTCTCCAGGTTCTCTTGCTAGTTCCTCGTGGAACATAGGGCCTCGACAAAAACACGCCACTCTCCACGGTCTCTTGCTAGTTCCTCATGGAACATAGGGCCTCGACAAAAACACGCCACTCTCCACGGTCTCTTGCTAGTTCCTCGTGGAACATAGGGCCTCGACAAAAACACGCCACTCTCCACGGTCTCTTGCTAGTTCCTCGTGGAACATAGGGCCTCGACAAAAACACGCCACTCTCCACGGTCTCTTGCTAGTTCCTCATGGAACATAGGGCCTCGACAAAAACACGCCACTCTCCACGGTCTCTTGCTAGTTCCTCGTGGAACATAGGGCCTCGACAAAAACACGCCACTCTCCACGGTCTCTTGCTAGTTCCTCGTGGAACATAGGGCCTCGACAAAAACACGACACTCTCCACGGTCTCTTGCTAGTTCCTCATGGAACATAGGGCCTCGACAAAAACACGCCACTCTCCACGGTCTCTTGCTAGTTCCTCATGGAACATAGGGCCTCGACAAAAACACGCCACTCTCCAGGGTCTCTTGCTAGTTCCTCATGGAACTTAGGGCCTCGACAAAAACACGCCACTCTCCACAGTCTCTTGCTAGTTCCTCGTGGAACATAGGGCCTCGACAAAAACACGCCACTCTCCACGGTCTCTTGCTAGTTCCTCATGGAACATAGGGCCTCGACAAAAACACGCCACTCTCCACGGTCTCTTGCTAGTTCCTCGTGGAACATAGGGCCTCGACAAAAACACGCCACTCTCCACGGTCTCTTGCTAGTTCCTCGTGGAACATAGGGCCTCGACAAAAACACGCCACTCTCCACGGTCTCTTGCTAGTTCCTCATGGAACATAGGGCCTCGACAAAAACACGCCACTCTCCACGGTCTCTTGCTAGTTCCTCATGGAACATAGGGCCTCGACAAAAACACGCCACTCTCCAGGGTCTCTTGCTAGTTCCTCATGGAACATAGGGCCTCGACAAAAACACGCCACTCTCCACGGTCTCTTGCTAGCTTTTTGATGGTTTTCCAACTCTTCCCGGTCTTTAAATTGCAAGTTTAAATTACATGTGCTTGTAAATAATATGGAAAAAAAAAATTTTTCGTAAGTCTATTGGTGGTTCGGCAAAAACAATGTGCTAACACACTTGCTTTAAATTTTAATCTTAACGCTGCCCTTGACCTTTGTGTAACACTTGTCCCGCGTCTGATTTAAAAAAAAAAAAAAAAGAGGTGACCTTGTTGTGCCAGTTTCTGGGGACTGTTTATCTCCTCTTGGTTAGGCGCGCAACAACTGTTATCACTGTCTGCTCTGCACTGACACACGGTCATGTCAACGACCAATTTACCAGACATGACTTTGTACGTTTTTAAAACAATTTGGCCAATTAAACAATGTGAACATTAAGTAATCTTTTGTAACTGGTAAACTTTAACCTGGCTAGTAACCTCTAATCAAGAAAGGTGCATCCATGTTATATGAATAATGGCGATATTTTTTTAATAAATAATACAAAGTGAACTAAATATATCGATATATAATGGAAAGTCCTGAACAGGACACGAACAACCAACCCTGCCACTCGACAACTCTTTTCTCAGCAGCAACACTCGGCCAAGGAGATCACTCCTTCCCTTCCCTCTCCACCCACCAAAAAAAAAATATTTTGCATCGGTAGTTTGTGCATGTTGCTACCCATGGTCAGCCAAATGATTCCATCAAATTGGTACCCCGATCCGAAGCACGTTTCGGCACATTAGTTTATATTTGCACAAAAAAGCTTAGTCTGTGTGTATGTCATTTACTGATTGGTTGTGTGTGATGTGTGCTTTGGACAGTTGTTATTGTGCAATGTGTCAAGTCGAAGTCTCTTGGAACTAAGTCCATGAAAGCCTCCCCCTTTCCTTTTTCCATCAGCCTGTCTGGACTATCGGGGAGGTATCCAAGCAGATGTAATGTGTCACATCTCTATTTCCGGTGGCACGTATCCCAAGAATCTCGGGTCACCCTTCGATATAAAGTTCACGGAGGTCACGGTTAGAGCAACGGTTAGAGGTGGTCCGAAGGCCGTGCACACTAGGGAAATACCCTCATATTCCTTCTCTGCACCACACCAGTCTTGCAAGTGTTGAGGATGTTTTCAAGCACCACCAATGTCCTAGGCAACCCGACCTAATCGTCTCCTTTAAAGACCATTTCCACCCGACTGTTGTCATGATAGTCCTGAGTTCGAACCTCGCTCGTTGTATCCCCAACGGGGTCGTCCTACAAAGAGTTTTGAGCTAGTAGGTCAAAATAATCTTCATTTCTGAAGTAAGTCTGATAGTTGAAAATGTAGTTGTCTACCGAGATGTTACAATTTTCATTTCGAAATGCAAGAACGATCCTGACAATACGTTTCTTTTCATCTGGCCAAGCAATATTGTAAATGATAATTCTAAAGTGTGCATTATATTTGGTTACATAGTCAAGTGCAAACATCTTTATTCTCTAGTTTCAACTATAGACCTGTATTTACATAAACATGTATTTTTAATATATAGTGAATGGTAACAGAAAAGAAAATCTTAGTTGCCTTGTTTCTTAAATTGTTGACTTAGTTGTTGAACCATCTTATAATATTTTGTCTCGTATTAATGTAGCATTTATCATATATACTTCATGTTATTAAGGATATGAGACTCAGATATTGCGGGACTATCCAAGTAAATGTGTTGAATTTTGCTTGATATATAACGTCTTATAAGATGGTACTGGGAGCGCTGACAGCAAGAGGAAATGATTAATGCTTAAAAATGTTAATAACATCAACTGATGGTAAACTTGATAAACTTTCAAGGCACAATATATGTAGTTTATATATCTGTATAAAATATAGGCACTATAAGGCACTAATACGAACTGCATGCAATTATTTAGTTATGTGTTTAATGTGCCTATCAATGATAAACCAACACGGCTGCAAAAAAGAACAAATAAACTTAGCTTATCTTACCCGCAAGTATCTGGCAACTTTGGTCGTGTACAGCTCCAGACGATAAACAAAACTGAACGGTTTCTTGTCTTGTGTGAAGTTTGTTCTAATTCTTGTCCTACCTAGGTCAAGTATGTGGGCTATAAATAAAGCCTGGGGTTTCTCTTTTACTGTAAACAATTCTTTGTTTCAACTTTTTTTCTTTGTCATGGACATTTGTGTTTAGCAGAAATAATAATAATACTAGAAATTTTTATTTTTATTTTTGTATACATTATTCTACATTACTTTTCTAAAATAAATAAATATAAGGAAACAAAAAGATACTGATTATTAGTCTATTGGGGCCTAATGAAATTAAAATTGAATTGAGTAGCCAAGAAGAGCTACCATACTCGAACGAGTTTTTAACTTTTATAACGATTTGCTATTTGGTTTCCTCTTTTCCAATGAAGAAATAGATAGATCTAATTAATTTGGCGCTTTGGGACAAAATATCTGGTCAGAAAGAAAAGGAGTATATATTCTGCAACAAAATCACAGGGTTCCACATTCCACTGTTCCAGAATGAAAGAGTATTTATCGGGAAAGTAGAGGGAAATATTTTGTGAAATGTTTTAGATGTTTTAGATGTTTCAGATGTTTTAGATGTTTCAGATGTTCCTTCATAGTTGAAGGTATTTTACTTCCTACTCCAAACCTGCAGCAGGATGAAGGGGGGTGACAGAAGGTATGGTATGATCATCAAGAAGTCCGAACGACAGTCCAGCGCGAATACCGTACGACCAGGAAGCCATCCTCTGCAGAACTTTTACCAAACTTTAGAATTACAGATAAGGATTTTCGTATGCCAATGACAAAGTGTAACTAACTTATTTCGTATGCTTATGAAAAATTGTAATTATCTGTGGCCTGAGGACTTACTTTAAGCCTTGCAATGTTAGTATTAGTTAATGTTGATATTGTCTTTTTATGTAACACACATAAATGATTATTCTTTTAATGAATCACTGAGGGGACACAATATTCATGTTAAATTAGTTAAAGTTTAATTATCTAATTTCGTAAGCCTATGACAAAGTGTAATTATCTATGGCGCGAGGATTTGACTAAAGCGTTGCAATGTTTCTGTTAGTTAATGTAGCTATTGTCTTTCAATGTAAACACATAATTGCAAGTTCTGAAGGGACACAATATCCATGCTAAATTAGTTAAAGTTTAATGCCTTAAGACTCAATCATATTTATCAACTTGCAATAAAGTAGCTGAATAATTGTATTATGCGTTTCAGTTCTGGGCGAGTCTCTCCAGCTATCTCCACGTCGTGCCCATCTGCTTGACATGTATTCCTGGGCCGTCCGCTATTCCTCTTTCCTTGGGGGTTCAAGTTTAGGGATTACCTTGTTATGTTGGATGCAGTCTTGCGAAGGATATGACCTATCCATCTCCAGGGTCTCTGAAGGATATCTACTTCAATGGGATGCTGCTTTGTTCTTTGCCACAGTTTCTCATTCGAGATCCGGTCTGGCCAGCGGATCATAAGAATCTTCCTCAGGCAGGTATTGATGAATACCTGGATTTTTTTATGGTGGTTGTGGTGATTCTCCAGGTCTCTGCTCCATAAAATGTATAATTTCTACTTTGCTTTAAAGTCTTCTATCCTGAATGCTTTCTAAATTTAATGATTTTAATAAAGGTGTTACTCTAATCAAATATTTGTTTGTTATAAATCTCAATGCTCTATTTTGTGTCTATTCTAGTTTCTTATTGTTTCTTGAGTTGAGGGGTCCCAAATTCTATTATTGGCCTAACATAATCATTTAGTTTTATGTTGTTATTTGATTTGTAGAAATTCTTTTTTTAGGTGTATCGGGTGTATAGAATTAAGTAAGTGTTTATAAGCTATGTTTTTTTATGTTATTTTTTTTTTCTGCACATTTTTGTTTACCACAGAATCAAATTTTCTAATCTCTTCAGTTGTTTTTTTTAGCTCAATTTGTTTTATTTAGCTGACAAAATTTAGTCCTACGTTCATTTTAGCAACAGTGACATTTAGCTTATCGTGAAAATTCACAAAAGAATATAGATTAATTATTGGCCTCCTTCAGTCGTAGAACGAGTATGGTTCATCTCGAACACTTTTTCATATGGCTGTGGAGCCCTACTTTACTCTACTGTAATCATGAACGAACACTTTCTGACAGCTTAACCTAACTGTTATGGAACAGTGTATTTTTCTGTTGTGTTGTCTTTATATGAGAAACGAGTCCTTGTAATCACAACAAATTTCCGTAAGGATCAATAAAGCAGTCTTAGTCTTAGTCTTAGTCTTAAAATATAAGATAAATAAACTGTGAAAGTTACTGACTATACAGCAATGAGAATAAAGAGGAAAAAAAAAAACGTTTGCCAAACTAGCTAATTTAGACCAAACTCACACATTTTGAAACCTACATTTGCCTCAGATTAAATCGGATTCTCTGGACAGACAAGATGCGGTCTTCGTAACTATTTTCTTGTACAAAGAAACAATAGGCTCTAAAGCCGTAAGTTACACATATCTTAGATATCTAGCATATTGTAAACAAACTCTCACGCGAGATACTAACTTACCACAGTTTAAAAGAACAACTGATATTATCAATCACATTCATCATAGAGACTTAACAAAATAATAATAATAATAACAAAATAACATTAATAAGGACATTTACAGTCTGTTTGATCCGATTTCTTTAGAAATAAAACTACAAAAAAAAAAAACAAGGTTAGAAAGACAGTTTGTGTGGAAACACAAACTCAAAATAGGCCCCCTGAAGTAGTCTACTCAAGCAGGTAATAAGGCAGGTTTCAAAATTTTCAGAAAGAACATCAGATTGAAATTCTATCAAAGACAAATGACAGAGAAGAATGGAGAAAGAAGGTTGACAGATCTTGTGTGGTGCCCCAACGGTCCAACAGATCAAAGAATAGGTGAAAGTGAATGTGAAGTTAGATTTGAACCTGCCTACCTGATGTCTTATAATGAATATACAATTGATCTAATTGTCTTGTAAAGGGTCAATCTCTTATTCAAATCCTCAAGAAAAATACATTTCCGTAAAAAAAAAAAATACCTCAGCTTTTTAGCTTTTGAAGTCAGTTGTTGAGCTGTTTACATCCTAGGAATCCTTGGGTTTTTGCCTTTTTTTATTTGCTTCTTTTTTTTTGGCTCTGTCTCTTTTTTTTTTTTTTGGGTGGGGGGGGGTCTATTGACCTCTTTATTGGGCTTATTTTCCCTTTAGTTAAGTGTTCTATAGTCTAATTCTCTTTGTAAAATTTCTGTATCTTGTGTTGTTTTTATTGTTCTATATATTATGCAATCGTCTGCAAATAATCTGACTTTTTGTCCCTGAAGTAACGCGATTTGGCAAATCATTTAGGCCTATGTAAATTATAAATAGTAGTGGACCTAAGACTGTTCCTTGAGGTACATCTGAGTTTACTGTTATGGTGCTGATTTAGAGCCATTTATTATTACAGTTTGTTCTCTCCCTATCAATGATGACTAACAAACATTTAAGATAATAGTAAATAATAAAAACTAACCAGGGTAAAAAAAGTAGACATGGACAACGAATGTATATCAAAACTTTACTCTGTAACACTTTCAACAGTTCAATGCACCATAACAGTGATGCTCAACCCAGAATACGCGGGTTATATCCGGCCCTCAACTTGGTACTATCCGGTCTCTCTAAAGGTTCTGCATCACTACCTTATATAAAGTTCAACATCCAAATTTCAATGTCACAGAATCGGCACTTTGTTACCCCCGGATTTGGTTTAACAGAATCGAACGCACGACGCCTCCATGTTTCGTCGTGCGTTGTCATAGAAGAGGGGAACACAAAGTGTCAATATGGTCACATGATAAGTCGTACTCAAATCTTGTCAAAGTCTGTTGGCTAAAGTTGACCATGTCTTTGTCCTGTCCGTTGCATCCAGCAGACCAAAGCTCAGTTACCAATATGATCCCCCCCCCCATTTTTTAATAATAAAATATTTTTTGAAAGTTTAAACAAGCGAAATATAAAAAAAAGTTTTTTCAAGAGTAAGAACCAATTGCTGATAGTTCTTTCAATACTGCAAGATTTATTTTCCTATTTCAAAAAATGTAACAAAATAATTAATTTAAACTAATTAATTAAAAAGTTTGTTTGCGGTGTTTTTAATCGATGCATACGTCGTCATCGACATTGAATAATTGTGAAATGTTTCTTGATCCAAGAGTTGGAAGCGGGAGAAAAAACCGTGTAAAAGAATCCTGCCAGACAGACAAAGGGAGGATATAAGCTTTGTATAAATGTCATGTGGACTTTTGTCAGTATTTACAACAGCATCTGATCTGGCTATTTTTTGTTTTCTCCCAAAGTCCAAAGTAAACATAGTTTATAAATAGAATGAACAATTTTTTAGAGATTAATAAACCTAGATAACTTATTGACGTCTTATGTGTTATATAAAAGAAAGGAACATACAGAGTGATCCAAACTAGGTGAACAGTTTATATTATTCCCACACTTGACATGATATTTTTTTTTTGTGAATATTCAATGCAAAACTTATTTAAAGATCTATTCAAAACCATACAAAACGAATACACAGAAAAATGATGTAATGATAAAAGTAATTTAACATAAGAGATACATGTCAAGAATATTGACACCGACGAGACAAGAGTAAAAATATTTGTCCCAGCCTAAATTCAGAGATGTGTAAGTTGGGATTGAAAAGGGTGCCTGGTCGTGCGGTTTGCGCGCTGGACTGTCGTTCGGATTCTCGGTCTCGGGTTCAAACCCTGCCCACTCCCAACCCCCGTCGTCCTGCGGGAGGTTTGAACTAGGGAGTAAATGTCTTCATTTTGAAGGAACATTCGAAACATGTAAAACATTTTACAAACAAACAGAACAATGTTAAGGGCTTTTTTGTGAGTAAATAGAATTGTAGGTATAAATAAAAAGCTGTTCACCTGGTGTTGGACCACACTCTATTCATCTCCTGGTCTTACTGAATTAGTAGATTTTTAATGAACTAGTGTTGTTCCATTGGCAGCTTAACCTATAGCTTAGGGAACACAGAATATTGTTTTGAAGAAAAGCAAGGGCATAAACTATCTTATGTTAATTACAAGAGGTTCCATATCTCAAAAAATTTACGGCCATATAAAATCTAAATCCGGTCCTGGTCAATGGTACACAATATCTCTCCATGAATTTTCAGTGTCGGGATGACCTATCTCTCTGTCAAATTCCTGTTCTAGTGTTGTTTTCGTTTTGTCATTGTCATGTTAACTAATTACAATAACTACCTAACAGTTGACCTTGCCGTCATGTCATTTTCGTGTGATGACCGCGTTGCTGTTTTGCAACTGTCAGTCGACAACTTTGCCTTTGGAGTCTTGCCATTGTCAGGGAACGGTATCCGCTTTGCCTTTGGAGTCTTGTCACTGTCAGGGAACCGTCTCTGTTTTGCCTTTGGAGTCTTGCCATGTCAGGGAACGGTATCCACTTTGCCTTTGGAGTCTTGTCACTTTCAGAGAACCGTCTCTCTTTTTTGCCTTTGGAGTCTTGCCATTGTCAGAGAAGGTATCCGCTTTGCCTTTGGAGCCTTGTCACTGTCAGGGAACCGTCTCTATTTTGCCTTTGGAGTCTTGCCATTGTCAGGGAACGGTATCCGCTTTGCCTTTGGAGTCTTGTCACTGTCAGGGAACCGTCTCTGTTTTGCCTTTGGAGTCTTGCCATGTCAGGGAACGGTATCCACTTTGCCTTTGGAGTCTTGTCACTTTCAGAGAACCGTCTCTCTTTTTTGCCTTTGGAGTCTTGCCATTGTCAGAGAAGGTATCCGCTTTGCCTTTGGAGCCTTGTCACTGTCAGGGAACCGTCTCTATTTTGCCTTTGGAGTCTTGCCATTGTCAGGGAACGGTATCCGCTTTGCCTTTGGAGTATTGTCACTGTCGGGGAACCGTCTCTGTTTTGCCTTTGGAGTCTTGTCATTGTCAGGGAACCGTCTCTGTTTTGCCTTTGGAGTCTTGCCATTGTCAGGGAACCGTCTCTGTTTTGCCTTTGAAGTCTTGTCACTATCAGGGAAATGTCTTCACTTTGCCTTTGGAGCCTTGTCACTATCAGGGAACCGTCTCTGCTTTGTCTTTGGAGTCTTGTCACTGTCATGGAACCGTCTCTGCTTTGTCTTTGGAGTCTTGTCACTGTCAGGGAAATGTCTCCGCTTTGCCTTTAGAGTCTTGTCACTGTCAGGGAAATGTCTTCACTTTGCCTTTGGAGTCTTGTCACTGTCAGGGAGCTATCTCCGCTTTGGATGCTTTATCTTGCAGACACTGGCACCGTGCCTGACATTTCGACAGTTTCTTAACTTCACGGCATACATCGTTCCGCTCCTCACATTCCTGGCATCTGTCACATGGAGCTACTGTATCATGGGAAGGTTTGTGACATGCGCACTTCATACTCATGACAGCATTCTCATCTGGAACACACACACACTCATCACTGATTTCCTGTCTCGGACACCTACACCATTGAGTGGGCGCCCTGATCACAGGAGTCAGTGACATATTGGCGCAGTCTCAAACCGATGCTTCTACAAGGGCGTCCAGTCTGGCGCCTTCTCCGTTGCTCATGCTATGCTGACTGCCGCGGCCATGACCATGACCACGACCAGAGTTACGCCCTCTGCCTCGTCCTCGACCGCGTCTTCTGTGGGGTAATTCAGCTTCGCAATTATCGTCGAATTTATGTTGTGTCTTCTCTCAAACCTTTGGCACGTGTTGTCTCCCTGAGGGCACTGAATATTTACGTATGTGTGAGCTGGCGCTCCTAGATCTAATTTTATCTAATTTGTAATTTATATAGGCCAGGGCTATGATGTTTGTAATTTAGTGTTAATATAGGTTATATAGTTCAATGCTGAGTATTTTGTAGTTTCCGCTATTTAACTTTCTGCTAGTTTTATTCTTTTTCTGTTATTTGTGTTTTACTCGTAACTTTTTAATCTTCCTTTTTGTATTTTTGTAGGATTTAATTTTTAAGATTCTCTTTTTAACGCTGTTTAATTTGGTATATAATGTTGTGTAGTCAGTGTCTTTAGTAATTTGCTAGATTTTATTGTTGTGTACGGTTAGGTACAAATTAGGGAATTCGGTAGTCCAGTTTAGTTTTAGAAAATTAGCGTGACTGTTCTGTAGTCACAGATTAATAATAAATTACTGTAGACGTTACTAATTAATAATGATAATAACGAGACTGTCTTTATCAAGGTAGACATATATAACTAACTTTTATTTCCGTCCGATTCTTTGCTTTCGCACAAAACATAAACAACAAACAATGACGTAATATCATATAATAGCACATCCTTCCTTTTGAAGCTCTTAAGACTTATATTTACAAGGAATTTTGACAACTCGACCACTTCTGGTTGTCTTGACCGGCACAGCAAGTTCTCTAGATGTTGGTTTATAATTGTCTGTTTCTTTTGTTCTAACAGTTTGCTGTTCAGTGTCTTCGTCGGTGTCATAGTACCCAGAGATGTCTTCTTCGTAGCTCTTATTTAAAAACCGTTGATTTCGTCTGTATGTTTTCCCATCATTTGTCTTTATGATGTAAGATCTGGGTGATGGATGTTTCTTAATGACGACTGCTTTCTGCCATGTTTGTCCTAGACGAACTCTCACCTTCTCCCCGACAGAGTAGTCTTTAGGTAACCTTGCTTTTGCATCGTACCTCTCTTTGCTTTTCCTCTGTCGTTCGTTGAGTAATGTCTCTGCATTTTCAGCTACCGATGGTTTCAATAGTTTGGGATCAGTTGGAATGATGTCCCTGAGTCTTCTACTCATCAGCAGTTGTGATGGCGAATAAAGCAGTCCGCTTATCGGAGTATTTCTATACTCGAGCATAGCGAGATATGGATCTTTCCCACTTTTGTATGCTTTGTTGAATATCTGTTTTACGATACCAACATACACCTCACTTTGTCCATTTGATTGAGGGTATCTGGGACTTGATGTTGTTATCTTGAAACCCCATTCAGAAGCAAACTCTCTATATTGATAGCTATTGAATGGCATATTGTCGCTCACTATTTCTTCTGGTATGCCATGTCTAGCAAAAATACCTTTCATTGCCCTGATAACACATTCTGCTGTTTTGTTCTCCAGTCGTTTTATTTCAGGGTATTTAGAGAAATAGTCCACAACAAGCAAATAGTCATTGTTTCGCCATTCAAACAAATCTGTCACAACCTTTTTCCATGGTCTGTCTGGTACAGCATGAGGTAACAATTTTTCCTTCACATTATTTCTTTTGAACGTTGCACATGTTGCGCACTTCATTATTGTCGAAAAAATATCTTTGGACAATCCTGGCCAAAACACACTCTGTTTTGCCTTGGATCTGGTTTTCTCAAGACCAAAATGACCTATGTGCAACTTGTCGAGAATTTCATTTCTCATACTTGAAGGAATTATAATTCTGTTCTCATAAAACAATATTCCATTCTCTTCATGAACACTGTCTTTAAATGACCAATACACTTTCACTGTTTCATGATCTTGAGTTTTTATCTTTGACCAACCTTCTCTGACATAATTCATTACAAGTTTTAATTTAGCATCAGATTCAGTTTTCCTTCTAATTTCAATAATCTTCTGATCACTTCCCGGAAACTGTGCTGTTGCGCTATGAATTCTCATAACCATGTCATCATTTGAATTTGATTGTTCTTGACCATTGATGTACGCACGCGATAACGTATCAGCTATTTGCATTTTTGAACCTGGAATGTAAATTACAGTTAATTGATATCTCAACAGTCTTAACATCATCAACTGAAGTCTTGGTGAAATCTTATGTAAAGGCTTAGTCACAATAGTTTGCAAAGGTTTGTGATCTGATTGTACAGTCACAGTTCTTCCAAAAATATAATGGTGAAAATGTTCAGCTGCAAACACTATAGCTAACATTTCCTTTTCTATTTGTGCATATCTGCACTCTGTTTCTGTCAATGATCTTGACGCATACGCAACTGGTTTGTCTTCTTGCATTAAACATGCTCCCAACCCTTTAGAAGAAGCGTCACACTGAATAGTAACTGGCTTTTCAGGGTTAAACAATTGCAGAACTGGAGCTTCACTAAGTGTTTTCTTTATTAGTTGGAAAGCATTTTCTTGCTCTGCATTCCACTGCCACAATACATCTTTCTTTAGCAATTCACGCACTGGACTGGTAATTGTTGACATGTTTGGAATGAAACTTGACAGAAAGTTCAACATCCCTAGCAGTCTTTGAATTCCTGTTCGATCTGTTGGTGCTGGCATCTCCATTATTGCTTTGATTTTAGCTGGATCTGGACGAATACCATCTGCTCCAATTTGTCTTCCGAGATAATTAACACCAGAAAGTTTATATTGTATCTTGTTCTTGTTGAACTTTACATTGTTCTTTCTAGCTCTCTCCAGAACCTTTTCAAAAATTTGATCATGTTCTTTTTCATCTTTTGCTGCAATCAGCATGTCATCAGACATTATATGTACACCTGGTATATCTCCGAATACTTGATAAGCACGTTTCTGTAATACTTCACTAGCTGAGGATGTACCAAAAGGCATTCTCAAGAATCTGTATCTTCCAAACGGAGTATTGAATGTACATAAATAAGAGCTTGGTTCATCCAACTCAACTTGCCAATATGCATCCTTTTGATCAAGTATACTAAACACTTTTGCTGCTCCCAGTGAACTATTGATTTGATCAAATGTTGGTATAGTGAAATGTTCTCTCATTATATATTTGTTCAGTTCTCGGGGATCTAAACACAACCTCAAAGAATTATCTTTCTTCTTTGCTATAACCAAGTTATGAACCCATTCTGTTGGTTCATCAACTTCTGTGATCACTCCATCTTGTTGCATTTGTGTGAGTTTTCTTTTTAATTCTTCATAGAGTGATGGTGCAACTCTGCGCGCACATTGAATAACTGGTTTTGCATCTGACGTCAGTTTAATGTGATACTTCATTTTGTATGTACCGAGTCCTTCGAATACTTGCTTATATTTTTTCATCAACACTCGTGGAACTTCATTTTGTTGCTTGACATCGTGTACTTCGACATTTCTCTTTGCCTCAATTAGTTTTAAAGCAATAGATGTCTTCAGACCTAGTATAGGATTTATACTTTTCTTGATCACGTACAGATCATCTTTAATTTCTACATCGCCGACTTTAAATGTAACTGATGCAACTACCTTCAGTTCTAATGCTTCATCCCCCAATGCTCGTGGGTAGTATTTGAATTCTTTAACTGAGTATCAGTTTCTAAAGTGTTCCACGTTGACTCTGATATCACATTAGCTTGTGCTCCTGTGTCAATCTTCATTTTGACTATTTTTCCCATAATATTGACATCAACCATCCAAACTTTGACATTGTTGTCAGTACCAATTGCCTCAAACCACAACTCATTTACTTGGCTTGCTTGACTTTCATCTTCCAGTGAATCAACAGCCTTGAAGTGTTTCGAACGACATTTTACAGCGAAATGATTTCTCTTTTTACATTTTCAGCATGTCTGTCCGAATGCTGGGCAATTGTATTTTCCGTGAGATCCACCACAAGATCTGCAATCTCCAAATAAACTTGTTACATGATTCTTTGCCATATTTTCCTGTGAAGTTTTGACTGGCTTTCTATCATGTGTCTTCTTTAATTTATTAGCAGCATCCACATGTAGTCCTTTCATATCTATCATTTGGTTCTGGGTATGCTCGTCAGCACGAATTATGCTTGCTGCTTTCTCTAAAGTTAAGTCTACATCTCTCAGAAGTCTATCTCTCACTCGATCCGACTGTATGCCACATACCAATCGATCTCTGATGAGTTCATTTCGAAGGTTGTCAAACTTGCATTCTTTTGCCAAGTTCTTTAACTCAGTATAATACTGTTCAAACGTTTCTCCGTCTTTCTGCTTTCTTGAAAAGAATTTAAATCTGTCATACACAGTGTTGGACTTAGGCAAAAAATAATTCTGAAACCTTTCAATGAGTTTGTCTACAGTCTCATCTTCACATACTTGAAAAGTATTGTAGATGTCTCGAGCGGGTTCACCGATCAGTTGTAACAATAAAGCTTTCTTCACTGGCTCGGGCTTCGTATTTTTTTCAGTGGCGACCATAAACAGTTCAAAACTTTGTCTCCATTTTTTCCATCTTTCAGATAGATTACCGTCTATATATATATATAGTGACAACGGTTTAGGAGGATCGAATAATTCCATTATTCGTACAGATTCTAGATTCTATGTCTAGATCTAGATCTAACAACATGAACTAACGACACCACAAATAAAATGTACTTTTAGCAATTTAGAAACCACTAGATCTAAATCTACCTGTTACCAGCACTTTAAAGCAATGTGACACCAGATCTGACACAAGATCTGAAACCAAATCTGACACCATGTTCTGAAGTCACAGATTAATAATAAATTACTGTAGACGTTACTAATTAATAATGATAATAACGAGACTGTCTTTATCAAGGTAGACATATATAACTAACTTTTATTTCCGTCCGATTCTTTGCTTTCGCACAAAACATAAACAACAAACAATGACGTAATATCATATAATAGCACAGTGACGTCATGCTCTCCGATATGTTTGCGCTGACCAGTTATAGCTAGCTCTCTTTTGTCTTGACCAGTGGTCAGTGCAGGTAGTGGTGCCTGTATAGCTATTTTTTTGTGTGTAATTTCAGCTGGGACCGCCTGTAAGTTGGAAAATGTTTTTATTTTTACTTCTTTAGTTTGTATTTGTATTAGTCTTATTAGTTATTCCTACATCTAGCCTACTCTTATAGTCTAGATGTAGACTGATTAGTGTAGTGGCATCACTGGCTAGTTAATTAGCCATGATTACCTCTGATGGAATCGGAAGTTCCGTAGACTTGGGTAGCGTCACCCCTTAGCGTCATCCTTAATGATCCCCTTATTGTTTTCTATACTTATGTCTATTTGAAATATTTTATTATTTTATGTTTCCTATGTATTTTTATTAATATTTTATTGCTAGTTGGCAGTTTGTCCTACTTTTTAATGTAAAAGATGGCTGCGTCCTAAGCATCGCTGTCATGGCGGCTTTGTTCGATTTGTTGAGCCTAGACTTAGATTTATGTTTATTGTAGTCTAGCCTGATCGGTGTTGGTCGCGGCTTAGACTTTGACTTGAGTATGTATGGCTTTTATTAGCTACATGCAGGTAATTGTATTTACCTCATGCATTTAGGTATGTGTATGTGCTAGACTAGGTCTAGTTATTATTATTTTGTTATTATGTCTTATCATCGTCTTATGTTTGTTTATATTTGTAATTGCAGGCTATAATTCCTGCCCTACTGTCATTACTGCTATAGTACTGTCATTACTGCTATAGTACTGCCATTACTGCTATAGTACTGCCATTATAGCTGCCTGTTGTGGTACTGCCTGTTGTGGTATTGCTGTAGTTCTGTTGCTAGTAGCTTACTCTGTCTGCAATAGCTACTGCCTTTATTAGTATATTTATTACTGCCACAGTTAAGCTGTCTGCTGTACTGTTGTGTTTAGTGTTGGTATTTTTAGGTGTAATCTAGTAAAGATAGTTAGACATTTGGGTTTCTTATTAGTGTTTGTAGTGGTATAGTCAGGTTGATTAGTTGTTTATTTCTAAGTTTATTTAGTTGTTTCTGTAAAGTTTTTTTTTTCGTATTCATCTATATTTTTATTGCTTTGTAAGTTTGTTGTAAATAAAGTGTATATAAGTTTTGTTTTATAAATTTAGTTTAGTTTGTTCTTTTAGTTAGCTAGATTAGTTTAGTTTAGTTTAATTGTGCTGTCCGGTTGCTTAGGCAACTCAAGCCCCTTGGTCGCAGACCGAGGTGCACAGATTGGGCCCACCCAGTAGAGCTACCACCTGCCTACTGTAAAATATTGAGCAAATGTTGAGCAGCAGTAATTAAAAGGACCTCACTCAGTTAGCGCCACCCTGACCTGCTCACATATGTGCTAGTTTGGGTAGTATCTCTTGGCCCAAGTGGTTCGTCTGACTGCATCTGTTCGCCATTTTCTGCAATAGTATCCAGTTGGCAGTGGCACAAGAGTCTACCAGAGTGAACAGTTTTCAGCGCGCGCTCTGTAGTCACATAACCAAGAAAACTGTAAGGGTGAGGAATGACCACAGACCTCTGTCCGCATCTAAAACAACAAAAACATTTTTAAAAAGCTTGTTTAGAAAAAGGTTATACGATGTATATATATTGTCTATGATTTGGATAAGTTATGTAACTGAAAGAAAGGTTATCGTTTTTTAAAAGCATTTATTTAAAAAAATGGAAACGACTTTAATTAGTTGGGGAAAGAAAAAGCGGTTGGTCATTGTAGTGACCACATGACACCCTCATTAACTGTTGGCTATAGAAACAGATGACTTCATCATCTTCTCAATAGATCGTAAAAGGACGGAAATGATATGTTACATTCTGGTGATGCAATTTTAATACAAGTTTTAAGGAAGAGAGACAATTTTTACATTTGCATAGTAGGTCCGCTTTAGTGAATTTACAAATTCAATAATGTAAAAATATATTTATCTTTTTTAGTTTTATGCCACATATAGAATCTAGATGACTTTCATTGACGTATGAAATATCTATGCCTATTTTATAATACTTACACAGGAACCCTACCATAATAATTGTTTAACGTGTGCAAAGAAAATTTTTCAATGAGTCGCGATTGGGGGTCGGGTGTGAAGTATTTCGGAACAAAGTTCGTGAGGCTAGTTTAAATAATAGATGGCTCCAAATCGGCACCAATAGCCGATAACTAAGATGTACCCCATGGAACAGTCTTAGGCCCACTACTGTTTCTAAAATACATAAATGACCTAAACTCTTACTTATTGATGATTGCATAATATATAGAACAATGAAACAATATAATATAAGACATATTACAAGAAGATTTAGAGAAAGCCCAATAATGGGAATCGAATTGGAGCATGTCTTCCTGTGTCTGCAAGCATCATTTATTAGAAGTAATATGAACATTAAATATATTGTAAACAATTATCTTATTCGTGGTAAGTCAGTTAGGCCTACTTAGACTAAAAAGTATACAGTGTTATAATGAATGTAAATAAAAAAAAATCGCGGAATCCGCATATTGATGAAATTATGGTATTTAAAAATCCAACAAAGCATTAGGGCATAGACTTATATATACTACTCTATACTGGACATGGAGATTTTTTAGCATTACAAAAAATGTCGTGAAATTTTTTTAGAAAGTTGGATCAATGCGTTGTTTTGTAAAGTAGTTAAAAGAAGTAATATTGTGTTGTTTTTTTTTTAACCCTAACCTATGTAACATATAATTAAATTTTTAGATCTAGATCTAGTAATTGAATATCAAAAAATAAGAGTACTCTCGTCTCATAATTATTATTTTTCAATTTTCAGATACATAATCTAGAAAGATCTAGGTATTAATCAATCTATTGAAATGTACATAAGATGATTTAAATCAACATGAATTATTTCGATCTAGGATTTTTGAAACATTATCTCAATGAAAACAAACAGGAAATGGCTTTGTTTCATATATTTGCGTGAATATCCAAGAAATGATTTTGCATTATGTCTAAACTTTGAAAACTAAAGACCATTACTTTTCTAAGACAGAAAAGATTGATTGGGGCGACTCCCCTTAGAGACTGAAAAGAGAGTTTACGTACATAAAAATCTCTCTCTATATATATATAGGTCTGTGAATCGATCAGTCGCGGATAAAAATGTATTTCCGGTTTCCAACTAAATGCGAATTAATCTTGAATAGACCAATATTAGAATATGCGTCCATTTGTTCGATGCCCTCAAATGAAGAAAACAAGAAACGAACGCAAAATACAGCAGAGAGATTTATATTAGAAAAATGTATATTCACTATTGACTAGATTAACAACAACACAATTAGTAAAATCCCTAAACTTTGAGATACTTTTGGACAGGAGAAGAAACAATAAAGCTGCTATGATACAGAAAACAGTGCACCACAATTTACAAATACAAAAATGCGACTCACCTGTCATACACAATGAAGTCATCCTTGTTTCGCCTGAAGATCTCCTGGTACATAGTATGCTGCTCGTTGTCTTGGATGACGGCAATGCTACTAGCATTCTGCAGGTTGGCTATGCTGTTCCTGGATATAGACTCCCCTCCGTTCACGATGACCATAGCAATGTCCGGATAACCCTCACTGGCAAGTCGGCTCTTCAAAGCATCAAGTCTGAATAATAATTTGTAAAAACTTGCTGAAGCACAATCATAAATATTGTTATAACCCCGCTCCCGAGTCGACACTGATGGTGCGCACCGTCCAACACGTGGAAGAGACAACATGTTGATACTAAAGGACTGTTTTAGATCCGGCTGGAGTCTTATCTATTTTATAAAATGCGGAAATTACTTCAAAAAAGAAGATGATTACGTCTTAATTGTGTTCCTAGGTCAATCTAGTCATGCATGTAAATCAATGACTTAAATTCTGCCATGCCATTGCTTTTCCTGGCTGGCTCAGGCGACCCATTCCATGCTCTAATAGCACTAGGGAATGGACCTCTTTTGCCAATCATAAACAGACAACATTTAGCAACGTGATTCTCTATTTCTTCTATACAAATTACGATCTAATTTAATTTTTAATACACAATGGCTATCAAGTGAGTTTTTTTTCGTTGTTTTATCAATATTATCACGTGACTAAATGTTGTTTGTTTACGATTGGTGAATGAGGTCCGTTGGAGCATTTGCAAACATGTGTCCTAGCATATGGAACAAGGAATGTACCTTTATCTTTGTGTCTTTCTGAGTATTTCATAAGGTGATCTGCACGTTATGGGAGCTATCTGGGACTAAGAGCCATCCTTTGTGCTACCAGTGAACTGTAGTGAGGACCTGGAGTGACACTGGGAAGTGTGTCGGTTGTCTGTACTAAGGTTTTGGGTAGGAAAGCTCTGGTGGAACTTAAGACTCCTAGTAAATTGATAGCTGAAGTTCATGTCTGTGTATTTTATAACTGTAAATAAATACATCTGTTATTACTTCCTTTCGTTGAGTGTTTGCCTTAGATTAAAAAAATACATTGTGGCTCTAGACCTTACTAGGTCCTACAACACATAGATGACCAGGAAAGTTTACGTTTAAAAACAAGTAGGGTGAGGAGATAACACGAAACATCTGATAATGTTAAACCGAAACCATCAGCATGAGACCTTTTATTAGATTTGAAATGAGGCCATTATCAGAAAGAATGTTTAAAAAATTAGACAATATTAGGCCACTTGCTAGAAACAATGTTTTAAAATGAGGCCAATACCAAGCCACTTCTTAGCTAGAAACAATGTTTCTCAAAGAATCGCAACGTTCTGCAAGATACCTATATTCATATATATATCATTGAAAATCACAATTGTGGCGTTCCAAGAAGCGATCAACGCGCCAATATATCTCATTAGGTACTGCGGCATAGACATTTGATCTCCATAAGGTCTAAAATCACAGCTCCTTCGTTTCAACCAAAACTTTATAAACAGCGGGCAGGGTATGAACCCAGAACCATCGAGACGTTGTAACTACAGTCCAGCGCGCATGCCGCAAAATCAGGCAGCCAACCTGATTAAAGTTTATTAATTCAAAGTTAAACTTACCTCGATGCCTGGGTAATGCAATAGGAGGAATGAGCCGCCATCAGGGCGACTAGTACCACCTTACCACGATGCGTAGCTAAAGGGTTCTCTCCTAGGGTGGATTTCCATGTGAATGCACTGCAACTCTGTGACGTCACTTGGGATGCTAGAACCACTACTATACAGCCCAGGCCGATCAATGACGCTAGATGTGCTGTCATTTTCTTCGTTTTAGGTAATTAGATTCTGGATAGCAAAGGAAAAAAACAAGTTTTGTCAATTGTTATTATCTAACTCATTGTTATTATTATTATTTAAAATGTTTATAATGGCAATACAAAAATCTTTTTTTAAAAATTAACCAATGGATTTGTTAACTATCGGTAATTAATTATTTTGTTTGGTATCTTGAGCAAGAGTAAGAAACAGTACTTGACTGAAGAGGTGGTTTAAGCTGAATTAGTCCCCTTTATAGTTCGCTGCTTTAAAGTAAATTTGTAAGAAACAATAGATAACTAATACAATATTCTATTTGCATAGGCAACTTACTAGCAGAGTGGTTAGTATGTCGGATTGTGGAGGCTTGATCTATGAGTTGGATTGCCCCCCCCCTTTTCCACTTTTAAAATTAATGCTTTTAAAAATCGAATACAGTAGATGAAAAATCCACCCCACCACCCTTCCATTTTCCCAACTGGTCCAGATCAATCAAATTGAGAAAGCTATAAGCATAAATTGCGCAAAACAAAAATATTTAGTAAAAATAATTTAAATCGCTAGGATTTATTGTTGTTGGTCCAGAGTCTAGAGATATTACAAATTTAACTACGTGACTAATCTGAGCTTAATAATACAATTACATTTCGTATAAGCTTTTTAAAAAAGGGTTTTTAAAACGTTTTTCTAGTTTTTAAATTCTACTGAAAAAACTCTTGCATTAAATGGTGCTTCTCCACTTTCTTGCATTAAATGGTGCTTCTCCACTTTCTTGCACTAAATGGTGCTTCTCCACTTTCTTGCACTAAATGGTGTTTCTCCACTTTATTGCACTAAATGGTGCTTCTCCACTTTCTTGCACTAAATGGTGCTTCTCCACTTTCTTTCCTTCTTGTTTTCACCTTCTGCTGATGCTTGCGTAACTTCCGGTAGAACCTTTGTTACAACAACCTTAACTTGGTTAAAAGTAGTGGCATAGCATCCATGGCGCGAAGGGGTATAATGAACCCGGGCCCACGACCATTAGAGACCCATAGCCTGAGGCGCAAAAATGAGGAAAATACCTGGCAATAACCCAAATGAGCCCTGGTAAAATATAATTTTTTTTTTTGCAAAAGCCGATTTAAACAATAGAATCTAAAGAGGTACAATTGGAAGTCTTTTGGTAAATGTACCGATATACCTGACTTGTATATCGGTATGTCATGTACCGTTACCTTGATACGCCACTGAATTAAAAGCTACATATTTGTTCAGCCTTTAAAGAAAGATACATTCTTCTTTGTTTATTATTCTTATGTATTAATGTTAAAATACGATATCTTTTACGTTATTTATGGTCCGAATGCGTTATATTTTAACCATGATCCTATGATCTATAGGGGAGATGATGTAAAGGTCGTCTGTTTCTGTGGCTGATGGTTAACAAGGGTGTCATGTGACCAACCGCCTTTACTTTCCGCAACTTATGCCTGGTACCCATTAGAATAGGGTGGACTGAAGCCAAGCGTTTTGCCACTTAACCATCATACCCCCCCCCCTTCTTTTTGTTTTTCTTCAGCATTTTTGTAAATAATAAGAAATTATTTTTTTTAAATATTATCTTATCTTATATAATACAGACGTTACTTCAAAAAAGAAGATGATTACGTCCTACGCATCATGCATTTAGTCATTAACCAATGACATAAATTCTGCCAAGTCACGGGTTTTCCTGGCTGGCTCAAGCAACCCATTCCATGCTCTAATAGCGCTAGGGAAGAAGGAGCATCAGTACAAATTTGTCCTATCAAATAGAACGAGGAATGTGCCTTTATCTTTGTGTCTTTCTGAGTATTTTATTAGATTTTGTTTTTGTATTTGAAGATTCTGGTTCAATGTTTTAGGTATAACTAGTTCTGATATAGCCATTGCGGCTACCCTCAACCAAGATGGCCGGCCCGTTGCTTTCTTCTCTCGCTCATTAACAAAAAGGGAAAGAAAAGATTCTTCAGTTGAGAAAGAAGCATATGCCATTGTTGAGTCGTTGAGGAAATGGAAACATTTCTTAGTTGGTAAAGCGTTCACACTTGTTACGGATCGGGGATCTGTCTCTTTCACGTATAACAGGTCAAACAAAGGAAAAATTAAAAATGAAAAAAATCCAGAGGTGGAAACTAGAGCTCTCGTGTTTCCACTATGACATCATCTATCTCCCTGGAAAGCAGAGCACTGTAGCTGATACATTTACAAGAAACTATCTATCTGCCATCACTCGCAATGACCTTAAATTGCTACATACTAGTCTTTGCCATTCAGGCGTTACTCGAATATTGCACTACGTAAGGGCTAAAAATCTTTCATTTTCCTGTGTTGACGTCAGAACTGTTGTAGAATAATGCCAAAATTGTGCATAGCTGGAGCCTCGTTTTTTTTCGACAGCCGACCGCAGAGCTGATTAAAGCGACTCCACTTTTTGAGAGAATTAGTATGGATTTCAAGGGACCTCTCCCTTCTGTTTCAAGAAATAGATATCTACTTACCATTATAGATTAATTCTCTAGATTTCCTTTTGCATTTGCTTGTCAAAATATGTCTTCCTCTGCGGTTGTTAAATGTCTCCATGAACTATTTGCCCTATTTGGATTTCCAGCGTACGTCCACAGTTACTATAAATTTTTTTTTTGCTCTCTTTAAATATTACATTGTTTATGTATTCACTCTGCAGCTGTCTGCTTATTTTTTCGGCTAGGTGTTTAATTTAATATACTCTTTCTGCCTTAGTTTCTTTAAATTTTCTATATAGGTTTTCCTTGTGTTTACAAAGCTTCTTTAATCTATTATTTAAACCAGCAATTATTTAATTTGTTTGATGTGTATTTAGTTATTTTAGTTATTTACAAACAGCGATGTCCTCGCCGGTATGGACAGTATAGAGGGACTTCTTTTGGTCCGACAGTTACGCTGGGTAGGGCACGTATCCCGTACGGGAGACGAACGTATGCCAAATGCAGTGTTTTTTTGGTGAGCTAAAAGGTGGTCGACGTAACAGAGGCGCCCCACGGAAACGCTTCAGAGACCAGCTTAGGCGTCAACTTTCCTTGGCTGACATAGAAGAGAGCACCTTGTTGCATGCGGCATCAGAACGAGACAGCTGGAGGTCACTCACAACGGCCGCGGGATACACATTTGAGACCAAAAGAAAATCTGCTGCCGAGGACAAACGCAGACGGCGAAAAGAAAATCTGCATCGACCACCTACAAACAATGGTTATGCTTGCCCTGGTTGTGGCAAAATATGTAGGTCACAGCTGGGACTGCGCAGCCACGGGAAATACTGCATCCTTCACTAATCTTCGGACTCGAAGACTAGCCTTATTATTATTTAGTTTATACGTAAGTCTATTGAAGTTCGTTGAAAATCGTTGTGCTATCATACTTGCTTTAAATTTTAATCTTACCGCTGTCGTTGACCTTTGAGTAACACCCTCCCCGCGTCTGATTCTTTAAAAAAGGTGACCTTGTTGTGGCAGTTTCTGCGGACTGTTTATCTCCTCTTGGTTAGGCGCACAACAACTGTTATCACCGTCTGCTCTGCACTGACACACGGTCATGTCAACGACCAATTTACCAGTCTTGACTTTGTACGGTTTTAAGACAACTTTGTCATTTAGCAATGTAGACATCAAGTGGTCTTTTGTAATTGGTAAACTTTAATATGGCTAGTTACCTCTAATCAAGAATAATGCATATATATAATGGCGATAATTTTTTTTATAAATTATAAAAACGTGAACTAAATATATTGAAATAAAAAGGAAAGTTCTGACCAGGACACGAACGACCAACGACTGGAAAACTATTCCCAACAGCAACACTTGGCCCTCTCCACCCACCAACAAAAAATATTTTGCATTGGTAATTTGTGTATTTTGCAACCAGATGATTCAATCAAATTGTTCCCCGAATCCAAAGCACATTTCGTTACATAATTTTATATTTGCACAAAATATAGGCCTATTGGTCAAAGCTCGGTCTGCACATTTACGTAACACACTGCTCACTTTGGCTTGCAAGTTTCAGAAATAGAGATTTGCCCTCAAACCCGAGATCATCGACACTACTGCACGAAACGCACAACAAAACCCATTACTGTGCGTGCGAGGGTTAAAAAATGAATTGCTAAGTGCTAGATGAAAGTCTGGAAAAATGTTGAACCATGTGTCGACCCAAATACATACAAAATTAAATGGATAAAGGGGGAAAGAGGTCTTTACTGATTGGATGTGTGATGTGTGCTTTGGACAGTTTTTGGCTATTGTCCAAAGTGTTAAGTCTCTTGGAACTAGGTCCATGAAAGCCCCCCCCCCCATCAGCCTGTAGGAACTACTGTTCTATCGGGGAGGTATCCAAGCAGATGTAAAGTGTCACATCCCTATTACCCGTGGCACGTATCACAAGAAGCTCCGGTTAGAGCGTCACCTTCAATATAGAGGGTACGGTAAGAGCATCGATTAGAGGAGGTCCGAAGCCCACTAGGGAAATTCACCCATATTCCTTCTCTGCACCACATCAGTCTTGCAAGTGTTGGGGGTGTTTTTGAGCACGTTCAATGTACTCGGTTCTTAGGCACCCCTACGGGGCGTGCGTTTTTTCTTTCTTTTTGACCTATCGTCTCCTCTAAAGACCATTTCCCCCCTACTGTTGTCATGATAGTCCCGAGTTCAAACCTCGCTCGTTGTCCCCCCAACCGGGGTCGTCCTACAAAGAGTTTTGAGCTAGAAGGTCAAAATAATCTTCATTTTTGATACTTGAAAATGTAGTTGCCAACAGAGATGTTACAATTTTCATTTCACAATGCAAGAACGATCCTGACAATAAGTCTCTTTTTCATCTGGCCACGCAAGATTGTAAACTATTTGTAGCGTGTGCGTTATCTTAGTCTTACATAGTCAAGTGCAAATATTTGCATTGTCTTGTTTCAAATATAGCGGACTAATGAAATCTCTTTTGGAGCATTCAAACTCAAAATCGCAGATACTTTGTTCGGGTCTGGCTTTATTCCTGCTTCTGTAATAATATGACCCAAAAAGTTAATTTCAGCTGTTCTAAAAACAGACTTTTCGTGGTTCAGTTTAATCTTCTTTTCTTGACATCTCTTCATCAGAACTCTTAGGTTAATATCATGATCTATGAGTACTTCTTCTTTCGTTCTTCCTCTTCCTACCACTATAATATCATCAACGTAATTGAAACAGCCTTTCAGTCCTTCTAGTGCTAGATTTAATCTTCTCTGAAAAATTTCTGAACTTACTTTCAGACCAAATGGTAATCGTTTCCATTTGTATCTACCAAAAGGGGTTATCATTGCTGTCAAATTAGATGACACTGTGTCTAGTCTGATAAACATATATTTTAAATAGATAGTGAACGGTTATAGATAAGGAAAACTTAGTTGCCATGTTTCTTAAATGGTTGACTTGAGTTGTTGAACCATCTTATAACAATTTGGCTTTTTTTTTTACTTTCTTGAATTTGTTTCAGGTATCCTTCCATTGAGTAGCCATTTGTTTTGCCTCTTTATTAGCAGTTTTGAAGGTGAGTAAGGATTGTGGACTAGGCTTTGTCTTGTGAGCGAGGTGTGCACATCTCTTTTTCTCGATGCAAGTTTCCATCTGTGCTAGATTCGCCTCAAACCAGTCTACATTTTTGTGCTTTTTGAGGACCAAAGGCAGTAATTGCTGAGCTGTAGATTACATCTCTTAATTTCTCCCATCTGATAGAGGTGTTTTCTTCATCACTTATCGAGGGGATTGAACTGTTCAGATTACATACTTCTCTGGGTCATCTTCATGGTTGACGTTAATTCGTCTAGTTTTAGGTTGACTGGAAGTATAAGCCTTCTTGAAAACTAGTTTGATCTTGCTAAGCACTAGTGAATGGTTTGAGTTGCAGTCCGCACTATGGTAGGCTATTAGCGGTTGTGGATGACACTTATCAGATTCATTCTTGGAGTGATGCAGAGGTCAAGCTGGTGCCACCTTATTGAGCGTGGGTGCTGCCAAGAGACTTTGTGGCGTTCCTTGCCAGAGAAGTATGAATTTGTCGTTGATTTTGCCAACACCATGAGGTCCCAGGTATTTGGACCACGCATCATTTACAGCACCAACTAGGGCATTAAAGTATTCATTGATATAGAGGTGCTTGGATTTTGGAATACTTTTAATTACGTCCTCCAGAGCTTGAAAGAATCTATCTTTGTCCTCTTCCGGCTATATATATTATATCTAGACTGGACCCCCGATCTCTTCAACAAAGTTTACAACCGTGTTTTTGTTGTGTATTCACTTAGTTCTGACTGACAATCATGAATTAAAACAGACTGTTATATTTGTTGTGTATTCTTTTTTTTAATTATTTAAAAAATGAATGGAGGGCAGGGGCGAACTGGCTTTATGGACAACTAGGCAAAAGCCCGGTGGGCCTGTGCCTAAATGGGCCGGAGGGGCTGCCGAATGGGCCACATTCAATGTCAGTAAGTCCCATAAACTTGATTGGTCTCGCCTTATCTTTCATAAAGATCTTACATACTTAACTGTGTATTAAAGTCACATAATCCGAAATAATGTATTGGCTTATATCAGTTTACCGTGATTCTGTAATAGCCCTGTTTACACACTAAGAGATTAACAAACAATATAAGGCCTATGTTTTTTATACAGTCCTATAGAAGTCGAACTAGCGTAAACATACTGTTGTGAATCTTAAACGGGACCCTGAACTTAAAATTAAGAAGTATTCCTTCATTCTATGATGTGGTTATGTTTGCAGCAGTCAGTAGACCCACTATTACTAAAATTGACTCAATGATGTATTGTCCTCTCTAATGTGCATTATGTATTAGGATTGATCGGTTCGTCGCAAGATCCCAGGATTTCACAGCTACGAAGTCATTGATAAATCACAATTATTATTTAAACAGTTAAACATGGAACCCAATAGAAATCGAAAGGAAAAATTAAAGAACAAATTGAGAGATAACAAGATTACAAAGAGAGTTTGTGGTATCACAAAAACTCAGAGGCGGTCCCCATCGAATTCTCCAATGGAACAAGAAATATATTCAAGCCATAGTCTAGTTTTGATTGTTTAAAGTAATTTTAAAAATCATTTGACGTTTTCACATAAAAGCAAACAGTGCAACAAGTCGTCTTTGATAAGACTCTTCTAACTCTCCTGGAATAAGTAGAGTAGCATTAACTGATCCCCTAAGATCAGGAATGAAACCTCCCGATACAGTGTCAGTGTAACCTAGTGCGGTAGATCAGAGCGTCACCCCTCCCCATCAACTTTCTTGAAATATGTTCCAATAAACACTATTGCTAGTTAGTTCTTTTTGTTGAACCAATAAAGTGAGCTGATTATCTACTTTTAATTATTTTTTTACTCAAATGTAAAATCACAATGTTTATGGCATTTATTCAAATGTCATTTAAAACATTTTATTTAAATTATAAACCGACTTAACGTCATATTAACAGGTTTCCTTTCTTATACTTTAAGACGAAATGGTATAACGTTGTGATGTTTCATTTACATTTAAATTACCATCTAGATGTGTCTATGCACATTTGGAAATATATCTATAGAGATTTTATTATTATCATTCCTGATGTGTCTGCTTTTGCCATGTTATAATTTTCCAAATTGGTTGTCACCCCCAAAATGGTGTCGATCGGTGCTGACCGCACCTCTCTCACCCCCCCCCCCCCCAGTGACGCCACTGCTTCAAGATATATTTCGAGATTTCATTATCTCTTCCGATGTGTCTGCTTTTGCCAAGATATAATTTTTCCAACTTGGTAGCCACCCCCAACATGGTGAATGGTGTCGACTGGTGCGGATCGTAACCTCGCACCCCCCCCCCCCCCCCCTGCTCCTAGATACCTACTTCTTCCCAACAATTTCGATTAATATAGTGGAGTAGACGTACTAGGAAATTTATAAAAAAAAAAAAAAAAAAGAGAGCCCGCACAACTAAACAGATTTCCAAGAAGAACAGCATAGGCCTAATAATAGGCCTACGCTAAAACCTACTTGTAGGCCTACTAATCCTGATCATAATCGCTCTATTTACTTTGTAGATCTAGATTAGATCCAGAATATAGAATATATCTCGCATCTAGAGCTAGACAAGATCTAGATTTTTAGACTAGTTCTAGTTATAGTCTAGATTTGGTTGAAGTACGAAAATTAATGAGGAGTGCAGTGTTTCAGGTGGCTTTGCTGCCCCAGCTGCGACCTACATATTTCATTGGCCTATATCTAGCGCATATATAAAACTTTAAAAAAAGAAAGAATGCATCTTGAATATCCATAGAACACTAAACACATTTCTAAAACATATTTAATACGTCGTGTGAAGTGTTTATGTTTTTTTCCAACATTATTAGTATTACTGAGGTCCAAGCCAAGAAAGAGAGATTAGCCATTTACCAACACCCCTGTCAACCATCCATTGTATGATCATGACAAAGTGGTCATCATCGAACCACGATGGACGAACTATATATGACCATTCACACTGACCCATTGAAAACATATATATATATATATATATATATATATAATAATAATAATAATGACAACATCATCAATCGGCCAAATAGTACAACCACGACATTTTCGCTCCGCACATCTATATGGAGGGAGGTATGATTGTTGTTGTTGATAGCTTTTACTTCACAGCTTCTGATATCTTAGTTGAAAATATTGAAACCTCCCTTTTGAAAAAAAAAAATCTGTAATTGCTTACCAATCAGTTGGGTGGATCATGGGTGGACGTCTGCGTTTATACAAATTTTGTTACTGAGGAATTGGCAATTCAATTTAATGCACACACTTTTTGACCCTGAATTTTTTAAACTATTAAAACGACACAGCATAAAGTTAATTGAAATACAATGTAAATTTGTTCAATCCACAGAAAATAATATAAATTCAAAATGAATTTTAACTCACAATAATAAAGCAACTCACAGACAATAATAAAATATTTCATCTGGATTGACCTAGAACTATCTGGCTCTTTCTTTGATAGTATTTTAAAAATACTTTGTTAAAATATGCTTTTCAAATATTTTTTTCCTGCCAGCCAGTGTTTAATAAATAGTGGTGAGGGCCTCAACTTGAAGCTTATCTGGCGATCGAGAGAGAGATAATAATTTTTATTGTTAACAGGTTAATAGATCTAATCCAGATTAAAACTAGGTTTGGTCATTTTGCCCTATTCTGCCATCTGTTTTGAACAAAGAATAATCTTACTATTGAGACAGGTAGCTTGGATTTTGGTTCTGAAGCCTTAATCTATCACATAAATTCCATTCTCTAATGGCACTAGGGAAGAAGGAGCTCTTGTGCAAATTTGTTCTAGCATATGGAATAAGAAATGTGCCTCTATCTTTGTGTCTTTCTGACTATGTCATTAGGTTTTGTTTTTCTATTCGTAAGTTATGGTTTAGTGACTTTGTATTCTTCTCTCCTGAAGTGTCTCTAAGTTTAGTGATAGTGGTGTTACTCTAATCAAATTGGAATTCTTGTATTGTGCTAAAAATGCGCAGACAACAATACACATTTTAAAAAAAAATGTTTATTACAGTCAAATAAATACAGAAAAGTGTCATCTAGTCACACACAATATGGCATAGACTTCAAACAAAAGACTAAAATTTATTTTTTTTAAACAATCAAAACAGACGCACACAATTATCTGCCATGTGAGATAACTCGTTCAGACACACACCACCTTGCTAAATGCATAAATTTTAGACAACTAAACCAACAACAAGTTTCATACACCTTACAAACACTGTCTCAAAAGTTTGATGTACATGCTTAAAATGAAAAACACAATTCCAATATTCTATGTACATTCTAGATGAATTTCACAAAAGTAAAAAAAATTACAATAAATAAAAATAAACAATGAAAAAAAAACTAACATTCATTCCCAGTATTTTCACTTTTAAAATTATCGGCTGTCCACAGTCTTGTCTCTGGTTATAACAGATTCATCAAACTTGATCATGAATGTTGTCCCTTTGTGCCAATGGACAGTCACTTTGGCAGGCTGACAAAAAAAAAGAAACAGCAAGTTAAGTCATTCTTAGTGTTAAATAAATGAGCTTTTAATTGTTGATTACATTTTGTCCTTTATTCAGCGGTACGGTAAGTAATAGTACAGAGATGGAGTGACCTCTTTAGAACAAGGTAAAACCTGGGTGGAAAATTTGCAAATGCCAAACTCGCTTCTTTCCATACTGACCAGATCCAAAGTGATGGAACACCATTGTGATTTTGGGGTCAGGTGGCTACAGGGGACTAATCCGAAAATAAAGGCAGCTATCCATGAAAGGGGCAGCCCCTAGATGGTTATGCCCAGGGCTAACAACCCAGTCATATAAAAAATGATGTAATGAAAGCTAAAACACAGATGAAAAACCTGACAGATCACAACAGAAATTATAACTACCTAATTATAAAATAAAGGATTTTCTTTGAATCTGGAGATTATGAAAGAGTGCATTATTATTTTACAAAGCTAAACAGGGTCAGATTTAACCTACAAAAGAAAGGGCTGTTCCATTGGGATGGGGTGGATTTTAGCAACACTTATCCACCAAAAAACTTTGAATCACAGGCATGTTTGGTAGAATTGTTCTGGTACCTTTATATGCTATATCAAAGCTAAACTGAGGTTGTTTTTTTTTAGTTTAGAGACTTGTTCCATTAAACTCTTGCTTGAAGATCCTGTACTTGCAGCTGTTTTAGATTCTAGAAGGATTAGGCATGCCTCCACAAACCAACAGTTTCAAAAATCTTAATAATTTTAAAAAGGCAGCATACAATTCCAAGTTGTCATCTTGACATTTTTTCTTGCTTTTGTTGTATCTTTGCTACTATCCGCTCTAGATTGATGTCACACTAGCCTATCTATTATAGCATTAGTCATTAGCTCAAGATTTCTGGCTTAAATTTTTTCTCTGATGTTATAGTTGTTTGTTTAACAAGTTTTAGATGCTCCTTCAGAATAGAAGATTATTACATCCTAGAGGCGGGCACTATTCGAACCCAGAATTATCAAGATGACATACCACATGACCAGCCAGCCAAAGAATCTAAAGCAACTAGACATAACCGTTTATCCACATTTTTGTATGAGGATAATTATGACCATCTGGAATATCATTTTGTTCTGTTCAGTTTCTCCATGACAGTGTTACCATCCATTTCAAAGACTTCTGCAGTAAGACTACCTGAGACTGATACAATATGTTGTTAAAGTTTGGTTATTGATTCATAACTTCTCCAAATGTTGGAAAGTCATAAAGTTCCATTGAACTGGAATTCCAACTTGGGACCCTCCGCTCAGAAACCAAGCACTTAGACATGTTAATAAATGTATAACTGTCACATGGCGTACATGTTAACAGGAAATTTATTAATACATTGATTTGTCCAATTTTCAATGAAAGGGAAATAATCCATTCCTGGTAGTAGTACATTCTTGAGCCTTCAGTTTCAAATACTATATATACAGCAGACAAGCTTGTTTTAGGGTAAAAAAAAATCAGTCATTTCAGTGCATAAGTTTCAAGCTTCCATTCTACTTTTGACAATTTATAAATAAATTGAATTATAAAGTGTGTACCATTGCATGTGTGTTCAACCTTTTCATGATTTCAGTTCGGAGGATTAAAATATTTTATATCATAAAGAGGATGTTCGTAAATATCAAACATATAGAAGGATCCCAGACTTACATTAGATATTGGGCCATCAGATTGAACTTTTTAAAGTAACAAGACCCATTCACCACCCAATTCCATAGTAACAATAACATACTGGTACCACTATTTTAATGAATGTGAAAAAGTGACTTACAAAGTTGGCTCCATTTAGAACAGCTTCCAGCATACCAGCAGTAAAGGCTGCACAATTTAAACTTCCTTTGTCTTTAGGAACTGAGATGAATTTATTCACTAGAGGCTCTTTCTCTATAATATAATCTGGGGTGAGTTAAGGATAGGACTGACTAGGAACTAGTGTTGACAACAGACTTTGTGACACTCAGTTGTGTGCATCATTAAAATATTGATAAACAACCTGTACCATTACAGATTTACAATTACATAGTAAAGGTACCCCTTTTTAGTCCTTGCAATTTATGGGGGGAAGATAAAATAAAGCTCATCTGTTTCTATGGCTGACAGTTAACAAGGGTGTCATCTGGCCAGCTCAACAACCAACTGCCTTTACTTTTCCAGCAAATGACATGTACCCATTGGTTTAGACTCTGTTCTTCACCAGGTTACAAATTCGAACCCCTCGGTTTGGAAGGAAACCACTTTACGATTCAGCCACCATACCCTTAAAACAATTTATGAATATAGAGAAATGGTTCCTCTAAGAAGGCACTGTTCCCCTACTGCTGTTAGAGAGTTTGGTGTCATCATCATGAGGAAAAGAAGTAATTTTCGCTTTTGCACGAAGGGTGGAGGGTGATGGATATAAAATGCATCAGCCTACATGTTGCAGATGTGTTATGATGGCCGAAAAAACATTTTTTAAGAGAGAAACATAAGATATTGAGCTTTGTGCTTTATCTAAATAAAAAAACCTGTAAAAAATGATAAAATGCACAGCAAAGCTATTAAAATGAAGGGTTAAAAATTTTTCACAAGATTACATTTTTTAGAATAATGACATTAAAAATATTTTTTTTTTACAGAGAAAGCTTTTTTAAATTTTCTTTTAATATTTTCAAAAGAGAATCCTGCGAAAGGGTTCAGAAGTTAGAATGTGTGACATTAATTTATTGTGCTAGTAAAATGGATACAAGTCTTGTCATCATCATTAGCTTGCTCGAGCTTATCTGCTTCTTTGCCAAAGACAATCTAATAAGAAATTGGAGCAGAAGAAATAGTAAATAAGTTAACAAATTTAAATTAAAAAATAAATTAATTAATAAAATAAGTTTAGATCATAATAAAACAATAAAATGAGATTTAGAAATGTGAAATAATGTATACATTGTTTAAAGTAGTGATATTAACTATTGATAACTGACCTAGAGCCACTTAGCATAAAATGAGTAATAGTTTTCACTAGTAACATTCATTTACTATAATAAAGTTATCTGATATATTCTACAAATTAATTCAGCAGCAAAATGAGAAGCTAGCCTGTGCCATAACTGAGATCATCTGAGACCATTGTTATAGAAGGCCTCAACACTGACAAATAGTATATTTTTGTGTTAAAAAAATGTTTTTAAAAAATGTAGAAACTAAATTATTTGAACAATGAAACTTCCCCTTGTTGAGCATCACCAAAGAATGCTGACCATGTCCTTCAAAGCTGCATACTATACCAAGAGGCCCAAACAAGACTCTGGTCCCAAAACCATCCCATAAAAGAAAATATTTACGGAGAACTGCCTGATCTGAAAACCACTGCGCAGTTCATCTCAGATATAGTTACTGATTGGAACTCTCCGATATCAAAAATGAGAAAGAAGAAGAAATTCGAAAAATAGCTAAGTGGTGTTATCATAAGAAATACAAGTTTCACCTTCCAAAATGTAGACTTTATAAAAATAAGCATGCTAAGTAATTTGATCTCTCTCTTGAAGCCTTTCTCTCGAAGAAATATAACATCCAACATGTGAGAACCAACATGCTGTCCAAGCTCAGATAATCTGAAGAATAGTGTTGAAATAAATTACAAGTTGGCAATTGCACCATCACTTATATAAAGAGAAAGGAGAGTGGGCAGAAGAGAGCAAGACAGAAAGGGAGACAGGTGACACAGAGAGAGAGATTTAAGGAAAAATGCTATCAAATATGTTTAACTCAGGAATTAATTATAGTAATTGTGCAATTACTTGGTCTGTAATTCTGGAACTGTGTGAACACGATTTTGACAATACTGCACTATTTCAGAGAACAGCAAAGCAAATGTTGCAATATTTACCTGCAATCAATAAAATTGAGAAACAATTATAATAAATGAACATACGGTATATATTTATATATATTTATCTTGAATATTTTTAGCTGTACACTTTGCAGTAGCAGAAACATTAATAAAGAAATGGCCAAGGCCAGTGCATCCTATGGGAGACAGTCAAGAAATGTATGAAACATTGCTTCGCCTATATATTATATGCAACTTAGAAAAATACGCTCTAGAGCTAAAATTGATCTTTAATTCACATTTATTATATATTTACATTTCATTTTTCTATACTCTCAATTGAGGAATTACAACAAGAGTTACCGAATTTTGAAACTAATTTTATGAATATTTTTTTCAAAATTTTGTTTTTGTGTCTTTTTAGATCACAACATTTCCTCACACAGACAGTTGTACTTGATGTGACGCTATTTAACTGTTTACACTCAGGCATAATGTTCTGGAACTGTGGGATTAGCTTACTATTTGTTATCCTTGCGACTGCTGACAAATTTCAGTCAGTCAACATCTTACACCTGTTTATTTTCAAACAAAGAAAAAGCTTGTTCACAGATGTATGTGGACCCAAATAATGTGAAAGTTTAGCAGCAAAGCCTTTTTTTAAGTCTGGAAAGCTTTAAAAATTTTTAAGCTTCTGGAACCCATAAAACTTCCGTGAACTGACTGGAACCCCTCTCTTACAGGTCATAATTTGCTTGGAGGTATGTCCTATGGAGCTGAATCAGCCTCTGCACTAAATGAGCTAAGAATACTGAAAACTGGTTCCAAGTTCTTAATGCCTTAAAATTGGCTTTCAAAGTCCACAATCAAGGAATCTAGATAAATTGTGTACTTTCAAACCATTTCACTAGAAATAGTTTCACCTTTCAGCAAAGATTTTCCTGTTTTCACTTGCTTGCCTGGAGAAATGGGAAAGCTTTGTTTGAAAAGATTTAGCATGTACATACATTTCATGTGCAAAAAACCCATTGTAATAGAGCCAACTGCAAACATGACGTCTGTCTTTGACTCTTCAATAGAAATATTAGTAACAAAGTAACAGTCAATATCATTCAAGGAATATAACAATTTCTTCCTTGAGATTCCATATTCTTCTCAGTACATTGTCCATGCTAAACCAGTGAATACTACTGTGGTACTGAACATCGGAATGCTTTTATTTCCAAATCTTCAAGTACTTATTGAAACTGCCTGTGGTTAAGACCTCTAGCTCTGATATGTTTGATCACTGAGATAATTGGGTCATTTATGTTTAATATTCAATGCAGCTTTGCACAAACTTTCTTGTATAGAGATTATGGTTGGGATATTGTTCTTTAATTTATTAAAAAAACAACAACTGTTTTTAACACTCATATGACAGGCTCCATTAGTTGTTACACTCGCCATTTTGCTCCAAGCCAACACAACACTTTCAACACAGTTCTTCATAGCATTGAATAAATACTGGCCCAAGTTTGTGTCTTTGACTGAATGTTTTGAAATATTGACAATTTTAGAATGACGTGGAGAGACAATGTTTTTGCCTCTTCATCAAGAGTGATAAGAATCAGAAGTTTCAATAGATATATGTAAAATTATTTATTTTTAATAGCTTGGCATTTTTATATGTATAATCAATTGGCACACCTGATTTCTGGAGGTGTCCGTGGGCAGCATGTGGCCCGTATTTTGCCCACCCCTGATCTAGATTGTCTAGATAATAGAACAATAGTAACAATACTCAATAGTGAACAGAATAGTCTACATAGACTAAGTGGAGAAAGAGATCATAAAAGATTTAAGTAGATGTATCATCAATGACATCATCATGTTACATCTTGTAGATCTATTGACTATTCTATCTTAGTCTTTGTATCTAGAATAATCTAGATCTATATCTAGATTAGTCTAGATCTACTACCATCTGATCTAGTATTGTTATTGTTTAATGTTATTGTTATTCAAGTTATAGATCTATTATATATTGATATAAATGAAATTTATTTATTTTGTCTAGTCTCTAGATCTAGTAGTCTATCTCAAGTCTTCTCTGCTAGATCTAGAATAGAATAGATCTAGATAAGTGGTTCCCAAACTTTTTTGTCTCGTAGACCCCTAGTCATGTTTTCTGGTTTTCGGTAGACTCCCTGCTTAACTTGTATTGCATTTTGCAAATTCATCAACTAATTTCTAACTCTAGTAAGTCGAAGAGTGAAAAAGTAATTTAAAAAGTAATGTAAAGCTACATTTTAAGTCATAGAGATCTGTATTTTGTTAGTGATGAAATTCAAATTTAAACCAATTGAAATAACAATAAATATGTATTACTGGAATCAACAAACACACTAGAAATGTTTTTGTTTTTGCAGTTTCATGATCCGGTCTTATGGATATTATGTTTCAAAGGAATTAGTTGTTCTATGAAGTAGTTCTTCAAACATTGAATATTAATTAGGCCTAATTAGTTTGCATTAAGTATCATTTTAAAGTTCTTGCAAAGAGCAGTTTCTCGTTTATTTCTTAATCTTTCACGACTGGGTCTAATAGTGGATCTGCGGTACTCTTTTCACTAGCAGAAGGGGCTAAAACAAGTAAGCTTCGACCAGGAGAGATTCATTAGCCTTGGATTGCAACCCACCTAGCAGAGAATGAAAACTGAATTCAAACCTCTGCTGCCTTACAGTTTTAGGCCTACCCAAACATGGGAGATTTCGGGGTCAACCCTGAGGACAAGTAAGGAGCGGAGACCCTGGGCAATTTGCAGGACACATCTCTACACCTATCAGAGCAGAGCCTGTGACGCCGCTGATCCTAAACTGTATAATTCGTTTGCAAAGAATTTAATGTTATAATTCATACTACCGATGTGCCCTTGAACTGTATGGTTGCTTAAAAAAATTCGTTTAATAATATTAGATGTAGGTTTGCGTAAAACATTTTTTTAAAACTACTTCAACGGCTGGTAAAATCATTGTTTTATCTAGTGATTTCTGTATTTGGCTTTACGTAAAGAGATTTTGCAAGACGCTAACAAACCAATATCTTGTCTGCATGATGTGATGAGAGATTTTGTGGGTTTATTCTGAACTTTATCGTTTAAGTGTTCGAAAGTTTTAACATATTTATCCTCTATTTTATCAAAGTGGCATCGTCTCAAATGATACTCCTGCATAATTAATTTAATATCGTCATAAAAAGAGAATTAGCAATCGCTTGTTTGACAAGGAAGTAATGAATCTCAATTTTAAATAATCAACACTGTAAAATCTACATTTCTTTTTTTATTTAACATTAGTTACATTTACACATAGTTAAGCTATTTAAGTAAGTGTTGAAATTAAATGCAACAATTTTTTAATTAAATAGCAGGATAAATATTGAAAGGATTAACTAAGGTACATATCATATATTAGTGTAGGAAAGAATTACATAAATGGGATGTAAAAATGAAAGTCATGACCTGTTTAAATAAAATCCATTATCGTAGACCCCCGTGGACATCTCGTAGACCCCCAATTTATTTTTTCACTTTCGTAGACCCCTTGGTTGGAAGTCTTCGTAGACCCCTGGGGGTCTATAGAGACCACTTTGGGAATCACTGATCTAGATGATACTAAATCTGGCATCTTTATTACTATTACTACTACAGTAAGTGAGTAACTACTAGATCTAGATCTCTAGTAGATCTAATAATATAACTTAATATAAGGCTAAGACTAAGACTAAATTACTAAATAATAAATAAATCTAGTCACTAAACTCGGACTAGAAGTAGAGTTGACTAGACTAGACTAGAGTCAGTAGGTGACAATAAATAATACTAGCCTTTACTAGGTAGTAGGTCTAGAGTTAGACTAGTTAAGTCACAGAGTGAGAGTCACTCAAGAGTCAAGTCAAACTTAAACTACTTACTAACATAACAACTAACTCAGACTCACTGAGTTGAGTCACTCAAGACTCAAGTCCACCAAGTGACAAGTCTCAAGAGTGAGTCAAGAGTGACAGTGACAGTCTTACAGAGACTAAGTTACTAAGATTAAGCATAGTTTAGATTATGAGATCTGACTATCATTGTCCTATTTATCATAGATCCATAACTAACTGAATATATTTTTTTTTTACTTCAGGTTTTCCTTTTCCGATTGGTTTTTCTAAATTTGAAGGTTTTTGTTTACCAAAAGACGACATTTTTCATAGACCGGAAATCTAAGGTGGGAGGGTGCCAGATTCATAAGGCATATCTTAATGTTATAAATGTATTAGTGTCCAGATTCTAGATCTATATTACTCTTTGGGTTGCCACGCTCTACCAAAACCTTATAGATCTACATGTGGTCTAGATATTTAACCCGTATCTAGATCTTGAGCTATATTGTCATTTCATTGAATTAGATCTAAGTCTATGCTTCATTTCCTATGTTTTATTTCAAGTCCTAATTAGATCTAGACTATATAGATCTAGTCTCGAATTCATTTTTTTTTTCTATCGTGAAATCTGGCATATGTAGGATATTGAAAAAAAGTCAACATTATACGACTATATAGATCTACTAGATTTAGATCTTTGAAGTTTGAAGTATCTAGATTAGAGAGATCTAGATCTATTTCGTTTGTTTACTGACAATAATAGTGATGTAGACCAGATTTAAATCAATAAATAGCAAACTATCTAGATCTATATAGACTTCTAGAACCAGACCCTAACAACGGCCTACTACGCCTACATGTAGATCTAGAATCTAGATCTTGATCTAAGAGTAAGAAGTAAGACGTCTAGACTACTAGGATTGATAAATCACAAGTCTGAAGTCGCTCACAAGACTAACTAGCTACATGAATAGTATTATGATCTACTGGACTACTGTACTGATGATCAGATCTACTAATCTTTGATCTAGTCTAGTCTATAACTAGATCTAGAATAATCTATCCATGATTATTTGATAAAATCATTAATAATAATATGGCAGGTTAGTTTGCAAATCAGACCGGTACTGAATTTAGTTACACAAACTCAAAGTGAAAGTGCTCATTGAGTGATTGACTGACAGTTGACTGACTGAGTTGTCTTTGATTGACTCTGGTCTCTGTGACAGATTTAACACTTTTGGCACTTAATGTCACTAGTCTAAAGCTGTAGTATTGTATAAGTCCTACTCAACTTTAAGGTCTAGTACAGTGATAGGCCTACCTAGATTTAAATAGGTAGCACTGTAACAGTTTGCGTTTACCATTCAGCAGATCAGATATATATATACACTAAAGTCTAAAGTGTCTTTAAGGCTTTCTTAAGTTTAGGACCATGTACATGTGATATCTGTAAGAATTATAAACAGCTTTTATCTTTTTTTTTAAAGGTTATTTTTTAAATAAATTTTTCCATATTCTATGGTAATTATTTCAAGAAGATTAAAAATATAGAAGAAAACAATTTTCCATTCAATCAACTGATAGCCATCCATGCAACTGCGATACTAGAAAATGAAGAAATCAAACTGCAATAAGATCTTTTACCATTAGTGGTTTTTTTTTAGCCAGAAAACCTTGCGCCATGGAGTACTGGTAACTATCTGAAGAAGACAGTAGATTCGAGTAGATTTCATAATGTTTGGCCATTGGTCTCAGACCTAGATAAATTGAACAGGTAGAAAATACTAGAAAATGAGGAAATCAGACTGCAAAAAGTGCTTAACCATTAGTGGTTTTTTTTTAGCCAGAAAACCTTGCGCCATGGAGCACTGGTAACTATCTGAAGAAGACAGTAGATTCAAGCAGATTTCATAATGTTTGGCCATTGGTCTCAGACCTAGATAAATTGAACAGGTAGAAAAAGAAGAGGGTGGCTTGAAAAGTAATAACATCCTTTGATTCTAAAACTTTTGAAGTCTTCAGAGGTTCTAATGGCAGATTTCAAACTAAATTATTGACATTCAGAATGGCAACTATTATACATTATAGAGCTGAAACAAATTCCTGCCATAGCATATTATTTTCATGACTTATGGGTTTACAAAATTGTTCTTGACAAAATCTACTTATGAAACAAACAAGTTAAATATTATATAGAGTGAAATAGCATCAATTATTTTCATTCAGTCATAATTGTACACAATGGACCTCATTCACCAACTGTAAACAAAACATTTAGCCATGTGGTGCTCTATCTCTTCAATACAATTTACGATCTAATGTTTAATTCATGATGGTTGTCACGTGACAGTTTTTTTCATTGTTTTATCAATAAGATCACGTGACTAAATGTTGTTTCTTTACGATTGGTGAATGAGGTCCATTCTGTAAGTCATTCTCCTGGTCTTGCGATTTTTACGTGTATTCTACCTTGCATGTTGACATGAGGCCCATTCATGCTTTGGCAGGAGAGCACTGTTTATTTGGTGCTATATCTCTTATTATTAACAAGCTAATTTCAGCTTAGTAATTTTCCATATAATATAATATACAAAAGATTAATTAATTATGGTAAATTTTGTATTGATTGATGTGTTGTCATCAACAATGAATAATTGTGCTAAGTTTCAACTTTATCTGATAATAGGAAGTGGGAAAAATGTGTAAAAGATTTTAACTAGACAGTCAGGCTGAGTGAGTTGATATAATCTCAGTTTAAAAAAATATTTTTAATGCAATATCCTTTATCAGCTATTTTAAAAAGGAATCATTTTGAGTACTCAACCTAAAACCTTTGTTTGCAAATATTTTGCCATATTTGACTTTGTAATTTGTTACCACTTTTATTAAACTTAACTTAATAATGTAATATTGAAAACTTTTTATTTATAAAAATTTATTATTATTAGTCAGTCATTTTACTAATGTCTTATTCTTCAAACAATTGTTGCAATTTTATAAAATTATTGCTCCTGGTTATTATTATTGTTAAGACGTGGGGTTGAACTAAAGAAAATAACTCACCGATTCTCAGATCGCTTGTATCTCTCTGATTGCAGAAGCACAATCCATCTATAATCAATCAATATCCCCGGTAAAAAGAAATTTAATAATGTCACAATCTCCAAATCAAATTTACATATCCTGATTCACTAATGCAAATTAAAGAAAACAATCCTCAGTTGAGAAATCCAAAATCATAACTAAAGTTTCTTAACACATTTACATACTAGTCAAGGTCATTTATGCCCAACAGCATAAACAAAAATCATCCTACTTCGCACGTGGAAAAAATGGTTAGCGGGGAACAGGCCTAAAACATTATGTATTTGCATTCTCAAAGAAATAGTGTTGAATCGTTTAACTTGATAAATATATCAATTGTTAATTTCTTTGATGATTTTCCTGTAGACATTTTATTGTAAAATGTTCCAACTAATTATACACTTTATCTAATCTTTTTTTTTAAAGGATTTTGTGTGTGCTGCTCAGCGTTGAAACCCAGGTACAAAAGACTTGTTGACAATATCTTTCCTGCCAACCCTCAGGTATATACTTTATATTTTATATGAAATGTTTGCCATTTTCTATGCTTAGCAAATCCTTACTCCTTATTTCAAAGCTCAAGGTATACAAAACTGGCATGTTTTTAGCAGGGAAATATTCTGTATTTATTAAATAACAGTAAGAAATAATATCCCAAAAAAAGACCTTGCAATTAACTCTGAACTATACCTTACAACTTCTAAAAGTATGTTGTTTTTTTTTTGCTTGGTAAGGTCCACAGTCCTGGTAAGAGATGGTTTGCAGTTTACTGAGTACAATGCTAAAAAATATGTTTGGTACACTGTGAGCACTCCTTGGAGCAAAACACCATTTATCCTCATTAAGTCAAATTGAGAAGTATGTACAGCTAGCTAATTCCAACTTGTATAATAGCAGGAATTGAAAAAGAAGTAATTGATATCTATTTGACAAAATAATTCCACTTAAATTAGGTGTAAACTTCTGTGCTATGTCCAGAGTAAACTATGTTCAAGCGTAGGTAATGACTAAACTTCCACCTAACTGTTGGAGTTGAACGCAGGTGAAGGCCAACAATGAAATAAGACAATCAAGAGTGATTACAATTCAGAAAATTTATTTCGGCATTGAAGGAAGTCTATCCATGTCATCACTAAACAAATACCATAGTCGAAAAAAATATTTTCAATGAATAAAACTTGATTGTCTCCTAAAGACGCCAACAAATGAACTGTTTTTATTACATATCTAGTCTTTGTTTTTATTATGATGTTATTGTCACTTACAAAGGCCGTGGGATAAACATTTGAAATCAAAAGAAAATTCGCTGCGAGGACAGACGTAGAAGGTGAAAAGAAAATCTAAATAGACCACTGGTGGACAACGGTTATGCCTGTGTTAAATGTGGTAAAATATGTAGGTCACAGCTGGGGCTGCGTAGCCAAGGGATATACTGCATTTCTCATTAATCTTCAGACTTTAAGACAAGCCTTATTATTATTATCATTATTATTATTATTATTGTCACTTTGCTTTAAAACCTAACAAAAAAAAATAAAAATAAATGAATACTAACTTTTATGCTCTAAATTCCATACTGTAAACTAACATAACCTAACAAAAATATTTTTAATGCATCACTTATTTAAATTTTCATTTGGTTTGCCAAAAGAACTGTTTTCAAAAGAGGCCTTCACCATAATTTAGTTAATGACTTTTAAAAATAGATGCATAAAGTATCTTATATGGAGTTCACTTAGACAATGTGGTAATCTGCCATCACCATCATGATTACCAATATCATGTCTGCTTATGACACCCAGCCAAGCATTACAGTCATCCTAGTGGTGAAATCTTCTAATGCTATAAACTTTTGCCACTATGCTTAGCACTACTTAGTTTTTGTATTCCAAGTGAAGTACAACAATCTGCTTTAGTCTTCACATATAAAGACGATGGCTTACTTCAAAATATTGTTTGAAGTACTTTACATTTTAAGCAAATTTTAAGCAAAATAATACCTGTTTACTTTAAAGAGTTTAAAAAACACCCATAAGTCTTTGGAAAACAAGATATAAACATATTTATTGGTCATATTACTTTTTATGCTTTATTTTACTTTGAAATATTTTATTAGGATGGACTGGTCAAAAGTAACATGGAGAAACTGACTTTCTATGCATTGTCATCAAGACCTGAAAAGTTGGATAGAATAGGGCAATATTTAGAGCGCAAATTGAGCACAGACATCAGTCGTCATAGAAATCAGTAGGTATTTTAGTATGGAATGAAATACAGCTGTGGCTATTAACTTAATCCTGTGCACTCCCAGGGGAGCATAGGGCCGCAACCACACCTCTCCACCGAACTTGGTTCTGAGCAGCTTTCTTCATTTGCTCCCATGTCATTCCAGTGCCCTCAGCTTCACTGATGACTGACCTCTTCCAGGTTTGCTTGGGTCTGCCCATTTTCCTCTTTCCTTGTGGGTTCCAGTCAAGTGCCTGCCTTGCAACATTGGTAGCTGGTTTTCGCAGGGCATGTCCTATCCAGCTCAATTTTTGTTTTGTGGTGTCTTGGGCTATGGGCTTTCATCTAGTTCTCTCCCACAAACTGACACTAATTATCTTTTCAGGCCACCTAATTCCTAATATGCGGCGTAGGCATCTGTTAACAAAGTTCTGGAGCTTTTTAGTGACTCTCCATGTAGCTATTTTGTTAGTAAAATTTTCTTTATGACTTTTAGAGCTGTCAGTTACTCACTGGAAGTACCCCAGCCTCTTTTCTGTGACGAGAAGCAAAACACTAGCACACTGATCAAAGAACTTTCCTAAACTTTAGTGACTTGATGAAGCCAATTGAAGGCATGGTAAACCAGAATTTAAACAGGAACATTTTTAAATTGACAATATGGCCTAGTTACGTAAATGTAACTTAAAATGTTTGTTTTTTGTTAATCGACAACAGAATTTTATGGCTGGTGTTCAACAAAGATTTCCAAATTTTATTTTTTTTTCTTTAATTAATAATCTTATAGTTTTATAAAATGAATTTTGATTTTTTTTTTTAATTATTAAAATATTAATTAAGAAGCAATAAAAAAAATAAAATTTAATCACTTAAGTTAAAAAACTTGAAAAGTTCACTTGTATTTTTCTCCAACACATTTTCATTGAGGTACAGAAATGAGCAGAATCTTTCCTAAAATTCTAGATTTCTTCTTATCTTATTTTATATAATACAGACGTTACTTCAAAAAAGAAGATGGTTACGTCCTACGCATCATGCATTTAGTCATGCATATTAACCAATGACTTAAATTCTGCCAAGTCACTGGTTTTCCTGGCTAGCTCAGGCAACCCATTCCATGCTCTAATAGCACTAGGGAAGAAGGAGTATTTGTACAAATTTGTCCTAGCATATGGGACTAGGAATGTGCCTTTTCCACCTGGACTCCCAACTGACTACTTTGACTTTAGCATCAGAGCAGCCTATTTCACTATTTTCTATTTTTACTTGGATTTTGCCATTAGCTCTTACTTGAATTTGTTCTCATAGGTATGTGTTTATCTCCATGGAAATACTCGATCAGTTACTGGTGTCTTGTCATGCTCACTCGCTCAATCTGTTTGTGGAAAGTTTCCTTAAAATGGTCCAGAAGCTTTTAGAATGCGGTGATCCAAAGATGCAAATCAGAGCAACACAGTCTGTAAGACTTTTTTGTTTTAAACAATTTCAAATCTAAATAGTTAGTTAAATTTAGAAAAGTTAAATTATGTTTGGTCTGTAATTAAAAATTTTTTTTTTTTTTTTTTTTTTTTTTTTACAATTTTAAACTTAATTAGTTTGTTAAATTTAGAAATGTTAAATTATGTTAGTCTCTAAATGAATAATTTTATTTTTCTTGCACATAGTTGAAAATGGAATATCTTTACCGCGTGATTGTGAAAACACTTTGTCTGCAATGTAGCCTTTGGGCAACAGTTACTAACATTAATCTTTCTTGAACTTTTTAAATACAAATATTTGAAAAACTAAAGAAAACATATATTAAAAAATATCAATTTGAATTGTATTTGGATGTCAGCTACAATATGCATAGTTATCTAACTGCCTTTCTAGCCAGTTATATAAAATATTTATATTTACAATGGGAGGCATGGTGGCTGAGTGGGTAAAGTACTTGGCTTCCGAACCAGGGACCGGGGTTCAAATCCTCGTGAAGACTGGAGACTGGGATTTTTAATTTCGGGATCTTCAGGGGCCTCTGAGTCCACCCAGCTCTAATGGGTACCTGACATTAGTTGGGGAAAAGTAAAGGCGATTGGTCATTGTGCTGGCCACATGACATACTCGTTAACTGTATTCCACAGAAACAGATGACCTCTACATCATCTGCCCAATAGACTACAAGGGTCTGAAAGGGTAACTTTACTTTTTTACGTTTATATATACAATGTGTATGTTGCCTAAACACTGTTATTATTATTATTTTACCTTTTTGTTTTTTTTAAAGTTTGTAAAGTTTGCCAATGTTGAGGAGGATGCCCCTTCATACCATAGACGCTACGATTTCTTTGTGTCCAAGTTTAGTTCTTTGTGCCATAACAACCACCAAGATGTACAGACATGTAGAAAGTAAGTCATCCAGACCTTTTTATTTGTCTTTCTTTTTGATTAGTTGACCATTACTTCAGTTTGTGGAATTAAGCAGATTGTCTAAGTATGGCTTAGTGATATATTTTTTAACTGCTGGTCACAGAAAAATAATCTGTCTTGAAGAACTTATTAAGTCTTTTGACAATGATCTTAGAAAGTTATATCAGAAAGGATAAATGTTTGTTTATATTTCATATAGAAAGATACATAATTTGTTAAATAACTTTACAATATACATATCATTTCCATTTACCAATCTGGCATTTCTCTCCACTTTCTGAATATATCTTTTTAACCTCATTAAATTGGTTAATTGAAAAACAAAATAATTTTTTTTTTATATTCTGTATTAAACGTTATTGCTTATCTGCTTCTAAAAATCGTAAGAAGCTGTCAAGATCACAAATGTGTTATTCACTGTAATTGATTATGTAATTCTTTGTATTATGCAGACCAGCTTCTGAAGAATATTGTGAACTTGATTAACTTTATCCTCCTAGTTGCTTTTTATTAAATAAGTGATTGTAAATTTGATACTTTGACATCTGTTCAGTGTTATCTGGGACTTGAACACATTTTTGCTCTCACTAAATACATAGAGACTATTTGGACTAGAAATTGTGTCCTTTCCAAACAATCAAGAATATGGGATTCATGAGATTATAGATTTTGCTACAAATAATCACCTCAAAAGAGTCTTACATCACTGTCCTATGGGAAAATTAAATAATGCAGGGCATCAGAGTTGATACATCCTGAAGCGACCTTCAACAGGAAACACCAAAAAGGTCTCTTAATGTATTTCATGGTAACATGCCAGAAAGGCTTTCAGTTGACTGGGATGATACTGTCAATCAATGCTGCCACAAACGGATTGCTTTGGTAACTCTTAGTTACCAACTAAGATGTATGGCATGAAGTGGTATACTAATAACTTTTGAAATCTATCAGCAGTTGTTGATAAAGTATGAAAAGGAAAGTTAATTTGGTAGTTATGTTGGTCACACATAATACCATTTTCTAAAAGCCAAGATAAGAAGTATAAAGTATCTAGTCTGGGGTGGATTAAATGTCAAAAATCGGCCCGTGCATTTCTATACAATCCATCCGCCACAAATTGTATATCATATGATGGGCAATCTGTCCCAAAAATCATTATGTTAAGTTTGATGATGCATCAATACCTGTACACATGCATACAGTGAACTCCATTATCTTTATAAGAAATGTAGGCCTATGTTGCTTTTAAATCGCTAAGTGTGTAGGCCCTAAAAGGATGAAGCCTGCCAATAGCACTGTCAAAAAATGTGTTCGATTAAATTAATTTTACGATATAGAGTCAGAAAAATATTTTTTATGCACGACGCTCACAAGTTCCCTTTTATAAGAGAATATTATAAAATCATTTAACAATTTAATATGTGAAATCCCTGTGACCCTTTCGGTGGCCTTACAAGCCAATTCGGGTACCAGCCCACCACTAGTTTGCTCAAATGCCCATAAAACCAGTCCTCCCCTGATCCAGTACATGAGTGTGCCATCTCAGAAGAAAAGTTAAGAATTTTGTTAGGATCTTAACTGTGACTTCTCACTGCTATTGCGTTGCTAAACCTAGTTTATTTCTCTCCATGTTGTGTGTGTTTTGCAAGGAGTATCATAGTCCAGGTAGTAATCATGTAAAACAAAATCAATACTATGTTCAAATCCATGTCACTGCTATTTTGAGTCTTCCCAACCTTAGCTTTATTGATTATACCCTTTTTCTTATTGATTTGTACCTCCAAGCTTTTGTTTCTTATCTAGTAGATCCTCAATTTCAACTGATGTAAACATAGTTTTTAAAAGACTGCTACAAGCTAATTAGTTTACTGAGATTTTTGGGATCATTTAGCTTATAGTAACCTAATGGTCTGTATGTCTGTACCTTAAATGGAAAACACTCATTACTGGATAAAATGTCATCTTAAAAAAAAAGGCAATTTAAAAAAAAACAGCTTTTTGTTTTCTTTCTTAGTAATAATTGTTTTGTTAATTGTTGATGATTGTATGAAGTTTAGGGTGACCAAAAAACTGTCAATGGGAGATGAGATATGAGCAAAAATTTTTTTAGCAGCCACTAATTTTACAGCCTTCATTTTTTAATGACATGCCTAATGTCATTTTTTTTTAAATCATTGTCATAATTAGCTGTTGATTATTGTATGAAGTTCAGAGGTACCACAGCTATTTTTAGGGGGCTGAGCAAAACATTCACCTTCACCTATCCCTTAGTCTGTCTTTTTTGCTATTCCTGTCTTTTGCCTTGGATAGAACCTGTTTCAATGGCAGGCCCATCCATTCTTTTATGTTGTCTTCCCCTCGCTTTCTCTGCCTCTTCTTCTTTTTCCTGGTACTGTTCTCTAAAGGAATGTCTTTGCAAGCTTGAACCTTGTAATAGCCATATAGTTTTAGTTTCTGTTTTTTTTACTATAGTTAGCAGGTCATCATGGGGTCCAATTGCAAAACATTGTTATCTGCAATAGACAAGTAGTCTATTCAGATAGTTTAAGATCCTAAATTTGTTCATGGCATGCTTAAAAACATCTGTTACTTCTTGTGTTTGTGTCTAATGCTGTTGTGCTAATTTTGTATATAAATTTGATTACTCTACTGATCCTGTTCCTGTGTAAATGTTTGCTTTAGTCAGAGTATTCTGATTACAAAGGCAAGTGTTCCTTCCCCTGATGAATTTCTCAGCTTCAGTTGTAACATGACTGTTTGTAGAATGTAGTCCCCTCAATCAATAAGATCAATGCTAAGGCTGTCCTCTCCCCCTGTGTGTAAGGCTGGCTTGGAGCTGTCTCTGAGACTGCTGGCACTGTGTGCATGTGTGTGTGTGTGAGTGAGAGGCAAGAGAGAGAGAGTGGTGATGGGAGGTCAGACTGTCTGACTTGACTAGATCAGGAATGGTTTGATGTAATTCACAACTGAGTGTCCTCCCGGTCAGAGTGTTAAGTTAATCAACTTTAGGATGACATTGTTCTGTAGAGTTCTTTAAATCTATCTTTTTAAACTTCCATTTCTCACTTTCTAATGCTGGATTACTGAGTGTGTATGTGTTCAAAATGCTTCACAAATACATTTAAACAATGGCAATGAAAAAAAAAAGGGAAAGCGATATTTACATTTTAGTTGATTTTTTTTATTAGAAATGTTTTAGAATATTTTGAATTCTCTTAATCCATACATTTAATGATCACATTTCTGATTTCAATCTTGAAATATTTTCAACAGGACATTCTCTTATAAATGTTGATTTGTGATTAAAAATAGGTTATCACTTGACTGTAATTGGCATTTCCAGTTGAGTTTTATTTGTAGGAACAGTCTAAGGCAACTGGGAGATACTAAAAAAAACATTTATTTTTGTTACATTCGTCTATGTAACTATACCTTCTGCAGAATGGAATTCCACATTAACTGGCTGCGCCTAGTCCAGCAAATGTCATCTATCATACCTATATATGGCCTAGTTTAACAAAAAATGTTCACATACAGAGTATTTCATAGCAAGAAGAGTTTGATAAGGGTATAAAAACTTGTTGGTAAAACTAAAGTGTTTAAAGAGCAACTGAAATATTTAATTTGCTGATGGCTGCATATTAACCATTAGGCATGATTCTGTTTAAACCTGATATAGAGAGACACGAGCTCAGAGGTTGTAGTTGTATATTGAGAAGGGAATAGCTCAGACCCAATTTGCCAACATGGTTCTCTTTAAAAAAGCACCATTGTTTAACTGTTTGGTAACTGCCTTTTGCTGTCGACGCAGGCTTCGTCAGGCAGGGCTGAAAGGTCTGCAAGGTGTGGTGCGGAAGACCATCAGCGATGACCTTCAGGTGAACATCTGGGAAGCTGTGCACATGGACAAAATTGTTCCCTCGCTGCTCTTTAACATGCAGGAAAGTAATCATGGGTAAGTTTGTTTTTAATGAATGTATTCCTTTGTTTTTGTGTTTGAATGTGTGTGCCTGTTTTTTTATGTGTTTGTATGTGTGTGTCTGTTGTTTTTTTTGTGTTTGTATGTGTGCCCGTTTTTTTGTGTTTGTATGTGTATGCCTGTTTTTTGTGTGTTTTTGTATGTGTGTGTGCTTGTTTTTTTTTTGTGTTTGTATTGTGTGCCTGTTTTTTTGTGTTTGTATGTGTGCGCCTGTTTTTTTGCGTTTGTATTGTGTGCCTGTTTTTTGTGTTTGTATGTGTGCGCCTGTTGTTTTTTTTGTTTGTGTATGTGTGTGCCTGTTTTTTGTGTGTTTGTATGTGTGTGCCTGTTTTTTTTTGTGTTTGTATTGTGTGCCTGTTTTTTTGTGTTTGTATGTGTGTGCCTGTTTTTTTTTTGTGTTTGTATTGTGTGCCTGTTTTTTTGTGTTTGTGTGTGCCTGTTTTTTTGTGTTTGTATGTGTGTGCCTGTTTTTTTGTGTTTGTATGTGTGTGCCTGTTTTTTTGTGTTTGTGTGTGCCTGTTTTTTTGTGTTTGTATGTGTGTGCCTGTTTTTTTTTTGTGTTTGTATGTGTGTGCCTGTTGTTGTTTTTTTTTGTGTTTGTATTGTGTGCCTGTTTTTTTTTGTTTGTATGTATGTGCCTGTTTTTTTGTGTTTGTGTGCTGTTTTTTCTGTTTGCAAATACTCTGTCATTGGGTTGTAGCTCCAAATATCTAGTACAACTATACCATTGTAGGCATATTAATATCTAAATGTTGAACTTTAAAAAAAAATATTTTTAAACAAAACTTAAAGTAACTTTTATTTGCAGAATATACACTTTCAAGTTCAATAAATGTGTATGTTGGAACACAAGTTAAAAGTTATTTGAACTTTCTCTCCCCTATCTATAACATCAACTATCACAGACTCCCTTCTTACTTCAGAATCTATTCAGCCTGTACAACCAAATCTGCCTTGCTGTACTCATAATTACATTAGAAAAACTGCATATGCCCTCCATAATAGGGCCCTAAAGAATGTCACTATAATTAACAAGAAAAGATTTCAGTGAAAGAGTTTTTAGAAATTGGTTATAGGAAAGTTTTTGTTTGTGCTGGTAGCATAATGTCCACATCAACCAGTTACTTTTGTAGATAAACTCTACTTCAATTGCCTTTAAATTCTTGTGTTCTTTTAGGGAAGTATTTTTATAAATCTTTTATAAAACATTTTTAAAAAATCAATGTGTTTAGGATTGGACTGTATGGCATCCATGTAAGAAATATTATTAACAGTGCATGTTCCTAATATCTGCTAGTTGTTACTGGCGTTTATCCTAAGATTAAAAAAAAAAGCCTTAAAAAAGTTAACACAATAGTTGAAGACAGTAGTTACTCACTTCATGTGTTAATATATCATATTTTAATGTGAGGTTAACATCTGTTGCCAACACCTGGCTTCTGAAGTAACACACTGTAAAAGTGTGGGCATGAGTCACTCCAAACAATTTTGTTTTTTAACCTCTTGCGTACACTAGTGTTATGCACAGATGAGACTTTCAATGATACAATAATAGACTCGTATAGGGTAGATCATGATGACTTTAATCTTGAGTTACAATTAATAATGTGTCCACAATAACTTTTATTACATTACTTCATTTTTGGATTCCATCTTCTCTCTCTTTCAACACACATTCGCACCATTCCACATTCACACTATGCTGCACACGTAACAACTAGCATTTTGACCACTTGATAGAATTTATTTTGTTTAATATATTGTCATGTTATAGAATATATGTTGTGTAATGTATTACTGTCATGTTATAGACTATATTTTGTATCTTGTGTAATATATTACTGTCATGTTATAGAATATATTTTGTGTAATGTATTATCATGTTATAGAATATATTTTGTGTAATGTGTGACATAGAATTTAGTTGTGTGATGCTTTGCTTATTGTCAAGTCACACTAGATAAGAAGCCTGTCACTTTGACTTGAACTCTTGCTCTAGTGGCTTTCCTGTTTCTACTTGTGTGTGATACAGTCCAAAATGAAATAAAGCTCAGAAATACAGGCATCGAAAATTACTTGAATCTCGATCTCGATATATTTGTAGAATGAGCCTGTACAATATTTAGATATTTCCACAAATAAATTCTTAGGTTAAAAAAAAATTCAATTGACAACTAACATAATCATTCTCCAATTTTTATACTTAGATCCTGAAACAGTCAGGAAAACCAATTACTAATTAGAATTAGTCTCTAATTAACATCTATAACTTCATTAACATATATATACACAAAATAATAATATTCTGTAATTTCTAAGTTTCTGTTAAGAAATTTTACGTTCATAGAATCTAAAATCTCAAACTTTACATTCAACACCGTGTCATCATTCTGCTGAATACCATTGCTTTCTCTTTGTGATCAATTTTTTTCACTGCATATTGAATCCCTAGGTTCACTTTTGCTCACAAAACAAATTTGAAATTGATAATGTATTGTGTAATTCAGACATAAAATAGCCTACAAGAGATAGTAAAACAACATCAGTATACACTTCTATTTAAAGAAAGCTATCTTTGTATATGAACATATTATATTATATGTATATATATTCTTCGACAGAGTCTAATAGGGTACAACTTTTTAAAAAGTGTCTATTGAGTGTCTAAACTAATGATCATTATCACTATAATTAATGGCTGCTTAATAGAATGTGTGCACAAGTAATGAGCCTGATCAAATATTTATTAACATTGAAAATGGCAGGCCATTTGGGACTGCATGATTATGTATTGTGTAACTAAGTTTTAAAAAGTTATTTTACTAGATTGCAACCCAAAAGTAGTATTTTTTGTTGACAGCTCTTAATATAAACTTTTTTCTTTACACAAAAATAACTTGTATAATAATATGATTATCATTAAAGCATAGTTTGAGTGTGATTGTTAGTGTTTTTCTGTTGAAAGTTCTAAAACTGAACTCTTTTCTGCTTGTTTCCCACCCACTCTTTCATTTATGTCAAAGCTAAATATTACATTTTGAGGCTGAGAGACTGAAATAACCTTTCTGAGGACACAGAGCAGAATCTTGTTGACTGAATGACTCGGTGATGGTGTATTTCTTAGAAAATAAGCCTGTTTGGTCACTTCATCCCCTGGTCACTTCATACCCTTGTCACTTCATCCCTTGGTCATTTCATCACCTGGTCATTTCATCCCCTTGTCACTTTATTCCATGGTCACTTCATACCCATCACTTCATCCCTTGGTCACTTCATCCCCTGGTCATTTCATCACCTGGACATTTCATCCCCTCGTCACTTTATTTCCTGTTCGCTTCATACCCTTGTCACTTCATCCCTTGGTCATTTCATCACCTGGTCACTTCATCCGCTGGTCATTTCATCCCCTTGTCACTTTATTCCCTGGTCACTTCATACCCATCACTTCATCCCTTGGTCACTTCATCCCCTGGTCATTTCATCACCTGGACATTTCATCCCCTCGTCACTTTATTTCCTGTTCACTTCATACCCTTGTCACTTCATCCCTTGGTCATTTCATCACCTGGTCACTTCATCACGTGGTCATTTCATCCTTTGTTCATTTCATCCCCTGGTCACTTCATCCCATGATCATTTCATACCCTGGTCTTGTTATCGTTTTAACCAAGAAATTTGAATTATTAAATATATGAACAAGTATTTGTGTCCATGTATGTAATAGGAATTATACCGCTTGTGTTGACAAAGAAAGAATAGCAATAAACAAAAACAAAGAAATACAACACAAAACACACTGTACACACATATGTAGAAATGTAGATAGAGATAAATACACAGATCCGATGATGGTCTCAAGGGGTCTTAAAAGAATCTTAATTAGGTGATACAAATTTGAGGATGGGTGAAGTCAGCCTTGATTGCAATAAATAGAAAGTTATCTCAAAGTTAAAATTGATGCACCCATATTCATGGTGACAAAATCAAGACTTTTGAAAGAAAGAATGATTGTCTAATGAAGATAAAGTGAAAGATGATCATAATAAAATATGTCAGAGGCATGATCATGATTCTTCCAAACATCCTTATCTTATCGCTCTTAATATTTTCAGTGTTTCCACCTCACCATGCGGAATGATAATAGCGCACTCGATATTTTCTAAACTGTCTGCCTCTCCTATTTCGTCTGACAGAATAGAACCAAATTAACTAAAAACACATCAAGCTTTACAATAGATCTTGAATTTTACTTCTTAGTTACATATATTGTTAGAGTTCTTCACAAAGCCACGTCCGCCATCACCATGCTAGAAGCTTCTTTTTATTTGTTGTGAATCTCATCTACGCACTACATTTTAGTAAAGAAAGGAGTAAAAATTTCAAACAAACCGTATATACATATTTTAGGTTATTGGATTAAATGGGTGCTTAACGTCAAAGCCATAACTTGCATCATTATATAATGACTTATAAAATATTATTTCATTGGGGATTAAAGGACCAGAGATGAAATGTCAAGGCATGAAGTGAGATTCAGCCTGCATGTACAGATTGTGAGGTTCTGGTCTTTCTCATATAGGTTCCTATTTTACTGTTTTGTTTCTTACTTGTCACTGCTCTTGTTGATTGCAGTTCCGACGGGGATCATGGTGAGGCAGACACACCGCAAGAGGATGATGATCCAGCACATTTAGCTGAAGTGGTGTTCCGAGATCTTATCTGCCGGGCATCTTATGGCAATATTAAATCTGTTTTATCTCCAGTATTAACGTAAGTCTTAAGTCATCTAGTGCTGTTCATTCTCTTAAGTGATTTATTTTTTAGTAAGTGTTCATTTAAAAGTTCTCCCTTTCGGACCTTGCAATATATAGGGCAGATGATGTTTCTGTGGCCCGCGGATAACAAGGGTATCATGTGGGCTGCACAACGACCAACCGCCTTTACTTTTCCCCAACTAATGTCAGGTACCCATTATAGCTGGATGGACTCAGGGGCGCCCTAAAGATCCAAAAATGTAAAATCCTAGTCTTCAGTCTTCACCAAGATTCAAACCCAGGACCCCTGGTTTGAAAGCCAAGCACTTTACTACTCAGCCACAGTGCTTCCCCAAGTGTTCATTTAAATAATAATATTCATCCCTCCTTCATCTCTCGCCTATAACAATACAAAGGATTTGGTGTTTGTGTGGAGAAAATATTTACTTTAGTAGAAATAAATCATGATTGAATTTTGTTACCCACTACAAATCAACCTAATCATTATTTTAGGAGAAGGTTTCTGCGGTGCTGTCTCATACAGTTTTAACCGTGTTTAAATGATCCAAGTAGTTGAAATAATAGATGATACTCTGTTCTAAAATAGAGTGGATTATAATAGTGTAGTAAATAATGGTTTTCAACTTATCAAGAATTTGTTGTTTTCACCTTCTAGATTCAAATATCTAAATTCTAAGAGTTTTTTTTTTCTCTTTGCAGACACCTTGACAATCATAATTTATGGGTTCCTAATGATTTTGCTATTAGATTGTTTAAGATTATCATGTTCTCTGTACAGGTGAGTCAAGCCATTAGTAACAATAATTTTATTTTTTCATTACTGTAACTGTCTAGGACATGCTCATTCCATTGTATCAAATTTTTTAATGCACTTTATGAAGAACAGCCCTTTGCGAACTCTAGCAGCTCATGAGTATTATAAAGTAATGTTTAGTTAAATAAAGGTGTTGTGTGGCTAGCACAATAATCAACTTCCCTTACACATAATACCTACTAATAATCAGTAATCAATCAGAAATTAATACTGTGGAACATTAAGAAACATCAGCTTATGCTTACTGATTGAACAACCAGGTGCGCACATTTCAGTTGGCTGATAGTATTTTGTACGATTCCTCCTATTATCTTGCAAACTCATCATGGGTTTAGGAATCAAAAAGTTGCAGCCTGGGAAGACAGGTATTTTTTAAAAAACAGCTAACGTTTTCCTAGAGATGTGACAGTTTTTGTGTACTATGGGAAAAAAATAACTACACTGTGAAAGCTCTAGTTTGACTGTTATAATTTTTCCAAATATAATCCTCTTAAAATAAATGTAGGTTTACCTTTTTTTATTTCGAACATAACTTCAGTGGGAATTTATGCACTTTACTCAAAGTTTCTTAATATTTAGTAAAAAGTCGTATAAATAAATAGACGTTTGAAGAAATCAGCTGAACTAGATTGTGCAAGCTGACTGGAAAGACTCCTTGCAATAATGAAGCATTAGAAGAAATTAATAGAATGAGAAATTATAGACCACCAGCAGCTTCATAAATGAGGAACAGTTGTTGTTTTTTTTTTTTTCTTTTTATACAACTTTTTGTGTTATTCATTAGTTAAATAATTAGATAAATGTTGAAATTCAGATGAAATAAATTAGTGTGATAAGGTTCATTCTTCAGTGAGGCAAATAGTGCTTATAATGTTGTATGATAGTGAAGTTTTTGTTAATTTATGGAGATACATCGTATAAATAATTTGTTTTTTAAGAAGTGCATCCCAAAAGCTTGAATTCTTGCAGCAGTTTTTTTTTATGCTTTTATTTGGTATTGTTCTTAATACATTTTCAAAATTGTTTCACCCTGTTGCCTTATTTCCTCAGAGTCAGTATGGTTATTTGGTGGTACAGATGTTACTGTCTCATGTGGACAAAAATGCCAAGAGTGACCCTCGCATTAAAACCTGCATTGTAACAGTATTATATGAAGCTGTGCTTATATCTGCTGGAAACTCAACCGGTAATTTTGTGATGGTTATTATTGACTAACCTTAACTAAATATTATTTTCATTACATTTTATTGTTGACACATAGTAATATACATACACCTTATTGTTTAATAGAAATAAGAAAAGTAGGCTTTTAAAATTAAAATAAATGTTTATTAAGTTTTGTATATCATTTGAATAGTTAAACTTAGTTAATTTGTTTTATATGAAATCGTGACAGTCCCAAAGTTTTTAAACTGTTCATTTTTCCAACAGGCCCATCAGTCTTGGAAGTTTTCAACAACTTGCTACGACATCTTAGGATCTCCATTGACAGGAAGAGCTCTGATGAGCACCAGCGCAATGAAGAAATTAAGTTTGAAGAAGTTGTGGTCAATACAATAGGTAAACACTTGTTGTCAATACAATAGGTAAACACTTGTTGTCAATACAATAGGTAAACACTTGTTGTCAAACACTAGAGATGAAAAAAATGAACAAATTAGAATTAAAAATTTCTGTAACTGTTATTCTACAGCAGAGTTGTTCAACCAGGATTAGTAACCAAAATTTTATTTCACACTTGTCTATGGTTATTCCTCAAATTCTTAAAACACACATATATTTGCAGCACTAGATCTATTGTAATAAATTTTGAACTTGTTATCTAATCTTATTAGATGTAAATACTGGTCAGTGAATTTACTTAGATGCAATAATGTACACAACTACTAACAACTGACTAATCTAACACAGGTGAGTTTGCCAACAATCTTCCAGACTACCAGAAAATTGAGATTATGATGTTTGTCCTTGGCAAGTTTCCTCAGTTCACGAATGAAGAGGAGATTGGGTATGTATTGCTCTGCTTTACTTTGATTGGTGGGACATAAGGATCTCCGACATTTTGAATGAATCTTTCGAAGGAACCCAACTATCTAAGCCACGTTGTTCATTGGTCCAATTTTGATCCCAACTATCTAAGCCATGTTGTTCACTGGTCCAATTCAGGATAGGTTGTGAAAAGAAAAATGTATATAATAATTGAAATTGGTAAAGCCAAACATACCGATTGAGGCCTGTCCAAACTCTCTGCTACCAACTACAGCTCCCTCTGTGCCCACTCCAAATGTGGGAGATCTTTATGCCCCACCTTGTATATGTGTTGATGATGTCCCTTGATGGCCTTAATGTGTGGTTTCAAATTAATGTTTTCTATTGACAGTATTTGTTGGTAAAATGTCTGTCAAAAAGGTATTATGATTGGTCCTAGAGTGTCTCCCAAGGCTCAGCTTATTCCTCAATAGGTCCTCAAGTGATTACTCTGAAGTAAAAACTTTTCTGAAAACCAAGAGAAATTAAAACTTTTGAAAAGCTTACATCTCTGTGTATAACTACTCTAGGCTCAGCGCAGAAATCTGGTTTAAAGAAAAATAGCAATATTCCTAGCTCCTTTTTAGGTTAAGAAGTGATGATAGGCTTGGTGTATTTAACTCCTTGATTCTGTATTTCTACAGTTGTACATAATTTCATTAGAATAATAAAATCCTAGCCTAATTTTTATTTTCTTTTTACTATTTTAGGAAGATGGACAAACAGCTTTCTTTTAATTTACTACGGACATTGCTGAAGGTAATACAGATTTACCTCAATGTTTGTTATTATATAAAACATTGATATCAATTCCATCATGTCATCGGTATGTGTTGAGTTTTGTTTCTTTGTAAGCATTTCCTGAAAGTATTGGTTTCAATATTTTTTTCAGGTCGCTACCAAATATAAAACAGTCAGTTTGTCTCAGGCTTTCCCTCCAGAGTTTCTGCACCCCCTGTTGCGTATTTCTCTGATTGATGACCCTGGCATGCGTATTATTGTCCAAGAGATTCTGCACACACTATTAGATCGCCATGGAAACTCGTTTAAGCTTAAGCACATAAGGTAAAAGTCAGAAGGTTTACATATAAATTTCAAAGATGGTTGCTGGACAGTAATGTAGTTGGAAATTAGACTTCTTTACATGAATCTTGATTAGTAATTAGTCATACCGAATAACATAAAAATAAAGTAATACTAAGGTACCACTCAGTGGTTCCATACATCATTACAGAGTTATTATTAAAAAAAAGACAAAGATTTTCTGTGAGATTGAAATGTTAAGATTGAAAGCAATCCTTATATTCTAAAACCTAATCCCTAAGACAATATACAACTTTCCTGAGCCCAAACCTACATCTCAACACTTTGCTAAATCTACTTTTAAACGTTTAATTTTAGTAATAAGCTCCCATGAACCAAACTTTGAATCCCCAACAGTGTATAAACATCTCTAATTGTTAATATAAACTTTCTGAAATCTGCGTCTTTAAAACTATTACAAATATCCCTAAACATAAGTTTAAATTTCTAGTAAATGGAAATTCTATTTATTAGTGCAATAGCCCCAGCCCCCAAGTTAAAAATGTTAATTCTGTTAAGGAAGGTGCATTGTAGGTATCAAACTTTTAACCTTATTAAGGAACACTAAGTCAGTCCACTATATATCAGACCAACTACGTTGAAAGTTTTTGAAGCTACTATGCCAATAATTAACAAGCATTGGGCTTTTTTATAATAATAATAATTATAATTATATTCTTTAAGACTGAAGATTAATGGGAAATACAGTATTTCACCTGGCTATGTTGTCTAGCTGTGATCAACACATTTTGCCAAAACCGAGGTTTGCAGGTGGTTAAATTAAATTAGCTTTTTGCTGTCTGCATCTGTCTTTGGTAAAAATCTTTCTCTCTTTTGGTCTCAAATGTTTATCCTGCTGCCTTTATAAGATCTCTTCATCTATCTCTTTCAGAAACCTTGTTGCTACAGTTAAGACAAGCTGATGTCTTTTATTATATAGCTCAGTGATTTTTACTGAGTGCTCTAGTCTGTAGCACCATACAATTGAACATATCACAGCAGTAAAGCTTGTTAAATAAATACAAATTTAACATTTACATTTTCTATAAACACATTGACTATTCTTCTTCTTCTACCTCGTTCTCATTTTGTTGTTGGAGCGTTCAGATGACTAGACCAATATATGAGATGAACTGCGCAGTGGTTTCCAAATTAGGGAGCTTTCTATATAGTTTTCTTTCTATTGGGGTGTTTTGGGGCCAGTGTCTTGTATGGGACTCAGGGTAAAGAAGGACATGTTCAGCATTCTCTGGTGACACTCCACATGGGCAGATTTCACTGGTTCCAATTTTGAGCTTCTGGTTGTACATTGACTATGATTTAACTTTAAAAATTTTTTAGAGTTGATGTATGTGTTATTGAAATCTACACAGTGATCATGTTTGAGATTGAATATTTATTTCTTGAAATTTAAATTAGCAGAACAACATTGTTAATCCAATCCAACTATTGAACAAAGTAGAAATCACAGTATCAAATACTGGTCAAGTAGACCAATAGTACCACTAACTGACAAGATTGAGCATTGATTGACTAAGAGAACCTAAAAAAAATGACTTAAAGAACCTTAATACATGGCTTCCTGGTGCTCAGTTTGACCAATTTACATATCCAATGGTCAAGAAAGTCCCTCTAACAGTCTCTGTTATTTTTTTTTTTACATACACTAGAAATTCTGACCCTCTTTGGCTTAAAATGGCTTAAATTTGCAATCAAGCTACCACACTATTTCTTTCTCACCGAGATTATCGTACTTTCTATCCATAAAGCTTTTGCCAATTTATTTTTTTTAAAATCTTAAACAACAAATGTTTTTCCAGCTTGCCAGAAGATATATCTTCTTTACACTTGACTATCAAAACTAATGATCGACATGATCTACTTTTTATGAAAAAGGTAAGGTTCTGGTATAATTATGATAAATGCAATCAGTCTGTTAGTGCAATTCTAGCAAGTGATTGAAGTGCTTCTTTATGACTACACACCCTTTTTTTTTTCAGAGTGGAATGCAACTTTACTGGCACATTCTGGAGAATTTGCAGCTTGAGTCTAACAAAGTGGACAACTTTGAGGCCATCTATTGCACCATGTGTTTGTTGGGGATTGAAGTAGGTCAGGATGAAGTGATAATTGAGTTGGTTCGACTGGCTTTAGACATTCAGGTCAGTTCACTGGACACCCAGAGTTTTACTTTTTCCCCCACTCTTTTATTGATCTAATTCAGTGTTTCTCAAAACGTTTTTCCCTAAGGGATCACTTCTCACATTCTGATTATTTAGCGGAACACTTTGCTTATTTTATTTTAATAGGTTAATTTACGTGGTGGCCTACTTGTTAATTATTTCAGTAGTTTGTGGAACACCTATTTAGGCCTTACAGAACCCTAGGGTTCCGCAGAACACAGTTTTTTGAAGTTCTCCTTTCAGATCTTGCAATCTATAGGGCAGATAATGTTAAGGCATGTTTCTTTGGCCAATGATTAATGAGCAGGGTGTTATGTGGCCAGCACAACAACCAAATGCCTTTACTTTCCCCAAGTCAGATACCCATTAGAGTTGGGTGAACTCAGGGACACCTTAAAAATCCCTGATTTCAAAATCCCAGTCTTCATCGAGATTCCAACCCAGGACCCCAGGTTACTAGACAAGCACTTAAAAACTCAGCCACAATGCCCCTTACAGTTGGGAAACACTGATCTAATTAGAAATAGCTGCTTATAAATTGTATTCATCATTATAATTATTATTAGCAATATGATTAAAGAACCCGTGTCACTGCACCCCTCTTTTTCCTCTCTTTTTATACTTGTTCTCCAAGCCAACAAAACACAGTTTGAAATAGATTCCTTTCTTTTGTGTTTTCTGACAGCAAATGACTCTAAGCAGTTCTCTTCCCAAGACTCACATATGTGCCATACACAGTCTTGTTGTGGCTTTTCTTAACATGCTGGGACAAGTCACACAGGTCAATGCTCTGTCCCTTCATGCTCTTAGGGTAAGTGGACTCTTTTCATTTATTTTTGTTCTCTTCTTTGTGTAGAAGTGTGTGTAGACTCTCCTCAGTGTGATCCTCCTGGCCTTAATTATACAAGCTCATCTAACAACACTAGATCTCAGAATCAGAATTAAAATCAATGGTGCTTTGTAAAACCAAAATCAACAAAGCAATTGTAACTGACATTCTGCAATCTCCAAGTCATTTACATTTTCATCTTAATGTTCAGGAAAGCATTCACACCAAACTGCAACTTTGTAATCAGAATATGTGCACAAAGTCTGGACCCCTGCAATGACTTGCTAACTACTGTAAAAATAAATGCAAACTTAAGGTCCTCGAGGCTTGCAAAGACCTTCCTTCTGGGAACAGTACCAGGAAAAGAAGAGAAAGCAATGGAAAGCTAACATGAAAGAATGGAGATTCTATCCAAGGCAAAAGACAGAGAGTAATGGAGAAAGATGGTCAACAGATCTTTTGTGGTGCCCCAACTGTCCAACAGACTAAGGGATAAGTGAAGGTGATACACAAAGAGATGCAACATAGGGGTGAAACTTGTACATTGTACACTGAAATTTCTTAACACTTAATGACATTTCATTCCCAACACTCAGTCATTGAAATGTTTGAATTACTCAAAGTTCCATGTCTAACTCAACAGGTTGCTGAAAATAGAGAAAATGAAGCACCTTACCTTCTGCCAGATTTTGCCTTCAATCGTAAAAACAGACCAAATAGGTTAGTCAGTTTGTTTCCTTAAAAACTAAGTATTTGTCTATTTATGGCCAAATAGCGATGACCTACTCCAGTATCCAGTTTCATGTGTCCTTCATTATGCTCTCTAGCTTTGGGCCATTTGTTGGTGGGTGCTTTCAGTTAACCCCCCTTGTTGTTATCTCTATATTGCTTCATGATCAAATCAGTTTTGTGAGACCTGGTATTTAAGCTTTTCAGTTAAACAGCTTGGGTTCCTATTACAAAGTGTTATTTTGATAAGTTTTATTGTATCAGATTACAGGAGAGTTGTTAACATTTAGTTCTGATTTTCCTTGTAATGACCATGTCTGGTTCTTCAGCAGTAGTTTCTTACCTTCTTTTATGTGATAGGCCATTTTAAGCGGTAAGATTGTATTCCAGCAGGATCCTTTCCTGTATACGTATGTTATTCACTTGACTAGGCATTAGATAACATTAAAATCAAGGAATTTTTTATTTGTCTCAAGACTTCTCCCTCTCTACTGTATAACTATTATTAATTAACTTTCACTCATGCATGGGTGCTAAGTAGTAAAGCACTTGGCTTACTGAACAGAAAGATCTTTAGCTTGAATCCTGGTGAAGGTTTGATTCCTGACTTTTAGGAAGTCCCTGAGCCCCCCAACTTTAATGGATACATGGATTATGCTGGGGAAGTATTTCTTCATTGTGCTAGCAAATTAACACCCCCATTAATCTTTGGCCATGAGAAACATAAGCTTTACATCATCTTCCCACTTAGATGAGAAGGTCTGAATGGGTTTCCCCATCACTCACTGGAGCCAAGGCTTGCTGCCCACATCTCCTGGTCAGAAGCCATCAACTTTTTTTTCTCCATTCATTTTCTTCTTTGTTGATGTCAATACTAGATTGATGAAGTAGCATACATTTTGTATTGGAAATCAATTATGGAATCAAACTAGAGGAATATTTTTGTCTTATTTGAACTGTAAATTGTTTATTCTTTTTAACTGTTGTGTGTGATAAAGTGTTTTCACATTATAGTTTTATCCGTTTGGTCAGTTTGTAAGAAGCTTTGCTTAGCTATATACAATTTATTATTTTTTAAGTTTAACCCTTTTTTTTTTTATGATTATTTATTTCCTTGGTTTATATTTAATCACTTTTAGTTTCCATATTATAAGTTTGCACACCCCATTCTCCCCACCTTTCAACACAAAAAAGGATACCCCCCCACCCCCCAGTGCAACAGTGCTTTGTTTTCTTTCTTTTATTTGCAATGGTTTACCAGTACTTCCTGCATGCTATGTACTTTGGTTTAGGCTTTAATTCTTATTCCTGAGTTATTGCAGACCAAACAATCCCATGCTCTAGTTCTCACTGATCCAGTCATCAGTTGGATCTTTACAATGGTTTAGAGTACTTGTGGTAAACTAATTGAAATGTTAAATTATTTTTTAAACCGGTGTCCAAATCTTTGGTAGACTACATGTTTAATACTTTGAGAGCTTCCGCTTGAGATGCAGAAAAATATGCAGGTCGCAACTGAGTTTGCATAGTCATATGAAACACTGCACTCATCCTTCATCTTTGGGTGGAATCGAAGTCATTGCTATTAGTTTTATATACTTTTGAAGCTAAATGATTATGGATTAGCATTAAGAGCATACACATTTTATTGGTGCAGACTGCACATGAGGACCTGATTTGCCATGATTCATTGTAGAGATGTAGGATTGTAGGATCCCCAGACCTTACATTACACAAATATCTTTTTTTTCATCATTTACCCTGGTCCCAAACTACACATTAGAATCCTTTATTCCCCTCTGGGATCACCTGACCTTACATGACAAATCAAAACCTATTACACATTATTTACTCTGGGGATCATCTGGCCTCAGACAACACATCAGAACCCATTATTCACTCCGGGACCACCTGTGTTCTAATCTACAGCTGGTCAGAGCTTCAGGAGTCCGACCTGTAAGTAGCCAACTTCCTACCTGCATGTTGTTGTTACACATTTTGAACTGGTCATCGTGACACATCTAGAATTTATTTTCTACTTATTCAAACAAAAACAAAAAATGTGTTTTGAAATGAAGTATCAGAATTAACTCCCTTCTCCCACCTAAACTTTTGTTTCCATATGCCATTTTTTAAAAACATTTTAAAGTCTAAATCTATAAAAGAAATGTATCAATAGATTAATTAAAAGTCTTTTCGTGACAATAATCTAGATTTCTATCATTTCCCCTTCTCTGTAGGTGTTGCAACCTATTGTTTAAGTGAGACTATTTCATTTGCAGTATAGTGAAGACACTACTCTTTTTGTTAAGAGCTAGGTGTAGATCCTTTTTTTTTCTCATTTGAACTAGAGGTGCGGTGGCTGAGTGGTACTAGTCTTGTGAACCAGAGGTCCTGGGTTCGAATCCTGGGATTCTTAATGTCAGAATCTTTAGGGCACCTCTGAGTCTGCCCAGATCTGACATTAAAAATTGTGCTGGCCACATGACACCCTTGTTAACTGTAGTCCACAGAAGAAGATGATCTTAACCTTTACATCATCTGCCCTATAATCTGCTTTCATTTGATCTACAGAATGATCAAATAGATTTGGTTTGTAGAATTTTGTGTGCATTGGCACTTTGTGCCCATATAATATAACTGACCCAGACACTGGGTGTATATGTGACAGTGAGAATAACACTAAGATATTTGTTGAACTCCATCTTAGAATGATTCATCTGTTGTTCATGATTGCTTTCAATTGAATGAGTTAGTTTTTTGTTAGTTCCTTACTTTCAAGACATCATTAACTCACAAATTGTATTCATGGGACATGTTCCTGGTAAATGAACAAAATGTTGCTGCTGTTGACAAAGCTAAAAACTATATGATGTGGCCAAACTGTGTAACATTAACTTAGCTTCTCCATTCAGTTTTCGATGGCTCTTTGTTATGTTAGTTGCTGTTGTTTTTCCAAGAGCTTTTGCAAAAGTTGTGTTTTTTTATCCAACCTCATCTCCTTTTGAACTTTTTATTACAATAAACAATAGTTCTGAAAAGTTTCTGCATTTCTTATATAATACAGACGTTACTTAAAAAAAGAAGATTTTTGTATTCACTTTTTAACATTTCTACTATTTATTCAAATTTTTTATTTTATTGTTTTCATAGCCATAGTAAATGTATATCTAAAACACAAATATCTTTCTATTGTTTTATTAACTTTTTAATGGTTTAAGTCAGTTTTAAAACTCAGTGCTAGTCTATGCTTTTAAAAAAAAAAAAAGCCAATAACGAGTTCCAATATTTGTTTATTGTAAAATAACTTGCTCTAAAAGAATTGAGCAATAATATTGGTTCTAAAAGAATTACATAATAGTAATCCACTTGTTTTTTTCTGTGATTAGATGGCTTTAAGATCTAATATAAAACCCTTTTTTTCTCTTTTGCTGAAAGCAATAATAGATTATGTCTCAATGTCTTGTGTATTATCAGTGTCTATACTAATGCTAATAACATGGTCTATAAGATCATAAAGTGATGCTTGAGTCAGTTGTATCATGCATGCTCTAAAACTACATTTTGTGTTCATGTACTGTACACTTCTACTGTAGCATTAGGAAACAAAAATTAAAACTTTAAATCTATTACCTTCAAATATTTATTTTATATTTTATTTATTTATTCTCTTTTTTTCCTTTATTTTCATTCAATTGCAAAATTGTTTTTTTCTCAATATTTTTTAAATATGCTTTGCAACCAAATTTCTCTTTTTTTTACTAAATATAAGTGGCAAAAATGTATTTCAACCAAATAGCAAAAGATAATTCATTACCATTACCCCAAAGTTAAGTCTGGACAGTTGAACATTTGAGTCTCATGGGTATTGGTGCTTTTCTAATTAATTTTGTTTTGTTTTGTCAAAAATCAAAATTTTAAACAGACTGAGCATTTCCAAAGGGCTTAAATAGGATCATACAGATAGGGTTGACAGGAAATAGTTGGTCAAAACACATTACAAAGTATGTCAACACATATTAAACCAGAAACTGATCATCTGAACAAGTCATGGACAGCAAAGATGATCAAATAGACATCCCAAGGTTGTCTTCAGTTCCTATAATAATCTATCTCGACATGACCAACACATAATTTTGACTCAGAACAGGACACAACAGAATAAGACAACATATGTTCCGGAAGCTAAAAGTTGGGATGAGCGAAACCTGCCCTTGTGAAGCATCACCAGAGAAAGCTGACCATGTCCTTCAGGGCTGCATTCTATATCAAGTGGCCCGAACAAGACTCTGGCCCCATAACCTCCTATAGAAGAAAAACTATATGGAGAAGTGCCTGATCTGGAAACCACTGTGCAGTTCATCTCAGATATAGGATTACTGATCTGAACCCTCCTAGATGTAAAATGAGAATGAAGAAGAAGAAAGTCTTCAGTTGGAAACTCAGTTTGTCAAAGGAAAGAAAAAGTCAAGATCAGCTGGAAGTCTGTATGCCAGAAACACTTACATAAAACATACAGCATGAAATAGACTAATTAGTCTAGATGTCAACTTCTCTTATGCAGTATTCATTGTGAACTAGATAATAGTAGAATTTTAAAAGCCTGATGCCAACCCTTTAAAGAAAACTTGTTGAGAAATAATCCTGAAAATAATGGCCATAATATTTCTGACGCATATTGTTGTTGCACAACTTATATTTTATTTGGTCATTAGCAAGTTTTTTCCAGTTTCTGTTCAACCTAAGCTTGGGCCCAGTTTTTAATCCAAGTCTAATGAACTAAGTCAAAGAAGTGAGACACTAATTCTTAAGTGTTGGTTAAAATCCTAAATAGCACTATTGATATTCCACTGTTATCGTCCAAACATTTGGCTCTTTCAAACAATTCTTTTACCAGCTTCTAAGAGTTTTCAATACCTTTTATTTCTAAGAGTTTTCAATACCTTTTATTTTATAGACTTTCTCATTACATTAATTACTGTAACAATTTAACATTTATTACAGAATCCTAAGCCAATTTTATTCTGACATACTATAAGATATTTTTGAGGGCCAACGCAGGTCAAGTAGTGTTATGAACTACTAGTGTACCAACTATAAACTAGTGTTTGTAGTGTTTGCTAACAGATGATGTATAGTTAAATGGCAAAATTATTTTACTGATATGTTTTAATTTATATGTCAGTCAAGAAGTCTGTTTAGCCTAAGGAAACCAAAAAGTAAAAAAGAGATAAGACTAGTAAGGATTTTCAATAATTTCTTATATATCAGTTGTTCATCTATGTGATTCTCTTTATTCAATATCTACTTTGATATTCCAAATATCTCCAACACTATATATATAGATTTCTAAACATCTTTTGTTTCCTCAAAAAATTATCTTTTTTATTCTTTAGAAGCAGTGAAAAACTTCATAATAATTATGTCTGAACAAATCATTATATAATGATTTTTTTGTCTAACATAATTAACTAATTTGATCATTTGTATAAATCAGAACATTTTCTGGCCTAAAATGTTATGGTAAAAATATGTGTCAAAATTATTTATTTTCTCACAACTTGAGATCTTAAAAGAATTCGGCAATAAACCAGTGTTCCTAATTTTACTTTTACTTTGTATATATTTGCACAAAAGAAATATGAAAATAATAATGCTTCATTAATATCAAATCTGTCTAAGGGTCAGTTTGTTGGTTAATGCTTTATTTTATTTTTACTGACAGAGCATTTTTTTATGTTTTATTGCTTCATTTTGATCTGCAGCTATCCTAAAGATACAGAGATCAAAGAGTCCTGCCTGTTCCATCAGGACCGGCTGGCAGAGTGCCTACGCAGTGCTGGCCTGGATGTGACCCGATTGAGCACACCATTTTCCGCACGACCTAATTTAGGATACGGAGGTTAGAAAATAGTGATCACCACTCCTTTTTTTTTTTTTTTTTGTTTACTTTGACTCAAGACTCAACAAGTCAGTTTGTTGTTTTTTTAATCTAGTGAAAATCATTAAATTCAAAAAGAGAAAAGCTTTCTTCAAATATTTTTATAGATGACTCGATTTTTGTTTATTATTGTTTTCAATTCTACGCATGGCTATGGATGTAAATGAAAAAATTCTTTTTCACTAATTGAATCAAATCTTCGTTAATGATATTAATGAACATTTGTTAAAACTCTTCTTTGTAATCAACCTTATAAATTCAACTATTTGTGCTGTCTGAATCTAGTGTTCTTTTGTTCAACTACAGTAGAAGACCAAGCCCTTTTAATTCTGCAATATAGCAAAGAATCAAAGGGCTACAAGAAGATAGTCTACCTGCAGTCTTAAAATGTGTTCAGTGTTAGTGTGCTCAGAATTCTATTTTTAAGTAGCTTTTCTTCATCTTGAAATAATCCAGTCATGTGTTCCCATGTAGCCTTAGTGCATTGTGAAATATTAAAAAGTCATGAGTTCCCCATGTAGCCTTAGTGCATTGTGAAATTTTAAAAAGTCATGTGTTCCCATGTAGCCCAAGTCCATTGTGAAATAAAACAGCCATGTGTTAAATTATGTTTTTTAAAATTTGTTCTCACTGCATTTTTCACGAAATTGCTTTAAAAAAAAAGGTTTTTTTTCTATATTAATTTTTCTCCTTTTTGTGTTTTCCAAGTAGTAGGCTCTGGTGAAGGAGGAACAAGTGTCAGCGATGTAGGATCTATTAATATTGATTTTGAAAATACAGATGGCTCCCCAAGGATATCTGTAAGTCTTATGCTGCTGAAGAATTGAACTGAGTATAACAATTTTATCTTTTTGCAGTTAGCCTTTGGCTCTATAAGTGACTATAAAAAGTTCCCCTTTCAGACCTTGTGATCTATGGGGCAAATGATGTTTCTGTGGCCCATAGTTAACGAGGGTGTCGTGTGGCCAGCACAATGACCTACTGCCTTTACTTTCCCCCAACTAATGTCAGGTACCCATTAGATTTGGGTTGACTAAGAGGCGCCCTAAAAGACCCAAAAGTAAAAATCCCAGTCTTCACCAGACTATACCTTCCATTAAAAAAAGCAAACTGCAACTTCTCTCCTGTGTCCTAGTGATTGCCTAGATGTAAAAAGGTTCTATTAAAGTCGCCCTTTAACATGGGTGGGCTTTAAAGAGAGCAACATGGGAAGGAGGGGGAACATCTTTGTATGAGAAATAAATCAAGATTCTGTTTTTTTTAATGCTGGACTGTTGGATAGATTCTATTCACTTTCATACTACAGAATTGTATTATTTCACTAAAGCTAAATAGTGTCAAGTATATAAAAAAACACATTTCTGCTTATTTGATAGCTCTAAAGAAGGAAGTAGGAATACTAGAATGAATTGATCATTTGGAAGAGCAAGTAGTTCTAGATATGATTGCACTGCGTACTATTTATTTCCTTTTTTAGTGCACCTAATTAAAAGTGTTGTTTTTTTTTGTTGTTGTTTTTTTAACATTTTTATAAAGTATAATTTATTAATTATTTTACACACCTTCTCTAGTTTTTGAAGATTTAAAACTTCCAGGGTTATTTTGGGTTACTTTTGGGTATAAAAAGTTTTTTTTAAATATACACCTAGACGTTATCCATTGCTTAACAATGAAGGTTTTAATATCTATAATAATAAGGCTTGTCTTCGAATCCAAAGATTAATGAGGAATGCAGTATTTCCCATGGCTACGCAGCCCCAGCTGTGACCTACTAATATATAGATAGATAGATATGTACTGGTAAATTGATATACACCTTTGGGAGGGGGGTATATAAATGTTTTATATATTATAATATTTCAAATATATAACTAATTTAACTAGGTATTTATTAATAACTTAAGTTGCTTTAATTTGTTTTTCTTCAATTAAAAAATAAAATATACAGAAAAAAACGGATGAGATAACAGTTGAGTCTCTCAAAAAAATGTTAGGTAAGTATTTTTTGTGACAGTTTTGTATGAAGTTATAAAATTGTACCGTGTTGAAAAAAAAGTTTAAAATAAGAAAACATGATTTGCACTAGAAAACTTTAAATTGCTCCTTCTGTCTCAGAAGGCAGATGCGCCCAGATACTGTACAAAAAAAAAAAAACAACTTAAAAGACAATAGTTAAAATCCTCAACATTCCTTATCTCTGGTCATCTGCCTTCATTTATTTATTGAGGTATAAGTGACTCACTTTGTGTTTTGACAGCTGAAGACAGCTCAGCTGGCAAAGCTGAAGAAGAAAGACATCGCAGAGAAATAGTTCACATGTTTCGGTCGGCACCCTTTGAAGAAATCGTTGCTCGCTCGGAAGCTATAGTAAGAGAAGGACCTTTTTTTAATCACTAGTACTCATTACAAATTTTTTTTTTCTTTATAAGTCTTACTCTTCACAGCGTGACAAATGTGTTCATTTTTTTCCTCCCTTCCAGTCCAATCATTTTCATAGCAAGTTGAATGAGATACTGGAAATAGTTTCCCAAGACCGTATCGCCACTGAGCCACAGACCCAGGAGATTGTTTACCCCAAGTTATTTGTGTACTAGTAATAGCCTGTTACAAACTAAACTGTCCAGGTGTTACAAGAGAAACCACAAGGTGCTAGATACTGGTAGCCAAAAAAAGAAAAGGGTACTTATTGTAAAGAGTGTGCACATATATATATATATACTGTACTATATTATGTGAATCATTAATGTGATATTACCCATAGACTGATATAATTTCTTTTTTTTTTTTTGGATATTACATGCTATAAGAGGGGGGCGTTTGTCAATTGTGAACCAAGCCTAGACCCTTACTGTAGATTTGTTTTCATTTTAAATTATGTTTGGTGGGAAAGGAGCTTTTTAACTAGAACAAATCCCAATATATGCTCTTTTTACATCATCAAATGTCCATGAACAGGTTGTTTAACTTTTTACAATAGTTAGGCCTTTGTGATTTTAACACTAAATATTGGTCTCTGTTCTTCATCAAATGTCCATGAATAGGTTGTTTAAATGTTTTTTACGACAATTGTTATGTGATTTTAGGACTAAGTGGCTGTGATAAAAAATGTCAACTTGTCCAGTATCTGGATGGCATCAGGTTTTGTTATGTTCTGTGACCCAATGCTCCTGATGGCTAGTTATGTTTAGCTCAATTGTATTTCGAGTGTGTGTGTGTGGTATTTTTACACTTTAAGCATTCACTTAATAAAATGTTGACATACTTTGCCTTTGTGACTTGTTTATCCTTTTGAACAATGATCTTAAGAAAAGTTCTGAAGGGCTGTCCACAAGGTGCCCAACTGCATTAGAGTACACTGATAAAAAATAAAATCATCTGTATCATCTACACTTCTTTGTGGGCTGAAGTTTCTTGGGGGTTTATCACTGTTTTATAGACTACAGTGATGGGAAGAGAACACATTTTAGGAAATTTTCTGCACCCAAAGAAGTTTATCAATTTCAAATTAAATTATATTAAACTGAATGTAGTTACAGAACAGAGTATTGAGTACCTGTACTAGATTAGTCGAAAAAAAAAAACTGAACTATGCAATTTTGTATGTGCATCTAAAGGTGTTTCGTATTTAAAAGGAAAAATTAAATATATATATATTTAAAAAGACAATACCCCATTGTTAAACTTACAATATAATACATTTTTTTCTTCATTAAATACAAAAATGTTCAGTTCTTTCAATACCATTAGATGCTTGAACGAATGATGTTACCAATTCGGCCAGCAGGTAATGCATACTTGTGCTGTTATTGGTATTTTCGTTATATGGACATGTAAATCTCAAACTAGACCTAGACTTCATTTAGAACTTGTAAACTTGAAACCAATTAGGCCTAAATTTATTTTTAATTGAATAATGTAATTTCAAATAGACATGCCATTCCTCTCATCAAATCTCGACCCCTCGCCAATCTTTCAAGCTTCTCCTTTTGCGAGTTTCAGTGTGTCAAGTCTTATTTTAAATAGCCAAATAAGTCATGTGACCTTGATCCCATTCCAACTTCCTTGCTCCTTGAATGTTTAGATGAGCTTGTACCCACAATTACTAACATTGTGAACTCTTCACTGACTTCAGGCATTGTATCACAGGAATTTAAGCATGTACTTGTCATGCCCTTATTAAAGAAATCCAGTCTTGGCCCGGAATGTCTTTAAAAAAAACAACTATCGCCCGGTATCAAAACTTCCCTTGCTGTCAAAGCTTCGTGTTTTAAGACTAGTTTGTCATTTTATCTCGTGTTTATGTTTGTAATAAAAACACAGCCCCTGGGACCAACATTTTGTTTGCTAACAGCGCTTTATAAATAAAATTATTCTTTTATGTCAGAATGGTCGAAATTCACCACACGACACGTTACAGTGATTTTTGTGTGACAAAAAAAAAATCACGAGTCTCACATAATACAGTTGTAAATTCAAGGCAAGCACTCAACAGAGGAAGAATAACAGTGATAGTGATTTAATAAATAAAACAAATAACACACAAACCAACAGGATGTCAAATTTTCTTAGATCTAGTTTGTTCTTTTCAAAATAAGCCGGCATTCACCATCATGTCTCTATTTCCTGTCTCCTATTGTCAACGCTCGTGTGAAACAGTGTGCTAGTGCGCACCATGTCTATCAGCGCGGGGACAAGAGTTACAACAATACGAAGCTGATCCAAAAGTAATATGGGATGAGGAATGTGCCTTTATCTTTGTGTCTTTCTGAATATTTTATTAAATTTTGGAATCAAGCATACACTTAAATTTACACTTGGTTTACATTTCTTAAGTTATTCTTCCATTTTCTAGTTGTTGTTTTTTTGGTACATTGTTTTCCTTTTTTAAGTTCCCTATCCCCTTAGTTTAGGTTCCCTATTCCCTTTTTTAAAAGTTCCCTGTAATGTATGTAAAGTATTGTCATTTTTATTGTGAAATATTGAGACTCTGTTCTCGCATGCATGGATAGCCATATGTTTGCCTTTCCTTCAAATAATCCATGTTCTTTGTGTTAGGGTTCATACACAGACATTCGATCACTGAAGCATGCCTATTTCAGGGCATGTAAAGATTTAAAACCGGCACTGGTGTGTTTTGAATGAAGCGTGTTAATGTCTATGAGCCTCGTTTTAAATGAACTTGAAATGCTTGACTTCCAAACCAAAGAATCCGGGTTCGAATGTCCTTGAAGACTGGAATGTTTTACTTCGGAATCTTTTCGCGCCTGTGTGGTTCACCCAGCTCTTTTGGATACCAGACATGAGTTTGGGAAAAGTAAAGGCGGTTGGTCGTTGTGCTGGTCATATGACACCATCGTTAACAGTGGGCCAGAGAAACAGATGACCCCTACATTATCTGCCCAATAGACCACAAGGTCTAAAAGGGGAACTACCTGTACAGTAAAAGTTTTTTTTCTTGACATATACGGTATATTTCTTTGATACTGAGGGTTTTTATAATCAGACAAAACCCCGGTCCCGTAACGAGGGACAATCAAAGGTCAACGCTGTTAAACCCGAAATATTTGTAATTCATGGAAGTAATACTGGTTGAACTTTTGCTTATCATTGTTACAGTAGCAACACTAGTGATTTCTTGCACACGCAGTGACCGGTACTATACTATACATACATTGAGGTTCGCTCATAACTCAGTCAATGGGATATATTATGTAGAGTAATTTTTTTTTAAACCATACACTAGGCTAAGGGCTATTGGTATCTTCGATTCTAGATCTTTAATGTAACTTTAGATCTCTTTACAATACAATTTTAGCGTGAGGGAAAAACCCAACTATTATTTAAAATAGGCCCTAAAATTTATAAAAAACCATTCTGGGGATTTGTAAGGAACGACATACTGGTGATAAACACATCAAATCTAAATTACTGCAGCATTAAAAAGATTGAAACACTTGTTTCTACAAGTTGTCTAATTGGAATTTCTCTAATTGTAATTGCATGAACTTTTATTATTTGGTGTAATGTAATCCATGTATTGAGTTGAGGACAGTTGCCATAATAAAATCTATTATAAAAAGCCAGTAATCATTTAAGGAATTATCTTCCCGTTCCTAGTTGTCTAATTGGAAATCCTCCAATTGTAATTGCAAACGTATTTCTGTATACAATTATTTGGTGTAATGAAATGTGATTTAAGTTTTGAACTTGTAAAAAAAATGTATTTGTCCTCACTACTGAAAGGATTAACACTAATCTGTGCATTGAGTTGAGGACAGTTGCCATAATAAAATCACTTTAAAAAAAGCAATTAATTATTAAAATAATTTTATTGACAAAACAAACAATGACATGCAGTTTGTACAAATACATAGACGGCCAACAGAAGGATTTGCAGGCGTTCCCCACTGCAAGTACATCCCCAACTTGTTAAACTAAAAAAAAAAAACCCAACCACTTGAAAATGCCCCTCCCAAGAAAACTAAAGAGTGATCAACTAAACCTGTCACTAAACATCAAGAAAAAAGACATCACAAACAATGACACATCTTTAGAAACACAAGAAAAAATCTAGTTAAACTATAAGTAATGAAATATAAAATGTTTTTAAAAGTTAACAAAAAATCTAGTTACTATGTAGACTGAATAGTACAATAACCAAAATGATTTCTGTGTGCTAACAAGGATTGGTCCCCAGCACAAAATGAATGTGCCAAAACAGCACAGATTTTAGGTCCTTGACAATTGTGATGCTATGTAGCATAGTAACAGAAGATTTAAAGAACAATGAAAACATGTAAACAAAAAAACATGCAAAAAAATTAATAGAGAGCTGAAGGTTTCAATGCTGACATGTCTAGGCCAAGACTAATTCATCCTCAATGCAAGAGATGGAGTTGGCTGCATGACGGAGTGACATGACATCAGGTCCAGCAGCCATCATGCTTGGATAATCCATTTCAGAAGAGACACTTTCACATCGTCTCTTGGCTGAGCAATGTTCAGGGTAGATTTCATCCCTTAAAAATAAATTACTGAGTGAGAAAACTGACTATGCAAGTGATTATGTGGCTAATATATTGGTACACTAGATATTTAAATTTTACCCCTGACATAATAGCTTTGTATCAATGCTAATCTCAGCTAGCTCTGTGCTAATACTAAATTCAGATAATGCTTTGCTATGTAAAACATTTTCTTAACTGCCTTTCAGCCTATTCCTAAAAGGATAAATAAAACACAGCAGCCAGGCTAAAACACCAGTAGTGTAGCCTAGGTAGTAGTAACTGGGTCAGCATAGTCCAATATGTCATGACACAAAATACAAGAAATGGAATTTTTTTTTTTAGCCACTGTCTTCAACAATAGCTTTCTGTTTAGTAGACATGCTTGTATAAAATGCTAGTCTCCTGAACAAATACTCATCCAGGGATGAACAAGAAAAAAAAAAAAACAACTGCAGGTATCTTGTGGGTTATCTGAAAGAGCAACTCTGCCTGACCAAGAAGGAATACTCAAGGAGTAAATGGACATTATTGTTCAATTGAAATTGTTTTATCTAGTCAGGCAGTTTTCTTAAGATAAATTTTAATTTTACAAGTAGAAAACACATGTGGTCTTAACTGTTCTTAGTGCTTACCAGATATCTTGACTACATATGTAATTGATGGATGGTCTGGGCATTCCATTGAAAGTGGATCCAGCAGCAATGGTGTAGGCACCCATATCAGGAAAATACATCCACTGACCAACCTCCATCTCAGGCAGACGACATTCCTTTATGATGCAATCAAGTCCATCACATGTTGGGCCCCATACAGATGAAGTAAATCTGAGAGGGGAGTCCTGTGTAAACAAAAAAGTCAAAAGAACTATGATATTGGCTGCTTTTCACAATTGAATACATCTATTATGCTGATATTGGCTACTTTTCAGAACTGAAATTTCTAGTACAATATACTTACAGAGAAAACATGTGCTTCAGCATGAGCATGATCGTACAAGATACAGTTGAAGGAACCATAGACACCATCGTTGACATAGTACATGTGCGAGGGCTCGTCATTCTTGGTCACTTCAGAGCAACCATCTGTTGAGAAAAGTTCAATTGGTGAAACTAGTAAAAATACATGAAAATATTTTAAAACGTTTATTTCACAAAATACAACTCCTGGTTAAGTGCTTGAAATAAAAAAAACCCGCAAGAGTTCATAAATGTCCAGTTAAAAGTGCTAACTTTGAGACATTTCACAACTAGTTGCAGCTACTACTAGACAACTAGAATGGCGAGGAATCACAAACAATCGATAATTTTGGGATGTTTCATAAGTCTTTTTCTGAACTTAGTGTGAGCAACAGCAAAGCTATTTTGTTTAGGTGTTTGATATCTGCAACATGTTGGAATTGGTATTTATGAATTTTTTGAAAACGCTTTTTCCCTTTAGCTTATAAGAAAATGTCTAGAATGTAATTGAATATAATTGGATGGCAAAATACAATTGTGGTAAGCAATTAACAGCCAATTGAGACCTATTGTAATGATAGTGAAGAAAAAATATTGATTGATTGAATATTAATTAGGTCTAGCCAAACTGGAGTGAAATGTAACTTAAATCTGATGTGATATTGAAATGTATATTGAGCTCTATAAACCTATTCGTAATTTGAAACAATGCTTATCCTTAGGACTTTTTTCTGTTATTATAATAGGGTTATTACAAAATTATTCTTTTTTTTTTTTCAGTTTAATTTCTTTTTTTTAAATTGATTGTGATGAATGATGCATAGTTATATTCCTTCCCATAAGGACAGGGTAGACGTTTCCTGATAACTGCTTAAGAATTAAGAGGTCACTATGTTAGACTAAACCACGTTTTTATATGTAGACAAAAACTGACATGGTACAGTATAACTAGCTAGCATTGTAAGCAAAATAGACCTACCAGCATCTGAGCTGTCTCTGGACACAGTTCTCTTAGCAATAATGTTGGCAGCTAGTGTATAAGCAGATGCAACAAAGTATCTTCCAGGCTCACTGATGATACGGACTCCCTTCTCAGGTGGGAAGTAAGTGTCCAATGCATCATTCAAAATGGTAGCAATCTAAAAACAAGTTTTTAAAAAAATGTCAATAGCCAATCAATACTGAGCTGCCAAGTAGTAGTAGGAGGAAGACATGTACTTAGCTATGAATTTAAACTTAATACTGACCTCTGGGAATGAGATTGGAGCAGACTTCTGGCCTGGGAATCCACCACCAATATCCAGCAAGGTCATGTTAAATCCCATCTGGACACAGATTTGCCAGGCATCATAAGCTTGCTTGACTGCTAAAGAAAAAGCTCTGGCTTCTTGAACACCACTGCCACAATGAAAGCTGAAAATTAAATGGTAAAAATTAAGTTTCAAATTTATATAGTTATGGCAATAACAAATTATTTCAAGTGTGAGACTAACAAAGATCACTCACCTAATGCCCATGACATCCAGTTCAAGCTCTTTGGCTTTGGCAACCAGTTTTGAGACATTAGTTGGGTGACAACCAAATTTGTTTCCCAACTGGCATTGCACTTTGACTTGAGAAGTTGGCAGAATGCGCAACACAAGCCTATTAAAGAAAATGTTACAACCATATAAGCTTGGGTTAAAAAAAAAAACAACAACATAAATTTTCAATTGTTTGTTTTACTGTTAACTAGTCAGAAGCATAATTGTTTTTTTAAAACTTGATAATTTTTTTATTTTTATTTTTTTTTACATTTTTTTGTGCTTAATTTTAAAAAATTAGACTATCAGCACATGTATTAACAATGGGGCTATTTGTTATTTGAATAGAAATGCATTCCAAGATCCACAATGAAGAACCATTTTAAAAAATGTATACACCCTTAATGGATGGTTGAATATATAGATCTATTTTACAACAGCTAATGTTAAAATGGCAACTATATAAAATAGTTCATGGAACAATTTAATTGTGTAATTATAGACATGCCTATTAGAAAATACAGTATAGAATATTACAATAGATCTTAAGCTGGCTCCAAATAGAAATACAAACAAATATTGTGCTGTGCCTCAAAAATAGCAATACCAGACAAATACTAAGAATTGTGCTAAGTGCCAACTTACTTGGCATTGGGATAAACCTCTTTAATCTTGACAAGTTCCATTTCATTGTCAAATGTCATCATGTCCACATTGTGTTTAGCTGCATATTTTATGAAAGATTTCTGCTTGCATGGATTGGCATAAATAATGCGCTCTGGTGGTACTCCCTGCTTCAGGATCAGAGATATTTCTCCCTACAAACAAAACAAATTTTTAGTCTACATGAATTTTCTCTCAAGTTTTGTTTGGTTGTGCCATATCATTGAATGGGTAAACTGTTGTGCCATATCATTGAATGGGTAAACTTTAAGAAAGAAGAAATTATTTCAATTAAAGGTTAGGGTTTAAAATTCCAGACTTCTTTGTATTGTTTATTATATAGAAAAGACCTTTGTCACTAACTTTTAAAAGCTCAAATTCAACATTCTAACTTAAATATTACTTGCTTAAGTAACTTAAAATTCTACAGGCTTTACATTGTATCAGATATTGCTAATTGTCAACCACCAAGTGAATCAAATGGTTCAAGATCTTTTATGGACAACCAGTTTGTGGCAGGGCACTCAGGTGGAAAAACTACATTGGCATATATTATGAAAAAAATTACAGTTGAATTCCACCGATTCAAATGAATGCCCACTAGTAGATCTAGATCTATATTTAGCCTTTACTGTGATTAAAACAGAAATTTTCATAGCTTCTTTAAAAGTTTGTTAACTCCCAAGACTTTTCATGTGGCAACAATGAAAATTATGTGAATCAAATTACCTTGCTGGCACAATCAAATCCTGCGCCAAGATCTGCAAGCGTCTTGACAACCACTTCATCAGTGTTACACTTGCATGCTGGAATAAAGAAATAAAAAGAGCTAAGTAAAAGAGAAATGAGACTTGCATGAAGATGAATGACAATGAGTGCATAATGATGACTATCTAGTTTTTAAAAAAAGTTCCCTTTGATCTAGTTCTTGCCATGAGGTATAAACTAATCCACAATTTGATGAACATAGATGTCATGCTAATTGGGAGAAAAATTGCATTAATTAAGAAAAAAAAAACAAGACTTTTGTTTTATAAATTTTATTGTTCTTATTTTTTGTTTAACTGATGGTTAATCTTTTATAAACCACTAAGTGAAATGAGAAAAAAAACAAAACATTTAAAACATACAAGAGATCACAATGAACATACCAAATGAAATGTTTTGAAAAAGCAATGAGAGAGGAGGTAGATGATAAACCTGGTGTGAATCTGGTCCCGTTATGGCTGATTTATCTGGACACTTTGTAAGAGCAAGGCAATTAGATCCAAAGCAGCGGGCAAACTTCAAGTTAGGGGAGGTTAAACCTTATCTGTGGCCAACTGGTCTGCTCTACAACTGGCCATGTATAAAAAGAATGGTAAGTTTAAAAATGTATGAAGGACTCAACAAATTTTATTAAGATTTAAAAGAAAAAAAAATGCATTTTTAAAAACTTCCCAACTGTCAAGTTTTTACAAACTTGAAAATCGGGGTTTAAAATAAAACGTACCAGTGACAAAATTTGTTGAGCCCTTTAAAAAAAAAAATGTCACAAGTGGCGAGATCTTGACTTGCTGTGTAAGTTACTCATCAGTTTTGACTACCTACCATAAAATGGTTCCACTCTTGGAAGTAGTTCTTTCCATGCTCTGTACTTCTTAACTACATCTCCAACATCACACACACAAAATGCATCTTCAGAGCCCTGAGAACAAAAAATTTCCAAAAATATAACAGGTTGGAAGCTCTTCAATCTACTTGAAACATGGGTCAGTTTAAGAGAATCACAAAATGTACATACCCTCGCTTCAAGTGCTACAATCTTATCTTGAATAAGCTGAGTCATGCAGGGCATGGGGTCAGCAATGATTTCAACAGAAGAGATAGGTGAAAACTTGTGCTTCATATTGATTGATTGAAAATAATATATAAACCTCTAGACAAAAATAACAAGTTGGGGTTGTACCAGCAATCTGAAAAGAAAAAATGTTTTACAGTAACTAGAAACTCACCATTTAATCTAAGGTCTAATTTATTATAATTAGATACAAACTACTTAGGACTTGATACAAGGTTTGCAAATACCTGGCCCAAGGAAACGCCTGCTTTTGGTAAATACTAGCTTGGATCCCACGGCGGTTCGGCGTTGAAATTGAATGTCCTGCGTATCACACGAGCAGCCTCTGGACTTTGGCTGAAGAAGACAGTCGAGCTACTGCCCTGTAAACCAAAGAAAATTAACATTAAACATGAGACAAAATTGGAATCCACATAATGCAAGTTGTTCTTGATTTAAATTCACTTCTTTGTCTTTACTAAAAGAAAGTGGTTAAATCTGAAAGCTCTGATAATATGAATAAAACCTATTTTCAGAAATCTGTATGCTCCCCCCCCCACCATATCCAAAGAAGCCAGGTTTTTGGCATTCATTGTACAGATCAATTTGTAGCTTCAACGTGGAATAGAAGTCATGTGACGCAGTTAGGATGGATGTGCCAGTTGAAAGACTAATGTGCACAATCTATAAATCTAGATAGAAATGGATCTTACTTCCAAACAAATGGCATCAAGAATATCTAATCCCTTAAAGAGCAAACAAATACCAGTACTCAAAATACTTAATTATATAATAACAGGTTAAAATATTCACAATTTTTTTAAAGATCCAGTTTTCAATTATTTTGCATATTGAAACTTTAAACTTCATATTCTAAGTTTAAAGTCATGCCTTTTCCCCAATCACTTCAAACTAAGTTGATTCCCCAGTCACCTCAAACTAAGATTGATTACCCAGTCACAAATTGTGAAATGCTGCACACCACAATGTAGACATTTTCTACATCTTATAAATATTCCTTTATATTATACAGCTATATGAGGCGCGGTGGCTGAGCGGTAAAGCGTCTGGCTTCTGAACCGGGGTTCGAATCCTGGTGAAGACTGGGATTTTTAATTTCGGGATCTTCGGGCGCCTGAGTCCACCCAGCTCTAATGGGTACCTGACATTAGTTTGGGGAAAGTAAAGGCGGTTGGTCGTTGTGCTGACCACATGACACCCTTGTTAACAATAGGCCACAGAAACAGATCACCTTTACATCATCTGCCCTATAGACCACATGGTCTGAAAGGGGAACTTTACTTTTTTTTACTATATAAATCATATGCTAGACTAGAATATAAACACAGCATTTAAAACCCACCGAGCCTAGAACTAGGGTAATGGTTTACGTTACTTGATAGCTACACATTACAAAGTAGAATTACCTCCCTTGTCGATATTACTGTCAGCTTATGTGTTTTAATGTTTATTCACATAAAAACTGGTGACTATCCTAACCCTTAATTCCCTTTAACTAACCCCAACATATAATTCCAAGCGTCTTTTATTCTGCATTTTCAAGTAAAGACTAACTTAACTACTAACTCCTATTATGTAAAGAAGAATTAACAGATACTTAAATGGTCAAAGGAGATTATCTAGTACACCCTTTAATAAAAATGACCATTCCAATGAAATATAAGGTAAAACTATTACAAAATGTATATTTCAAAATCTATTTGTCTCATGATATAACAAATACCACTCAGAAATAAATTACAGATTTTAATATGAATAGACACTTAATAGCTAATATCTTAATAATAAGCACAGAAAAAGTATAAATTTTCCAGATTATCACGAATGACTAGACAAAGATATAATGTATTTCCACATATATACAAATTACAAAGTAAGAACTAAATTGTAAAACACACAACCTAATATACCCTGCAAGTGCAAAGCAGGACTTGCCATAAAATACTGGTACATGTATTGTCATCTGTGCTACTAGCTTCCTTGTTTATAATGTACTCTGTACATCTCACAACCACACAGTTAAAGAAGGTATAAAGAGTCATCAGTATGACTATAGTTCCCCTTATCCTATGTATTAAGAGTTAAATTTAGTAATCCCGCACAGCTGCCATTCGTTACTAAAAAAAAACACTTGTACAACCTGTAGGTTATATTGGCAAAAATACTGAACATATAATAATATGCCAATCAATGAAATTAAATAGAACAATAACTCCTAGATCTTAAAAATCTTAAAGACTAGACTCCTAGATTCTAGATTCTAAATCTAGAATATACTTCATGATTAACATTGGCCCATGCCATTTAAAAGGCTGGGTTCACATCAAGGCTATGAGTCACTATCATGAATATGCCCTATGGACAGCATAAATGATAAATCCAGATATAGATCTAATATAAAGTCAGTGACAGTGTCAGTGGATTTAACATCTTGCATCTATGATAGAGCTCTAGACTCTAGATCTAATCTAGTATTCTAGTTACAATGAATATCCAACTACTAGATTTAGAATAGTAGTAATTCTAATATACTAGTCTAGAATAGATCTAGATCTAAAAAATTATATAGGTCTAATTATTAGTCTAATATAGAAGTCTATAAGTAAGTATAAGCAATTAGATCTATAAGCCCTCGAGGCTCGGCCTCGGTAACAACAGAATAATGAATAATTATAGATCTAGATAGATCTCTAGACTCTAGATCTAATTATAATGTGACCATTAACTATACAATAGGTCTATAGATCTCGATTCTATGTTACTTAGACCTAGATCTATGTGACATCCTGGTTCATCATGATTTTACATTACATGTAAGTTGTAACATATCATCATATCAGTCATATGGTATCGATAGACTACTGACTTCCGACCCGAGGTCCTTCTGGAGCCAGCTCAGTGGATGGCGGCTTTTGTTTTTACATAATTTTTAAAATCTACACAATATGACACATACTTTAATCTATTATTAAAATGAAATAGATTTATATATTTAACTTACCTCCACAGAAGCTTCAGACTGAGCTTCTTTATTTTTTAAGGACGTAATTTTTGCAGCTTTTAGAAAGAGTCAGAGAGAAAAACAGAGAACGCGTAAACGGCTCCAGCGCGCCTGGTTTATGTTAACCGATCTACAAAGAAACTCAATAACGACTCGTGGAGCTCATGGCTTTTATAGTTGCTACTGGCCTTGCCAGGTAGTTGTCAACTTTGAAGGTCATCATTAACAAAAATAAGTAGGTCAAGTAGTGTCATGGCGCTATCACGCTCTGTGACTGTGTTCATCAATACTATATACATTATTTATTATCCATTATCCATTTTATGGAAATTACAAAATTAAAGAAAGAAGTTGCTTTTAATCAATTAATGGAGAGAATCTGGAAAACATTTTCTTTAACCTTTAAATGTATTTATGAGAACAAATTAAAATGTCTTCCCATTTTCCATTTAAAAAATAATATAATTATAAAATTAAATCATAAAGCGTTTCATGCTTAGGAAAGCTCTACACCTATATTAATAAAAGCCATTAAGAATATGTATTTTGGTGTGCTTTAGTACTACAAATTTAATATTCATAAATGTATAACTGGTTTAAGTTCACATTGCGTGCACTTGTTTGATAATAATACAAAAGTTAGGTTTAGTAAAAGATGATCAGACATGTGCATTCATCAAATGTTTTATTTTAACAAGCAATTAAGATATATTTAAAATACTCATATTCCATGATGCTGCTAATATATCTACTTTTATTTTACTTGTACAACGTGGCCATTTTATCAATATTCATGTATACTAGTCGCTCCCTATTCTCCCAATATTCTTTTTGTTGAATTCGTATTTTTCTCCATTATTTTTTTTTTAATTGTTCGAAGGAAATCATTGTAATTATATCACAAATAACAAATTAGCAGGGATAAAGGGGAGATGGATTATTTTAAGAGGTTCTATTTCAATGTGCGCATTTAGATTTAGAACTGGTAAAGCTGTGAATGGTATGTGCTACGGTTACAACCAGGCAGTCGCTAAAAATAGATCTAGTCAACACGCGTAAACGGGAGAGGTGGGACGATAGAAGGCGGGGATTACAGCTAGTTCTCTCCGGACCTGACTATGCTTTATTTTCATAATATATGCAGAGCGTACTGTAGCCCCCTTAATTTTTGAAGTGCTTTCTTTTTTTTTTTTTTTTTAAGTCTAACTTTTGGCGGCTAGAGTTTAAATATCATTATCAAAATTCTATTTAAAAACATTCTTATGGAAAAATAATTTGTTAGCTTACGCATGCATTCTAAATAGAAGCATCAGCATGTCTCTCACCGACATATAGGTCTATGTCTATGGTCTATTCTACGATATCCTATTCAAATGTACATACACGTGACATACGAAAACAAATAAAGCAAATATAGGTCACGTATTAATAAATTAATTTATTAATAAATATTTTTTCAATTAATGACAAGCGAAATAATATGCATAAAAATAATTTTTAAAAAGGGGAGCAATACTTTGGATGAAAAAAAGCCAAAATGCACTGTCTTAGCTTCCTCCATCTTTCCTTACTGAATCGTTTGAAAGAAATCTTTTCTTGTAGATTTAGGAGCCGATGGAAGGGAACGGGAAGTTTATTAATTTGCCCTTGCCGTTAATAAGAAGCACTTGTGATATCCGCGTGTCTGATTTTTGTTTTTTCTTCGCTTTAAAAACATGCCTTCACGAAAGTCAAGATAATTAGTTTGGGATTTCCCGATAACTTGTGAATTTGTGCGCGAAATTTAAACTTCCCTGGACTCAACCATGAAATTCGACGATGGAGATTTTTCTGGGAAAAAAAAATGCGTTTTGCAACTTCATTCTACAAGTATAAAGTGATTCACACTTTAGGAATTCAACATTATTTTTTCTAGGAAGGACACAGGGAACAGGCCATCCGAGATTCAGAGGAAATGCTGTTTGGACAAGGTCAGTGTAAGGGGGACAGGCTTGTTTACGGTTTTGATCAGACTGGAAATCTTTTGCTGCACGCATAGTCGGAGCACCTTCGCAACACGTAAAGAATGACAGCGAATGAATGACAGCGGCGTATGTTTACAAAGCTTATATCAGCTCACGTCGTCTGCATGACTGGTACAAATCGTGTACACGTTGTTTCTTACAGTTCCCAGTCTCGGACCAATTTGAAACTCTGCAGAATTATTTATTGTCCCTAACAAAACACGAATCAATAAAAATAATTAATTAATTAGTGATAATTAATTAATTTTGTTTGATATTGATTGAGAGATATGGCTGTAAATGTGTAGTTCCAGTTCTTTCTCTTACATAACCTTTATTATATTTTGTACATATTTTGCTTTTTTTTTTAAAGCTCTATGACATAGGTGCTGTTGTGTCAGGGGCAGATATTTGTTTTAAGTTCATAGTTAATTAAAATGGGGTTACATTTTGGTGGCTTATTTTAACAAACTTAGTTTTTTCTTGGCAAATGAGAAAGCCATGTCTTGATCATGACCCCAACCCAACCATGTCTTAGTCATGCCTCAACCCAACCATGTCTTAGTCATGCCTCAACCCAACCATGTCTTAGTCATGCCTCAACCCAACCATGTCTTAGTCATACCCCAACCCAACCATGTCTTAGTCATGCCTCAACTCAACCATGTCTTAGTCATACCTCAACCCAACCATGTCTTATTCATGACTCCAACCCAACCATGTCTTAGTCATGCTTCAACCCAACCATGTCTTAGTCATAATCCAACCCAACCATGTCTTAGTCATACCTCAACCCAACCATGTCTTAGTCATGCCTCAACCCAACCTGGTCTTAGTCATACCCCAACCCAACCATGTCTTAGTCATGACCCCAACCCAACCATGTCTTAGTCATGCTTCAACCCAACCATGTCTTAGTCATGACCCCAACCCAACCATGTCTTAGTCATACCTCAACCCAACCATGTCTTAGTCATGCCTCAACCCAACCATGTCTTAGTCATGCCTCAACCCAACCATGTCTTAGTCATGACACCAACCCAACCATGTCTTAGTCATGACCCCAACCCAACCATGTCTTAGTCATACCCCAACCCAACCATGTCTTAGTCATACCTCAACCCAACCATGTCTTAGTCATGCCTCAACCCAACCATGTCTTAGTCATGACCCCAACCCAACCATGTCTTAGTCATACCTCAACCCAACCATGTCTTAGTCATGACCCCAACCCAACCATGTCTTAGTCATACCTCAACCCAACCATGTCTTAGTCATGACCCAACCCAACCATGTCTTAGTCATGACCCCAACCCAACCATGTCTTAGTCATACCTCAACCCAACCATGTCTTAGTCATACCTCAACCCAACCATGTCTTAGTCATACCTCAACCCAACCATGTCTTAGTCATACCTCAACCCAACCATGTCTTAGTCATGACCCCAACCCAACCATGTCTTAGTCATACCTCAACCCAACCATGTCTTAGTCATACCCCAACCCAACCATGTCTTAGTCATACCTCAACCCAACCATGTCTTAGTCATACCCCAACCCAACCATGTCTTAGTCATACCTCAACCCAACCATGTCTTAGTCATACCTCAACCCAACCATGTCTTAGTCATACCCCAACCCAACCATGTCTTAGTCATACCCCAACCCAACCATGTCTTAGTCATACCCCAACCCAACCATGTCTTAGTCATACCCCAACCCAACCATGTCTTAGTCATACCCCAACCCAACCATGTCTTAGTCATACCCCAACCCAACCATGTCTTAGTCATACCTCAACCCAACCATGTCTTAGTCATACCCCAACCCAACCATGTCTTAGTCATACCTCAACCCAACCATGTCTTAGTCATACCCCAACCCAACCATGTCTTAGTCATACCTCAACCCAACCATGTCTTAGTCATGCCTCAATCCAACCATTTCTTAGTCATACCTCAACCCAACCATGTCTTAGTCATGCTTCAACCCAACCATGTCTTAGTCATAATCCAACCCAACCATGTCTTAGTCATACCTCAACCCAACCATGTCTTAGTCATGCCTCAACCCAACCTGGTCTTAGTCATACCCCAACCCAACCATGTCTTAGTCATGACCCCAACCCAACCATGTCTTAGTCATGCTTCAACCCAACCATGTCTTAGTCATGACCCCAACCCAACCATGTCTTAGTCATACCTCAACCCAACCATGTCTTAGTCATGCCTCAACCCAACCATGTCTTAGTCATGCCTCAACCCAACCATGTCTTAGTCATGACACCAACCCAACCATGTCTTAGTCATGACCCCAACCCAACCATGTCTTAGTCATACCCCAACCCAACCATGTCTTAGTCATACCTCAACCCAACCATGTCTTAGTCATGCCTCAACCCAACCATGTCTTAGTCATGACCCCAACCCAACCATGTCTTAGTCATACCTCAACCCAACCATGTCTTAGTCATGACCCCAACCCAACCATGTCTTAGTCATACCTCAACCCAACCATGTCTTAGTCATGACCCAACCCAACCATGTCTTAGTCATGACCCCAACCCAACCATGTCTTAGTCATACCTCAACCCAACCATGTCTTAGTCATACCTCAACCCAACCATGTCTTAGTCATACCTCAACCCAACCATGTCTTAGTCATACCTCAACCCAACCATGTCTTAGTCATGACCCCAACCCAACCATGTCTTAGTCATACCTCAACCCAACCATGTCTTAGTCATACCCCAACCCAACCATGTCTTAGTCATACCTCAACCCAACCATGTCTTAGTCATACCCCAACCCAACCATGTCTTAGTCATACCTCAACCCAACCATGTCTTAGTCATACCTCAACCCAACCATGTCTTAGTCATACCCCAACCCAACCATGTCTTAGTCATACCCCAACCCAACCATGTCTTAGTCATACCCCAACCCAACCATGTCTTAGTCATACCCCAACCCAACCATGTCTTAGTCATACCCCAACCCAACCATGTCTTAGTCATACCCCAACCCAACCATGTCTTAGTCATACCCCAACCCAACCATGTCTTAGTCATACCTCAACCCAACCATGTCTTAGTCATACCCCAACCCAACCATGTCTTAGTCATACCTCAACCCAACCATGTCTTAGTCATACCCCAACCCAACCATGTCTTAGTCATACCTCAACCCAACCATGTCTTAGTCATGCCTCAATCCAACCATTTCTTAGTCATACCTCAACCCAACCATGTCTTAGTCATGCCTCAACCCAACCTTGTCTTAGTCATGCCATGTCTCAGAATCAAACTACACCGTACTTAGTCATGTCACATGTCAACATTATCTTAGTAAAGACCCAACATGTCTGACACGCTTTAGTCACGGTGGCTGAGTGGTAAAGCGCCTGTGCTCCGAACTGGAGGTCCATGGTTCGAAACCTGATGATCTTTAGGGCGTCTCTGAGTCCATCCGTCTCTAACGGGTAACTGACATTGGTTGTGGGAAAAGTAAAGGCGGTTGGTCGTTGTGCTAGCCACATGACATCCTCGTTAGCAGTGGGCCACAGAAACAGATGACCTTTGCATTATTTGCCCCAAAGATCGCAAGGTGTAAAAGGGGAACTTTTACTTACCCAGCTATTAGGATGTGTCATATCTTAATTATGTCTTGACCGTTGTCACTTGCAATGGAGAACTCTCTTTCATCATTAGTAAACATAACATTGAATAATGTATGATATTTACAATCGAAAAACATCAAAACATCTGCGAACCATCTTGCAATTTAATTGCACTGTAATTATGCAAAGAAGTTGCAGTTCAGGGCTTCATATAAACTTCGATGAAAATTGATCTCAAATCAACTAACCGAAGGTAAACCTCGCGACCTACCAACTTCCTGGCCAGATGTCCATTACGTTGACATTTCTCAAAACCAATCAGGCACATACTTATTTAGCCTCAAATCAGGATTACGCCTGAGTGAAAACTAGAATCTTCTTGAGAATTAAAGTAAAGCTCGCTTTGAATGTTTATATGAACGATCTACAGTATGGCCAGGCCCCTAATTACATACATATGTTAAAATGATTAGGCGAATATCTAGAACCTAATAAAATTGCTGAACAAGTCAAAGAAAAGCTGATATTTGCTATTTTTTTAAAATTATTCCATTTACAAAATTTTCCATCACTATGGTGGTAGTTTATGGACAAGGTATATTGATGAATATTTATGAGTATTGTGATCAGTGTTTATTCATAAACAACACGCCAACATTTTAGTTCGCTTTTGTTGTTATTGTGTTTTTTTTTGTATCGTGCAGCTGTTACATCCTTCAGATGCGAAACATTTTATTTAATAAAGCATTCAGAAACAAAGGGCTTTTCAAAAATATATGCGAGCTTCAGAACTGGGTTATTTTCTGTTGTGTTGTTGGATGCACTGAAAGCAGAGTGGTCGCAAAGTGAGACAGTAAACCTAATTTTATCTTTAAACTTTTCTCATCAAATTTTAAACAGAGCAGCCCCCACATACACATATCCCTGTAGACACTGCAGCCACCTCTACGAAGCTGTGAATCATACTTTCTTTGAAAGCTCCAATTTAATTCGTCATAGACAGGCCCTGTGTCCACAGCAAGCCAAAAGTCCCAGAAGTCTGTATGGAAGACAACTAAGAAAAACTGGAAGCTATTTTTCCTTAGGACAGACTCCCAAAAGATCTTATAGCTCAGCAGCAATAAGCTGGCCTGAAGATGAATGGGAAAACAATGTCAAGCGCATATGCTTCTCCGTATGTGCTTCAACGCGAATAGACCAAACACATAACCACACGACAACAATGACAGCTCCAAAGAGTGTAAGGGTGTGACCGTTTAGAGGTCCGGCTTTGAAATCTGAGGTCATTGTGATGAAGAAAGGCCCTCTCCATTGACCGCTTTTTATCCGTAAGCGGAAAATGGGGATGTTTGGCGTCTTTCTTTGCGGTACTGAAGGCAAATTGGTATTCAATTAGTTTCAGCCTAAAGGAAATTGATCGTTTCAGACCCCACTCTTTGATGCTCTGAAACTTTAGTTCAAAGTAACCGAAACAGTGTTTTTTGTTTTGTTTTTGTTTTTAGCAAGGAGTAATTTGAGAAAGAAGAAGAATAAAGGGTGTTCTTTAAGACTGACCAACACACGCAAGTAAAGCGACTTTCTGATATTAACTGATCAAAGTCTATTTCAACTCTTTCCAATGTATTTATTGCCCAGTGAGTAATGAGCGAGCCCACTAATACCTCCAAAAGAAAACAAAATGATCTTAAAGACTAGACTGGACTTTCTTTTGGCTTTACAATCCAGATAGACTTGTGCACAATGGTCCAAGGAAATTTGTAGTGTAGGTGGAGAGAAAGAGAGAGAGAAAGAGAAAACCATCGATACATTGATACCGATAAATAAAATGTACGCAAAATGTCCTTAAAAATATTGTGCGTTGCAATATACTAAATGAGACAGACTTGATAATCTAATAATTTAAATCTATGTTTGTGTACAGGTACTTACATAGATACATGTATTTAAAAGACATAGTCAAATAATTATTGCTTGTGTTTGTGTGTGTTTTAAAGAGATTTAAAATTTTATTTTGCTTTATTATTTTTTTTAAACTAAATTGTGGAACTCAGCATCCAGGCTTTTAGCATTAAACCGCCGTAACCTTCACCTACCCATAGTCTGTTGAACCTTTAGGACACCACGCAAGATCTTTGGTAATTTTTCTCCTTTCCTCCCTGTCTTTTGCCTTGAATAGAATTTTTTTTCAATTAAAGGTCTGTCAGTTTCTTTGTCTTCCCATCGTTTTCTCTGTTGGCTCTTCTTCTTTTTTCCTGGTACTGTTCCCTGAAGGATGGTCTTTGCGATCACAGACGACCTTGTGATATGGCCATAAAGTTGTTTTTTTTAACAGAAATTAGGTCATCGTGGGTCCAATTGCCTAGGAACTTTTAAAGAGGAATCTATTTTATTGTGTGTTTTACCAAAGTATAAATATTATAGCCCGACTGGGCACCTTCAAAAGAAAATATTAAAACAGTTACCATTTTCCACACTTATATTGGATGCATTCGATAGATTGCTAACTGGAATCATGGCATTATCTGTTTCGCACAGCTTCCAAAATGTCCCCCAGTTCATCATATTTTTTTTTTTAAAGAGTTTCTACGTAACAGGAAACTCTCAAAGAAAATTTCTTATTTCATGACCTGTCCCTTAACCTCTAACCTCCAAGGTCTAGTAAAGTTCTCTTTCAGACCTTGTGATCTATAGGGCAGATGATGTAAAAGGCATCTGTTTCTGTGGCCTACGGTTAGGAACCTCCAAGGTCTAGCATGTATTTAATTTTATGTTAAAATGTCTGGTTTGACAAAGCAGACTATTTTTTTTTTTAATTGTGATAAAAGTTAAGCCTGTAATTATTAAAGCCCATTTGGTACAACAAAAACTAGAAATATTTTTTTGAAAGGAAAAAAAAACGAACGGAGTGACCTCCCCTTCTACACGTAGTCACAATGAATGACAAAAGATATTTATAGCTCGCAGTGGCTGAGAGAACTCCATACGAATGCCTCGACATTAGTCAACCGTGACTGGCAGGTTACTGACAATAATATTGGATTTGAGTGTCATTTCCATGTGTCAGTGAGTAGTAAGGGAACTTTGCCCTTGTGAGGGCGTAACACGTGAGTCACGTACAGGGATTCTCCATGTTCCCACTAGCTCAATACGAAGTCTCGGAATGACGTGGCTATAATCAATAGATTTCAATATTTCAAAATAATCATACGAAATTAGGGATTTTTTTTAAATTTGGAGTTAATCACAGTAATCTGCTCTTTGTTTCTACTTTGAACTTTCTAAAATCCTGTTGAAGCTTTTTAAGCAATAAAATATAATAAGAGAAAAAACAAGAAAAGAAATTTAAAATACATTAAAAAAAAAAAAGACAATACTTCCTTAATACAACTTATAGCGATTGCTTTTCTCTTAATAACTAATGAATGCTAGATTTAAAAAAAAAAAAAAAAAAACTTTTTTTACCCTGCCCCCCTTCCCCATTCTCTCAGAGAAAGCATCCTGGTTAAGCGAATGTGTAGATCTACTACACTTTATAACATTCCAATGACATGCCTTTAGATCAGGGGTTCTCAACCTGTGGATCGCGACCCCCCCCCCTTTGGGGGTCGATTGACGATTTGCGAGGGGTGGTCTAAGACCATCGAAAATATGGATTGTTATTGTCTATTCTTCTATTGCTGTATGTGTGGGTGGGGGGTCGCGGCAGAGTGGGGGATTGTAAAAAGGGGTCGCCGAGAATAAAAGGTTGAGAACCGCTGCTTTAGATCTAGATTAGAAGACGATGCGCAAACTTACTCTTGTATCAATAATACCTTACATTCGGGAATTCCCAAACGCGAGATAGTCCTTTGAAGTACACGACAGTCCTTTCAAAACCGATCTAGATCTAGAACTAGTTCTCTAGCCAAATTTTAATTAATTTTATATTTTGAAAAATTATAACGGTCAAACTAGAGTTTGCCAAGCTTCACCACGAGTTTGTAATTATTTTTTGCGGTGATATACACCAACTCTTAAATTTCTAGGAAAATCATTCGAGCCGTTTCCGAGATCCGTGTCCAGGTTTCACCCACCCAGGTTCTGTGTAGTTCTGACTTGAATAGAGGTATTGTAAAAAAGAAGAGAAAGCCATGTGGAGAAATGTGGCGATAAAATGGAACGTAAATGAAAAAAAGGCAAGGAAATAGAACATAGAAATATTGGGAGGGATTCTGAAACAAATTAAAAAAATAATAATGTCAAGGATGTCATATTGAAAAGTCACTGTTGCCAACTTTAAAAAAAACTAAATAATAAAAATTGTGACAGTTTGATGATTTGACATTGTTGAAAGATGTGCAAACAATCAGTGTCTATGGACTTTGCTTTTCAGTTCTTCGGTATTGGAGTTTTTTCCACGAAAAATTAAACAATGTCAAGGATGATTACTTAAACTCCATTATTGCCACCGTAATAGAAAACGAATGGAGCCATAATTCTTAACAATATGAATTCGTGGCATTTCAACTTTGTATCTAATCTCATTAATTACCGCTAGTTAGTTGCCCATTTGTTTTAAAAATTAGTATCAAGTCATAGAATGAAAGTCTACTGCATCCTTCATGTTGAAATTATTTTGTGTTAAAAAAAAAGGTTCTGTAGTGCTAAATAGGGAGGCGCAGTGGCTGAGCGGTAGAGCGCTTGGCTTCTAAACCTGGGGTCTCGGGTTCGAATCCTGGTGAAGACTGGGGGTTTTTTTATTTCGGGATCCTTGGGCGCCTCTGAGCCCACCCAGCTCTAACATTAGACATTAGTTGGGGAAAAGTAAAGGCGGTTGGTCGTTGTGCTGGCCACATGACACCCTCGTTAACCGTAGGCCACAGAATCAGATGACCTTAAGATCATCTGCCCTATAGACCACAAGGTCTGAAAGGGGAACTTGACTTACTTTTTTTAGTGCTAAAAAGTGCAAAAAAAAATCTTTAAAAAAAAAACAACCTAGCTTAACAACACTATCTTTCTTTTGTACATCGATACACACAAAAAAAAAACACCAATCTATTAATAGTTTTCTTCATGTATGAAAATCTATATCATTGCAGAGGCCGTATGATATGTTAGGATTCCCGCAAGAAGTATATACACACTATATAAGTATACGTTGTGCTAATTTTATTTGTGAAACAAAATCGTCGTGGGGCTTGTGTCAAACACAATGAACTAGCTCAAGTTGACACAAACCGGACCGTGTCCAGTAGAGCTAAAGGTCACCAGACCTTGACCTTTGTGTACTGTCTCGGTGTCTGTCACATTTGACATTTACCTGCCACTCTCTCCCCTTTGACTAAACACACACACACTCAAAGACATATTTAATGTAATACGAGCTGGATGTGTGAGTGTGTGTGTGTTTGCGATAATTATGGTCTTTATCAACAGTCCGTTCTCTGACTGGCAAATTGGGTGGTTTTGGTCAAGGGTATTCACAAGTCAAAAGGGAGGTCACCCGGAAAGTCGGCGTAATCTTATTTAAAGGAGACCAGCTTCGGTACCCGCAAAAAAATGTCACATTTATTCTATTACATTAGCCACAAAACCAACTCCAATCGCATTCTGAGAAGATTTCACCATACAACGAATAGCCATACTCTACACATTTCCTAATCAAATATATATTTTGAAGATATCGAAGTGGCATGCTTATAGTTAATGTGGCAATTTTCAAGCATGTTTTCAATATTTGGTGACTAAAACGAGGAACTAAGTGCAATTGCTATTTACTTCTTGAATGACACACGAAACTAATTTCACGAGAATACACAGAGACTATTGTTAAAATTTGAGTAATGTCCAGTGGCGTAGTTAGGGTGGGGGAAGTTGGGGGTCCAAATTTGAATTCCCCCCCCCCAAATAAGTATCCAATTATTTTTTTTTTCATTAAATACTAAGCCAATGCCATATTATTTTGCTATTCATGTTGTTATGTCAATTAATGACCATGTTTCATGTATTCCACACATTAGACATATGTATTTATTTACATTCTCATTGTCATGACGTCACATTTAAAAATGCAGAGACCCCTAAAAAGGCCGGGCCACCAAACGCCTGGCTAGCCACTGATAATGTCCACACACAAAAAAAAAATGCTGATGTCAGATTGAATAAATTCAGACTCTACAGTAGTCATAACTATGACTAGCCGGTTGTGTGGCTGGAAACTCTTTGAGTGTCATCGCGATGGCTCTAGGTTCAAACCCTGCTCGCCGCTATCTCGTCCCGATGGACGTTAGGACTAAGACGCAATTATATAAGATAAGATAAGATTGAAGGAGCAACGTACAGCAAAATATAATAAATATTTTATGAAAACAATTATTGTGGAAAAATGGTAGTTTTAATATTTTCAGTTACTATAACTAATATCGTTAGTATTAACCGCATTATGCGTTCGCATAACACTCTCCCCCTTCCCCCCCCCCCCCCCCCCACCTTTTTTTTTTGTTCAAACATCAAATAAGACCAAATAAATAAATGCGTAAAAAAAAAAAAAAAAAAACAACCTTAACGAACTCAATTCTTCTTCGCAAGAGTTGACAGGTTAAAGGAATCAGTTTTTTTTTTCTTCACCACAGCTGCCTGTATATGTGTGTCTATGTGTCGATTTATTTGGCGACGCCTAAGGTTTACCAACATGCCTGTATATGTGTGTCGGTGCTTCGATTAATTTGGCGGTGCCTAAAATTTTGTTTTAAAGTAGTTTAATTACTTGTTTGGCCTCTGAAGCTTTACAGACTAATGTCAAGGTCGCGACTAATCAACGAGTTGTAGGACCATTGTTCCCATTGTTTGGTGCTATACTAGGCTAGGGCGGGTAGTGGTGTCTGCCATATAAGGCATTGACTTGTCGATAGCACAACCTGCACCGGGACGCCCCTCCTTCCACTGCATTCCCCCCCCTCCCCACTCACACACACACACACACACTCCAGCCCTCCCCCTCGATCTGCTCTTTGCTAAACAACGGACAGTAGCGGCCTAGTGGAGTGCATTTTAACTCGACCTGAGCCGTTTAGAACCAGTTATTTCCAGTTCATACTGCTACGGGGCGAGCGCGTTTCAGGGGCGGATCTCGGGGGTCCCATCTCTTTGTTTTTTCTTTCGATACTGTCTGAACTGAAGTCTTTGTTAACAGAGTTTATGGGAAAATATTATAATCTAGAAAACATCAATATAAAAAATTCATTAGACACTAAACTTTGTTAACAATTTGAACTAAACAAATTTGGTTGTAAAAATTTACATACAGTCTAGTTTTTTTTTAATTTTAATTTTGCTGATATGTTGAATAAAAACACACACACAAAGCAATATTAAAAACGAATAAAACTAAATCAAAGTAAATAAGCGTGAATGAAAACATTGAATGTTCTCCGAGTATTTCGGCACATTCCTAGATTTTTTTTCCAGATAAGTACGTGTGAGGCTGTCACATGACTATGTCACGTCTGCTCGATACTTTCAATAGACAATTATACTTTGCAATCACTCAACTTATCATCATCTCATTTTAACAAATAGTAAGGTCTAAATATAACTTCGAATAGAAGACTTAAACCACGTAAACATGTAGTTAGTTATGTATTTATGAAGAGATTAGAAACTGGATTGTCAATAGGATCCCACCATGACTGCTAATTACTGTCTCAAAAAACGCAAACTTTAACTCTAAGACCATATCACAGTGTCAGGGTTAGCAAAGACCTTCCTTCGGGGAACTGTATCAGGAAAAAGAAGAAGAGGCAGACTGAAGACAATATAAGAGAATGGACATGCCTGTCATTGAAAGAAATTCTATCCAAGGCAAAAGACAGAGAGGAATGGAGAAGGTCAGCTGATCTTGTGTAATGCCCCAACGATTCAGCAGGGCTGAAGGTGAAATATTTATTGCTCAATATATAAAAGGCCGAAAATACCATGAAACCTGTTTTTTCTAGCATATTTTGTGTGTGTGTGTGTGTGGTTCCCCCCGAAGGCAAAAGACGCTTTAGTATTCAGTATTCAGACTTACGTCGGTCTGTCACGTTTAAATCGCAAAAATTAAAAGTATTTTTGAAAATAGTATTTCATCATCGCTTTCGTCATGCTGGACACGTATGCAAGGTGTAATTTTTGTTTTCTGGTAGCGTATGCTTTTTTTTTTTTAAAGAAAAAAAGAACTTTTTTTTAAAATTCAAGATTTATATTACGCTGGCATTACCCGCAACTCTGTTTAGACCACAAAAGAAGTAGAAAATAGCCTCATGACTCATTCTCATACATTATGCGTTAATGGAAATAACAATCATATGATCTTATAGACCTAATAGTTAACTCGAGATCAATATTATGAATTCCATTTAGGTATGGGTTTGTTTGTGAATGTACGGCAGACCCGCAGGGGCAGCCTAGGAGTTTGTGTAATAGAGATGGCCCTAGTGATTATATTCTGGGTATCTTGTCAGAAAGATAATACAGTTACACGAGATTAATATTGTGAATTCCATTTAGGTATGAATTTGTTTGTGAGTGTACGACAGACCCGCAGGGGCAGCCTAGGAGTTTGTGTAATAGAAATGCCCCTAGTGATTATATTTTGGTACGGTTATCTTGTCAGAAAGATAATAGATTTACACGAGATTAATATTGTGAATTCCATTTAGGTATGAATTTGTTTGTGAGTGTACGACAGACCCGCAGGGGCAGCCTAGGAGTTTTTGTAATACAAATGCCCCTAGTGATAATATTTTGGTATCTTGTCAGAAAGATAATAGAGTTACACGAGATTAATATTGTGAATTCCATTTAGGTATGAATTTGTTTGTGAGTGTACGACAGACCCGCAGGGGCAGCCTAGGAGTTTGTGTGATTATATTTTGGTATCTTGTCAGAAAGATAATAGAGGGCTCAAGCTCTCTCCCTTACCCCGTTTGCTTTTATTTTTTATTTATTTATTTATTTTGGTATTTGCTTAAAAAACGTCACTGGAATGTCTTGGAAGACTTCGTGTGCGACACTGAATATCTCTCACCAGACAATGTAACGAGAAGTGGTGGCGAAGTGGTAAAGCGCTTAAATTGGCTTCCAAACTGAGGGGTGTCGGGTTCAAATCCGGGTGAAGACTGGAGTTTTGAATTTCGGGATTTTTAGGGCTTTCCTAAATAAAAGTAAAAGAAAAATAAAGGCGGTTGGTCGTAGGGCCGGCCAGTGACTCTCGTTGATCGTGGGCCACAGAAACAGATGACCCTTTCAACATCTGGCCTATAGATGTCAAGTTCTGAAATGGATACTTTACTTAAAAAGTAACACACAAACAAGACTGAAATTAATTATTACATTTTAGCCTTTTAGGCTTATAATAACAAATATGGCTAAGAGGAATTTTAGGAGTCAGTTACAAAGATCGGGTCTCAAACAAGGAAATTGTATGCCGAACCTGGAGTCGATATTTTAATGATGTAGTGACCGCATGAAGATCTCCGACTGAATGAACTACGCATACAAGAGTTGCAATGAAATACGCGGAAAGCGCAGACAGGGACTTCCTTGTATAACTTGGCGGCACACATACATAGAGGACCTCAGAGCGGTGGATACTAGGTGGGAAGAGGCATTGCCAGTGAAGGATCTTTGTGGGGACAGCCTGCCGTCCAACCCGCCGAACGGCGCGATGGATTTAAGTCTAAGGGAAGTAAATCTGAAGACGTGTCCAGATTCAGCGATGTAGAAATATACCACATACTACTGACATGGAAGACGTGTCCAGATTCAGCGATGTAGAAATATACCACATACTACTGACATGGAAGACGTGTCCAGATTCAGCGATGTAGAAATATACCACATACTACTGACATGGAAGACGTGTCCAGATTCAGCGATGTAGAAATATACCACATACTACTGACATGGAAGACGTGTCCAGATTCAGCGATGTAGAAATATACCACATACTACTGACATGGAAGACGTGTCCAGATTCAGCGATGTAGAAATATACCACATACTACTGACATGGAAGACGTGTCCAGATTCAGCGATGTAGAAATATACCACATACTACTGACATGGAAGACGTGTCCAGATTCAGCGATGTAGAAATATACCACATACTACTGACATGGAAGACGTGTCCAGATTCAGCGATGTAGAAATATACCACATACTACTGACATGGAAGACGTGTCCAGATTCAGCGATGTAGAAATATACCACATACTACTGACATGGAAGACGTGTCCAGTTTCAGCGATGTAGAAATATACCACATACTACTGACATGGAAGACGTGGGCCTTAGTTCAGGAAACAAAAAATGTTAGCCCCCCCCCCTCCCCCTCCTGCAAGTTGAGTGTGGCTGAATCCAAATTTACACGTACGTAATCTACTGTGCGAGTAGCTTACAGCAACACCTAGTGTTTCTGATGCGGATAATTTGTTAGTCCTAACTGAATAGATAATGATGTAACCACGAAAACCGAGTGACGACAGCGATGCACAAAGCACACATATTCCTCATGGGGTCAACGAGAACGAGGTCTTTTAACGTTGGGTCATTTGAAAAGTAAATATCATTGGCTCAACCGTTTCACCTGCTAGGACTCAAAGTTACTTGCTGGATCGCCATATATTCTGAATGCGTATAGCTCGTCATAAGTTTAAGAGCCTGTAGAAAATATCCTAACGGGAAATTCCGACATCGCAGTTGTCCTGACGGAATCATATCAATGAACTTCACAGGAGACAAACTTACTTGAAGCACCTTTGTTAAGATAGTTGATTCTAATATTCACTTCCCACAAGTCTCCAAGGAAGAATTTCTAAAATGTTTTGAAAACGTTTTTAATGCACATAGATCTATATTCATCCTTACTTCATCATCATCATCATCACTCCTTTGAGTTCCTCATGGAACATAGGGCCTCGACAAAAACACGCCACTCTCCACGGTCTCTTGCTAGCTTTTTGATGGTTTCCCAGCTCTTCCCGGTCTTCTCTGCTTCTTCAAGTACACTTCGTCGCCATGTTCTTTTTGGTCTTCCTCTGCGTCTTGTTCCCTGGGGGTTCCACTCTAAGGCCTGTCTAGCTCTGTTGCTGTTATCTTTTATAAGGGTGTGACCAATCCATCTCCACTTCCTGTCTAAGATCTGCACTTCTATATTTTTCTGTCCACTCATCTCCCACAGTTTGGCGTTTTCTACTTTCTACATCCTTACATGATGCACTTAAAAAAAAAAAGTGCCCTACTTCCTCCCAGGTTCTCAATAGACTACATATTGTTTCCTGATGCGATCAAATGTCCCAGACTTACACCCACTCTCTACAGTAATCTTAGTGTGACATTTAAAAAAAAAATGTTTTGAATGTCAAACTTTACTTTAAACACGGAGTCGCAGCCCTTGGTTACATCATCCCCCCTGTATTCAACATATCCCGTCATGACGTCAAGTAAGTGAAAAGGTCACCAACAAACACGCTTTTATTTTCGTTTGAATAATTCACACACGCCAGGAGTCAAATAACAAACAACAGGTTGTTACTAGCTGAAACAAATTACCCAATGACTTTAATTATCTTACAAGGCTAATCAGATGAACTGTGTTGATGACATCACGCGACCAGTCCCTAAACATTTTGTTCACATTCCTAAAAAAAGGAACCTTATAACAAAACTGTGAAGCTTTGGGTGTCAACATCTAAACATGCAGAAGTTAAAAAATTAAGATAAGATAAGATAAGATGGCCTTGTAACACTCTGATCGAAAGTGGGATAAAGGAGTTTTAAAATCTTTCTGTTTTAGTCCAAATGGAAAGGCAAGGACCACTTATTAAAAGCAAAACAATTGATCTTTAACTTGTATAGTGGACTGCTAATTATTGTAAAGAAACGCAATCTTAAAATATATGGCCATATTACAAGATCCACGGGGCTCGCAAAGACCTTCCTCCAGGGAACAGTACCAGGAAAAAGAAGAGGAGGCAGACAGAAAAAGCGATGGGAGGACCACATAAAAGAATGGACGGGCCTACCATTGATAGAGGTTTGGAACAAGGTAAAAGACAGGGAGGAATGGAGAAAGACGGTCGACAAATCTTGCTTGGTGCCCCAACGGTCCAACAGACTAAGGGATAGGTAAAGGTAAAGATAATTACTCTTGAATAACACATTTCTCGTGCTCTAAAAATGTTTAGTGCGCACTGGTCTATTCTCTTCTGCGGACCAATGCTAACAAGAAGTATCTCGCAGCTGGTGGCCCTGCTGCTTTTAGGCAAACAAAACTCAAGTCCGGTTTTGAACTCAGGCCCTTTAGACAGGTAGCCAAGTGTTTTACGCCACATAATTCTCATGCTTAGCGTCTAAAGGGTGTCTTGAATCAGTCGTAAAAGTTTGTTTGGCATTGTGCTTCTCCCACAATAGGGGCCTACCTCGTGTAACCAGTTGGCTAAAGAAATGAATGAAAGGACTTGTGGTTTGACAAGAAAGTCACCAAAACACATTTAAATGTAACTTTTGAAAGTACTTTGTACAGGCCTACTTAGTGGAGTTAACTAAAAATAGAAAGAAAAAAAAACATTCCTATAAAACACACGAGAAATCAAAACAGACTAACACATTAGTAAGTAGGCCTATTTCATTTCGTCACTACTCTGAATCAAAGGATTATGTGTGTAGCTAAAGCGAGACTGATAGCGACACTACGTCCAATATGAGACCTAGGCAATGTAACCCTTCCCCTCCTCTATTCAGCTGATAGATCCTAGATCTCTAGGCCCTACAATGACGGTACAAGTGCAGTTGATCTACAGATGTAGTGTAAGAAATGTCTACTTGTGGTCTCTCACATTGACTCGACACTCGGTTTTCAAGGGAATCTATTAGAGTTCTAAGGCCTGACAGGTACTACAGTGCGGGGGTGGGGATAACCTGAATAAGGGAGTCAATGGAGGTGGGGATTATAAGGGCGGTAACTGGAACAGTTAAAGCAATAAACTTGAATAGACCTACTTAAGTCTGTCTCTTGTGAAGGCGTTTTTTTTTAAGGGTTATGGTAGTTGTGTAATATTTGAGTTCCTTCATAACTTAACCTAAAACTGTAATCCATCATAACAAAATAGCTGTCTAGTCATGTGATATGGCCTCTCAGGACTGTTGTCCCTCCTAGGTTCGAATCCTGCCCGCTGCCATCTCCTGTCGTCTTGTGGTATGTTTGGGGCTTGAAATCTGAAGGAACATACAATAATAATTCGCGGGTGCTTTATTAAAAACAAATTCTTCTTAATTACTTTTTTGTTAGAGCTTCTGTATGTTTTTGTTTGAATTTTCTAGGTAAACCTAATTAAGAAATATCTTCTGCGTTAGAGATTCCAGAGGATAGCGTCACACCGATAGCTTCTAGGAATAATGGCTACTCACAGCGTGCAACATACCAACTAACTAATGCAGTCTTGATTAGATAGTCTGCAATTTTGGAAGTAGATTTAACCCTTAAAGTTTTACGAGTGGCGAATAGTATAATACAGTGTTTCCCAGACTTTTTTCATAAGTGAACACTTTGCACATTTGGCGTATTTAGCGGAACACTTTTGAAAAATTAGAGTATTTAGCGGATACACTTTGCACATTCGGAGTATTTAGTGGATTTTTTTTCTATTTGTTTAATTAAAAATATTAATGAAACCATATTCTAAATCAATATTGTTTTTTCTAGTATAAACTTCTAAAATAATATATAAATTTAAACGTTAAAATGACTTTTATGGTACTATATGCTGAAAGCGATGGGAAGACAACATAAAGAAAATGGACGGGCCTGCGATTGAAAGAAGTTTTAACTAAGGCTAAAGACAAAGAGGAATGGAGAAAGACGGTTGACAAATCTTGCACGGTGCCCCAACGGTCCAACAGGTTAAGGAATAAGTAAAGGTGTCCTGGAAGAGTATAACCCCTTGATGTCAGGCATGATTTCAGCAACCTGAATTCTAACATCTGATGTAAAGTTTCCCTTTCAGACCTTGCGATCTAAATGGTATCTGTTTCTGTGGACCACGTTATCGAGGGTGTCGTGTGGCCAGCCCAACGACCAACCGCCTTTACTTTCCCCAAACTAATGTCAGGTACCCATTAGAGCTAGGTGGACTCGGAGGCGCCCTAAAGATCCCGAAATTAAAATCCCAGTCTTCACCAGGATTCGAACCCGGGACCTCGATACGGAAGCCAAGCACTTTACTGCGCCCCCTAACATCTGATGTGGCATCATTTCTTTTTTTCTAGACTTTGAACCTTTTTGCAACATAAAAGAATAATCTGCTGCATACAAATCTTCTTATCTTATATAATACATACGTTACTTCAAAAAAGAAGATGATTACGTCCTAAGCGTCATGCATCTAGTCATGCATAATAACCAATGACCTAAATTCTGCTTTCCAGGCTGGTTCAGGCAACTCATTCCATGCTATAATAGCACTAGGGAAGAAGGAGCATTTGTACAAATTTGTCCTAGCATATGGAATGAGGAATGTGCCTTTATCTTCGTGTCTTTCTGAGTATTTTATTATATTTTGTTTATTGTATTAGAAGATTGTGGTTCAGTGTTTTATATACAATAGTTACTTTACTTTTGAGTCTTCTATCATGAAGGCTTTCTAAATCTAGCGATTTTACTAAAGGTGTTACTCTAGTCATTTGTTATAATAGGCTGTAGGACCCAGGAAGTGACTCTACTAACTGAAGTAAAACTCCACCAGAACTAATTTAAAGGTTGATACTGGTATCCCTGTTTCAATTCAGATATAGGATCTAGGTCAGTTCAAAGTTCATAGTCATGTTATAGAAATTATTTTGTTACCAAGAAGAACTAGAATCAATCTTTTTTTTTTCTTCTGCATTAATTGATATGTAGGCCTAACCCTAGTTTATTATTTATTAATGACGCCAACGTGCAAAGGATGACCGCTCCCATTTGGGGCCCACATGGGGCTGTTTAGGGCTGCAATTAGCGATAACCCTAATCAAAACGGCGCTGGGCTATATTGGACATGTTTATAGGGGACAAAAATTAAATAAATAAAAATTACATAATCATCTCTAAACAAGTTTCAGCAGACGATGACTGTTTTTTTTTTTTAAAATAGGATTGGCTTGATATGGGATCAGCGTATGGATGAATCATAATTAGGCCTTGATTCGTTTTATTTTTGTTATAACAATGGCCCTATCTTTTTATCACAAAATAGTTTATACTTTGGCCTTGAAAGGTAATTCCCACCAAAAATGCTTGTTGATCTGATTGTATCAACAAAAGCGACCATGGTAAACCAATCTTGACAGTTTTCAGCAGGTATGGACTCCCGTGGTGGTAACAAGTCCATTGTAGCTTGTACCGATGAGAGGCAAACTTCAGACGCAATGTTGTTAGTATTAGATCAACATTGTCCCTTCTACCGGACGACCTACTCTTCAGCTTTCTATCAACATTGACACCTAAGTCCACCAGTAGGCTCACCTGGCTATTAGATCCATTTAGATCAGTGGCATTTCGTGGCAGCTTGGCAAGGAGCCAACACCCCAAGGGAAGTAATTCAAAATATTTGTTTTGGCCAGTAGAACTTAGTAGAGTGGTTCTTAACTTTTCTTCTGTCTTCCTCACGTAACAGGATGTTCCCCAGGAGGCCTACCCATAAATTATACATTGCTTATCTCATGAAATACTCACACAATTTAGCAATTTAACAATTTCATCTCGTTTGCCACAACGCACTACGGCAGTCAGAATTACAAATGATAGCAATATGCACATAATCAAGATGAATGCAGATTAAAGTAATAATTCTGTAAATGGTAATATAAATAATGATTATGGCAATAATAATGAACAACAATGCCGCAACTATCCGCCGAGTCACAAATTGTGAAATGATTATCTAGCACCTAATTACAATGCAAGCCATTAACATAGTAACGCCTCACATTAGCTTAATTAATGCATCAGTTATAATGATCAATGCAAATAGTGAACTTCCATATTGGATATAAGTACTAAGTAGATGGAACCCATATCCTCTTTCGAAAGCTTTATAAAATGTATGGAGTCAATCAAAATTAATAAAAGAGACATGAAATATTTCTCTCTTTCTCCCCTTCCCCCCTTTTCATGCAATCTTCGCCGTTTTCCTGGTAAAAAAAATTCCTTGTAAGCAACACGCAATAAAAGACTGAAGATCTCTCTGTCTCTCTCTCTTTCCCCACTTATGATTCAGCGTTCTCTCCCCCTTTCTCTGTCTGCTAAATAGAAAAACAGTGACAATAACTTGCACAACTGTTTTTATGTTGTTATTGTTTTAAAAACACTAACTACAGACCAACACTGTTATTTCTGCTTTATTCCCCCCTCCCCCAAAGCGTCAAATTCATGTTAGTTTTTTAATCGTCTTCGTAACGCCAATGCCCCACACACACCCACACCTTTTCCCCTGTCTATTTTGGACTTATATTAAGATGACAAAACTCCTTTAAGCTTAATCTTCGGGCGAAGGTGAGGGATACTGAGACAACTCTTAAATAGTATCCGGGCAATGACAGACACTGTAGACTATAGAGAACGACTTGGCACATCAACAACTAGGTTAGTAGAGTGCCTTTTCAAGGAGATCTCAAGTTCCAGCCCGGTCACATTTCAATCTGCCAGACTTTGGTTTATTGATCACGTGGGAATTTATAACCATAAGAACAATAGATTTGCTTGAAATCATTCAAATGAGCCATTACCTGAAAAAAAAAAGAATTCTGAAAGTATGTAGAATTGAACTAGCGAAAGCAAATTGTTCATACATAGATGGGGCTGAAAACTTTCATCCAACGCGATGCAACTATTATGTTTGACTTTGTTTCAAAGTTTCGGATTAAGGGGTCCTCGCTCAGGCCTTCTGCAGGACAGCAGTGGACAGAGTTCGAACTCGGGCCACCGAGACAACACTCCGAAATACAAGCCACTTGACCAGGCAGAGTGATGCTTGCATTTATGGGTAAATAAGGTCATTGCCCTACGTGTGAGAACTTCTACCTTCTTTAGTGTATACCCCACAAGAAACTCTTATTCAAATGGGCTTTAATAATGCATAATTATGTTCTTATTTTGGTATTTAAAAAAAGCATTAATCTCTCCAAGATGTCTCCGCGGAAGTGACAAAACAAAATGCTAAATGAGTCGGAAGAAAAAAAAAAAAAAACTTAATAACTATTGAAAACACCAAAAGTTGACTAAACCCAACAAGCGTGACCACAAAAATATCTTCTGAGATTGTACCAGCCAATGAATCAATATCTGCACTCAGCACCCGTCACATACAAAGACAATTCAATGTGTATCTAGTATTAGATCTGATCGATTCCTGAACGGGGCAACCGCCTAGACGGTGCAATCTAAAAGAAAAGGGCAGCGTTGCTATATATAGTTACTGCGAGGGGACTGACGGGGCGGGTGGTAAGTAGTGATCAGACGGAATCAGAGTCAAGTTCATCCGCCATTTTGTCAAGTTTTACTGCCAAGCCAAGGAAGCGTCTCCAGATCTGTCAAAATCCAGTTCAAACTTAATTTTCTCAAACTATAAATAGACTAACCTAGACATGTGACTGGCTAACGCACGTTTTACTTGCAATGTCAACGCAAAGACCTACCTTCAGGGAACAGTACCCGGAACAAATAAATTAAATTAATTAGTAATGAATGATTAAATAATTGTTTAATTTTTTTGATTGATTCGTGTATTGTCATCGATGGCAGGACTGAGTTCTGGTTCTGAGTTCATTAGAGGAGAAAAAGGGGGGGGGGGGGGCAATTCAGGTTGTTGACTTTGAGATTGTTTTTGTTTTGGATTGTTTTACTTTGTGAGATGTTTTTGGAGTGGAATGTAACTCATAGTAAAACAGTGTGGTTTTGTTCCTAGTCCAGGACAGTTGGACTTTTGGTTTTAGACTTGAAGTATAGACTCTAATTATTTTTGTGTAGCTATTATTCAGTCTATGGTATATTGAGCTATTATATATTATTTGATACTGGATATTTCATTTACCAGAACTGTGCCTATGTTTACTTTTATAGAGTAGGCCTAATATATAATTATAAGTCTGTGACTCGACATTCTGAATCTTCATTCTGTCTATACATTTGTCGTCACGGTAATGCTCATGACTGGGTCACAGTTGGTAGTCAGCATTGAGGTGCACTTACGTATAGCAAGAAGAAGAAGACCCTTGACAATTGACTATCAAAAATTATTATGTCGAATTTCAGCTTGATCCGAGAATTGAAAGTGGAAGAACTAACGAGTCAAAACGTAATAAGGGGGTTAGGTCCATATATACATCCACATCTCTCATTAAGTAGTATCTATTCCCCTTATTTTGATATCAAACAAAATAATTAAAAATCAACGATTAATAAATTAATTGATTAATTTGTTTTAGTTATACATGTCTTGTCAGGCTCAATGAATAATTGTGCAAAGTTTTAACTTGATCCGAGAATGGGAAATGGGAGAAAAAAATGTTCAAACTTTTTACCAGACAGACAGACGGACAGACAGAGTGAGTTGATATAAGCTTTGTAATAAACAAAAATGAGTCAGGCAGAGAAAGCGATGGGAAGACAACATAAAAGAATGGACGGGCCTGTCATTGTTAAAAAAACTATATCCAAGGCAAAGAAAAGAGACGAATGGAGAAAGACGGCCAACAGATCTTGTGTGGTGCCCCAACTGTCCAGCAGACTAAGGAATACGTAAAGGTGAAGGATTTTGACATAAAAATAGGCAGCTTAATGGCTTATTATTATTATATAAATTACTGTATGGGCCTATAGCTGAATGAAGTCAAATAGATTTGAATTGAAGCAGAAGTGTACCTGAATGATCTCCCCTTTCTCTCCAACTAACACCGCCATACTTGGTGTGGTTGTAAAGAGGCGGGGGTGTTGTGTCCCATGACTACCACCAATTCAGTTGATTGAGCTATGGTCGCAGCTTATGTGTAGCTAAGTGAAGTAAACACTATCTTGGAACTTTTTTTTTTAAAGGGGTTGAGAGGTAGATTCCTGCCTGTTCGTATGGTATGCGATGTATGCTGATGTCTTTATGGTCCGGGGTTCAAGCCCTGCCACCGCCGTCTTGCTAGGATGTAAATAATCTTCATTTCTGAAGGGACATTCAAAACATGTTTAAAAAAAAATGCTTGAAATGAAAGGTTTGTTTGTTTGTTTCGACTTCCCGTGGTTACCTAGCCCCAGCTGTGACCTACATATTTTGTCACATCTAGCGCATTGTCCGATGGTGATCGATTTAGATTTTCGTTTTTTTTTGTTTTTTTTTCGATACAGTGACGTAAAATTATATTGGACCACAATGAAGTAAACAATATAATTAGAAAGAATATCTTTTTTTTTTCAGTAACAATATATTTTATGTCTGTTATGTAATACTTATAAAAAAACAACAACAACACCTTGTCAAATCAGTTGTGATGCCTTTACTACTGAGCGCCTAAAGGTAGCACGGAAAAACCTTCTCCTAGATACCCCCCCCCCACCCCAACTGGTCCACAAATGAGATTGGACCAAAGCGCTCCGAGCATGCTATAAGCATGAAGCGCTGCATAAAAGCCATAATTTAATTATTTTACTCGAGTACTTTTATTCTTCCTTGCTTTCTTACACTGTCCCGCTTATTGTGTCGTTAATGGCTTGTTTTGTTTTTCATTTGTTTGTCTAGTTTTCACCCTCTTTCCGTTTTAGCCCACATAAGTTAGCCTGTACACTTCCTCATAATCGTGGGAGTCAGTCCGGCATTGGCTAGCTGATTTTAAAGCGGCCACACCCCCCCCCAAGTGACGTCACATAACAGACACCTATGACGTGCTTGCACAGTTGCCAGGCAAACATGTATTTTCACCACCACAGTCATGCCGACAGTACATATTGGATCTGGATCAACGACCAACTGCGTCTTTTTTCTGTCTGGCCCCAAATCTGGTGACTCATCTAATCGATAATAAATCGAGGGTCAATGGAATTGGGGGGTGGCGAGTGTCTAATGGGCGCCTTGACCATGAGAGATTAGCGCCTATCCCCTCCCTCCTCACATTTGTTTAGCCCTCTTGTGGGCGTGGCCTCACAGGGTTATGACTTTGAGTAATGACGTAGTGTGAATTCGTAATCGACAGTAACCCAATATGTCAATACAGAAAGTTTGTTTAAATATATATACAGTTTTATGTATATGTACCTCACTCTGACGTTACCAATGTGCCTTTGAATTATACAACAAGTTTTTTTTTTGTTTTAAGTACTCAACTATTTAATAATTACATTGAAATAATTATAATATAAATGAAAATCCTAACTATTTAAAATGCACATTCCGGTAAATGAGGAGCACTACATGTCAGGGGCTTAGTGAGCAAAACAAGCACCACCCCCCAGTTTCCACGAACATCACATAGAAATATAGACTTATAAATAAAAAGTATATAATTATATAAAAATACAAATAATCTTAGAACGTATTATCTAACTAAAATATCTACAATATTTTTTTGGGGCGTTTCTCTGCGTGTGGCGCGCCCTGAGGGTGGCGCCCGGGGTATCATGCTCCCCTCACTACGCCTCTGCTTACATGCATAATGAAAATAAAAGAGTGTTTCTGGGATCTGTGTTCTATTCAGACATTGGTCCAATATGGGCTACGTGTAAGTTGGTTAAACTGACATTTAGCCTTTACCGACGATAGCTAAATTCACTGTCTTTATCATCCTATGTAACTTTATTAGTTTCCTTTTTTTTTTATAGTATTTAAGCATTTAATTCTGAAGTAATTAATAAAAAAAAGTGAAGTTTCCCTTCTAAGGGGCATATGATGTTTAGGTCATCTGTTTCTTTGGCCAACGGATAACGAGCAGGGTGTCATGAGGCCAGCACAACGACCGACCACCTTTACTTTCCCTAATTAAAGTCAGGTACCCAGTAGGTTTGGGGGGGGGGGGGGGGGAGGACACTCAGGGGCACCCTAAAAATCCCGAAATTCAAAAACCCAAACTCAACGGGATTCGAGCCCAGCACCCCAGGTTCGGGAAGCCAAGCACTTAGCCACTCAGCCACCGCACCTGAAGCAGTGTGTTAAATTGTTACAGCACCATCATTTACAGCCAGTGTTTCGTTCAAGCAACTCGCTGTTTTTGGAAATGTAATCTTTTGTTTCGTAAGTTTATTTTCAATCACAAGCGTGGACCCCCACCCCCTTACACCCAAGGCCTTATCCACGTTGTTTTTTTTTAAATATTTGATTGCATTTTGTTTTTATTTTTATTGTGTGGTTGATTGCTTGATTTTTTTTTACTCCCCCATCCCTTTTATTTTATTTCAAAAAAGTTGTTTATCTGTGACAAATTTTAACTGTTAGTATAGACCTACTAGGGCATAAGCACAGCGGTTCCCGACATCCAGGATCGAATTTATAGGGCACTAAGATATGGGGCCCCTTGTAATCAGCTAAATCTTCCTTGTTATTTCTTTGAAATGATCAAAAATATCATTGGGACTATTGGGGGAAGGGGGATAATTCTTAAGTAAATGGGGGCCTATTGGTAAATCCAGCAATGCTGACATCTTGTGGTCATTAGCTTGATCAATGTAGCGGCCGATGACAATGTAGCGCAGTGACACGCATTTCAACAGTGGAATCGGGTAAACGATTATAATGTACGTTCATAGACATAAATAAATATAGACTGGCCGATAATAGAGTTTCATGAAACGAAAATTTGTGACTTGCATTTCTGTGTACTTTATTTATGTCTAGGAGATTTGTTTAATCTCTAAAACTGAAGATCATGCAATTTTTCAGAATTCGGAAATCCGAATACAATGGATCTACAAGTTTTCAAGTTACATGAAGTTATTTCCTTTTTCCAGTCTATATTTATTTGTGTCTATGTGTACGTTTTAAATTGGGTATTATTCCCAATATATCTACCATGCGGGCACAATAAAGAATTATCGTTGGACTCAGTATTATCACATTGAAATTTGTACATTTTACAGGTTCACCTTAAATACATATCTTTTCATTATCCTATTATTTGCATGAAAGGAAATCTTTGTGATACCAATGAACAGGGGAGAAAACTGAAGTTTGACAAAATTTGGTAAAAAAAAAGAGTTTAGAAATGTTTTATGGTTTGTGTTTGTCATACACATTACAGTTGGAAGATAATTTTGTATTTTATATTTTTACAAAGTTTATATCTGCTCACTATCTGTCTGGCAGAAAGTTTGTAAACGTCATTTCTCCCACAGCCAATCTCGGATTAGGCTGAAATTTTGCACAATTATTCCCTTTACCTGACAAGACAATAATCAATACAATTTATGAAGACTTTTAATTAATTTACTATTGATGGTCAATTATTTGGTTTGGTATTTTGAACAAGGGAAAGAAATCGTATTTGATAGAGGTGGTGGTATAAGCTGAATTAGTCCCCTTGAGGACTCTTGAGACCTCAGTGAACATTGTTTAATACATTAAAAATAAAACCGATCATTCACCAAGATACCCCCTTCTTCCCTCCCCCTTTCTCAACTGATCCAGACAAGTGATAGGATCATAGCGCAATAGAAAGCTAAAAGCTAAACACAAACAATTGGTACAAATATTTCTAATCACACAGTTTTGTTATGTCTTAACCACATATTCATATAATAGAATAACAGATGCAAATTAATGTATACAATTACACTTAATATAAACTTTTTTTTTTTTTTACAGTATTTTAAAAATATTTTTTTGTTATTTATTTAATAGTTTAATATTTTTCGATCGTTATCCAAGCCTAGAGAATCGAACTTGATATAAATTTTACTAGGCAGAGGTATTATGTTGCACTGTGATTATAGCGTACGTTTGAAACCCATAATGTGCTTTCTAACAAAGCTTATATCAATTCACTCTATACATCTGTCTGTCTGTACACTTTATTTCTCCCACACCCTTTCTGAGATCAATTCAATAAGATAAAAGTTATCCATTGGCATAGACAAGGCATGAATCAATAAGAAAAAAAGTTAGTCAATTAATTATTGGTAATTAATTATTTTGTTTGCTATCGAATAGGGGAAATACCTTCTACATTATTGAGAGATATTGTTGTAAGTGCGGAGTTCTTTCCCTTAGATGAGTTTTTTTAATAAAAAATCTTTATATGATGGGAACTATCACCGAATACAAAGCATGTACTGTCCGTTTTAGACATGTATATATATATCAGTATTATCACATTGAGATTTGTGATCTGGAAAGTCATCTTATGAGCTCAACAGGTGTATTTTTTTTAGCACTTTGAAATTTTTTACTTGCTTAATAAGACGAACAATCCATAAGGTCCTAAAATAAATCAAATAATTCATTTTTGAAGGCAATGAACTGGAAAATCTTTATTTATATCGTTGAAATGATATAAACAGAAGTCTTGAGCCAGATCTAAATTGACTTTAATTGTTTAAATAAACTTTACTGACAAGGACGTTTAACACTGAAGAGGAAGCTAAACAAAGTGTATCCATTACTTTGTGCTTTCCTGTAAAAGGTACACAAAGGCTAGGCTCCACTGAGTCACTTCTGCGCTAAGTAAGAGCTAGTCCTTGCTAAGTCTGAAAAATTATTTTTTTTAAGTCTTTAAGGTTATTTAACTCTTTCTCTTCGTAATTATTTACCACATTCTGGTGGAATCAACGTTGGTATCGTCAGTTAGGAGAGAAAGAGTTAAGTATCATTGAAATGAATTGGTGAGAAAGAGAGAAGAGAGAGAGAGAGAGAGAGAGAAAGAGAAAGGAAGAGGAAAAAATAGAGATAGAATGAGAGGAGAGAGAGTAAAAGAGAGTGCTTGTGTGTGTGCGTGTGAGTGAGAGAGAGAGAGAGAGAGAGAGAGAGAGAAACTAAATGACTCCTGAGATGACCGTAATGTCGAGGTCAGCTTAATAATTAAGTTGATAACAGTATCCTTGACCACGTTTTTAATGAAGTTATCAGCTGATTCACGTACATCTCCCAGTATAGCAATGACGTGTAGATTACGAGATAAAAATAAACTGTACTGTGTGTTGTGTGGATGCATAGTTTGAAAAAAATAATTTTTTCTTCTATGTATTTCTCCTAAGGGTTGAGTCAAAGACTCTTGGCACTTAAGGCCCATGGAAGCTCCCCTTCACACCGGCCAGTCTGAACAGCTGTTTTGTCTGGGAGGGATCCAAAAGGATGTAAATTTGTTACATCCTAATTACAAGTTACTTTAACATCACAAAAGAATAAGATTTGTTAACAAATAAAATCCATTTATGCAATGGTGTACAGGACCTGCTAATTATTGTACAATAAAACAAAACGCAAACTCTAATCTAATCTAATAAAAATCAGCTAGCGAAGACCATCCTTCAGGGAACAATTCCAGAAAAAGAAGAGGCAGACAGAGAAAGCGATGGGAAGGCAACATCAATGAATGAACGGGCCTGTCATTGAAACAGGCTCTATCCAAGGCAAAAGACAAAGAGGAATGGAGAAAGATGGTAAACAGTTCTTGTGTTGTGCCCCAACGGTCCAACAGACCAAAGGATATGTGAAGGCGAATTTGGGCAACTTTGTTTCAAACAGTGCGATACCTTAGACTGTAATCGAATACAGCAATGGTAAAAGTGAAATCTTGATGTGCTCTGTAATATCTACAGCACTTGATAAATACCTTCCGACGTGTAGTGATCGTTCGACATAAGTACGTGAATGTGTCAAGGCAAAACTTTCATGTTAGCATTTTGTTTACATTCTGAAGATAAGCACGTGACAGGTTGTGCTAAACTAATGTAAATACTAAAACATTGCTGCTCGTTTGAGATTATAGTGTCAGTACAGATGCATCACTGCTCGTTTGAGGTTACAGTGATACATGGCTGCTCATTCCCATTCAGATCTTGCAATCTATTAGACAGATGATGTATAGGCAGTATAGGTCTTCTGTCCACCCAGCTCTAATGGGTACCTAACTTTAGTTGGAGAAAGTAAATTCGGTTGGTCCTTGTGCTGGCCACATGACACCCTGCTCATTAACCTTTGGCCAATGAAACAAAACAAAATCCTTTTATACAATGCTGTTCAGCACCTGCTAACTATTTTTATTTTAAAAAAAAAAAGCTAAATATGGGTTCGAATCCTGGTGAAGACTGGGATTTTAAATATTGGGATTTTTAGAGCGCCTCTGAGTCCACCCAGCTCTGATGGGTACTGGGGGAAAAGTAAATGTGATTGGTTGTTCTGGCCACATGGCACCATTGTTCACCGTGGGTCATAGAAACAGATGATCTTTGCATCATCTGCCCTATAGATCGCAAGGTCTGAAAGGGGAACTTTAACTTAAACTAAATGTGTGTGGTCGAGGGGGGGGGGGGCTGAAAATGTTACATTTATTTCTTGAGGATTACAGCTGATATGTTAAAGAAGCGTATGAGCGGAGTCCAAATTAACAGATTTGCAGGCAAACTTATTGCAGTATGCACACACACACACACAAAATAAAATAACAGTGTTTTAGTTGGCTGAATTTGATGAAGGGGGTAGGGGCGTTTCAGTGCATGCAAAAAAATAATAATTTTGTGTTGGGGGAAGCCTTCAAATTAGGGCCTTCCCTCGAAGTACGAAATTAAAAGAGTCTTTATCAGATGAAACATAAGTCTCTACCAACTATTTGGATGGAGATTTTTTGTTTTTGTTTTAGTATATTGGACCATAGCGCTCTGAGCATGCCATAAACATGAAAGTAGAGCTATATAAAAGCTATAATTATTATAATATATATATATATATATATATATATATATTCAAGGGCGTTACAGTTTTCTTTATTTTCATTGTGAAATTTGTCTCTATTTCGATGTGGCAGGAACTGATTGGTTCCAGATACGCCATACTATCCTCTGGTCAAGTTTGACCCCAACAGGTTTCCCAGCTTCAGCTTGACGTCTTCTTAGAAATGTCTATGGTGAGGACCATATAGTCAACAGAGAAACAAAAAGAATAATCGGAACCGAGTTCATTGCACTTGGCGAGGATGCTAGAAAGCTTCCCCTGGTAAGCAATACCCACCAGCTTCAATAACACTTTTTACAACTTGTGTATTTCATATTTCAGTATGTTTATCTTTTGCTTTTAGTGTTATGGGGGCGACAATATACATAGTGTGTTTTAATTTTATTTTATATGAGTTATTTTCTTTCTTTCTTTTTACACTTTCTCTCTCAATCTCTTTTTGAAAAAATCATTTTGATCATTTCTCTTTCTCTCTCTCTCTCTCTCTTGCCTCTTCTTTTCTCTCTATCCTCAGTAACTCATTTTTAATTTCACTCTGTATCTTTCTTCTACTCTGTCTCTCTCTTTCATCTTTTACCCTACTTTTCTCTCTCTCTCTCTCTCTCTCTCTCTCTCTCATCTTTCATCCTCCTTTTCTCTCTCTTTATCATCTTTTATCCTTCTTTTCTCTCTCTCTCTCTCTCTCTCTCTCTCTCTCCCTCTCTCTCTCTCACACACGCACACGTTCTCGACTCTTCTTAATACGAAACAGCAACAAAAAATTATTATCAAAAATAATTTCCCTGAACTAGCTTCATTATTACGCACGATTCGTCCAACATTACACTCTGGAATACTGCCTGAATGTGTGGGGCCGAGTTGTCTGTAACACATTGAAGCGATGCTTACTCTTAGTAATTGGAGACGCTGTGGCTGAATGGTAAAGCGTTTGGCTACCGAGTCGGAGTCCTGAGTTAGAACCTCGGTGAAGACTGCGATTTTGAATTTCGTGACCCTTTAGAGCGCCTCTGAGCCCACCCAGCTCTTATGGGTACCTGACATTAGTTGAGGAAAAGTGAAGGAGGTCGGTCGTTGTGCTGGCCACATGACACCCTCGTTAACCGTGGGCCACAGAAACAGATCTGCCCTATAGATCACAAGGTCTGAAAGTGGAATTTTACTTTTTTTTATTGTAATATTTTTTCATAAAACACAACATTGAAAATATTTCTCAAAAAACATCAGAGATCATCTTGACATTATTTTGTTGACACTGTCAATAAGGAATCTCAGCGAGGGTTGCTTTTCAAAAAGACAACCTTGTCTAAGGATACAGTTTTTGACCATATTGTCATTGTCCATTATAAAGTCTTCTTAAGTTCATGCAGTACAAGCAGTGAGTCGTGTGTCGTCAAGGTTTTAATTTTGATCTATATCCACTAAACGTATCCCTGAACGGATGCCAATGTAATCGATCTCGTGGTTGATTAATGAGGTCTCCAAGCTCGAATCCCGTGTAGTCTAAGATCAGATCAAATGAATATCAATCTATAAGGCTTGGAGAGGGCTGGTCGCTGATAGTCAGATCAAATGAGTATCAGTCTATAAGGCTTGGAGAGGGCTGGTCGCCGATAGTCAGATCAAATGAGTATCAGTCTATAAGGCTTGGAGTGGTCGCCGATAGTCAGATCAAATGAGTATCAGTCTATAAGGCTTGGAGAGGGCTGGTCGCCGATAGTCAGATCAAATGAGTATCAGTCTATAAGGCTTGGAGAGGGCTGGTCGCCGATAGTCAGATCAAATGAGTATCAGTCTATAAGGCTTGGAGTGGTCGCCGATAGTCAGATCAAATGAGTATAAGTCTATAAGGCTTGGAGAGGGCTGGTCGCCGATAGTCAGATCAAATGAGTATCAGTCTATAAGGCTTGGAGAGGGCTGGTCGCCGATAGTCAGATCAAATGAGTATCAGTCTATAAGGCTTGGAGTGGTCGCCGATAGTCAGATCAAATGAGTATCAGTCTATAAGGCTTGGAGAGGGCTGGTCGCCGATAGTCAGATCAAATGAGTATCAGTCTATAAGGCTTGGAGTGGTCACCGATAGTCAGATCAAATGAGTATCAGTCTATAAGGCTTGGAGAGGGCTGGTCGCCGATAGTCAGATCAAATGAGTATCAGTCTATAAGGCTTGGAGAGGGCTGGTCGCCGATAGTCAGATCAAATGAGTATCAGTCTATAAGGCTTGGAGAGTTCACCGATAGTCAGATCAAATGAGTATCAGTCTATAAGGCTTGGAGTGGTCGCCGATCACTAGCGGATCCAGAACTTTGGAGTGGGGGGGGGGGCGATTTTTTTCCAAACCCTAACCCTAACGCCCAGTAAACCCTAACCCTACGCATAAACGTGCACACACACACACACACAGGCGCGCGCACACACACACACACACACATATATATGTATATATATATATATATATATATATATATATATATATATATATATATATATATATATATATATATATATATATATGAGAATAAAAAAAGCAGCATTTCTCAACCTTCGGCGAAAAACAAAACAACTGGGGCAGCGCTATAAGGTTCTCTGGTGAAGTTCCATAAGCGTTTTCTTGCTTTTTTAACTGCAGAAACGCATTCTCCTGATAAGTACAGCTCATTATTCATCAATGGAGTTCGGGGCGAAGCCCCGACCCCATAAGCGTTTTCTTGCTTTTTTGACTGCAGATACGCATTCTCCTGACAAGTACAGCTCATTCTTCACAATGTAGTTCGGGGCGCAGCCCCGACGCCAAAAGCGTTTTCTTGCTTTTTTCACTGCAGAAACGCATTCTCCTGACAAGTACAGCTCATTATTCATCAATGGAGTTCGGGGCGAAGCCCCGACCCCATAAGCGTTTTCTTGCTTTTTTGACTGCAGATACGCATTCTCCTGACAAGTACAGCTCATTCTTCACAATGTAGTTCGGGGCGAAGCCCCGTCGCCAAAAGCGTATTCTTGCTTTTTTCACTGCAGAAACGCATTCTCCTGACAAGTACAGCTCATTATTCATCAATGGAGTACGGGGCGAAGCCCCGACGCCAAAAGCGTTTTCTTGCATTCTTCTCTGCAGAAACGCATTCTCCTGATATCTACAACTCATTACCCATAAATGAAGTTAGGGGCGAAGCCCCGACGCCAAAAGCGTTTTCTTGCATTCTTCTCTGCAGAAACGCGTTCTCCTGACATCTACAACTCATTACCCATAAATGAAGTTCGGGGCGAAGCCCCGACACCAAAAGCGTTTTCTTGCATTCTTCACTGCAGAAACGCATTCTCCTGACCTGAAGCTCATTATTCATACTATTAAAAAACGACCTTTCGAATAATGTTGTACTTGAAAAATATTCTAATTTGAATTTATATATTTATATTTAATACATTGCAAATAAAACCGATTTGTTCCTTGAAAAGATAGGATACCCCACGTATTTAGATTTTTGCTTTGAGGATCGCCGCCGAAAAAAAACTTATTCGATAAATATTTTTCAAGAAAACTCTAGTATAAATTGTGAGTTATAGTCCCAAATTTATTTAGCTAGAAAAATATCAGATTGAAAAGGTTGGGAAAAGGTGACTATAAAAACGTTATTGGAGTTTAGAACTCATCTCAATCATGACTCTTATACTGAAAAATTTCGTTTGAATTCTAACTTTTCCAATGCAAAGTCTTTCTTAAAATACTTATGATAACTTCATGTGAAATTACAAAAACTCTGTCTGGAAATGGGAATGGCGGTAGAGTGAAAACGATTAATCCTCGCTCCTTTACTAATTTCTGCTAAAGATTGCATTTGGCATTAAAGAATAGGTATGGGGCGACTCGATATAAGAATTTAATTTATAGTATATATAAATTATATTAGTGACAGATTTTTTTTAATTTTGTAATTTCTTAACTATAATACAAAAAGAAAAAGTATTGATTTGTCCGATGGGGGAAATGCGATTGCATGTATCGCCCCTCCCACCTGGTACAACCCTTTTTCATTTAAATTTACTAATGATACAATTTGAGATTAGAGTGTGGTACGACATATATACAATGGGTCACATATCAATACGTAGTTTATATTATATAGATATTCAACTAATTTTATTCACAAACTATGATTCTCCACAAAAATAGGATCGCCCCCCCCAGCACTCAGAGGACTAGAGTGGGGAGGGCATTACATGCAATCGCCCCCCCCCTCACCCCACCCCACCGAATCGGCCAAAATACCAGAAAGGGAGAAACATAATAAAAAATGTATATATTAATTCAACTAATTTTGTTCACAAACTATGATTTCTCCATAAAAACGGACCGCCCCCCCCCCACTCAAAGGGTTTAGGTGGGAAGGGCAGAAGAGGTATTCGTCCCCCCCCCCCACCAATCGGCAAACAGGGAACGACATAATATAAAGATCGGTTAAAATATCAATAACAAGATACAAGGATATAGATATTTAATTGATTTGTTAGCAGGCTGTGATTTCTACCAAAAAATTGGACCGCCCCCCCCCCACTCGAAAGTGTAGGGGGGGCGGGATTGATACCATCGCCCCCTCCCGACCCCACCAAATCGGCCAACATACTAGAGGGGGGGGCGAAATAATCTAAAAATAGGTTGAAATATAAAAAATTAGTATATATTTTTAACATAAGTAATAAATTCGTATACAAATTGTGTGAATCCTATAGCCTACTAAAGTTCGTCCGCCCCCCCCCCCTTCGGGGGGGGGGTCGGCCGAGTGGGGGGGGGGGGCGATCGCCCCTACCGCCCCCCCCCCCTGGATCCGCCAGTGTCGCCGATAGTCAGATCAAATGAGTATCAGTCTATAAGGCTTGGAGAGGGCTGGTCGCCGATAGTCAGATCAAATGAGTATCAGTCTATAAGGCTTGGAGTGGTCGCCGATAGTCAGATCAAATGAGTATCAGTCTATAAGGCTTGGAGAGGGCTGGTCGCCGATAGTCAGATCAAATGAGTATCAGTCTATAAGGCTTGGAGTGGTCGCCGATAGTCAGATCAAATGAGTATCAGTCTATAAGGCTTGGAGAGGGCTGGTCGCCGATAGTCAGATCAAATGAGTATCAGTCTATAAGGCTTGGAGTGGTCGCCGATAGTCAGATCAAATGAGTATCAGTCTATAAGGCTTGGAGAGGGCTGGTCGCCGATAGTCAGATCAAATGAGTATAAGTCTATAAGGCTTGGAGAGGGCTGGTCGCCGATAGTCAGATCAAATGAGTATAAGTCTATAAGGCTTGGAGAGGGCTGGTCGCCGATAGTCAGATCAAATGAGTATCAGTCTATAAGGCTTGGAGTGGTCGCCGATAGTCAGATCAAATGAGTATCAGTCTATAAGGCTTGGAGAGGGCTGGTCGCCGATAGTCAGATCAAATGAGTATCAGTCTATAAGGCTTGGAGAGGGCTGGTCGCCGATAGTCAGATCAAATGAGTATCAGTCTATAAGGCTTGGAGTGGTCGCCGATAGTCAGATCAAATGAGTATCAGTCTATAAGGCTTGGAGTGGTCGCCGATAGTCAGATCAAATGAGTATCAGTCTATAAGGCTTGGAGAGGGCTGGTCGCCGATAGTCAGATCAAATGAGTATCAGTCTATAAGGCTTGGAGTGGTCGCCGATAGTCAGATCAAATGAGTATCAGTCTATAAGGCTTGGAGAGGGCTGGTCGCCGATAGTCAGATCAAATGAGTATCAGTCTATAAGGCTTGGAGAGGGCTGGTCGCCGATAGTCAGATCAAATGAGTATCAGTCTATAAGGCTTGGAGTGGTCGCCGATAGTCAGATCAAATGAGTATCAGTCTATAAGGCTTGGAGTGGTCGCCGATAGTCAGATCAAATGAGTATCAGTCTATAAGGCTTGGAGAGGGCTGGTCGCCGATAGTCAGATCAAATGAGTATAAGTCTATAAGGCTTGGAGAGGGCTGGTCGCCGATAGTCAGATCAAATGAGTATAAGTCTATAAGGCTTGGAGAGGGCTGGTCGCCGATAGTCAGATCAAATGAGTATCAGTCTATAAGGCTTGGAGTGGTCGCCGATAGTCAGATCAAATGAGTATCAGTCTATAAGGCTTGGAGAGGGCTGGTCGCCGATAGTCAGATCAAATGAGTATCAGTCTATAAGGCTTGGAGAGGGCTGGTCGCCGATAGTCAGATCAAATGAGTATCAGTCTATAAGGCTTGGAGTGGTCGCCGATAGTCAGATCAAATGAGTATCAGTCTATAAGGCTTGGAGTGGTCGCCGATAGTCAGATCAAATGAGTATCAGTCTATAAGGCTTGGAGAGGGCTGGTCGCCGATAGTCAGATCAAATGAGTATAAGTCTATAAGGCTTGGAGAGGGCTGGTCGCCGATAGTCAGATCAAATGAGTATCAGTCTATAAGGCTTGGAGAGGGCTGGTCGCCGATAGTCAGATCAAATGAGTATCAGTCTATAAGGCTTGGAGTGGTCGCCGATAGTCAGATCAAATGAGTATCAGTCTATAAGGCTTGGAGAGGGCTGGTCGCCGATAGTCAGATCAAATGAGTATCAGTCTATAAGGCTTGGAGTGGTCGCCGATAGTCAGATCAAATGAGTATAAGTCTATAAGGCTTGGAGAGGGCTGGTCGCCGATAGTCAGATCAAATGAGTATAAGTCTATAAGGCTTGGAGAGGGCTGGTCGCCGATAGTCAGATCAAATGAGTATCAGTCTATAAGGCTTGGAGAGGGCTGGTCGCCGATAGTCAGATCAAATGAGTATCAGTCTATAAGGCTTGGAGTGGTCGCCGATAGTCAGATCAAATGAGTATAAGTCTATAAGGCTTGGAGAGGGCTGGTCGCCGATAGTCAGATCAAATGAGTATAAGTCTATAAGGCTTGGAGAGGGCTGGTCGCCGATAGTCAGATCAAATGAGTATAAGTCTATAAGGCTTGGAGAGGGCTGGTCGCCGATAGTCAGATCAAATGAGTATCAGTCTATAAGGCTTGGAGAGGGCTGGTCGCCGATAGTCAGATCAAATGAGTATCAGTCTATAAGGCTTGGAGTGGTCGCCGATAGTCAGATCAAATGAGTATAAGTCTATAAGGCTTGGAGAGGGCTGGTCGCCGATAGTCAGATCAAATGAGTATAAGTCTATAAGGCTTGGAGAGGGCTGGTCGCCGATAGTCAGATCAAATGAGTATAAGTCTATAAGGCTTGGAGAGGGCTGGTCGCCGATAGTCAGATCAAATGAGTATAAGTCTATAAGGCTTGGAGAGGGCTGGTCGCCGATAGTCAGATCAAATGAGTATCAGTCTATAAGGCTTGGAGAGTTCACCGATAGTCAGATCAAATGAGTATCAGTCTATAAGGTTTGGAGAGGGCTGGTCGCCGATAGTCAGATCAAATGAGTATCAGTCTATAAGGCTTGGAGAGTTCACCGATAGTCAGATCAAATGAGTATCAGTCTATAAGGCTTGGAGAGGGCTGGTCGCCGATAGTCAGATCAAATGAGTATCAGTCTATAAGGCTTGGAGAGGGCTGGTCGCCGATAGTCAGATCAAATGAGTATCAGTCTATAAGGCTTGGAGAGGGCTGGTCGCCGATAGTCAGATCAAATGAGTATCAGTCTATAAGGCTTGGAGAGGGCTGGTCGCCGATAGTCAGATCAAATGAGTATCAGTCTATAAGGCTTGGAGAGGGCTGGTCGCCGATAGTCAGATCAAATGAATATCAGTCTATAAGGCTTGGAGAGGGCTGGTCGCCGATAGTTAGATCAAATGAATAACAGTCTATAAAGCTTGGAGTGGTCACCGATAGTCAGATCAAATGAATATCAGTCTATAAGGCTTGGAGAGGGCTGGTCGCCGATAGTCTTTTTTTTTTTTTGCTCTAGATACACTTTATAAACGAAAGTCTTGGTGGTGCCCCCAATGCACCTCTCCACCCCCCCCCCCCCACACGTACGCACGGCACGCACCAACGGGGGTTATAAGATGTGCTTACTTACTAACAAGATGTTTGACAGGTTATCAGTGTTTTTATCTAGAGGAAGATCAAAGGCTTTAGGTTAGTCGTAGAGTTAGACTAAGGAGTGTATTAGATACTATATGGATGGTAGGCCTATTTGTGGTCTTTATATGGATAAATGAATTTTAAGATTAATATTAATGATAATTGGATTGTATTCCACTAAAATACATATACAAAAACATTGGCTTCTTTATACATAGCTAGCCTCACCTATGCCGGCTTCGCCCATTGATTTAGTAAATGGTTATATATTGTTTATTTGTGTATATATCCCTCAAATGCTCCCATAATACTTTGGTCGTACCCACCACCTTTTTTTTTGCACTTTCGATAAAACTGCCCGCATTTGAACAACTCCCTTTTGGGCCAGTGTATTCTAATGAATATGTTACGTTTAATTGGAATGGCCCGCTTTAAAACGCCCCCCCCCAAAAAACAATTCACTTCTGGCCTGTCACTTTTCTCTCCCTTCCCTTTTTTCGTCTTGACCCCCCCCCAGCGCCCCTCAAAACACTTGAATTTTAGTACCTGGTATCTGTTACATCTCATGGCACGGACCGCTTTATAACGCTACCCTTCCGAAATGCCTATATTATTAGAATCTGTCAGGGGATTAATAAAATTATAATCTTTATTTCATACAGGAGCAATGACTTCGTCATTGCGAAAATTTCATTTTAACAAGCATTAACATACAACCTGCACCGGCTATGTCATGATAAAATATGTTCTTTTCATCCTTGTGTGTGCAAAATATGCTGCTCATAATAAAATTGTAACTCGTGCACTATCTAAATATTATTAGTTTCAATGGACATGCTCTTAAATAACATTGCACTGGACACCATGGACATTGTCATAACATTGTTGTAATTAAGATGTCTTCCAGGTCATTGTTGTCTTTTTTGTCTTTCTTCGTTCTCATTATTATGTTGGATCAGTGGCGTAGCTAGGGGGTGGAGGGAGGGGTCCAAACTTGAAAATTACCCCGGGCCCCCATTTGAGTGTCCGAAATTTTTTTTTACATTAAATATCACGCCATTATCTCATGTCATGATGTTGAATGTTAAAATGCAGGAGCCCCTAAAGAGAACCACCTCCCGGGCCCCTCCAAATCATTAGCTACGCCACTGTGTTGGATAATTCGACGACTATTCAATATCTAAGATGAACTGCGAAGTGGTTTCCAGATCATGCAGCTCTATTTTGAAATGGACGGACATGCATTTGTTAACAAAATCAGTTTGTTGTTTTTAAATCCGGTATATGAATTATCGTCTGCAATGATTGTTGACTGCTGCTGACAACATAATTAGCCAATCGAATGAAGACGAGTGCCGATCTCCGTTACTGAATTCACTTCTTGGAGCTGGAAGTTGTTTGTTAAAACTACATTTATGGTTTATTATTATTATTATTATTATTATTATTATTATTATTATTATTATTATTCAATGATCAAAAGAATTTTATGACAAGATCTTTTGAACATGAAAACGAGAAGAATGGTTTTTATTGAGATCCAGGAACGAGTCGTGGCCCCTTGTGGGTGATACACAATCAGAAGGTCCTTCTTCTGAATGCGAATACAATTAATTATATTACAACGTCCTCCCACGATGACTGACTACCCAGGGCCCAGACTCACCATTCTTCCTATAATGTACCGTCACCTGTGTATCAGTGATCTCGAATCTTTATAAATACAACCTTCTGATGACCGTCTTTGTTTTAAATTCTCTCATGATTCTTCTTAAGAGGATATTTACGAGGTTAGAAAAGTTATACTTATCGTTTCTTAAAAAATTGGATGCGAACCCATATCTTTTTGCTGTTCTTAGAAAACAAAATAGCAGATAATCGCTTGGTAGGTAAGTCTGACTGTCATTACGATCGTTCCGAGTTCGTATCCTGCCCTCTTTAATCCTCGGGCATCCCCCGCAGAAGGGTTAGTGGTAGGTCGTAGTTATCTATCTTCATTCCCGAAGAAACAAAGGGAAACTTGTGAAACCAAAAAAACAACAACAAAGTTTGTGAATAAGAAACGTTCTAAAATTGTTAGCATGATAGTGCTACTCCCGTGTAGCTCAAATAAACGGGAAATGAATCTATCTCCGTTACTGCCAGCTTAGTTTACAAATTGTTTCTGCTAATGTTTTTTTTTTTTTCTACTATGAATTTTTTGTTCTTGTCTAGTACTTATAAAGTCATCCCAATAAATGTTTAAAAATAGACCTTACAACTGACACGTTTGGAATAAGGAAGGCTGACAGATCGTGTGGTATGCGCTCTGGACTGTCGTTTCGATGGTCCCTGGTTCGAACCCTGCCTGCTGTCCCCTCCCCCTTGTCGTCATGTGAGATGTTTGGGCTCGGACAAGGGTTCTCAGCCTGTGAGTCACGATTAAAAATTTGTCAGGGGTCGCTTAAGACCATCGATTCTAACATGTGAAGCTTGACACAAAGTTGTTTTTTTCATTGGGATTTACTTTTTTTTTTGTTATTCAAAGATAGATGTTGCAGACAACTGAATCTGAATTGATTTAAATCCAATTGTAGCAGCAGAAATATTTTTCAACAGTTTAATTTAATGCGCATAAATACGTATCGTATCGTTACGCCTGGTCCAGCTCTGGACTGTCGTCTGTAAGGTCAACCGTCAGTATTAATTAATCACAAATTTATTAAAATGTTAGTGAAGTTTAGTTTGACTTTTTTTTTATTTTTTTTTAAAATAGAATATTTTTTAATAGAAACTTTTTTTTTTGTTAGTTTCAAAAAGTTAATATTATGGTAAATAAAAATCCTATACTCTTAAGCGAGCAATTCTTGTATGTATGTATATATATTTATATATATATATATATATACATTTTATTTCAAAAACGGCTCTAACGATTTTCTTTAAAATTTCAAGGTATGTGCATATTAGTGAGAAAAAAATTCTCAACTCATTGGCCACATCGGGAAAACTCGAGGTCGACCGTTATATCGGTTTGAAAATGCCTCATTATCGAAAAATTAATTTTGGCTAGAATGTTTTATGAATGAAAAATTTCCATGACGTAAACGGGAAAAACGCTGCTTACGTCACTAGGCTTACCGCAGTACACTAAATTATTTCTTTGCAAACAAGAACGAGTTTTAAAGAACCATTAGACCTAATTAAACATTTGCGCACCATCTTATTGGAGATTGATATATTATAGAACTATGAAAGAAAAGTAATGAAATTAAATGTGCCGATATATGATTAGTTATTGTGTTTTAAGTGCTTAATAAGTTGTTTACACTTTAATTGTGTAGAGCGGTGTAGATACCTTTTACTTTGATGTTTATTTTGCTGGTGACCTCCAGCTGTCTCGTCCTGAGGCCCCATGCAACCATGTGCTCTCTTCTATGTCAGCTAAGTCAAGTTTGCGCCATAAGCTGGTCTTTTAAGGGTTTCGGTGTTACGTCGACCAGTTTTTAGCTGACCAAAAAAGACTGCCTTTGGCATGCGTTCGTCTGAGATTCGTCTCCCATACAGGATACTGTTCTGTCCAGCGTAACTGTCGGACTTAAAGAATTCCCTCTATACAAAGGCCGCGGATACACATTTGAGACCAAAAGAAAATTTGCTGCCGAGGACAGACGCCAATGGGAAAAAAACTTGACACCGCTTACGTCACTAGGCTCACAGCAGTACACTAAGACATTTCTTTGCAAACAAAAAAACTTTTAATGATTCAATTGGCGAAATTAAACATTTGCGCACCATCTTATTGTACATTGATCCATTATGAAACTATGGAAAAAAAAATAATGAAATTAAATATCTTTATGTATGATTAGTTATTATGTTTTAAAGGCTTTATAAATTGTTTACACTTTAATTGCGTACATCCGTAGGTAGCTTTTACTTTGTTATTATTTTGCTGGTGAATTATTGCAATGTGTTTAAGCTTCGAAGTCTACTGTCCCATACCAAAACATAGGAAATGGTCATAACACAGCTTATCTATGCCTTGCTTGCACAACCAGGGCCGGCCCTAACGTCTGCGGGGCCCTATGTCAAATGGATTGCGCAGTAAGGGTAGGGATAAGGATAATAAGTGAAAATAAAGATTTTGAATTAGAAAATATATTCGTATTTGCATTACACTTTTATTAAATGAAAGCTGACGATGCCGTTTTTTTTTTAATATCACGCGTAGGACTGGCGTTTACCATATTGAGTGACACCCCAAAATGACAATTTTGTCTTTTTAAAGACATTTTTATGAGTTTCAGATTTCCAGGAGCTTTTTGAAAACAAGGAGACCACGGGAACCCTATTATAAATTATAATGGTTTAATTTAATAATTTACACCTAGAATTAGCGCGGGGCTTTTGAACCTTCGGGGTCCACTGCGGCAGCATAGGCCTAAGGCTGGCCCTGGTAATATCCAGCTCGCGGTCAACGAATATTCATCGCGCTGCTGCTTTTTTTGGTTAACCTATAAACCTCTGTAAAACAGAAGTCATGTTCCAGAAGTCACCCAATAAAACCTACTCAGCCCAAAGATCACCGCGCATGGACATCCCTTAAAGTGGTAGATAACTTCAAATTATCTGGGAAGCATAGTATCAAATGACGCATTGCTTTAAAGAGAGGTTAATATGTGATCAGGGATAGTCGTGCTTTTGGACCCCTCCAAGCGAGAGTGTGGCGAAATAAATCGCTCCGCCTGTCTACAAAAATCAGTGTCAACCAGAGATTCTCTCAACCCCTCTATGTGGATCTGAGACATGAGTACTTTATAGAAAGCAACTAAGACTTCTTGAACGACTTCACCAAAGACCGCAATACAAACAGCGATATTCTTGCAAAATGGTATGAACTTCTTATAATCCGATAGTCACGCTTTGCATGGCACTTATTCCGTATGGGGGACGAACATATTTTTGACAATCTTTTTTTTTTAGTAAGCTGAAAGGTTGTCGGAGTAAAAGAGATGCCTCACAATAACGCTTCTTTAGAATACTAACGCGATGTTTTTAAGTCTCTTAGGAAAAAATGCGCGATTTTACTTTGTTACTAGGTGCACGTTTTACACTATAACGTAGAGATTTTGCATCACTTGATGATTCTTACTAAAGCCATAATAATAAGGCTTGTCTTCGAAACCGAAGATTAGTGAGGAATACAGTATTTCCCGTGGCTGCGCAGCCCCAGCTGTGACCTACATATTTTGCCACAGTCAGGGCAAGCATAACCATTGTCCGCAGGTGGTCGATTTAGATTTTCTTTTCGCCGTCTGCGTTTGTCCTCAGCAGCAGATTTTCTTTTGGTCTCAAATGTGTATCCCGCGGCCTTCGTGAGTGACCACCAGCTGTCTCGTTCGGAGGCCGCATACAACCAGGTGCTCTCTTCTATGTCAGCCAAGGAAAGTTGACGCCTGGTCTTTGAAGCGTTTCCTCTGTTACGTCGACCACCTTTTAGCTCACCAAAAAAAAAAGACAGACTGCCTTTGGCATACGTTCGTCTCCCATACGGGATACGTGCCCTACCCAGTGCAACTGTCGGACCATAAGAAGTCCCTCTATACTGTCCATATTGGCGTTGGCAAGGACATCTTTGTTTGAAGTGCGGTCCTGCCACCGTCTGTCCATGATGGAGCGCAAGCATCTTTGGTGAAAGCACTCAAGAAGTCTTAGTTGTTTTCTGTAAAGTTTCCATGTCTCAGAGCCATAATGAATATATTAATTGCAATATTAAATGTTAGAAAGTAACCATTTTAGAAGTTATACTGCAAAGACTTTCTTCCAAGCCTATAATAGCCTAATAGTTTTACGCGAAAGAAGCAATGTAAAACGTTAAGACGTGAGCTGTGGTTTTCTATAGGCCTACTGTTGGGGGGGGGGGGACTTTCTATTCTAATCGCCATGTACAATTATATTGAGAACTGACAGAACGAAAAAGCAACTGTTCGGATTGATAGTCTTTACCCGATCGTTCATTTTCGTAATTACAACAATATTTCCAAAATGACTTCGAGTATATATCCTTCCTTAACAAATTATTCATCCGAGCGAGGCTCGGTCACCTGATATTATTCAATAAACGCAATACGTGAACTTATTCAAAGATGACGTCTGCTAATTAAAGACAAAGGTGAAATAAGAAGGTCTTTCATCGTAACAGTAAATCGCCATTAATAGTGTCCTTCATAGTGTAAGAACGGGATCACAATTTCCTATTCAAGTTTTTATGCTTATAGTAACAACACTGAATAGAAAATTTAACAAATATATGTGCTAAATCAGTAATATATGAACTAAAATGTGTACGTTTTGAAAAAGGTTGAACAACGCATCCATAAATTTCAATTTCAATGCGTAAACTTTTTATACAAATGCATAACGTATTGGACCTTGGATGAAGTCCTAATGGTAACAGGGCAGAAAAGTATGGGCCTCCCGCAGTGCTCTAGTAAGAAACTGTAATGCCACATAACTCCTATGCACTTCATTGACCCTTCAGATGCTTTTAGACACTCGAGTAAGACATGTACCACTGTTTCCTCTACCTGCCCTTTTAGTTTAAAGGAATTGAACAACTCTAGTATGACATTTGTAAAGAACTTCTTTAAGTCGAATCAACGAAGCCTAAATAATTGTAGTCATTTTGATATCTAGCATCTGGACTGTCTTCATGGATACCCAGTATTTTAGAGGAATGGTAAAATGTTGGAGATTTAAAGATGAGCTATTCTTTAGCAATCCACTTAAAACAAGTGTTAAGAAAATTCACTTTTGGAAAAGTATCAAATATCTTTGAAAAATATTAACTTATCTTATGTATTACAGGTGTTACTTTTTTTTTTTTATTATAGCTTTTATATAGCGCTACTTTCATGCTTATAGCATGCTCAGAGCGCTTTTGGTCCAATCTCATTTGTGGACCAGTGGGGGGGGGGGGGGGGAGGGGGTATCTAGGATCTTTAGGCGCTCAGTAAACACATTCTGCCCGAGTCGGGTGTCGAACCTCGAGCCCCCTTCTAGGTAGCCAAGCCAAGCAAAGTTCAAGCGCACTTGACCTCTCGACCACGCTTCCCACAAAGAAGATAATTACGTTCTACGCATTTCATGTGTCAAACTAGTCATGCGTGTTAATCAATGGCTTACTCTCTGCCAAGTCGTTGGTTTTCCTGGCTGATTCAGGCAACCCATTCCAATCTCTAATGGCACTAGGGAAGAAGGAGCATTTGTACGAATTTGTTCTAGCGTATGGAGTAAAGGTGTCTGCCTCAATCTTTGTGACTTCCTGAGTATTTCATTAAGTTTTGTTTGTTCTATTAGTGGTGTCTGCACGGATAGTGCTTCAAGCACGGTAGTATGTTGGTCTGGATTTCAATATTTGGTACAGAATGAGCCACCAAAATTTATCGGAACTCAGTTTGTGATTCATCGTCGAATATTAATATCGAAGACAATGCTACTAAAATTAAAAAAAATCAACCTCGCGTCTGAAATAAAAAATCAAATCATTCCAAATAAAACATCAAATCGGCAAAAAAAAAAAATTAAAAAAATTTAATATTTACATGTTCCCAAGCTTATCTACTCTCTATTATTATAGCTTTTATATAGCGCTACTTCCATGCTTATAGCATACTCAGAGCGCTTTGGTCCGATCTCATTTGTGGACCAGTGGGGGGAGGTATCTAGGAGTTGGATTTCCGTGCTGCCTTTAGGCGCTCAGTAAACGCAACTCTGCCCGAGTCGGGTGTCGAACCTCGAGCCCCCTTCTAGGTAGCCAAGCCAAGCCGAGTTCAAGCGCACTTGGCCTCTCAACCACGCTTCTTCTCTATGAGGAAAATGGCTAACTGACAAACAAGTAAAATGATAATTTTGTATAAGAACATCTGCTGATGCTTTGCGGACAAAATTTCATCCAACTTTCCAAATCTACTTCACATCCCATTTGCACTTGCCAGAAATCCAATGAAAGTCAAAGTGGAAGATGTTTAGGAGACAGAAAGTAAAGTAGCAATTATTCATAAAACACTGAACCATAATCTTCAAATACAAAAACAAAATTTAATAAAATACTCTGAAAGACAAAAAGATAGAGGCAGATCTTTCGTCCCATATGCTAGGACAAATTTGTACAAATACTCCTTCTTCCCTAGTGCTATTAGAGCATGGAACGGGTTGCCTGGGCTAGCCAGGAAAACCAGTGACTTGGCAGAATTTAAGTCATTCGTTAATTTGCTTGACTGAATGCATGACGCGTAGGACGTTATCATCTTCTTTTTTTGAAGTAACGTCTGTATTATATAAGATAAGATAAGAAATAGTTTATTGAACTCATGGATGAAAATGCATCGAAAAAAAAATCTCTTTAATTACACCAATATGGAACATGCGTTTGCTGTCACTGTAACCTTCAAAAAGATATTTCTTTCTTGTTACATGTAATACAAATTTAATTATTAATACAATCACGCTTAAATAATATCAGCTTTTTTTTTTAAACTTATTTTTTAACTTATTTTTCTTGTGTATCAGTTTAACTGTTTAACCAACGAAGAATACGGGAATTTTATTTGTATCTGGACACACATTTGATACTAAATTGATATCTTCTGCCAAAGACTAAAGAACCTACATCGATTACTGACACACAAGGTTTTGTATGCGTTGTTTGTTGCAAAATATGTCTGTCACTGTCGGGATTTCTTATATAATGTGAAATATTATACTTCTTTTACAGCTCTTCTTGTTATAACAGTTGGATTTATAAACGGCCCCATAGATCAAATAGCATAGGGCCCTATGAAGTTTATATCCGGCTCTGTACAGGCTAAAGCACGCAATTCTAAATCATTGAATAAGGTTTTCTAATTATTTCTAGAATTCGCGAACAAAGTACAACCATTTTTTGCTACTTCAGAGCATCAGGTCCAGATAAAAATAAATGGGGAAACAATAGGCCTAGACTTGATATAAGGATAAAGGATAGCTCTTTTAAGTGCACCATTTGACGGTAAACAGCACTCGAAAATTTAAAAAAGGACCAGTTATCAAGCAGAAATGAGACTAAAGGGGGGTTGGGGGAGGTCAAAAAGGGCCTTATTGTACTTTGACTCTGTTCATTAAAATTACATCAAAACTACAGGATGATGACACTGGCGTTGAAAATAAATACAGGTCACTTAGACTTATTTTTTTATGTAAACTAGATTCTTTATCCCATGACCTACTGACCTAATGCCGGTCTTGTCCAACTCTTTCAAAGTCAAGGGCGACAGCCCCCACGTTTAAAAGTCAGCCCACCGTGCCCCCCCCCACCTATTTACTTATCGTATTGTCGTAAGTGACCTTGTTAATAAAGGTGACGAAATTATCTCATTTTTATAAATGGTGAGATGAAGGGGAGAGAATAGAGTTTGGGGTGTTGATGTCGGTTATCGCCCTTTGTTTTTCAGTTATTACATTATTTAATCTTTGACGACCGTTCGACGTTACCTTTAGATTTAGAAGAATCTTTTGACGCCAAAATGCATGGAAGAGGTCAAGGTCGAATTTGGAACCAGCGTGACGACAGTCCAAAGTGCACACCACACGAACAGGTAGCTATCCAGTTACTTCCGTGAGGTCATACTCTTACCTGTCGACTAGACATAACATTGACTTTATCCATTATTTGAGCCTGTCTTCAAACCTGACTGACCATTGGAAGACAATAAGCCATTTTTTTCTAATGCTGTTATTTAATCCGCTGCCGAGGACAGACGTAGACGGCGAAAAGAAAATCTAAATCGACCACAGGCGGACAATAGTTATGCCTGCGTTAGAAATGACAAAATATGTAGGTCGCAGCTGGGGCTGCGTAGCCACGGGAAAAGCTGCATTCCTCATTAATCTTCGAATTCGAAGACAATCCTTATTATTTTGTTATTATTATGTTAAAAACGAACGGGTTATTTATTCTCTGGCGCTGCCGGGGTCGAGTTTTGCTAAAGAGAAACAACATTCATCGTAGTCCACTGAGGAATTATGTGGTGATGTGGCAGATCTGCAGCAGTACGCACTCTGACATGCAACGAGAATCTTCTTAAGAATGTTATGACCTTGAAGGTATGTGTGAGATCAGTTGTCATTATGCCTTCTTGATATATCAAGTTGTGAAACCCAACTAATAGGACTAATTACTAATTTTTCAAAACGTTTAGATAATAGTGAGCAAATAGATACTATCTTACTAGATTTTTCCAAGGCTTTTGACAAAGTTCACCACCATAGTTTGATTTAAAAAATTAAAATATTTTGGCATTGATGGTCCATTGCATCAGTGGATTAAAGATTTTCTGATAGGGAGACAACAAACTGTAATAATAAATGGCTCTAAATCAACACCAATAACATTAAACTCAGGCATGGAATTGATTGCCTGAGCTAGCCAGGAAAACCCTTGACTTGGCAGAATTTAGGTAATTGGTTAATATGCATGACTAAATGCATGACGCGTAGGACGTAATCATCCTCTTTTTTGAAGTAACGTCTGTATTATATAAGAAGAAGAAGATAAGAAGCAATGAGGTATATTGTTGGTTTAGACAACTTCCATAAACCCTAAATCTTAATCTTTTCATTATTATTGTTATTGCATAATGCCATTTCTCGACATATCGCCCTTCAAGTGTTAGTCTTTTTGTTTGTTCGTTTTGAGGACTGTTCAGCAAATAAATGTTTTTGGTCATTTGGTATTGGTATTTAACCCTAACAAACGCATTTGGTGGCAGTTTAAGGGTTATAAATCTTTCTTCTTCTTTTCTCTCTATGTCTACAAGAGTTATGAATTATTTTATCTCCTTATCAAACCTTCTAAACAGAAAAATATTTAAAAGTTCAGTTCACTTGTTCGAGCGCTACAAAAGAACCGGAACAAACCGGTTATATTATTCTATATACTTGAACTCAGCAGTAATCAGCCACCAGCTTTGTGACGTCTTGAGTACCAGGGAAAAGGGGTAGGGCTAAGTTTTGAACTTGAAGATAGAACAAAAGTCTTAAGTGCTTTGACCTGCGAGTCATCAGCTGGACAGATCAGCCCATACGTCACGCGGGAAACTCCGATGGCCAGCGTCGAGGTGCTGTCCGGACCGAGTTAGGTCTGAACTCAGGCCAATAGTCATTGACGTCCTGTGGAGACCAAGAGCTCGTCTCAACGTCGTACAGTCTTGTGACGTGGCAACGAGCTATTGTTGCAGGTCAGCGTTAAAGCCAACAATAACGAATGGGTCTCATCCGAACAGGGCCGGTCCTAACAATTGCGGGGCCCAATGCGAAACTGATTGCGCGGGGCCTAGTCTGGGTGGGAATAAGGATAATAAGTGAAAATTAAGATTTTGTATTAGAAAAAAATTCGACTTTGAATTTTATTTATTCTTTACTATGAACAAAATTGCGATCAAATTAACTTTAATTTACGAACCTTGCAACCTACGGCATACTTATATGCCTGCCAGTGACTATAAAAGTAAATAAAGAATTGTAACTTCCGATTAAGGTGAAAATTCACCCGATTATTACATTTTATTACATGAAAGCTGACAATGCCTTTTTTTCTTTTATCGCGCGTAGGATTGGCGTTTTCCGCAATGAATGACACCCACAAATGACAATTTTGACTATTTTTCAGGAGATTTTAATAAATTCAGGAGATTTCTATGACTTCTTCGTATATATTCTGCAATTTAATTACAACCTAGAATTAGCACGGGTCCTATGAAAGCGCGGGGCCCACATGCGGTCGCAGTGGCCTAAGACCGGCCCTACATCCGAATACAGACTTGTGAAGTGGCAACCTGTGGTCAGCGGCGAGCCAATAGCTCGTTCCTAGTCAAAGGTCTGTGTGCAGGACACTATAACGGTTGGTTTCGTCCGGATCCTCAAAAACTCTGACCAAAGCACAAGTCAGAAATTTAAATGGGCCCTTGGGTCGAAAAAGTTTGAGAATCTCTGGGTTGCATTGCAAACTAAACCCTTATTATATTTAGAATATATAATTATTCATACATAAACAACTTTTTTACTTTCAATGTAGGCTACTTTTGTCTCAGGAATGTTAATTATCAATTAAATTGCTTCCTTTTCGTTTCATTTTGAGGCAGTTTTAGTGGATTACGTCTAAACGTCAAGGGTAAATTAGTTATACACTACACACTACCACATGTTTTAGTTATACACTACACACTACCACATGTTTTAGTTATACACTACACACTACCACATGTTTTAGTTATACACTACACACTACCACGTGTTTTAGTTATACACTACACACTACCACGTGTTTTAGTTATACACTACACACTACCACGTGTATTAGTTATACACTACACACAACCACGTGTATTAGTTATACACTACACACTACCACGTGTATTAGTTATACACTACACACTACCACGTGTTTTAGTTATACACTACACACTACCACGTGTTTTAGTTATACACTACACACTACCACGTGTTTTAGTTATACACTACACACTACCACGTGTATTAGTTATACACTACACACAACCACGTGTATTAGTTATACACTACACACTACCACGTGTTTTAGTTATACACTACACACTACCACGTGTTTTAGTTATACACTACACACTACCACGTGTTTTAGTTATACACTACACACTACCACATGTTTTAGTTATACACTACACACTACCACGTGTTTTAGTTATACACTACACACTACCATGTGATTTTTAAGATCTTAAAAATCACATGGTAAGAAAGAGTGTGTTGAAAGGTTTTCCTAGCATGGCCGGCCTTAGGAGGTCCTAGGCGAAGTGAGTGTGATTGTCCCAATGAAATAAAAAAAAATACCAAAAAAAAAAAAAACAGCGAAAAAATAAAATTACACAAAGCAACATAACGATTATGTAAGTTGGTGCAGCGACAGTTCAGAGACTATTTCTTACAATAAAGGTAGGCTACTACTCCGTACAACGCTTTGTTCCCCTATATATTGTACTTGAATTTGTTGTTTACGTACGGCACAATAGCCACACATGAATTTTCTTTGTTGGTGAAACGGACTCTTGAAGATCGAGCATCTCAACAGTCCCGTTCTCAATTAATTCGGATAATCAAAGTTCTACTGTAGACAATAAACTTTGCAGAGTGCAACCACAAACTACTCGCTAAAGACTACGCAAAACACACCAACCAGACTATATAGTCTACAAGCTTCTTATACATAGTATTTTGAGGGTCTCTTAATTTCTACCTTTGCTGGAAACTCATGAAAAGAACCCCAAAAGCTCTGAATGATTCATTCAGCCATTCCTTTGTACCTCGCAGAGTCTTTTATGTCGCAAGAATCGTAGGAACTAAAAATTATAACATGAAACTATTGCAAGGAACATTTATTATTACGATAATGGTCTCTACGACGTAATATACATAGTGATTAGTGATAGAAGTTCTTCAGGGAGCTATGGAAACTGACTGACTACGTCACACAACAATAATGCTATGACCAGATATAGGATGTCTCTGACCTAAATATATATAAATATGTGACGGCACCCGTGAAAAAGGGGGGGGGGGGGCTCTACCTAGACTACTTATAGAAACATCTTAACATCTCTTGATAACAAGTTAGAAATAGTAGTTCAAATATTGAAACAATTACATTTCTGTACAACAGCCTCAGCATAACAAGAGAGACTATTCAGATAACAAGACTATTTATAGTATCACATTATCAAAATGCGTGATAAACTGTTAAGTCTCTCCCTTTTCTTTCCAACTTTGTGTCTTCGCCTTTCTCTAGCCATCTCTCCTTCTCTCTCTCCTTCTCTCTCTCTCTCTCTCTCTCTTTCTCTCTCGGTCTCATTTAGCTTCTCACCGTCTGATTTTTTGAAACAAACAAACACACGCGCGCACGCACCTACATCTAGAATTGCCTACGAGCTGAAGATATTCAATCTGATCCTCTGAACTTTAGAAAAAAAGAGGAAGAAATTGATATATTTTATCAATATTTCTTCTTTTGCTTTGTATTGAGCTAACAGCTGGTCACACAAACAAATATGACAGCTTTGGTATGTGTTCTGTAAAATCACACAGGGAGGACGAATGTGATAGACCTAGATAACTATAGATCCCCATGGCCCAGGTCACTTACAGGATCGACTCATCATCGACTATTAGGGTAACTCCATAAATGAATATTGTATGAGCTGATGGAACCAAGCTTGAAAAGCCTAAGCTTTAGATCAGTGGCGATTCCATGATAGTCCTAGCTTCTCTGGGTAGCCGCAAGGATAGCCGGAAGGACATGGGCCCAACTGAAGGGAATTGCCCAGAAAGCAGTCTGGTGTGAAGTACTAGGAGTCAAAATGATAAAGTCAAGTCCACGATAGTCATAGAGAATTCTAGCACATTTTATCGTTAGTAAGACAATGGTTATTCAGTGAAGTCCAGGCGCCATTATCCCGTTGATTGTTAGAAAGGCTTTTATCCAACAACCAGGCCTGGACATGGGGCTCTTCACCCCTGTCCTGTCTGAGGACTCCCAGCGGTGACGGCGCACCGCCCCCGGTCCTGGGTCCACTCGCTATATGTGGCCGAGAGCAGCGCTTACCATGGTTACCAACATCTTTCGGTGAAGGGGCCGCACAATCACAAAAAGCCTCTGAGGTTTTATAATTCACTGCATGGAAATGTTTTAGGGAATCCGGATTGTACCGATAATGGTCCGCAGGTTGGGCTTCACTGTATCACGATATTGTTCACTTTAGCACATCTGGTTGGGGTTGCTTCACATTTGTTTTGAACACAATTAAGGTTTCCTTGGTGAACTTTCAACTTTGAAGTGTCAAGTCTGCTTAGAGATGGGGAATGGCTTATTTGAAATAAATGTCAGTTTCAATAACGGATTCGACTCTTTGGAAGTGGTTTCGCCCACCTTTCGGATCCGCCATTGATAGTTATTGGCTTTATTATATGTGTTATCATTAAGCTTTACGTTGCGCATCCCAAAATGTCCACCACTGTTTCACTGTGAATGACAGTATGGGTTCACTTATCACCTTTTTATCTGTCTTTCTCTGTGTTTCTCTTTCACTCTCTCTGACACTATCACAATTACCTCCTTCTCTCTCTCCCTCTCTAGCTCTCTCTCTCTACCTCTCCCCCTCTCTTGCTCTCTCTAGCTCTCTCTCTCTCTACTTCTCTCTATCTCTCTCTCTTGCTCTCTAGCTCTCTCTATTTTACCTCTCCCTCTGTCTCTCTCTCTCGCTTGCTCTGTCTTGCTCTCTCTCTCTCTCTCCCTCTCTCTCTCTCTCCCTCTCTCTCTCTCTTGCTCGCTCTCTCTCTTTTCCTCTCCCTCTCTCTCTCTTGCTCTTTCTAGCTCTCTCTCTCTACCTCTCCCTCTCTTGCTCTCTCTCTCTCTACTTCTCCCTATCTCTCTCTCTTGCTCTCTAGCTCTCTCTCTCCCTCTACCTCTCCCTCTTTCTCTCTCTCTCTCTTGCTCTATCTAGCTCTCTCTCTCTCTACCTCTCCCCCTCTCTCTCTCTGTCTCTTGCTTTTTCTCTCTCTACTTCTCCCTCTCTACCTCTTGCTCGCTCTCTCTCTCTCTCTCTCTATTTTAAGGTCCCTTTCTCTTTATTCTCCTGTCCAGTTTTTGTGTCACACACACATACACAGCTCTAAGAAAGAACGAAGGAAAAGGAGTGGTGGGGGTGGGTGGGATGGGGGGGGGTATACATTTATGAATAGCCTGAACCTTTGTCTGAAATATTGTGTGTGTTTGTGATAAAGATTATGCGTGTGAGGTTCCCTTTTGAAGACTTAAAGGTCCAATCGGCAAGGGGGCATGTGAAGAAGCGTTCATCCGATTCAGTGCCTCCAGATACAAGGAAATGACCAGTACAATGACCTTAGTTCAATATTTTTTTGTTCTCAGTATTTTGTTCCCCAAAGGCAGTGACCTAGTTGTTACAGGTATTTGACCTTTGACCTACGTGTTGTATAAAAAGGCAAGATCACATCAGTTTGTACAAAGCTTTTATCAACTCACTCTGTCTGTCTGTCTGTCTGGTAAAAAGTTTGTTAACGTTATGTCTCCCACACCCAATCTCGGATCAAGCTGAAATTTCGCACACAATTTCTTTTACCTGACAACACAAGAATCAATGTACAAAACTAACCAATTATTTAATTAACCATTGGTAATTAATTATTTTGTTTCGTATCTCGAACAACAGAATGAAATTGTACCTGACTGAAGTGATGGTATAAGCTGAATTAATCCCCTTTATAGGTCGCTTCTTTAATGTAAGCTTGTAACAAACAATAGATAAATATACAATCTTCAATTGTATAGGCACTCACTAGCAGATTATCAGTATGTCGGCTTGAGAAGGCTTAGATCATGAGTTCGAATTCATATCCTTTCCACCCTTCTTTTGTTATAATTTATGCTTTAAAAAAAAACCGATAAAGCGACAAAAATTCTTCCAGATACCCTATTCTTTTTCTTCCGCCCCCCCCCCCTCAATTTTTCCAACTGGTCCAGACAAGTGATAGGAGCACAGCTCATTGAGAAAGCTAAAAGCATGAAATAGCGCGGAATAAAAACAATTGGTCAAAATATCTCAAATTGTTGTTGGTCTAGAAACTCTAGAGATCATATTACAAATTTAAATACATGGCTGATCCAAACTAATTGACACAATTACACTTAATATAAGCTTTGTATTTTATAGTTTTTTTTTAAAGTACTTTTTTCTATGTTTTTCTTGTTTTAAACTGTAAAAGACTTCGAACACACACACACACACACAAAACCCCACTCGGAATGGTTATGAAAATCACAAACAATTAGAAGGACATGGAAAAGTACGTGCACGGGAAAACCCAGTTATGACCTAAATATTTTTCCCACAATGACGCAGACAAAGCAGCTGAATTCTGTTCTTGATGAGCATCCAACCGCACCTGTCTTTGACAATCATAATCTAAAGGTTGCTAATGAATTGAAAACATTGTTTATCCTATAACAGAGTCATCCGAATATATTCACACTAACGAGAATTCTACTTGTCAATGTGATATATATAGGCCTACCCAAACTACCCAAACCACATGCAGGAAGCCGGAGATCGTAGCGAGACCAATCATCGTAGAAGGCCTGAACACTGACCTGCAAAGTCACAACCTGTGGGCAGTTTAGACCAATAGCTTTACGAGCTATACGATTAGTCTCGTATGAACCAATTGATTATTTTCATGAAACAGTGGATAACATGGTATATGGAAGGTGGAAGACAGTGGTTCCCCAATTTTTATTTAAAGAAACCCATAGTAAAACAAGCCAAATAATAAAAAAAAAACATTTAAAAAATGAAGCTTATATAAGGGAAAATTTGTCTTAATAAAGGAAATATCTTTCAATGCTGAAATTTATTTCTCTTTACAAAATAAAACAAAATTAATTAATTTCCACTAATCAATTAACCAAATGGTTAATTGTTTGATTTATTGATGTATTGTCATAGACAATGAATAATTGTGCAAAGTTTCAACTTGATCCGAGAATCGGATCGTGTAAAAGAATCCTGACAGACAGACAGACGGAGTGAGTTTATATAAGCTTTATTAAAAAAAAATATAATATCACAATCGATAAAAAAACACAACTTAATGAATGTATATTGCTGAAAATAAAATTGTTAATAATACAAGCATCAATGTCAGTATGGTATTATAAAATGTTTGTTAAGATGTTTTACATGTTTCGGATGTTCCTTCAGAGTTGAAGATAATTACTTCCTAGTCCAAACCTCCCGCAGGACGACGGGGGATGGGAGCGGGCAGGGTTTGAACCCTGGACTATCGATAAATCTTAAAGACAGTCCAACGCGCAAACCGCATGACCAGGCAGCCAAAACAATGACACAATAAATCTAGCCTACATTTAAAGTGCCCACTAGTGCTGGGTAAACTTATAACTTCCTATAATAATAATAATAATAATAATAATTTATAGAGACCTCACTTGTGCTAGAAGAACTTTGTAACGTACTTTGATCCTGAGTCTAGTTCTCAAATCTCAATATAAATTTTTAGCTGTAGTCTAGGTCTCTTTACCTCGGGTAGATAAATCATAAATGTTTAATAATTTATTAATATTGTTTATATTATTTTGAAACTTCAAAAGTGGGTCATCAATTAAAAAAGAAACGAAAGTATTCTAAAGATTCAATAAAGATGAGCGCATATCGCGATGACGCATTGGGGAACTCCGAGGCTGACTTGACGTTTGCGCTCACAATCTATTTATAGACCATATATTACGTAACGAAACAAAAAAAAAAAGGAGAACCGGTGACCTCCTTACCAGCACGCGGACAGCTAGTGCAACCTGATTAGACGTTTGTTCGTCTGCAACATTTCGTCTTATCACTCAGTGACCTTTGAAAAAAACGAGATCAATTAAATCACGCGATTTTTCGATACAATGTGTGCATGTGTGCTGTGCGCCCGAATGTGTATATGATGATAAGACTTTTAGAATACTTTTGGATCTACATTCTACAAGAACATTGGTTAATGTAGTTATTGAGTAGATAATGATATAGAGTAAGAGAAAGAGAGAGAAAGAGAAAAGAGAGAAAAGATAGAGAAAACATAAATACGTATTTAGGTCTCGTGGACATTACACTGTTGTGGGCTTATATTATCTGACTTCTGATCCTATCTCAATTATTACTACACATTAGCCACAGAACATTACAAGTTAAAAATATACTTGATAAAAACTTTCAGTGTTATAAAATGAGACCTTTATTTATCACTGGGAAGTCGGTCTAGTCTTCATAAACGTCGCTATTTCTAACTAACATCTAAAAACAGCCTACTTCAATACTATCGCCATGTTGCTTCCTTGTTCGTCTAGTCTACTACGTCATTCGTCTGTCTTACTACGTCACTACTTTTACCGTCGCTTAAAACAGTACACAATATATTTGTCTAACAAAACTAACATACTCTCTAAACTAATACATAACAACACCTATGAGGCTGACTGGTTATATCACAAGGTCCTCAGGGCTTGCAAGGAGCACTTACAGAGAAGAGGTGGACAGAGAAAGCGATGAGAAGACAACATTAAAGAATGAACGGACCTTTCACTGAGAGAGATTCAGGTCAAGGCGTAGGACGTAATTATCTCCTTTTTTTGGAAGTAACGTCTGTAAGGGTTTACTTTAGATATAAGACAGAGAGGAATGAAGAAAGACGGTCGACAGATCACGTGTGGTACCCTAACGATCAAACGGACTCAGGGAAAGGTGAAGGGAGATAACAAAAGCATAGGCGGCTTTAGGGGCTGGCAAACAGGGTCTCCTGCACACTAGGAGCCGCGCCAGAGGGGTCCTCGCGATATTAAGATGCTTTGATGCTTTTGTCTCGTTCAACCCATCATATCATACAAATATGCCACTCCTCTGCTACGCATTTCTATGAATCTTATCAATACGCTTTACACTGAAATACAGTGTGGTTGATTTATTTAAAAATTCATCCATCACAGGGGCGTTACAGCCCTGGCATGCTCAGCACATACTTCTATTCAGATCTCTCTTGAACCTTTTATCTCCAGGCCTGAACTTAGATCTATCTCTTCATCGTTAATCCATCGTATTCTTGGTCTGCCTATGGGTCACCTGCCTTTTGGTTTTTGCATTCATTTGACAACAGTTCATCCTAAACAAAAACTTGTTACTTAATATTTTAAAGTCTTTCCGGCATTGTTACCAATTACCATGAAAGCTCTTAGCATGATATTGTGAATTAGGGTTAGGATTAGGCCCCCCGCAAATAATAATCATCAGGGCCCCTCGCACTTCTTATGTCGCATTAAAAAAAAAAGAATAATAAATAGAAATTGGCATTTCTGTGGGATGTACGCCTCGACAGACGATCTTTTCCCTTTGCAACTTCTTGTTTGACTAGAGAGACCAAACCTTGATACACAGCTGCGGTCACTGGTTGGGCATCTGTAATCACCAGGCGCCAGTTGTACTTTCACCCTTCCTTCTACTACTGTTGTGTATGGCATCTGCATTCCGGGATCCTCTATGCTCGCTCTCCATGTGAGTCTATCCAGTGCCACATTTCCCCAGCTCTTAGTGTCGATTTGGAAGAGCTTCATGTTGAGTTTGCACATAAGATCAGTATACCTTAGAAGTGACACTCCTGCCTTCTGTTAGATCCTCATACAGAATGTCTTGTGGAAGTCGACCTTAGCCTTGTGGGATTCTACGAATGTGACCAAGTCAGCCAAGGAGTCTACTGCTGATAACAGAGCGGATGTGCTGGTCCCCTGATCTTCGTAGCACTTCCTCGTTGGTTATTTCATCTTCTCATCTTGCTGACTAACAATACCGAAACTGGGTGATGAACACTTTGCTATACGGAAGTGAAACATGGTCAACCTACTCATGGCAGGGAAAAAAAAGCTGAATGTCTTCCACCTCCGATGCCTAATGCGGCACTTTAAAAAGAAAGCAAGTAAAAAGAAATGTAAAATCAGCCTAATGTCTAAAGACTAGACGATGATGCAATCAGAAGAGATCAAGACCAAAGGGAGATGATTATACAGGTGTGTGGGGGTGGGAGGGGGGGTTAACGGAAATTGTTTCTGCAACTTTCATTACATGTAGGGGGCGTGTCGTTAGGAAGAATGCTGCTACCTGTAGCTTATTTTCAGGTGAGGAGCAAAAAAAAAAGATTGATTTACTGAAATGACCTTTCTGGTTGTGGTGTAAACAAAGGGGCGTTCCCCGTTCCCACTGTGTGTAACATATATATATCACATCATTGAAATGATCTGCGTATGTATTAAGAATGTGATAACAATTCAGTTTGGGCTTTAAGTCAGTTTAGAGTAAGCGGAATATCTTCCTGTTCGTGAAGAAAGAAAACTTAAAACCCCCTTGCAAATTTTAAACACCTATTCTACAACTTTTTGTTTTTTCATAAGTTGTGTTATAGCAATGAATGTTCATATGTCACAGTATGATGTCTGTCGTATTCTACAACTAGTACTTATTTGCACAACATGCCCCTTTCTTAGCAAAAAAAATTATTAAAATATTGAGAAATTCTCCTTTTTTCTACTCATAACGAGGTCTTGACAAATCGTGGAAGACTACTAGTGCAGATGGTCTCCCCCTCACCCACCATTAACACCATCAAAATAGACTATACAGGTTTTCAGGTGTAAACCTCCAAACAACAAGCTGCAAAAACAAAAAAAAATTTTTTTATTTACTTAAACATTGTTTTAAATTAAAAAAAAAAGTGTTTTTCTATTCCAACGGAAAACTGTGGAAGATAAAAATTAAAAGCTAAAGTTACGGCAACACTCAACACTTAAAAACTACGATGTTGATAAAGATATAATAGAATGACTGTAATTTTCTTGTTCCCCCCCCCCCTCACCTCAAAAAAGAAGTCCCAGACCCCCCTACCCCCCCCCCCCCCCCAAACACCTTCCCCATCATTTCCGTCGATTATCTCTCCCTCTCTTCCTATTGTAAAAGTACTTTACGCATGCGTAAGCTTACGAGTTCCCTAAATTTGGCCACAACAGACTGGAAGGTGAGCGAGCGAGTCTCTTTCCCTCACAATGCTGTCTGCTGAACGTAGCACTTTTTTTTTTTTTTTTTGGTGTTTTTTCCGTTAGTTGAATTCTTTCACCATGGGAATTACGCTCAGGTGGGTGGGTGATGTCTTGGCAGGCGAATGCTACATCAACAAATATCATAGAAACTTACTCTTTGGGGGTAAAAAAAAAAATGAGTCTATGTCTCTTTAATTAATTAATTGTTTTTAAACATTTTTTTTCCTTTCATGTTTTTTGAGACTTTTCCTATTTGTAGGTAGTATAACTCTTATAGCCAATACAGGTTTTAGAGGGTAATGTTTTCGTATCAATTAAGGTTTATATATACACGCATTTAAACTCTTTCTCTCCTAATCGACGATACCATCGTTGATTTGACCCTCATTAAATTAAATTAATATTTAATTTAAAAAAAAACTTTTCTTTATGTTATATAGAAGGAGCATGCGTCCCCTTTAATCCTAGACCAAATAAAACATTTTCTGATCACAACGAGACAAAGTTATTGAAGCTTAATCATAATATGGGAGTGAAATACTAATGAGTAAAATAAAGAATTCCGTCTGAATGTAAAAGAATAATTATGGAGGGAAAGAGTTAAGCACATTTGAAACCGTAATATTAACTTTTTATTCAATTCATCTCGTTTGGGTTATGAAGGGTAGTGGGTATGACCGGATATGCATCAATGCAGACAAAGCAGCTGCACATGGCCGCCCCCACCAAATTAGATTTTCTACAAACTGTACTTCCAGTGTTCCATTATCGACCCGAACTTCCATGGACATCATACCTAGAGCCTCAACCTAAGTAAAGCAGACCCTGTTAACGGAGAGAGAGACAGAGACTCACATGCAGGGTAGGTAAAAGGACCAGTAGATTTAATAAGCTCAGATTTACTTTTTGAATCCAACAACATCGCCTGATTTAATTAGTGTTTCGTATTTTGATGACAAAGCTTATAGCAACTCACGGTGTCTGGTAAAAATTTTGTACTCTCTATTTCTTCCACTTCCCTCTAGGATGAAATTGAAATAGCGCCATTATTCATTGCCTATAACAATACACGAATCAATGAAAAAATTGACTAATTTTATTATTAATTAATAGTAATTTAAAAAAAAAATAGAGACAGTACTAGCTAAGGGGGGAATAAGCCTTGTGTAGAGAATCATGTCGTCGCCTAAAACTTTCAAACTAGCATTAGATAACTATACAACTTTTCATAGCACTTATCCAGCTAAGTAGCTAGCGTGTCGCCCTCCATTAATGAGGTAGTTTTGTTTTATTGTGTTACCTGACACAAGAATTAATAAAAGGAAATTATAATAATAAGGCTTGTCTTCGAGTCCAAAGATCAGTGAGGAATGCAGTATTTCCGGTGGCCGCAGCCCCAACTGTGACCTACATATTTTGCCACAACCAGGGCATGCATAACCATTGTCCGCAGGTGGTCGATTTAGATTAATTATTGGTAATTTATTATTTTGTTTGGTATCTTGAACAGAGAAAGAAATCGTACTTGACAGATGTGTGGTATAAGTTGAATTAGTCCCCTTGAGGACTCTTCAACCTTGAATGAATTTTCTAAAAATATTTATTCAAAAACGATGATGTAAACATTCACCAAGATACCCGATTCTTCCCTTCCCCTTTCCCTACTGGTCCAGACAAGTGATAGGATCATAGCGCATTCCGAAAGCTAAAAGCTAAACAAAAACAATTGGTAACAATATTTCTAATCACAAAGATTTATTATGTGCAGCGTACAGGGCTACACGGTCACATGATACTTACCTGGCACATGAGGTGTCATCCTTTGGAGGCCCGGCGGGGCTTGACCTCCTTGGGAGACCCCGCATTTTGCGTAATATTTAATATTTAATGTAAAAAACACTGATTTGGGCTCCCCTCAAGGTGGGCCCGGGGGGGATTTTCCAATTCTCCCCCCTCCTCCCCCACCCCACTGCTTAACAGCCGGCAACGGCAGTAGAAGGCAGGCGGTCAGGGTTCGAAGCTGTACAGTGGTGACGGCAGTTCGCTGAACATGTAACATTGTTTGTATCTCTGTTCTTGAGTCCAATTCTATGTTCAAAGTTTTTTCATGTTTCCTTGATGAAATAATGTGTATACTAAATATATAGTTCTAGGCCAGACATTTATAATCTGTCGTTTTCTGTCCCTTGATTTTCTGTCTCAATTTAAAATACTGCAAACAGTTCAAAGGGAAATAGCACATTTAAAAGTTTCATCAAAATCGCGTATAAGTAGCTTCCCTTTATAGGATCTCTTTAAACCATATATATATATATAATAACGTTGATGAGTCGTTGAGCGTAGTACTAGTTACAAGCAGTGCTTTTTTTGTAAAAAAAAATAGGTACCGGTACTCAGTGACGGATTGCCTAACTTTTAACTACTAATAAATTAATAATAAAAGTTAAAATACAAGAAAAGTAATATTTTTCCCCCCACATTGAAAAAGATGCCGGTATGCTGTACCGGTGCGGTACCGTCACAAAAAAGCCCCGCTACAAGACACAACTAGATCTACCTTAAGCTTTTGTACTTATCTCCTTTTTAAATAGGAGCTCTTCATTAATGGAGTCTTTGGAGTTTAAAATACGGAAGTATTGAAAAGCGTGTATCTTATAACTGCACTCCACCATCAAATTTGTTTATCAAATTAATTATGAATTATTCAAATTGTCAATCAGCTAGATTTAAAATTTTGGTCAACAAATTGCTTGTTGGGTCTGTTCTCAAGATTATAGGCATATCATAGAAATCTTTAAAAAAAAAAAGTAAATATTGTTTTAATCAATATTTTATAGCATTTTAGTTTTATGTCCATGTTTGAGTTGTAAAAAGATTTTTTTTAAAATAAATCTATTAATTTCATTTCTTAATTATTTCGTCTCTATGGGGAGTCTATGATAACCTTTTATTTGTTATAACACCCAGGTATTTTGCGATTTTAGTCTATGTAACTAGTTAAGCAGGATTAAGATTCGTTTTTATTTTTACTTTTTTTTGTGTGGATTTAATTGATTGTCATAACATTTGCTGCGCTTTGTGGCCCGCACCTCTTGCACCCTCCAAGAGACGCCCCTGTCACTATAATTTTTAGGTTTTGGGGGGAAAGAGGTAACGAAGTGGAAACACCAACAAATGAAATCTGTTAAATACAAAAAATAGTGAGTCAGCTTAGCACGATGATTTTTAGATGGGGGGAAAAAGGGAGGGGGGGGGGGTGGCGACTAGAAGCATGTACGGTGAAGCGTCGCCAAATCAGATTCCGCGTTTTGGTTGTTTGATATGATTGTCATATTTTAATTGTAAATTTTTCAGCATAAGTACATATTATTGATAAAGTTGACAACTAGGGTGTGGGGAGAGGGGGGAGTATCAAGGCGCAAACTTAGATAAACACTAAAATGAATATTTAAAAAAAAAACAAGTCACTCAAACAATATCGTTATGTCGGAGATTCAAGTGCAGACTATTAATTCAAACAATCAAGATACTCAGACAATAAATACAGGGCTTTAATTCTGGAACTAGGAATCACTTTAATAAAATATACACACTGTTCAATATATTTAGCAAAGATAACTATCTTCGTTCAAGCTTATTACAGCTGATTTTTCCCGTCCTTTCCGAGACTTTATATTATCCTACTATGCTTCCTCTATCAAAAATAATTAATTTTCGCTCGTTTTAGAAAATTAAAATCGTTTTTAGAATCGCTTTGAAGATGGTTGCATAAGATTAAAATTAAACTTAATGCAATAGTTGTTGTATGTTACGTGACAGTCTGCTTACAATTTCACAATATAACTGAACAATAATTATTCATATATACAAGGTCTTCGAGGCGCGGTGGTTGAGTGGCAAAGTGATTAGCTTCCGGAATGAGGGGTTCCGAGTTGGCATCCTGGTAAAAAAATTGGGATTTTTTTAAATTTCGGGACCTTTAAGGCGCCTCTGAGTAAAGTGGTCGTTGTGCTGGCCACTTAACAACCTCGCTAACCGTGACGAAAGAAACAGATGACCTTTAAGCCCTTTACATATAGATTGCCAGGTCTGAAAGAGTTACTTTACTTTTTTTTTATACAAGGTCTTTGGTGTCTTGGAGTAAATAACTTACTAAAAAGAATACCTCCTTACGTGGAAGAATTATACATCATGTGGTAGTAGACATGTACAATTGTACAATATATACATATATTGTATAATAGATAGTCACAAGATACCCTCTCAATCATAGGAGGAAAAAATCAACACATTTCCAATAAGGATGAATAAATCCGTCGTCTAAAGACGACGAATAAAAACCCAACAATAAACAAACAAGAAAAGGCAAACTTACAAAAGAAGACTGACAATTATCTTCGTGATATATACCAGTAAATGAAAGGCTGTAAAACTCGGTGCCCTGGGTAGGAATTATACTACCCCCAAAAAGCTTTAATATAAATCGCTCTTAAAAATGTTATTACATCTCAAAGTTTGTCGTATTTGTACAAAAAACAACAACAACAGAGTGCTGGTAAAATAATTTCATAGGAGTGAATTCCTGTTGGGCTTCACTGTATTGCATTATGCTAGTTCCGGCAATGGTACATCTAATATATTAGCTTCATATTTCCTCACGAAGCGAAGTTTTGAAGTAGTTCATAGTTCGCGAAAAAAAAAACAAAAAAAAAACACACGAGTTTCTCGATATCTTTGGACCACGACTGCGCGCTGAAGACCAAAAAAAGTCTTTTTGAAAAGGACACTTATGTTGAGGATTTCTGAGTAACAGGTTTCGTATATTTCTTTGAATGTAAAAAGCCATTGGAACATACTGCTGTCAATGCAAACATGTCCTTTTTTCTCATCTGCAAGTGATTTATAAGAACAAAGAACAAAACATTCTTCCTATTTACGTACGAGTGTCTCTCATATTGTGTAGGCAGGAAGATAGTTTTAACAATTCTTGATTCAGAGAATGTAGACTTCTGTAATAGTTCCATTGATAGACAATAAATGGTTCACTGAAATGTTTCTTTTCCATGTAAATGAGTGGAGCCTGGCATTATGTTGAAACTTTGGCTCGCAGGTAAATTATTTGGTTTAATTAAGCATATATTAACTCCTTCAGGGGCATAACTAGAATGAAAGATAAACCTTTTCTTCTCTTAAATGAGATTACTCCCCTTTACTTAGCAATAGCCTGTAGCTCCTTTTGTCTGAAGGTCTTGGAATTGACTTTGCTTCTGGAGTTCCAGGGGAATACGGTTGATAATACTCGCTCAGATAATGCTGTTGATATTCTAGAGTGACGACTGGGGTCTGATAATTCTGGTTGTAAGATGGCCCCTTAAAGCAACAAGGTTTTCCACAGTTCTCTGTAGAGTTCATTATTGGCACAGATGTTGTATGCGACCATGTGGCGGGAATGGATTCCAAGCAGTCCAACTGGTGAAGACAATCTTTCCTGAGATCTGCTTTCACACATTTGAAGTAGGAGTCTTGGTTAGGGTTAGGGTAAATGGCAGACCTAAAATAAAATTTAAAAAAAAACATGCATAAAACGTCATTTTAAATGATAACATTATTATTACATTACCTCTATTCAAAACGCATAGTCAGAATGGGCAAAACCTTGTCAAAACCGTCAGAGTGGACAGTTTTCTTGAAAACAGCTCTAACGATCATGGAAAGAGAACATATAATCTACTCTGTATTCACCCGTCACTAAATAGCAGGGCCGGACTTAACCGTTGTGGGGCCCTATGCGAAACGGATTTCGCGGGGCCAAGTTAGGGTAGAGATACGGATAAAAAGTGAAAATTAAGAGTTTGTATTAGAAAATAAATTCGTCTTTGCATTTTATTCATTCTTACTACGTACAGAACTACTTTACGAGCCTTGCTTGTAGCGAAGTCATACAGTATATCATAAAAATTCTGTTTCCTACATAGATCACGCCCAATAGCAAGAATTACTAAATGTTTCAATCTATCTTTGAGAATTGTTGACCTCAAGTAATTCTTCATTAGTTTGAGGCGCAAGAAGCTTCTTTCACTAGATTCCACAATTACGGGTTTTGTATAATGCCGGTTTTTTTTTAATCGCGATTAGGATTGGAGTTTTCCATATTGAATGGCACCCCAAAATGACAATTTTTGTCTATATATTTCATGAGATTTGTATGAGTTTTCAAAAGATTTTAAATAATTTCCGGATATTTCCAGGACTTTTTCGTATATTTTGCAATTTCAGGAGATTTCCAGGAGCTCCTGGTAAATCAGAAGGCAGCGGGAAATCTGTAAAAAGTTAAAAAATGGTTTAATTTAATAATTTATACACAGAATTAGCGCGGGTCCTATGAAAGTGCGGGACACACTGCGGACGCATAGGTTGCAGTGGCCTAAGGTCGACTAGAATAATTATAATTATTGAAGTTTTTTTATATTTTTGTTTAAATAATGATCAGTTGTTCACCGCAAGCATCCCTTTAATAATAAAATGTTTCTATAACTTAAAGAAATATAGCAAGCAATGTATTTAGTTTGTATCTAAGCAAGGTAAAGGTAAGATTTACCATGTCGTGTCATCACAGATGTAGAATCGCAGTGGCCTTGGAATACCATTGAAATCACAGGACAGCGTGACAGTGTAGGCGCCCATGTCCCGGAAGTACAGACTCTGGCCAACCTCCAGATCAGGCAAGAGACATTCCCGCATGACGCAATCAAGGCCGTCACACGTAGGGCCCCATAAAATTGATCGATGAAGCTTGCTTGGGCCGCCTGGCTGGGAAGAAGCTTTAGATGACTGCAGAATACAGCAACCGTATTAACACCTTGTTGTTTGTTTATAACAAAACAATCACGCAACTGTAAGGCATTAAAAACCCTATCACATTTTTGGGGCGCACTTTTTTTATTAAACTTTTTTTTTACAATTTATTATACATACTTATAATAAAATAAATAAATATCAGTATAAAACAGGATTAATTTGTGCATAAAAAGCTTTATGTAGTAAATTAAGTCTTAATCCGTCTTATGTGGGCTAGTCTCAGATCTTGTGTTACAATTCTAATATGATTTAATAGTTTAAACGAGCTTCTGGTCTAAACTTCCCACAGGTTGTGACGTTGCAGGTCAGTGCTCTGGCCTTCTGTAACGAATGGTCTCGGTTAGAGTCCGTTGAATTAGAAGATGTGTTGGTTGTTTATCAGACCGTAAATGAAGCAGTTTCTAAGTTTCATTTCTTACCTTCAGAACACAGGGGTGAACTATGGCGTGGTCAGTGAAGACGTTATTGAAGGATCCATATATGCCGTCGTTGACGTAATACATCCTCACCATTGCCTCGTCTCTGATTGGCTCTTCTTTGCGAACGACGTCATCGCCCACCGACTCGAATGCCCCATGGCATTCACACACGTCCAGGCAAGCGTGACATCCTGCGAGACGGAAAGAGAGACATCTAGAAAGGGGAATCAGAAAACCCGGAGGTACGATATTCAGGCATGTGTAGTGAAAAAGATTTGGTACGGATTGTTGCTAGCCTCTAATGTTGGAATGTATATTCAGGCATGTGTATTGTAAAGATTTGGTACGGATTGTTGCTAGCCTCTAATGTTGGAATGTATATTCAGGCATGTGTATTGTAAAGATTTGGTACGGATTGTTGCTAGCCTCTAATGTTGGAATGTATATTCAGGCATGTGTATTGTAAAGATTTGGTACGGATTGTTGCTAGCCTCTAATGTTGGAATGTATATTCAGGCATGTGTATTGTAAAGATTTGGTACGGATTGTTGCTAGCCTCTAATGTTGGAATGTATATTCAGGCATGTGTATTGTAAATATTAGGTACGGATTGTTGCTAGCCTGTAATGTTGGAATGTATGTCATTGTTTCCTAGGTGACGATGAAGAAAGGGAGCATTAATTGTTAGCCTTGTAGAATGATGCAAGATAAGCGGTTCTGTCGTAATGTTAAGAACGAGAGACGACCCAAACAAAGCGAGAGTGTAGGGACGTGTTTTTGTTGTGAGTTAAGATTTGTTTCATTTCATCTCAAGTTAAATGTGTCTATATTGTAATAAAACTTATATTTAGTTTGTTCACAAAAAAGTTATACTCAAGTTATTTCCAGTTCTATAATTTGAAATATTATTCAGTTATATACAAGCAATATGGTGCTATAATTTAACGACCGACCTCAACATCTAACCACCAGTTACTTCCGGTACTTCTTGGTTCCAACAAAATGGAAGCCACTAGAGTTTCACGAGCTTCCATGTGTTACCTCTAGTCGAACATTTCAATTCGAGAATCGAAGCTATTACGTGAAAGGGTCAATGACGTTCCTGATTCTTGCTCTAACTTTAATGGAAATTGGAAAAACAAGGACACTTAAAGGAATTAGTCCAAGGATTAGTCCAAGTATTAGCCCAAGCATAAGTACTAGAATTAGTCCAAGTTTATTTAAGTCCTAGTATTTGTTCAAGAGTAATTCCTAGTATTAGTCCTAGTATTAGTCCAAGTATAAGTCCTAGTATATGTCTTTGTAGTGTAACTGAGTTGATTTTCTGCGTGCGTCCAGCGTCTCAGAAGGTCATGTCCAGTGTGTGTGTGTATAGTACTGCATCAGTGTTATGTGAGACGTGCTGGTTTCATTCACTGTTTACTGTAGTCTAATTTTGTCGAATAAAGCCATGGTATTGGTTTACTAGTATTTGTTGTTTCATTACAGTCTTAGTATTAGTCCAAGTATAAGTCCAAGTATAAGTTCTAGCATTAGTCCTATTGTAAGTTCTAGTATAAGTCGTAGCATAAGTCCTAGTATCAGTCCTATTATATGAAATAAGAAAAGTCCCTTTATCTTTGTGTCTTTCTGGGAATTTTATTATTTGTAAATTATGGTTCAGTTTTTGCATTATTGCAATTCTACTAATTAGTCTTTTATCCTAAAGTGTCTTTAAGTTTATTGATATTACTAATGGTGTTAATTTAGACTAATGTAGGCCCTAATATTCATTGGCTATAAACCCCAAGGCTCTATTATGCGTCTGTTCTAATTTGTGTATGTTTTTTTTTTTTTGAGTTGAAAGGTTCCATACAGGTTACACATATTCTAATTTTTGGTGAATATCCCGATAGCTAGTTACTCATAATTCACATAAATTTCAACGATTCTAAATTCTCTTTTTCATTTCGAAAAGGTGTGTGTGTGTGTATGTGGGATGCAATAGTTAAAAAAACCCCACATAAGTATGACACTAAAGTTAAAATCACGACACCTTTTTTTTTCTCTCCCACTAATGAAACAGAGGATACGTTTTCGAGAGAGATGTTTGATTAGTAGATTGTGAAGAAACAAGTCTATCTAAGTGTAAAGTGCCTTTTAATTGTGAAGCATTTCAACATAACATATATACAAGGCTAACATTATATACAGCACAACTCCACTAGATGACTTCCTTCTTCTTGTTTACACCACTCTCCTGACTTCCCGCAAGTCCCTTAACTCCCAGGTACCCGACACTTGACCGTGTGTCACGGTTGACCACACATAGTAACCGTGTCACAACATATAGCCTATGTATCAGTTTTCTATCAGTTCTTACGACTTGCTGCGATCTGTCGTGAACCAATTATTTTTTAAATAATAAAGTTTCTAAAAACACAACAACAGATCTCTGGTCAGGTTAACATTCTCCTTTCCGCGCTGTCAAAATTAAGAAAAAAAACAACAACTACGTCACATTAATGCTTGTTGTCATGTTATGTTTGATCACATCGCCGCCACGTTGACTCAAGTAATCTCGGAGATCAATATTTACTCCGGTAAAGTTACCTGAACATTCTTCAAAGTTCTCTTGCACAACACGCTTGGCTATGACGCTTACAGCCAAGGTGAAGGCCGGTGTCGCCAAGTAACGTCCAGGCTCTGCAATAATATGGACACCACGAGACTCGGGAAAATATGTATCCAGGGCTGTGTTGACCACAGCAGCTACCTAGGAGGAAAACAACAACAAAAAAATAATTACAATTGGAATATGAACATACAGAAAAATTTTGGAAGACAACAGCCACTCGCTCCTTCAGAACTATGTCAAGTCGTCGCGAAGTGGGTGACTGCTGTCAATCAAAACAAGAACAGAGCGTTCGTACCTCACTCGGTGGGACTATATCAACACCACTCGTTGATCAAGAAACATGGACCAAGAAAGGACCAAGATGCCTGTGTGTAGTTGCTAAATGAACTCTTTATGTTGTGTCTGTTCTATTTATGCGAATGTTTATGTTGGTTTGTCTTTATAAGACTAAGACTAAGGCTGCTTTATTGATCCATATGGAAATTTGTTGTGATTACAAGGACTCTTTTTCTCATATAAAGACAACACAACAGAAACATGCACATAAATACAACAGAAAACATAAAGAGTTCATTCAGCGACTACACACAGACATCTTGGTCCTTTTTTATGTTTCCTGATCGAAGGGTGGCGTTGATATAGTCTGACCGAGTGAGGCACGAACGAGTTTTTGTACCGCTGTGTTCTTGTCTTGATTGACAGAAGTCGCCCACTTCGCGACGACTTGACATAGTTATGATGGAGCGGGTGGCTATTATCTTCCAAGATGAGAAAAGAGATTGGACCATAGCGCACTGAGCATCATGTAAGCATGAAAGTTGTGCTATATAAAAGCAATTTAAAAAAAAAGCCCATGAATAATATATTGTTGTAACCCTATTCGCAACGGAATAGGGTTAACTGTGTGTGATCAGCTGACATATGTGACACAGGCCAGTAATACAGTTTAGCGTGCTATATCGAAGGGCAAGGGACAGTACTGGCATGAACTTTGCAGGTGAATAGGACCCGGGTTATGGTCATCTGATTATAAGTCTGCGTGGACCAGAGACACAGTGTGTGCAAGGCACGGCAGTTCAAGACACGACAGCGAGTAGACCGGGACTGTTAGTCTGCCATGAAGTCGGTCCTGGTGGAGTCCTGAAGTGAATGTACGAGTCCAGGAAGAGATAGAGACAGTAGAGTTTATTAGTTTAGTACGGTGATGTACAGTATAGCATTTTTAGTGTTGATGTATTGCCAATTGTGTCACAATGGCTGTTTTAATTGACCATTATTAAAGCACCAGATTATTTGTAGCATTGTCAAGTTCTTGATGTGTTGACGTGTTGTGTGTTTAACAGTGTTTACAGAAGGCCTGAATAGGAGAGAGAATAGTAACAGTATATATATATATATATATATATATATGCCTGTTTATGTGTTCTGTTCTATCCTCTTCATTACATTATAAAATGAGATGGACATATTTCTATATTAATTGTTTGATCGTTCGACTACATTGATAATACAAAACGTGTGCTCACCTTCTCAAAAGACATGTGTTCAGTATCTACTCCAGGGAATCCTCCCCCAATGTCCAGTATGGTCATATCAAAGCCCAAGTCTTCACCCAACTTAAATGCAAGACTTGCATCACATATAGTTGTGGAGAAAGACGTGACATCTTCCGGCAGACTTCCAACATGGAAACTAGGCCGGAAATCACAAACCATAAACATAATATATTTAGGTCTATGTCACAAACATTTAAGTGAATTATTCTTTTAATCTTTGCTGACTTACCATTAAAAATAGGATAATTTTTTTCTGAAGGTATATTTATGTGTTGGTCTAATAGTTTCATGCGTATTAAAGATTTAAAGCGTTTTTGTTATGACTGAATCAGGTAATCTGTTCTATACTAAAATGACAAATGGATAGGAAGTACTGTTATAGGTTTATCCTTCCTGATTGAAGTAAGCCAAAGAGGAATTACTCTTTCAAACAAATACACACTTTTGGTTAGGTTTTTGTATTTAAATGTTATATCAGTTATTTTTACGTATTATTAATGCTTTAGTTTTTTATTCTGTGTTCAGTAATTTTTTTCTGATAATGTTTATTGTTTATTTGAGATAAATCTCAATAGTATCTTTGGCGATGTCAATTTTCTAGAGTTTGGAAATAAATAAAAATAGAGAATGCATTTACTAATTTCTGTATGGTGAATCAGCCTTTTTGTTTCTTTATAAATGTGTAAAATAAATCTGTAAAAAATATTCTAAATTCTTTAATGAATCTTTGAATTATTTCATTAGAATTGGGATACGTGTATTATGATAATGATTAAACAATATCAATACCAACAGAGTGTTATGGAGTGTGTGTGTGTGTGTACTTTTCTATTACGACGGTGAGAAGTTAGCAATCGGTTGGTGGATATGCAGTGCGAATGATGCAAGAGAGGCGGAACTGTCGTAAGTTGTCTTGTGTACACCAGGCGAATCCAGAATACCAGAGTGAAAAGACGTGTTTTTGAAGTGAATTAGATTTTGTTCAAATTACCACTTTATATTATTTTTAAAGTCTACTACATTCATTTCAAGATGATTTTGTTTATATTGTAATAAAATTTCTATTTAGTTTTTTTTTTCCACAAAGAAGTTACTTAAGTTATTTCAAGTCTTTGCGTAAAGATATAATGCTCGTACAGCGGCTTGGTTGTCTACCAGAGATTCGGTGCTACAAGTCAAGAACCATTAACAACACAGGGAAAATGACAATATTAAGTGCACTATCGGTACTGGACTAGGCCAGCTGGTGACATAAATTTATACAACATAATTGAATAGTTGCGATTCGAAACACTTATAATGATACAAGTGTTAATATGAAGTAGGGGAACTAATCAGTAGGCCGTAGGGGTAAGGGGGAACAATCAGCTTAAAGGTCGTTTGCATAGCTCTCTAAGATTGCACTTTTTGGACTGAATAAAAAAAAAAAAGGTAAACACATTTTGTCACTATTGTGCCATCAAACATTTATGAATACAAATATGGAAATACGTCTGTAAGTGGGGAGAAAAATAGGTGGTAGTTGTTTTGACTATCTGCTTGCTGATCAGTAAATATAAATATGTAGGAGTGTAAGTACACTTACAAGAAAGGGCAAAGAAGTTATTATACGACTCACCATCACTCGTGCACAAAAGAATGGTAAGAGCACCTATTAATTACGTTGCCACAAGTGGATAAGACATAATGACCTAGAATTTGTTAAGTATAATACAGGCAGCAAAGAGTTAAAATACTGCGGGGGTGGAGAATATTAGCAATAGAATAAATGCCGGCTTGGACATAGATAATGACAGAGTTATAATGTTGTTGTGTTAAAACAGTGACGAATCTAGAGGAAACAATCCCAAAATGTGAACTAAACAGACGGGGAGGGAGAGACGGCGATATTGAAGCTTCAGAGTGTTGACTGTGTGGGGGGTAGACCAAAGAGACCTGGGATAAAATGTAAATTTAAACTAATGCTTTCCCTCCTAATTAACGATTACATCTTTTTTTTTAACCACATTAAATTTAATTAATTTTGGGCTTTTAAAACTTGAATTTGTGTTATATAAAAAGAGCACACATTCTTCTACAATTCTATACCAAAAGTAATGTTTTCTGATGACAAACGAAAATGTTATTGAAGTTTTATCATCACGGGGTAGAATGTACAAATGTGAAAAATGGAAAAAAAAATGTCAGAATGTGGAAAATAATTACGTAGATAAGGAGTTAAAGGGAGTTAATTACGTATAGAATTTAAGATGCAGGTATTGAATGAGAAACATTAATGATTCGGTAAATAACACTATGGGAATATTATTAATGTCTATACAGATGTAATGCAATAATTAAGTCATTATATACTTTGTCAAAATCACTTTGTTTTGGTATATTTTTAAAATTTGTTTAAAAATATATATATACCTAAAACCATGGATGTAACACCAAATATAACTCCTAAACCGAAATTTGATACACTACTACAACGCACCATTACCGACGCGACAATTTCGCGAAATGAAAATTAGACTGATAGTATACGGGATTTTTTGACTTTTTTATAACTTCATCTCCTCATGAAAGCTATCAGCTCATTGCACAAACTATTCCTGTCATTGGTTTCCAAACGAAATTCCAACCAATCAAAACCTGCCTGACTCCAACCAATCAAAACCTACCTGACTCCTACCACGCTTAGGTGCATGTGTTTGGCCTGGACCAACAATCTCTTAGCAGATCTCAGAGCACAGCCAAATTTTTTGTTGAAATTATGTTTGGCTTTATGAAGCTTGTTGGACTGGATACGCAGCAGTAATCTGACAATTAAAAGTGGAGATTAATCATAAATTACATTTAAAAGTATTAACCAGCTGTGTTTTACATTCAATGTCGGATAAGTTTGAAACTTTGAACAATTATTTATTGTATGTAACAAAACACCAATCAATTAAAAAATTAACCAATTAGTCCAGTGTTTCCCAAACTTTCAACATATGCGAACCCCTTCAATAATTTTTTAAAACTCTGAGCACTCCTCGCCCCCAAAAATCATAAAAGGTACTATTAACAATAATAAACGAAATATAACATTTTTCATAAAAACTATAAATAAAAGTTTTATTACAAATAACATTAATTGGCATCAATAAGAAGAGGTACCCGTACCCCACTTTGGGAAACACGGAATTCGTCAATTAATTCCTGGTAAATAATTATTTTGTTTGATATCAAAATAAGAGAAATAACTTCTACATAACTGAGAGAAATACTTGTCAGTGCAAAGTTCTTTATGTTAGATAAGCTTTTTTAATATTTTGCTTATTTTTAACAGTTAACTCCAGTGCGGCACAAAACTTCAACAATGCAGAAAAAAAACAGAAAAACTGACCTGGCTTTCGGGAAATATTGTTTGACCTTTATCAGCTCGTGGATGTCATCAAATGTCATCAAGTCTACGTCATTGTTGGCAGCGAACTGAAGATGCGAACATGGCTTACAAGGATTGGCATAGACAATACGAGATGGATGTACACCAAGGTCAAGGATTTGAACTAACTCCGCCTGAGGTCAATAGGATCAAACAAAGTATTCAGCATCTCCCAAGGTGTTGAGCTAGACATGTATACCCTCCGTAAAGCTATTTCGCAATTATACTTTTTAGCGGCCCCTGAAATATAGCTTCATATGTGGTGTTTTATCCCCTTAGATAATCGTACACGTCATTTCTCCCACACCCTTTCTCGGATCAAGTTGAAACTTGTAACAATTATTTATTGTTCCTAAAAAAACATGAAAAAACATTAGTCAATCACTTATTGGTAATTAATTATTTTGTTTGATATTGAAAAAGGGAGATACCACCGCATTATTGAGAGATATAGCAATTATACATAAAACACTGAACCATAATCTTCTAATACAAAAACAAAATTTAATAAAATACTCAGAAAGACACAAAGATACGTCACGACATATCTGTACAAATACTCCTTCTTCCCTAGTGCTATTAGAGCATGGAATGGGTTGCCTGAGCTAGCCAGGAAAACCAGTGACTTGGCAGAATTTAAGTCATTGGTTAATATGCATGACTGAATGCATGACGCGTAGGACGTAATCATCTTCTTTTTTGAAGTAGCATCCATCTCGCGACGCACGCGATAAGATATAGTTGTAATGTGCTTATATGTTTTTCTTATTAAACTGATGAATGGTTTTACTCTATTTCCCTATTACGTGTTTATACATAAGTATTAAGTATATTTATTCATTCAAACCTATTTAATCATATAGCAGCAACTGAAAAAGGACTAATATTCTGTTAGTCAAAGTTGGCAGCGCATTCAATTAAGGATGCATAAATGCCTTCATTAACGCAAATTACCTACCTTGCTGGCACAGTCGAAACCGATTCCAGTGTCTGCCAGAAATTTGGTTACCTCAGGATCGTTGTTACACTTTAAAGCTGAAACCAAAAACAAAGGAAATGAATTAATAAACTATATAACAGCTTTTTAACTAAAACTTCTTGACAAGACCAATTTATCAATTACAAGATTCTTAAGAGAGTTTGTGTTATCACATAAAACTTACAGGCGACCCCTGACGGATTCGCAAATGGACAAGGACCTTTTAAGCCAAGGTCTTATTTTGATTGATTAAAGCAATATCGCGACGAAATGATTTCCAGCTTCTGCTTTACTCATTATCATCGTAATTGTCGACCCTATTTGTTAAAAAGTTTCTTTTTTCAATAGAGATGAATTTACTTTTTTTTATTTTTATTTTGGGGCCCTCCGATTGTGGAGTGAAATTAAACGTACATTACAAATATATAATATAATATAATATAATATAATATAATATAATATAATATAATATAATATAATATAATATAATATAATATAATATAATATAATATAATATAATATAATATAATATAATATAATATAATATAATATAATATAATATAATATAATATAATATAATATAATATAATATAATATAATATAATATAATATAATATAATATAATATAATATAATATAATATAATATAATATAATAGGGTTGACTTTGAATCCGAAGATTAATAAAGAGTGAATTTTTTCACTTGGCAACGCAGCCCTCGGCAGTTGTTTTCCTTTTGTCTCAAATCTATCTATCTATCTATCACGCTCACATCTGCAATATTTTAAGTTTCAATATCACTGCCTGGTATGGCAATCTGAGCATTAAAAATATGAATAAACTTTATAGAATCCTAAATGCTGCTGGCAAAATTATTGGCAAAAAACAAACCCCATTGGGGCAGTTGTTTGAGACAAACATCTATAAAAAAGCTAACAAGATCCACGAAATAAAGAATCACCCTTTGTGTCAGGATTTTGTGATTTTACCATCACAAAAGAGAGACAAGACATCGATAGCAAAGACAAACAGACACAAACACTCTTTTGTTCCCCTGACAATCAAATCATTAAATAACAACAATCTGGTATAAACTTTGTCACATGTAAATTATGAGTGAGTCCGGTGTGAATGTACACTTTGGTTTCTTATAGTTATAATGTTTTTTGTTTGGTGTAATGCACAAATTGTAAGACAAATTTCCTTACGGATAATAAAGATTATTATTATTATTATTATTATCTATCTATTTATCTATCTATCTATCTATCTATCTATCTATCTATCTATCTATCTATCTATCTATCTATCTATCTATCTATCTATCTATCTATCTATCTATCTATCTATCGTCCCCTCCCCTATCTATCTATCTATCTATCTATCTATCTATCTATCTATCTATCTATCTATCTATCTATCTATCTATCTATCTATCTATCTATCTATCTATCTATCTATCTATCTATCAATCTATCTACAAATGAGATTGGACCAAAAGCGCTCTGAGCATGCTATAAGCATGAAAGTAGCGCTATATACAAGCTATAATAGTAATATCTATCTATCTATCTATCTATCTATCTATCTATCTATCTATCTATCTATCTATCTATCTATCTATCTATCTATCTATCTATCTATCTATCTATCTATCGTCCCCTTCCCCAATCTATCTATCACCCCCTTCCCTATCTATCTCTTTTAGAGTGTATGATACAATAGCTTACTTATATTAATTTACAAAAAAAAATATTTCTAAAGCTCATAATACTCAATTATTAAGAATAAACATTGGCTATGAAGAAAACCGAAAGCAGGTTTCCAAGGGGAAGACGTCACACAAAATAAAATTACGCAACGTAACATGAAGTAGGTCAAAAACAAAAGCGGGTCACGCACGTAGAGAGGAAAGGTGTGAACTACAAGAGAGAAGGAGGGAATTGTTTTGTTTTGACCCAAAGAAAAGTAAAGGTCATTAGCCCTGGAAAGGTCATTTCGTACACAACATGATTATTAGCTTATAATGTTCTGACAAAGGGCAGTAACTCAAAAACAAAAATAAGCAGACGAGAGATCTTATCTTATTTATATCTAATTTTATCTTATCAAATACAGAAACTGGAACAGATACAAAATAGAGCAGTGAGACTCCTAACAAACGAATATTCACATTTGACTAAAGTAACACCTTTAGTAAAATCACTAAAGTTAGAAAGCCTTCAGGAGAAAAGACTCAAAAAGTAAAGTAGCAATTATGCATAAAACACTGAACCATAATCTTCAAATAGCTGCACTTTAGTTTATAAAATATTCAGAAAGACTTAAGGTAAATACATACACGCTGTTCCATATGCTAGGACAAATTAGTACAAATTCTCCTTCTCAACCTTACAATTCGGATCTGAGACATGGATACTCAACATCGTGGACATACGGAGGCAAGACCGCACTACAAACAGTGATGTCCTTGCGAACGCCGGTATGGACAGTATAGAGGGACTTCTTATGGTTCGACAGTTACGCTGGGCAGGGACGAACCAATGCCAAAGAGGTGAGCTGAAAGGCACCATCTTGCTTTAACTGATATTGAAGAGAGCACCTGGATGCAGGAGGATTTCGGAACAAGACAGCATGACAACTCTTACAAAAGCCGCGGGATACACATCTGTGACCAAAAGAAAATCTACTGCCGAGGACAGACGCAGACGGCGAGAAGAGAATTTCAATTCACTGCCAGCGGACATTGGTTATGTCTGTGCTGGAAGTGTCAAAATATGAATATCGCAAATGGGGCTCCGTAGCCACGTGAAATACTATACTCCTCATTAACTCTTTCTCTCCGTAACTATTTACCACATTCTGGTGTAATCAACGCTGGCATCGTCAGTTAGGAGAGTTAATCTTCGGACTCAGTCTAGCCTATATATATATATATGCCTAGTCAAAGTAGGAAAAGGAGAATCATTTAGTACTTTGCCTGAAAACGCCCGGCATTCTATAGAATGACTAGGCATTGTATAGATCGCTTGCATTTCGCACTTTGCTGGTAACCCATATGTAATATTCACTATTTATTCAAACACTCTAAATCATGCAAAATACTTGTTACTAATTTTGTATCATTATTTGCTTTATTTTATAAAAAGCTATAGTAACATTCATATTTTGGCTTGATAAACTGAAAGTCTACATGTTAAAATGCGTCTAAGGCAGGAAAAAGGACAAGCAAATGAAAGCAAGAACTATGAACAATTTCTGAACAAAATTGTTACATTTGTTGTTGTAATACCATAACATTCGTTGTTGTTTTTTTTTTTTTTTTTTTTTTTTGCAATGTATCTTTTGGAAAATAAAGTGGAAAAAAAAAAGAATTTTCAAACCTTTTTTTTTCTTTTTTAAAAAGAATTTTCAAACCTTCTACCTTAATATCGATTGTTAGAGATGAACACTTTATGCGCTTTAACTTTTAAACGGCATTATCCTAAACTTCAATAGCTCTTGTAGTATCAGCACCGCCATTTGATTGGCAACAATTATTTTCTTAGGTATGTTCATGGCCCCTTAGCTTTCCCCTATCTCTATATGTTTGTTTTTTTAAATTATCAATCTTATTATTAGTAATACTTAATATTTTCTCCATTCTTATTTTTCAAATCATGAGTTAATATTTGTTTTACGCCGAAATCAGTGTCAAGATTTGTTATTTTGTTACTATTATTATTATTTCGCACCATAGAAAGGAAAAACTCTGGGCAGAAGGTTTCGCCATTGACTCAATCTTTGATAGATGTCTCCCAGGCTTACAAGGAAGAATGCGTCATCACGTCCCTAAGGAAGAAAAAAACCAAAACAAAACACAAAAATGTTTCAATTATGTGCATGTTTTTTTTAAAGTCTTTAGTTTTATGTTTGTGAATTTCAGTGGCACATTCCATTATTTAATCGAAACACAGCTATATATGTACAAACATCCTGTATTTTGATTTTTTACAAGAATACGAAACTATGTGGCCCACCTGTGTGAAATACAGCAACCCACTCTTAAAAATAGTATTCACATTTAAAACAAGATAACATATATAACTACTTTTAAAATAAGCAAAATATATTTTAAAAAAATACTTTTAAAAAATATCTAAGGGGTACAACTCGTACGTTATAACTATATCTACTAATAATATAAAAGTTATTTCTCTTATTCGATATCAAACAAAATCATTAATTATCAATACTTTGTTTACTTATTTCTTAAGTTTTGTTGTTCATTCATGTTTTGTTAGGTTTAAACTTAAAGTATCGACTTGATCGGAGAATGCGTTTTGGAGAAATAGAGTTAACAATTGTTTAAGTGGACTAAACTCTACAAATTTAGCCATATCTATGAAATACTGAAGGATTAGTTTCCCTTGTTGGTATCAAAAAAATAATTTATTAACAGTAACTAATTGACTAATTGGTTAATTTTTTAATAATTGATTTATATCTTGTCTACACCAACTTGATCCGAGAATGGGTGTGGAAGAAATAACGTTTACACACTTTTTACTAGACAGACGGACATACAGACAGACAGAGTGAATTGATATAAGCTTTGTAAAAAGACTATTTCTCCATTATTAAGCTGATGACTGTTTCGTTAGAGTGAATATTTATCCTAATAACTACGTAATGAATGATAGATTTAAAAAAAAAATTTGAACAATTTCTAACCCGCTCTTTCCCCACGAAACAAAAAATCCTGGTTAAGCGAATGTATAAATCTATAATGCATAAGTCAAGAGTATATACAATTCTAATGACAGGCCTATATAGGTTCAGACTTGGAAGACGGTGCGCAAATGTTACTGAGCGTCTGTTAATTTATTTAACTCTTTAATGAATAAGGCCTACATGCGGAAATACCCGAAAACGTAGTCTGTTCAAGAAAACTATCTTCTAGTCCTCTCACCAAATGTATTTTTTTAAATACTTTGAAACATTATAGCGGTCATACTAGAGTTTTCCCAGTGTGGCCAAATAGCTAGTAATTTTTTTCCAAACGTTTTCGAGAACCGCGTCCACCCACCCACCAGTGCCCATGAATGTGCAAGCTGAATAGAGGAATTCTGTTTAAAAAATCCTCAGTAATGCCTCAAGTAAATTCAAATAGTGATTTTTTTTCTCGCTGACCATTGATTATTGATTATACTGACCATTGTCTGCAGAAGTGAACATTTATCCAAAACTATGTCATCCATAGGAGGGATCTTTTTATAAATTTCAACATTCACAGGTAGAGAAGACATGGTCCTCTGTTGGTCTATTTAAACCAGGATCTTAAAACGCAATAAAATGAAAAAAAAACACTGATAATTTTTATCAGTAAACCAAATTAGTCTATTTTTAATGGAAAAAAAAAGTATTTAAGAATGAATATAAAGTTAAAACATAAGAAAATGAAGATGAATCGGCCAGTATTTTAATCGTATCATATAGACTGTACAAGTTGTTCGTTTAAGATATACTAAGTAAAATTGTATCTATGAGCTATTTAAGAAAAATATTAACTTCTCCGTTGAACGCACACTGTCAATACAATACTATTTGGGAACATTTCGAACTTGTATTTACTTATATTAGCAATACAAAATTTCTGGTCTCAGATAACTCAAAATACCAAATAAACAATTTTTCAGTTTTAAATTAATCCACGTCAATACAACAATAACAAATATCATTAATATTTTTAAAATCTACTTGTGGTGACAAGCGAGACCCTTCTTTATAGAAGGCCTCAACTCTGACCTGCAACGTCACAACCTGTGGGTAGTTTAGACCAATAGCTCGTTTCCACGTCGTGCAGACCTGTGACGTCGAAACAAGTTATTGGTCTAAACTGCCCACATGTTGTGACGTTGTATGTCAGTGTTCAGGCCTTCTATAACTGTGGTTCTCGGACCAAGTCAAGCAGAATCTCAAATTTAAGATTTGCAATGAAATGCATAAATCCCGCACCTAAGGACTTATTTAAACGCAACAGAAGATCAATTTTATTGACGTCACAAAACTAACACTACAGTTTAGCCAATTGTGCCTTTTATGTCGTCCCCTAACTGCTTTTATATTCCTGCCTCAACTCCGACAAACTACCCGCCCACCTTTTGTCTCATTTTCCCTCTACCTCCTTCTGCCTTGTACTCTCGACACCTCGCCTCACAAATTGCTGCGTCGACTTGCTCCCAGATGATATCATTCGTTGACCTATTTGACAAACGACCGCGACACAGTTTTTAAGCTAAGAAAAACCCAGAAAAAAAAACACTTTACAATCATTTCTGTAGCCTACCTTTTTTTTTTTAAACAATACCCAAGCCAGTCAGGGAAAAACCCACGAACAGAGACAAGGTGCTAACCCGTTTGACGTCGGCTCTGGTCAAGTATTTCAAAACAATTTCAACTGTCGACGTCACGGGCAAGATTGTTCGGATTCTAAGCAGAAGATATTGACCCCTCGCTTGTCTAGTCTCAATGACTTTCGGAAAATTTTGAATGTGGCCTGGTTTTAAAATAATAGAAGATGGTAGATTTTTGCATCCAAGTCGGTGCGCACGGACTTAAGACAAATAATGCAGAACAAACAAAAGGTAACTTAGTGGCAATGTAGTAGTTAGACTTTGTTTATAGTAGGATGTCTAGACATTCTTAGGTCAATGTACGTTCTAGTTAACGGACTCTTCTTCTCGCGCGTGGTCTAGCTGAGAGGTAAAGCGCTTGGCTATCGTACCGAGCGGTCACGAGTAAGAATCCTGGCGAAGACTGGTATTTTGAGGGATATATAAGGTGCGGGTTGTAAGATTTTGTTTTTACTTATTTTGTAATGATCGGGGTATGCGCGTGGGGCGGGTTATACGCGTATGCGGGGGTATATATTCACTTAAAAACCAATATCTTATCTGAGAAGAACTGCACATTGGTGTCTAGATCAAGGGTTTGTATTTTCAGAGGGCAATTATTGTGCCCAGTGATTTCATCCGTGACCTCCGTGAGATCCAGTCGGTGTTGTTTCTTCTGGTCTTTTAATACAGTATGAAGTCTTTAGAACCTGATATTTTCTGATGTCATTCCACGGTGTCAATTTTTCTAATATGAAAATTAACACGTTCTTGCTCAGATCTACTGCAGGACGTCAGGGGGATGACGGAGGACAATATTTGAACTGGGACCCTCATTATTGCAGTACGAAGATCGGATACCTTATGATCAAGCAGTCATGTGAGATTCATTATGTGAGATATTTGGTGAATTACCCCTCTTTGTTCTATCAGGAGGCAAATGACTGCTCATAGTGACAGGTGATTGAATGATCCGAAAATTCACTTTAAATAACTAAATGCGCAGAAATTTTACTTAAGTAATAGCTTCAAAGCTTAATAAAAACAGAGGGGGCACGGTGGCTGAATTGTTAACCTGGCGTCAATGGTTCGAATCTAGGTGAAGACTGGGATTTTGATGTTAAGGTTTTCTTTTACTTTGACCAACGGTTGACAAGCAGAGTGTCATGAGGCCAGCACAACGAAAAACCGTTTTTACTTTCCCCAACTAAAGTCAGGTACCCATTAGAGTTGCGTTGACACAGGGGCGCCCTGATAATCCCAAAATTTAAAATCCAAAATTCGAGCCCTCGACCCCAGGCTCGGAAGCCAAATACTTAACCACTCAGCCACCACAGCCCCCCCCCCCCACCCCAAACAATTTACTTGGTAAATTTTTCTCAGACAGCGAAGGTGGAAGGAGTTCAGCAATTTGGTGTGGCAGGAATATAAGATCCAGGCTCTGAAGAATACAAAAGTGAAGGAAGAACTACACGAATGGAGACTTCAAGTTTTGTAAATTTGCTGTGTCCTCTCAGTGAGAAAACTTTTTTTCTTCAAACTTTAGTCAACACTGGTCACCATCACCGCCGCTGATAGGTACACAGCTGCACGCCGCGACAACAAAGTTAAAATTAATGCAACACGGAGGTCTACCCCATCATCTAGGTTGGCTTGTTGCTATGTTGAATAATTATATGTTATTAATTTACCAATACAATTAAAACTTCGCTGACTTAACATAACAGAAGCTAAAGCGTCAGGTCGTGAGGTGCTAATTAACAGACTAGTTTAAAAGTAACCCAATCTATGTCGTCAATTAGAGCAAGTTCAGTTCATCAGACACGACATCTAATAATTGTTTGGTTTTATTACCCCATCTGTTACTAACAGAGTGACTCAAACAACAGCTTTTCAATTACCAGCTTTCTAACACTCGAACGACTGTAAACAAGTTATAATTTTGTATAGTTACCAACAGACCAATGGTGGATTTAATAAATATTTGGTCTTTTAGTCTTAAAAAAATAAAAATCATCATTATCCTCGTCATTATCGCAGCCATTATTTTTTTTTAATTATTACTTGATGTCCACTATCAACAATATAATTACTACTACCTCTACACCGTCCTCACGTCAGACATCACCATTATTATCATCATCAATCATCACACTACTTCCACACTCAACATTATCATTCCATCTTCATTCCAGACATCAACATCGTCGTCAAACCACCACCTTCTCCCATCTCAACACCGTGATCAGCATCTTACAACATCCCAATGTCGACATCATTATCATCATTACTTCCGCCATCAACTGCAGCAACTGCATCGTAACAAGACAACCCCTAGACAATGAACTACATCATCACATAACCACCACCACTACCATCACCATCATTATCATGATATTTACCAATTAGCGGAAACATGCCAATGGGTTAGAAATCCAATTCTCCTAAACACACGCTGAGCTGCTTTAAGAGTCAAAGTTTTCTATTAATAGATTACATTGTATTGACACAGACCAAGGTGTCTTTGTTTCAACCTAAGCAAAGGTCCTATGTTTAGGTTCACCTTCAGCCCTTTTTGCACTTTAAGAGTGTTCATTAGTGCAAAAAAGTCAACCTATACCTAGTTTCTCACAGGGATGCTCTCTAGCCCCCTTAAAAAAACAACTAAATAATTTACGGGATTCATTAAAAGCAACACATTGCTTCTACACATTAAAGCCATTCTAGAAAATCTGTCTCGTGTGTCAAACATTATTAAAAATTGTGAAAACGAATGAAACTCTATTGATAGGATAGGATCCCTTTTTGGCATTTAGGCCAGGGTAGAATGCGTCATATCAGCTTGATGGGCTCACTTTCTCCCAATGTTCTTCTTCCATTAGCAGCTTAGATTTCAATCTTCTTGTTTCAATACTGCCGAGCAATCGTCAAGATGAGACATCACGCATACCAATCAAATGTCGATTGCACTTTCAAACCAAGCTGCTCAATTTGTACTTTGAAAAGAAAATAGGATTAAGCTTAAAATGCAGTTTTTAACTTTGTACCCAATTACGTAATTGTAACACAACAAATGCACTCTTTCTTTCTATATGTATTAGCACGAAATCCAAACCTGGTGTACAGCCTTGTGAATTTTATTGATTTTCCTCTCAGCAAAGACTATGAATGTATACACAAATGTTACAAAGGATATTTACATGTTATGAACATCTTAAAATTCTTTTGTTTTTTTTTTTTAAATTAATCATTTGGTATTTTAAACTTATGCGTGCGAAAAATTATGGATTTAAAATAACTACCTAAATTATGACTGTATATATCGGGACTCGGGACTTATCACTTTTAAAAAGGTATGATTTTGGTAATTTTGGTTTGTTACATAGCTTTGGGATAATTTGCAAGAACTCCGATTTCTTAGGTTTCTTCAGAAATGTAGATTTTTACCTACTTTTTGTCAAATGAATATAATGAAAAATTTAAATAAATGTTAAAAATGTGTTCATTTGTGAAGATTTACTGAAAGCATGCATTTTTTAAAATCTTATCTTATCTTATATAATACAGACGTTACTTCAAAAAAGAAGATGATTACGTTTATGCAAATACGTATAAACCTTTTTTTAATAACAACTTTGAGTAAGCCCACAGCTGTTGATATAATTGGGGAGTACATGCATATAGACACACAAACAATCACAGTGGCCGCATGCAAGTTTCTGTTATACAAATTTTAGGTAATATAAACAAAATGTAATAAACGGTACTCAATGTTTAATCCTTTATTGAATTCATATAGCATTCACCCAGACATCGTGACGTGAGTTCTATAATTTCATAGTTCGAGACGATTTGAGCTAGTTACACTCTCAGCGACCTAAGGTCATTGCTCCACTAGGCCAGGAATCCAGTGGCACAAAGCTTATTGATGCCACAAGCCTCAGAGCCGAATGAAATCCTGAAGAAACCTTTCTCTCCCCACATCGCCCCCCAGGAGTTTTTGGCGATCCAGTAACTGGCACCATTCTCGGTGATATTGTACCCAGTGAGGAGAACTACATGGTCTAAGTTGTACTTATTGCAAGTCAGGGCTCGAAGCACACCTCCAGTATAAAGCTGAAGGTCCCTGCCGTGTAGCGCCGCCACCAGAGGCCCTATCTGAAAAAAACAAAAGAGATGAAATATTACCGGTATTTCCTTCTAAACTTCGACGTTGTTGTGAGTAAAAAAGGTGGTGGTGCTGACCATACCGGGTGACATTCATCAGAGAATGCCAACAACATGACATAATGACAAAAAAAAAAAAAAAAAAAAAAAAACAAGCAACAACATGATTTCAATAGAAGCGCAGGCTCTCATTAGCCGCGTAGTAATCAATGTATGATAGTAAAAAAACAAGTAAATAGCTATTTAATTGTAGTGTTACAACAGAAAGATTAACTTACAAGATTTTTTAAAGGGAAATTTTCGGAAAGGAATGATTTGTGATGTGGTTAATACCATTAGCTTATTGCCTCATGTGACACTAACCCTAGCGACGCAACTGCTCGGGACTTTTAACTACATTTTTTTGGGGGGGAGGGGGGGGGCTTTTTTTTTTTTGTAACCGCAGGTGGTGTTGAAAGTCAAATGCGTGGCTTTTATTTGGATCAAGTTCAAGAACGGGAAAATGACGCAGGAATGAATTATTTCTTGAGAGAGAGAGAGAGAGAGAGAGAGAGAAAGAGAGAGAGAAACAAAAGAGAGACTGTGAGAGAGAGACAGAGAAAGATAGAGAAGCAGAGTGAGAGAGAGAGAAAGAAAGAGAGTTAGAAAGAGAGTGAGAGAAACAGAGAGGAAGACACAGAGAGAGAAGACAGAGAGAGAGAAGACAGAGAGAGAGAAGACAGAGAGAGAGAGAGAGAGACTTTTATGTCCTAAGTTTAAGTTTTTAAAAATCTGAGCCCCGAGGACAATTACAATTTTTCTTAATGAAAAACAATGATGTTGTTCCTAGAATGAAGAATAGTATAGGCCTCATACTATAAGTGAGAGTTTGAAGAAACAGGTGATGAGCTAGCAAGGCATGTAACACCCAAGAGCAGCTCTATGATAAATACAGTCATCGGAAGATGATGAAGTGAATATGCCGAAGTCTACATAAGCTCCGACTAGCACTTAAATCACGCAGATGTCTAGCTGGCCATAACACTTCAACACTTAAGTATTCAAGATGTGGCCTTAAGATATCCCATATCTTCTTTCCACTTCGTTTTGCGGAGATAATTTATAAATTTTTAGATAATTTATTACTTCCTTTCATTGAACAAAACCTACTAGTCAAGGTAAGAGATTTACGTACTCAAGGAAAAAGATGATATCGACATTTAAAACACCAACTGGTGTTACTTGTTCTAGTTCATATAATACTTAGTTAATTACAAGATCGATTTTCTACATCTGCATAATTAAGAAAGAAAAAATCAAGATTTAGGTTAACGGGCCCGGTTTGTCTTCTATGGGAGAATTCTGAACGAGTTAGGCTTCAGATGAAATTCAAGAATCAAGCAACAGACTATTTTTTTTACTTCAAACTCAAATTTGGTAGTCACATAATCTGTCTTTTATACAATACACTGTGGAATATAAACAAGATTGACTACTAAAGAAATGGTGGATGCAATAATGTACCTACGTTTTTTAGATCTGCAGCCAAACTATTCTCGTTCTGACTCAGTATGGCGTAATCCACAACTTTAAGTCCTGGAATAAACTTGGACCGATTGTATTTGGCTGAGCAGCTCTCTGACACGTTGCAGCTTGGTGTGAACCAGGGTCCGCAGTGAAGAGTGCTGTCACAAACAACATGAGTGTTTGAATTTATTATTTTCGAAAAAGAAACAGCAGGACATGCACCTAGACAAATGTACAGAGAAGTGAGTCAAAAGTCCTTTCAATATACAACGAAAAAGCACCACCACCAAAAAAAAACAAACAACAGCAGATTATTTGAGACTTTTTGGGGACCAACATAGCCCTCTGTGTACACGGAAGGTACACCACTTAACTAGTCAGTGTGTAATAAATTTTATACCTTTAAAAAGAATATCTCAGCTTCTAGTCCTATAATTATAATTTTTGTGATCGGAAATAATATTTCTTTTTAAATTGCTTTCTATATGTCTATGAGCGCAACTTTTAGTTTTTGCGAAACGGGACGGACGGACAGACATATCACACAAAGCTAATAGAGGCTTTTCCCCTCTACGGGGTCCTTTAAGAGCGCAATTAAGGAGTGCGAAAAGTATGAAAAAAAATAAGATAAAAGCGTTGATCACAGTGATCACAGAGGGGAATGTTTGAACTTGGGGTAGAAATAAAGTGTTGTTTACTTAAACATTTTTCAATTTTTAATTGTTTTCATTTTTGTGTGCAACCAAAAGTGTGTTTCAAAAGTTATTTTTAATGTATTTTAAAAATTATTTTATCAAATTATTCATTTTTTTTTTTTTTTTTTTTTTTTTTTACCTGTAGCCTGGAGGTGCACATGGTGAACAAGATCCATTACCTACACAAAAGGGGTAGTCACTCTCTTGCAACATTCCGCCTTCATTCTGATAGGAGGAAATAACTCTTCATTTTTAGGATTGGGGCGAGACCAATCGTCATAAAAGGCCTTAACACTGACCTGCGACGTCACAACCTGAAGGTAGTGGAAACCAATATGACGTGGCAACAAGCTATTGGTCTTCAGTGCCCACGTGTTTTGACGTTGCAGGTCAGTGCTCAGGTCTTCTAAGACGATTGGTCTCGATTGGGGTGTATGCTATAGGATGAAGATTCAGATACATTTATTTCCAGGAGTCAAGACGTTGCTCAATATAGCTATAAAGTACAGTGATATCAATACCAGCAGCCAAGTTATTATGAACAAGACTAATCAAGTTGTCGAAGAGGACCGAGTTAAAGCATTTGTGAAAACGAGGTTGGAGTAACAGAAATCACAGGGCATAATTGTGGATTACGTAAAAATAAATTAAAAAAAATCTTACCCAAATCCATGGCCTCTCTGGCGAAAGGCATGGTTGATGTTAGCAGAGAATTGTTAAGTCCTCTCCACTTGAAATAATTGTTCACTAGAATGTACAGTGGTAGCCCAATGGAGGCAGTTTTCAAGCTAGCCTATCCGTTTTCCCCTAACCGATATTTCCACGATGAGATCTGGAATATTGTTTAGTGCTGTCATGCTTTTAGCTTTCTCAGTTTGCTGCGATACTGTCACTGATATGGACCAGATGGGAGAATTGGGGGAGGGGGGGAAGAAAGGGATGTCTAGGCGCAATCAATTTAAAAGAATTTATACAAAAAAGGAACAGGGAGGGGGGAGGATTGACCTGAGTTTGAACTCCTTGTCTCACGCCTTCTCAAGCCGATATACTAAGCATTCTGCTAGTGATGTGAATAGGAAAATAGAAGATTGTATAGTTATCTACTGTTTGTTTCAAACGTACTTTTAAGGGGCGACCTATAAATGGGACTAATTCATCTTATACTACCACTTTAGTCATACAATTTATTTCCCTTGTTCGACATACCAAAATAAAACAATTAATTACAGTGTACTAGCGGCTTCTCTTTTAGGGGTCTGCTAAAAATATGCAAATCTTGAAAATTTCTAAATAAAATATCTTTTATACGCAGATCTCGTTAATTAAAATTGTGTTTTATATGTCTAAGTTTGAGGACATGAAGGAATTAATTAGATTGATGGAAAATATGTAATGGCAAAAACAAAAAGAGTGAAAGATGGACATTCTTCCACTTTAGGTGAAACCTGCTAGAAAAAGGATATCAAAGAATATGAGCACAAAAAGGAGAAGATGTTCTTCTATTTCCCGGACGTCCGGTAACCCTAAATGGCAACAAACCTTATGCATGAAACAAATTTATCAATAATAATGACAAAACAAAAAATAAATGTTTAATGGCTCCACCTTCACCCATCCCTTTGTCTGATGAACCGTAGGGGCACCACACATGATCTGTCGACCGTCTTCCTCCATCTGTTTCTTGTGTTATGAACTACCCCTTCCAGTGACAAACCAGTCCACACTTTGATGTTGTCTTCCAATTGCATCACAAATGATGAGATTTTGAACAGGAGCTTAATGGCGATGACCTGCTGACCTGCTGACCTGCTGACCACCTAAAAAAAACGCGAACTAAAACTCTACGGCCATATCGAATGGGCTCGCAAGGACATTCCTTCAGGGAACAGTACCAGGAAAAAGAAGATGCAGACAGAGAAAGCGATGGGAAGACAACATAATCGAATCTACTGGCCTGTCATTGAAAGAGAGTCTATCCAAGGCAAAAAAACACAGAAAAAAATGGAGAAAGATGGTCAACAGATCTTGTGTGGTGCTCTACGGTCCAAAAGGCGAAGGGATAGTCAAAGGTGAAGGTGATTGAAAATGAGACACCTGGAATTTAAAAGAAAACTGACCACGAGAAACTCATAAAAAGCCATTGGGTTTCCTCCTGTCGGACCGCATGCTAAGGCTTGGTTTTGGAATATGCCGTTACAGTCCAGAACAGCTTGACTAGATAGATCGGGGCTTGAACTTCCGGTTTTTATAGCCCAAAGACCCTGAAATGTCAACGAACAAATATTTGTAATTGAATTTTTTTTTTATTTGTTTTGTGGTGTCCTCATTAACTTTCTCTCTATTGTGTATATTTTTAATTTCTTTCATGTAGCGCATCATTCACACTTAACAGTAGGCTCAGTGCGCTATAATCCAATCTCTTTTGTTGGCCAGTGGGTGGAGGGTTTGCGTGCTGCATTTAGAAGCTCAGCAAACACATGCTTGATTCGAGATTCAAACTCGAGCCTTCTTGTTAGGTAGTAAGCCGTAGCTAAGCGGTTTTGGCCTCTCAGCCACACTTCCGACATCTCTTTATTGGCTTATTGGGGAGCGAGGTCGAGAGGTTAAGTGTGCTTGAACTCGGCTTGGTTTGGCTACCTATGAAGGGGGCTCGAGGTTCGACACCCGACTCGGGCATAGTTGTGTTTACTGAGCGCCTAAAGGCAGCACGGAAAAACCTTCTCCTAGATACCCCCTCCCCCCACTGGTCCACAAATGAGATTGGACCAAGGCGCTCTGAGCATGCTATAAGCATGAAAGTAGCGCTATATAAAAGCCATAATTTATGTATTGTCTTATTCTTTGTCCTTGAACTTGGCTGATTTTGCAACTGTGTCTGACTTTAACATATTAAATTAAAGTCTAAAGTTTGTTTTTCTTTTCTGTAGATTTTAAGTGTAGAGATTTCCTGATTGGGAGAGAATAATATGTCATAATAAATGTCTCCAAAATCAACACCACTAACAGTCAGGTGTAGTTCACAGAATGAATAATAGGTGATGAAGAGTTGGCAATGACTGCATGTTAATAATAATAAAATGATAAGGCTGTATTCGAGTCCGAAGATTAATGAGGATACTACATGTTGATGAAGAGTTTGGAATGACTACATGTTGATGAGGAGTTTGGAATGACTACATGTTGATGAAGAGTTTGGAATGACTACATGTTGATGAAGAGTTTGGAATGACTACATGTTGATGAAAAGTTTGGAATGACTACATTTTGATGAAGAGTTTGGAATGACTACATGTTGATGAAGAGTTTGGAATGGCTACATGTTGATGAAGAGTTTGGAATGACTACATGTTGATGAAGAGTTTGGAATGGCTACATGTTGATGAAGAGTTTGGAATGGCTACATTTTGATGAAGAGTTTGGAATGACTACATGTTGATGAAGAGATGGGAGTGACTACGATACATTTATTGTACCACCTCAATGTTTCCACATCCTGCGATTGCCCAGCATGCACCAGTAGAGCCTTGGTCCTTCACCGACGTAACAACGCCATAGACCTCTGACCAATCAAAGCAGCCAGTAACAGATCCACTATTTGTGTCACGCTGTAACGTTAACACAAAAGTTACAATAATTAAGACAATTATATTATGCCGTGAGTGGTTAGTACGCAAATTACAAAGGTATCTCCCTTTGAGCAATAGTAACTATTGAATAGGCTTTTTTTTTGTGTGCAAATAATTAAAAATTTTGAAAAAGACATTAAACATTTCTTACAAACTAGCTAAAGGGAGATAAGAACGTAAAATGTTTTTTTTTAAATAAACAAAATCTAATTGTTTGAACGTGTTTATCCTTTTGTTTATAGCAGGGGTTCTCAACCTGTGGGTCGCGACCCACTTGGGGGTCGATAGACGATTTGCCAGGGGTCGCCAAAGACCATTGAACAAATAAGGATTGTTTTTGTCTACTCTTCTGTTGCTGTGTGTGTATGCGGGGGGGGGGGGGGGGGGTCGCGGTAGAGTGGGGGATTGTAAAAAGGGGTCGCCGAGCATAAAAGATTGAGAACCGCTGGTTTATAGGGGAAAAACAAAATCACCTGTTTTCTAGACTTAGTCCGATTAGAAGTCTGTGAATAGAGAGAAAAAAAAAGGCCAAGTAAAACAAAAATCATTTTCAATTTCAAAGTGTATAAAAATGTAATGACCTTTATAATTTCATCAAATCTCTCATGTTATTTTACATAGCACAAATAACATAAAGGCATTTAAGACACGAATATATGGCATTATAGCATAACCATTGGTCGATTTAAATGATCTTTTCGCCGTCTACGTCTGTCCTCGGCAGCGGGTTTTCTTTTGGTCGAAAATGTGCATCCCGCGGCCTTTGTGAGTGACCTCCAGCGCAGCTTTCTCGTTCTGAAGCCGCTTGCCACCAGGTGCTCTCTTCTATGTCAGCTAGGGCAAGTTGGCGCCTAAGCTGGTCTTTGAAGCGTTTCCATTGTGCACCTCTGTTAAGTCGACCACCTTTCAGCTCACCAAAAAAGATATCTTTTGACATACGTTCGTCTCCCATTCTGGAGAATAGCCCTGCCCAGTGTAATTGTCGGACCTTAAAAGTCCATCTATACTGTCCATACCGACGTTCCTAAGTAAATCGCTGTTTGTAGTGCGGTCTTGTCACCGTATGTCCGTGATGGAGCGCAAGCATCTTTGGTGAAAGCGTTCAAGAAGTCTAAGTTGCTTTCTGTGTAGTACCCATGTTTGGCGGAATCTTAACCATTCTTTATGGATCTGAGACCTTGCCGCGCATACCTGAAAGGTATATAGAGATTTTGTCACGTACCGTCATTCTCAGCGCCCGAAAGCCCGTCGTCAGCGAGGCGGCTTAATGCAATGCCGTTGTCTCAGGAAACATATTTTCGAAATTCCACGACGCTTATTGAGCGCACCTTTTCGTACCTGCGCACTCCGACCACTTCAATGCAAAGGCACCCACACCTTGGGCTGGACATCCTGAATTTTGCGGAACACACTCATCTGGCTATTGAAACCGCAAGCGAGGATGGTCTTCTATAGCCGCTGTTAGATACGTTTGCAGCGTTTTCAAGGGCGCTCTCTGCGTTGGCGACCGGAGCATGAGGTACCCCCTTCCCTTTCTCATTGCGCTTATATTTAGGTTACTTAACTAAGTATTAATCTTTTCATTTCATGTAGATCAATATGACGCTCATTTCAAATTAATTATATATTGTTATTACAAATAACTTTGGTCCGCTCTGTTCAATATAAACAATGTTCTGATCATTTATCTTAATATACAACAACAAACAACAGACCTATTCGAATATTCGAATGCAGACGTCAAAAAAAAAAAAGATTTTTAATTCACCCCCCCCCCCCCACTTAAAAAAGATGCTATAAAGTCAAACGTTACCCGCCTACTGCTGATATTTGATTGGATGAATCTGTTTAAGAAGCGCTGTTTGAATTCTTTTGGGGTGAGATCCACATAGGGAGATAATCCGAAAGTTGGCGGCATTTCTGAGTCGTATTTAGAAGCAAGTCTGTTGAGTTGATTGGCGATCTTCAAGTTCTCCAGAAATGTTTGATACCTAATCACTCACAAATATAATATGATAAAAAATACTTCTTTAATAATATTTGCGAGTGATACTCATTTTAAAAGTATCTTTAGTATTTTAAAATGTATAGACACATTCCTAAAAGACATAGACTTAGTAGACTAATTAAAAAAGCATCGTATATCACTCAAATACAGCTACCATCTCTTGAAGAGCTTTTTCAAGAAAGATGCATTTCCAAAACACTCACGATTCTTAAAGATAAACTGCACCCATTAAACCACTGTTACATAAGATCTGAACGAAGTGGTCGTCTCCTTTCTATTAGAAATAAAACAGAAAGATTTAAAAACTCCTTTATCCCACTATCGACCAGAGTGTTACAAGATCAGCTGTCGTCATCGAGAAGTACATAGAAGTCAAACTCATAAAGCGCTGGTTGTGAATGTGTATATGTTTCGTGAGTGAATGTTTTTCGAATATTTCATCTATATTGTTATTGTGCAGTAGTTACGCTAAGGTTGTCGATTGTAGTCAGAATGAATTTCCATTTGATTGGATCAATAAAATTATCTTATCTTATCTTATCTTAAAACTCTAATATTCCGTTACTTAATCATTTACTGACTACAACAGTATTCCTAGCAGGATATGAGAATCTAGCATTGTATTATCCATACTATTTCATAATTTAAGAATAACCCTGCCGCTGCTAGAGTTCAACGCAGTCTAGATTGACTCTAGCGTGTGAATGAGGATTCTACCCCTATGCAAATTAAGTTTTCAGGCTGTGGGCAAGCACTAACTAGAAAAGGTAAAAATCTGAGTCCAGAGAAATATTGATCATGGCAACAGTCATGTATTGTAAAAAAAAATCGACAACTTTGATCATTAAAAGTAAAATGTAAAGGTACACCCCTCTCAACGCGTGCGATCTATAGGGGCAGAAGATGCAATGTTCATCTGTTTCTAAAACCGACCAAACATCTTTGCCTCCCCAAAGTATGTGCTAACCAATAGAGCTGGTAAATTAAATTAATTACCACTATTTCATTAACTAACTTGATCCGAGAATGGGAAGTGGGAGAAATAACTTGTTCAGAATTTGTACCAGACAGAGTTGATAACAAGCCTTGAACATACACCCTTCGTTATGGTACTGGCGTTTTTTCTAACCTTTTACTCTTTCTCTCCTAATCGTCGATACCATCGTTGATTTTGACCTCATTGAATTAAATTAATGTTTAATTTTATAAACTTGACTTTGTGTTATATAAAAAGAGCATGCATTCCCCTTTAATTCTATACCAAATAAATCATTTTCTGATTACAAACAACAAAGTTATTGAAGCTTAATCATTACAGGGGAGTGAAATAGTAATAAGCAAAATGGAGAATTCCTTCGAAACGTGGAAAAATAATTATGGAGAGAAAGAGTTAAAGCACGTAGTACAGATCGTAACACTTCACTGACAGTATATCTACACTGAGCGTGTTCAAAAATAATCAGATAAAAATGTCTATAAAATGTTAATGAAATGTAAACTTAAAGTAGACACTATATCATTGAACATTACATTAACATACAACTTACTTGATATGCTCAACTGATCCATTTTTGTATGTTTTAGAGTGACGTTTTCTCCAATTAGAGAACAAGTCTTTAGCGTGTTGGTTGTCTTCTTCAGGGTACTCTCTGTATACAAAACAATATTTTAGTTAGATATGTCTTTTTTTTTAACTCTTTCTCTCCGTAATGTTTTTTTTCACGTTCTGATGGAATTATTCATTTTTTCTTCATTTCTATTTGACTACCTTGCTATTATTAAGCTTCAATAACGTTTTCGTTTGTGATCAAAAATGTTTTAATTGGTTTAGAATTGAATTCAAATGCATGTTATTTTTTTTGTATATATAAAACGTGACGATTATAAAATGAAACATTAATTAAATTTATTGAGGTCAAATCAACGATGGTATCAATTAAATGGGCGTGAGTTAATAACGCTATATTTATTATCAAATATTAAGTATTTTTTGTGTGCGATAAAAAATAACTTGATGAAATACATAATAAAATTAAAGACAGATACTTTTGAATATTAGAACTGCAATGGTAATATCTTCAATTCCGAAGATTAAGGATAAGTGCAGTATTCCACATGACTACGCAGATCCTGTTGCGACCTGTTAATTTCCCCGTATCTCCTGCAGACAAAGCTGTTGTCCGCCGGCGGTCTATTTAACTTTTCTTTTCGTCTTCTGCGCCTGTCTACAAGAAAAGGCTTTTCTTTTGGGTCTTACATGTGTGTCACGCAGCCTTTGTGACAGCTCCCCAACTGTCTCTTTCAGACACCGTCTGCTGCCAGCTACTTTCCTCTATGCCAGTGAGGGCCAAATGGCGGCTGAGTTAATCTTTATAGCGTTTAAGTGAAAGGGGGGAGGCACCACTTCTGTTACGCAGTCCTCCTTTGAGCTTGCTAAAGAAGATTGCCTTTATTAAAGTATATCCAAGCGAGTATATTGTTGTAACTCCACTGGAGGACTGAAAGGGTTAATGTGTGTGCGGCCTACTGATACACACGACTCAGGCCAATCACACAGGTCAACGGGTCAACGGCTGTCGATAGACAAGGGACAGTACTGCTAATAACCGCAAGTATGACCTGTGTTGTGGTCATGTGATCGAGAGCCTTCACGGTCGAGAGACAGTGTGTTTACAAGGACAGTTGAGTCCAGAACAGCAAGCAGTAAGGACTTGTGGTACCTTGCGAGTCCTCGAAAATGTAGCTGTACGAGCTAGAGAGAATAGTAATGTTTAGTTAGGCAGAAGTACAAGAAAGCATTTGAATTTGATGTAGCCAATAGTGTTGAATTGGCTGTCCATGTATTTGTAATTAAACCGCCACTTTGTTACTTGAAACTCTTGTTGTCAAGTTCTTGTCTTAGATGTGCTGTTGTGCTGTTAAGTAGTGTTTGCAGAAGGCCTGACGGAGAAGATCGTAACAATATATATATATATATATATATATATATATATATATATAACAAAACAGATACAATTGATTGGAAAGTTTAGTTACAATAAACTTTATCGTCCAGATTCAGAAAGAAATGTATTGAACAACAGCGCGACAATCTCCCAATACTAAACTCAGATGTTTGTTTTATTTTTGTAATTGTTGACATTATCCGATGTTATAAAAGTGTATCACATAATTGAATATATATAAATATATATATAAATAAATATAAATATCAATCAAACTTGGCTGACAAGTTGCAGAATGTCAATCGATACCATTTTTAAAAAAAATTTTTTTAATGACGCAGGATTTATTATCCTGCGTTCCGCACCTGGTGAATAATTCGACTTATAAAAAGTACATTGTTCATTATATATATATATTGAAACAATGAAAGCTGAAACAGTGATAATACATACATGACATTAAGTACAGAAATAAAAGTAAAGTTTCCATTTCAGACCAGGCAGTCTGTAGGGCAGATGATGTTAAGGCCATCTTTTTCTGTGGCCAACGGTTAACGAACAGGGTGTCATGTGGCCAGTACAACGACCAAACGCCTTTATTTTCCCAACTAAAGTCAGGTACCCATTAGAGTTAGGTGGATTCAGGGGAGCCTTAAAAATCCCAAAATTCAAAATCACAGTCTTCACTGAGATTTCAGGATCCCAGGAACCCAAGCGCTTAACCACTCAGCCACAATAATAGTATATTACAAAGCTGTCAGGAAGTTGAACAAGCCAGTTCTGTGTATGAAATCTTAATTGTGCCCTATTACATTGTGGGGAATGGTTAGTTTTGATATATTTTGTATCTACATTTAAACATAGTAATTTATTTTCAGCAAGGTACGTAATTGCTTTCTTACCTAAACATTTCTAATCATCGGATTACCTCCCTCCATTTATGCCAAAGGCCAAAAGTCCTTTAGGGGAAAAATGCACTACTAAGTTAAAGTAACTAAGAAAAAGGTCCATAACATTGTGTATCAGACATTCGCATTGTTTTATGTTGCTTTAACTTTGTGTAGATGGTATGCTTAAAGTGCACAGGGCTAATAAAAATGTTCACCTTGCATGTCTCGGGCCGCATATCCAATAGTCGAAGAGCCCATTTGAACTTAACCTCAGCAGTTTTATTTTGTACTAATGGGAAGGGGAATTAAAGAGCCTGCTGTAAGAAATGTATGAGGCGTGGATGGTTGAGTAGTAAAGCTCTTAGTTACCGAACCGAGGGGACCCGGGTTCGAATCCAGGAGGAGACTGGGATTTTTAATTTTGTGGTCCTTAGGGAGCCTCTGAGCCTACCCAGCTGTAATGGGTCCTTGACATTAGTTGGGGTAAAGTTAAGGAGGTTGGTCGTTGTGCTGGCCACATGACACCATCGCTAAACCGTGGGCTACAGAAACAGATGACCTTTACATCATCTGCCTCCTTAGATCGCAAGGTCTGAAATGGGGACCTTTACTTACTTTTATGACATGTCTCAAGAGACTCAAGAGACGAGCAGAAACAATCGCATACAAAATGTTCAAATGTCGGAGCCCTTTTATAAATGTTTAAGAGAGTACAAAGTGAACAAAGCAAAAAAAAAAAATTACTTAAGAAAAAAAGCTTATAAAAGGAAAATAACCACACAAGTACTGCAAAATATATTAATACTGCTAGATTTATTTCCCTTTTCTATATAAAACAAAGTTTGAATTTCATCCGAGAGTGGGTAGTGGGAGAAATACGACCTATCAAGGGAACTAATTCAGCTTATTCTACCACTCCAGTCAAGTACAATTTCTTTTCCTTGTTCAAGATACCAAACAAAATAATTAATCACCAATAGTTAATTAACTAATTGATTAATTTTTGCTATTGATTCTTGTGTTGTCAGATAAAAGAAATAATTGTGCGAAACGCGACATGCTTCATCCGAATTTGGAAGAAATAACGTGTACAAACATTTTATCAGACAGACAGACAGACAGACAGAGTTGATAATAAGCTTTGCAACAAAGTTCTACAAGAAGACAAGGACTATTTCTTCATGTTAATGTAACAAGGCATTTAAATATAAAACTACTTGAATACTTACATCATAGATTGAGAGAATATTATATGACTAACCACCACGCTCATAAATACGAGCATACTGTCGAGTCTCATTGTATGTTTCCCTTCACTGACGTCACGACTCACCACGGTGAATGCACGTGCTGGATGGTATTGATAAAACTGTTAGTGTCTCCCAGTAAACCACTCGAACGTTCATTAATGACAAAATAGTAATTGAGCTATAGGCTCCCCGATAAAGGACAATATATGTCATGCAGTCTATGTGACCGTACGTCATTTCAGGGACAGATACTGAAAAGAAACTTGTCTTTACGGAGTGTGATTATTAATTATTGTATATTCCATTGTAGCTCTACACAGCTAATATAACTAAACCCATGTAGGCGTATTTATAGGTCTATTTTTCATCTTGTAGAACTTTAAGTAGATTGAACAAACCTTTTTTTTTAGCAATAACTAAATATAACTAAATATAACTTTTATTTATCAATATTATACCTAGATCCAGGTGAGATATTGTTCTAATAAGAATGAATTGCAATGCTATTTAAACAAAATCGAACAACAAATACACGTCGTTGGTGTCTTACTTCTCTGAGTTTTCTTCCCCCTTTCTCCTATTGTGGTTTCATCCTTCTGCACGGCCCCATAACCTATAGATAAATTCCCCCCACCGTTACCTTGGAAACACACACACACACTCCACAGCACGAAGAGCAGGCTGACTTTGTCACATTTGTTGGATTTTTAATTATCATGTCTATTTTGCTGTTCAGCTTGTGGCAATTGCTTGATTACTAGTAACAATCTAAGTATAGAGATAATATAGTACAAAATTTGTGCATAAAAATGGACTGTTTTTCTTTAATAAAGGCAAAAAAGTAGTTGGGCCAATAACAAGATCATTTTTAATTGTTAAAAGCCAAACAGCATGAAGAAAACTTCCCATTAATTTAAATAGCCTGGCTTAGAAAAGCTTCAGAATTCCAATTCGAATGAATTGAATGAAGGAAATTCAGACTGGACTATCATTCTTGTATTTAATTAATTTTTATGTATACAATTTTTATGTCTTTTGAATTGCAATAACATATTTGTATACTTGCGTGTTTCGTGAAAGTGTGTGTGTGTGTGTTTGTGTTCTACAATATTTAGTTTAACTTTGCTGTGTTTATAATTTTTCAGAACTCTTGCATTACATTCCTCTTTTTCCCTGCCTTGTGAAGACACTTCTTTTCTTTTTTTTTTTTTACTAACCAACTCATGAAATCCTATTTAGATGGACTTCCTAGTGTGGCTTTCGTTTATTTTCTTTTTTAATATGAAAGCTTTAACGAACTAAAAACGAAACGTATAATAAATAAATAAATAAAATCGTGATAGCACACAAGTTTAGTAGACATGATATTGTCTAAATTAATTACTATGATGGAACTAAGAAAGGTGCTTGGGATTAAGTTGAGATATGGATTAAGATTACTCAGTGTCATTAGCTGATGATATCACCCTTTCTCAGATAAACTTTACTTTGGATTAATCTTGCTATATCGATTACCTACATTTATTGATTGGTGCCCTACTGTAAAGTGTGCGCATTTTTATTGTGACATTTTTTCAGACTCGTTTCATCCCTGAAGATTGTCATTGGCGTGGTCAGCATTTCTTGCTTTACCCCTATGTGACGCCTATGTATTTTGAAATTTAGAGACAATTTTCTGTGACTTTTTATATTCATAGCTTTACTAATAGAAAATACAGTGATTGAGTGACAACGCATTTTGTAATTAACTGTATTCGAATGAACTGCTTTCTTTATATTTTTCAGTGTTGAATGAGTTAACAGAGCGAAATATCCAGACGTTATAATAAATGACAAACTGTCATGGAATCCACATATTTACGAAACTACTAAAAAATCAAACAAAGTATTAGTTTTTTTTTTAAAGAAATGTCTATAAATCAAAAAGGGACATAAAACTAAAATGTTATTTAACTTTGGTTAGGCCAATTATAGAATATGCATCCTCTGTTTGGGACCCCTCAACTCAAGAAAACATTAAGAAACTGGAACAGACACAAAATAGAGCACTGATATTCATAACAAACGAATATTCACATTTGACTAGAGTAACACATTTAGTAAAATTAATGAAGTTAAAAAACTTTCAGGATAAAAGACTCAAAAGAAAAGTTGCGATTATACATAAAACACCGAACCATAATCTTCAAATGCAAAAACAAAATTCAATAAAATACTCAGAAAGACACAAAAATAAAGGCACATTTCTCGTTCCATATGCTAGGACAAATTTGTACAAATACTCCTTCTTCCCTAATGCTATTAGAGATGGAATTGGTTGCCTGAGGCAACCAGGAAAACCAGTGACTTGGCAGATTTTAAGTCATTGGTTAAGATGAATGACTAGATGCATAACGCGTTGGACGTAATCATCTTTTTTTTTTTTAAAGTATCGTCTGTATTTTATAAGATGAGATTATATAAGTGAAAGAAAAAACAATGAGTTTAGTGTATATACTTTATTTGCTTTCACAAGGTATCGTTTATATTCAATACACATCATCTGGTAATAACAATACTACGTTTCTGAGGTGATAAGGTTATAGTACATTGCCCAGCAGGCCATTCAAAAGTCCTAGAACTGGACCTCTCTGGTCAGTTAGGCCTTGAGCAGTACCCAGTAAATTACTAGCGACGCCACCAATGACTGGAAGTCCGCCGGCTACTCCCCTTACTGTGCCCAACGGGTTGTTCAACAAACTCTTGGTCAGTCCCCCAACAAGTGGAAGACCTCCAGCCACACCTGTGGCAGTGTTCAGAAGATTGCTTGCTAGGCCGCCTACCAGGGGAAGACTACCCACAGCATTTGTCACTGTTCCCAAAGGATTTTGCTGCAGATTTTGAGGAAGTGCTTCCGCTTGGTTGACCACATCACTTACAGAGCCGCCGAGGACGTTCCCGAGCAGACCGCCAAGGAGAGCGCGCCTGGCAAGGTCATCCTCAGTTTCAGCAGCTCTCGGGTGTCTTGTGAAGGACATCACTGACCCAAAGGCAATATTTATGACTACGGCAAGAATTAAGCTGCGCATCTGAAAAGAAAATATTTATTACTATTAGTATTTATTAACTATTAAATTATTTATTATTTGAGGCACTTAATTTCTGAAAAATGTGAATTGTTTCTATGTTAAAACGAAATCGGAAAGTTTGTTAAAATCGTTGTGCTTTATTGTAGTACAAACCCGTCTGGCTACCTAACTAGGCGGCTGAGAGTTCAAATCCCGATGTAGACCAGGTATTTTAAGATGCGGTTAGTTGCGTTGTTTTTGCTGAGTGACCAAGGGCAGCATTGACTTTTTCTGCCAATCCCAGAAAACCCTCCCTCCCCGACATATCCACAATAGAGATTGGATCAGAGCAGACACAGCATGATACAGGAGTATAACATACTCTCTCTTGTCTATACCAATGTTTCCCAAAATGTTTCCCGCGGAATCCTAGTGTTCCCCGATGCCTGAATAGGTGCTCCACAAACGACTTAAATAATTAACTAGTAGGCCACCACGTGAATAAATTTCTCAGAAAAATAAGCAAAGTTCTCGGCTAAATACTCAGAATGTGCGAAATGTTCCGTTAAGGAAAACGTTTGAGAAACACTGTTCCACGCCAAAGCAATAAATTGATAATATCTACAAGAGAAATTTTCGGAGTAATCTTCTCTTTGTTTATCTTTTCATTCTAGGATTCGATCGAGACTAATCGTTATAGTTTAGGCCTTCTGTAACGATTCGTTTTGATTCGATTGACAATCAAAAGACATTGTTTAAATACAATAAAATGCAAAAGGAAAAACACAATAGATAGCCATAAGGAATAAAATACGGTAGAGATATCATAAAAACTTTTTAGAACAAAAGTACATAACTGATATAAGGAAGCTTTTGAAATAAATAATCAAATTTACAATGTCAAGGACGTTTTTTTCTAAATAATATAGCTTGACTATGATTCCTAAGATTAATGAGGAATGCAGAATTTATCGTGGCTACGCAGCCCCTGCTGTGACCTACATCTTTTGCCACTTACAGGGCAAACATAACAATGACGCTTTACTAATAATAATAAGGCTTGTCTTCGAGTCCAAAGATCATTGAGGAATGCAGTGTTAGCGGTGGCTGCGCAGCCCCAACTGTGACCTACATATTTTGCCACAAGCAGGCCAAGCGTAAACATTGTCCGCAGGTGGTCGATTTAGATTTTCTTTTCGCTGTGTGCGTCTGTTCTAAGCAGCGGATTTTCTGTGGTTAACAACTGTCTCAGACTTTTGTGCTACTGTGGGCTGCATTTAGTTTAAAGAGTGGTACTGGTCTGCGCGAGCCAATTATCACTTTAAAAATACTCTGCGCAAGCTGGAGGCAATGCAGTAATTAGCCCACAAATGGCTAGTCCCAAACGACGCTTTACTATAGATCAACTAAATGTCAGACAGTAGAGTGTGCTACAAGCATGGAAATTTGACAACAGTTGGAAAAAAAAATTTTTTAGGTATATTTTTTAAAAAGACAATACCTCCATTTTTACTTTAAATATACAAATAATTAAAAAAAACAAAACATTTTTTTAAAGTTCAATTAGGGTACAGGGTCAGGGTTAGCTGTTAGAAAAATGCATTTTATGATTCGGTCATCGAGGAAAGACATCTAGATAAGATAAGATAAGATAAGATCTAACACCAGATCAAAGTTTCTGATTTAGATCTCTTAAGATGTAGTCTAGATTTAGAATGTAAACTGCAGTAGTTGTTTGTATATTTACGTAAAATTATCAGCAAAGCTTATAAACTTTAATAAAATAGAAGCAACTTTAAATTTACTCAGTAATCGCATTTACGATAATATATCTGACTACTCCATGTTGGCTCTAGTCTCCAACCAAATTTACATTTCTTAATTATTTTTTTTTAATTTGAAAAATTATAACGGTCAAACTAGAGTTTTCCCCGTGTGGCCAACTAGCTAGAAATTCATCGATATACATCAACGATTAAATTTGTAGGAAAATCGTTAGAGCCGTTTTTAAGATCAGCTGTCCGCCCATTCATCCACGTTCCATGAAGGAGTGACTTGATTAGAGTTATTGTAAAAATAAAGTTTAGCTAATAAATCATTTCCTTATCTATACACCGGTTACGCCAAAAGCATAGCTATTTATAAAATTGAAATCATATATGAAAATTCCCTAATCCGATTCAATGACTTTTAGAAGACGTTAAAATCATAGAAGTAAAAATATTTACCTTCTAGAAGTCTCACAAGTTGTGCTGTAGAAATAAGTTCTTTGTCAAGCTTTGAAAGGTACAGTGTCATGATCTAACGGGCCAACATCTTTTATAGTGAATATAGTTTAATTATGGGACTAATTTCTTGAGTTCAAGTGTCATTGACATGACTTCAAGTGGTAGTGGTACGACAGAAAAGTGAACGCAAGAAGAACCGCTATTGACTTTTCTCTGTAAAAGATTTGTAGATTGTTGCCATCTTATCCCCACATGTTACCAGGACCATAGTGAAGAGAAAGTCAGCGTTGGTCGCGATACTATCATATTACACAATGACCAAAATAAAAGGTATTGTTAGGGGAAGCTGTGACTAGAGAATGCCCCCCCCCTGGTCACTCTCATCTGTCTAATATTATCACCGCCCCTGCACATTATATCCACGACACTTGTGGAGCAATAGCAATCTTGATCAGGGCGTTGGCGGGGTGGGGTGCTCCTTAAAGGTGAGATCAAGTGACTATATTCACCTGTAACGGCTGTGGCATGAGTGTGTAGCCATCAGACAATGAAGGTAATAATAAGAAATTTTAAAATCAATTTTAGGTCAATATAGTTCAAGTCTAGATATTGATTCAAATTTCCGAAACCAATTTATTAGCTGAAAAAGAAAGAATAACTGTTGCTTATTACATTCAGTGACGGAGGTAGCAGAGACTTAAGCGTAGCAAAAAACTTTGGTTCACGTTCTGAGACATTCTTAAAAGGCCTTCAAGCTTGTTTACAGTACTTCTATTCAACTCATAACTTCATGGAACCTGTAACTTTCTGGATGGGTGGATGGAACCTTTACACGGATCTTGAAAACGGATCTAACGATTTTCCTAGAAATTGGACAAGAAAAGAATCACTATCTCGTTGGCCAAATTGGAAAATTTTCTAGTTTGAAGTTTAAAAATATTCCAAATCTTTAAAATCTAACATCCATTAGTTATTAAGAGAAAACGAATCGTTCTCTAAATTGTATAGAGGAGGTATTGTCTTTTTTTTTCAAAAGCAGTAAAAAGTAAAGTTCCCCTTTCAGACCTTGTGGTCTACAGGGCAGATGATGTAAAGGTCATCTGTTTCTGTGGCCTACGGTTAAAAAAGGCTCTTATGTGGCCAGCACAACGACCAACCGCCTTTACTATTCCCGACTAATATCAGTAACCCATCAGAGCTGGGTGTACTCAGAGGCGCCCAAAGATCCCGACATAAAAAATCCCAGTCTTCACCAGGATTCAAACCCGGGACCCCCGGTTCGGAAGCCAAGCGCCTTACATCTCAGCCACTGTTTTTCAAAAAGTATTTTATATTTATCTTGTTGATGGTTTTAGTAACTAGAATGTTCGAAATTTCTATTCCTTGAATAGGCACGACATGGCCTAAATTGTGCCGATGTGCCTCAAATCAACAAATCAAATCAAATCAAATTCCTTGAATTTTTCTGTGCGTTGTTGAAGTCAAGTTGTAGGCTATTACATGATGACAAGTACTCCAGTAAACTCTATTATTGCAAGCGAGGATATATTCAATCGAATAAATAAATAACTTGACAGCAGGTTAATTAGAAATAGGGAATTTTCTTTTAAAACGCTAACTTCGATTCAGTTTGTAATTGATACGGACTTGTAGTAGGTAGTAAATCTCTAAATGAGCTCAAGATAAGCTATCTATAATCTAATACATTTTCTTTCTTGACTTGGCGTGTGTGTGTGTGCGTGTTGCTTGCAATGTTTTTGTTTTGATTGTCAGTGAGGTCAAGCACACTAAAGGCCATCCCATCACCGCGTGGTCCATGGAGTCCAGGCATGCTCGGCCCAGATTAAAGTTTGGCACTGAATTGAACAGATCATTTCAAGTGGCAGTTACCTAGACTAAATTGATTGTTTTCCTAGAAGAAGATCTATTGGTAAGTGTTATTAAACCTGCGATTATAATGTGTGCGTTTGAAAAATGAGAGTGAAATCAAACGATTGCCTTTATCTCAGAACCTATAGTTGATGTAGATCAGAGTCCAGCTTCAAGTTGGTCTAGGTAGATAAATATATACATTATACATACAAAGACGGTATCTAGGTTTACCTCAAAAAAAAACTATTTTGTTGAAGGGTGATTTAACTCTTTATTCTTTAAAACACTTTTTATTCATACTCGTATAAACTATATATGTGTTATTAAAATACATAAATATATATTCTAGAGTAGAGGAACGTTTATTAGCACAAATCCATTCTCTTAAGAGTATTTAAATTATATGATTTTAACATTTTGTTTTTAACACATTCAAGACAACGTTGTCAAACTGCGATGTCCACTGGTGTCACAGTGCAGCTGGAAATGGCTGGAGGTCATTCAAGCGTGTCCATCGATCTGTACAATTCAGTGACCACTATGGATGATCTGGTTCAGGAGAGAGTGTCACGCCTCCAGGCCTATGTACGTACCAAAATTATTTACAGTTGGGACTGACGGTTTGACAGTCTCAATAGTAAAAACAAACTTTAAAGAATCCTTTAAAAAAAAAGCAACAAAGCTTATCTAAAGGAGAAGAACTTCGCCCTTTAAACTATATCTGTCAATAATGTACAAATTATTTCCTTTATTCGATATCAAACAATATAATTAATTACCAATACTTAATTGACTAATTGAGTATTTTTGCTTATTTATTCATGTTTTGTTTGGTACAATTAATAATTGTTTAAAGTATCAACTTGATCGGAGAATGCGTGAGGGAGAAATGGGAGTTCACAATTTTTTAAGGGGACCAAACCCAATAAATTTAGCCGTATCTTTGAATACTGAAGTATTAGTTTCCTTTGTTGTTATTAAACAAAATAATTAATCTCCTGTAATTAATTGTGTAATTGGTTACTTTTTTAATTGATTTTAAGTCAGATACGTTTATCTAATAACCAGTAGTGCTGAAACGAAGACGAGTATTCATCCTCGCCTTACCTATTCGTTAGTCTGTTGGGGCACCACACATGATCTGTTGACCGTATTTCTCCATTCATCTCCATCTTTTTGCCTTGGGTAGAACCTCTTTCAGTGACAAGCGCGTCCATTCTTATATATGTTGTCTTCTCATCGCTTAATCTGTCTGCCTTTTATTTTTTACTGTTACTGTTCCCTGAAGGAAGATCTTTCCTAGCACTGAAGACTTTGTGATATGGCCATAGAGTTTAAGTTTTCATCATTTTCAGTTAACCTATTTCCCAGGTGATCAACACAAAAAACAAAATGTGTCAAACAGCAGCATATAGAGTCAGGGTCTTCTTCATTCTTTTCCATCATTACCTCATATTCAAACATTTCGGTTATAGAACTCTTCACAAGATTGTTCTCAAACGTTGTTCTGTGTTTTTGTTTAGGAACACGACACCACGTTCATTATAGCCAACATCGGGACACTGTACAGTCAATTGAGCAAGTGGAAAGAGTTAATGCCTAGAGTTAAACCTTTTTACGGTAACTATAAAACAAACCTTGATTAACCCTTGACGTCTGGACTGGCATCTACGTAAGCTTGAAACTTGAGTCTTAATCTCTGTTTCTACAACTAAAGAGAACAAGGGTTAATTGTTTTGAATCAAAGCGATCATTCATCATCATCATTATGAAATTCCATTTGAGAATAGCTCAAATCCTCTGTTGCAAAAGCCCTGGACAGAAACCCTTCTGTTTTGCTTAGTGCATAAATGTCACCACACAGGTCGAGAATTTTGGGTTTCCCAGACCTGTTGAGACGGAGATCAGCAAGTCTGGGGCAGTCAAAAAGAATATGAGACACGGTTTCCTCTTCTTCCCCGCAGCGTGGGAAAAGGGGGGGGGGACACCGTGAGTTAAAGTTTGCCCATATGAGAAATATGAGCCAACAGGACAGTGGCCTGTCCTGCACTGTGCTATAATAGCTTGCTCAGGCCTGGGCAGCCTCCACCTCGGGAAGTGTGGTCAGGGCGCCTCATGCTCTCCCAGACTCCACGGGCTTTTCTGGACTTTTCACAACACTCAAACCACTTTTCCATTTCCATTTTTTTTGGATTGTAAAAGCGATCATTTGAATTCTAGTTAATCATTAGAGATCTTGCTAATGACAATGTTGACTTTTCCAATCACATCATAATACGTTCCTTTAAATAAGGCTATGAAATGGGTAAAATTTGACGTCAACTTTATTTATACTCGGCATTTTATATACACGTAATTTAATATCAGTAAAATGAAATGCCAGGATTTTTTTCTAACATTAATTAGCGGGAAATTACATTATCTCGTGGGGGCGCAGTGGCTGAGTTGTAGAGCGCTTGGCTTCCGAACCGATGTCCCGGGTTCGAATCTTGTATGAGACCTGGATTTTTTACTTCGGGATCTTTGGGCGCCTCTGAGTCCACCCAGCTCTAATGGGTACATAATAGTTGGGGAAAGTAAAGGTGGTTGGTCGTTGTGTTGGCCACACGACACCCTCGTTAACCATGGGCCACAGAAACAGATGACCTTTACATCGCAATGTCTGAAAGGGTAGCTTTACTTTTTACATTAGCTCGTATTCTTTAAATGTTCCTGACGCTTCTCCATTTTGAATTGGGTGTATTCTTTTTTTCCGTGGAGGCGCGGTGGCTGAGCGGTAAAGCGCTTGGCCTCCGAACCGGGGACCGGGGTTCGTAACCCTGGTGAAGACTGGGATTTTTAATTTCGGGATCTTCTGGCGCCTCTGAGTCCACCCAGCTCTAATGGGTACCTGACATTAGTTGGGGAAAAGTAAAGGGGGTTGGTCGTTGTGCTGGCCACATGGCACCCTTGTTAACCGTAGGCCACAGAAACAGATGACCTTTAGACCAGAAGGTCTGAAAGGGGAACTTTACTTTTACTTTATTTCCGTATTGCAACTTTGAAGTCCAGGCGGCGTAGTCCCAGGAAATATCCCCAGAAATCTATTAAGAGATCTAGTGTAAACCTGTAACACTAACAAATGTGTGTGTAAAGGCGAATTTTAAAAGTTTGTGCGACACCGATGTGTGTGTATACTCATCCGTTGAAGCAAGTGTTTATATGTGGGCTTCATGGTGTGTTATTATGTGTATTTCTGCACAGGAGTGTGTATGTAATAGTATGTATATGTGCCTCGCCTATTTGTGTATGTGAATATGTGTATAATAAAATGGTATGTAATAAGGTAAAGTAGAATATAATAAGGTAAAGTAATAAGTAATTAGGTAAAGACTAGATGTAAGGGTTGTCTCTGCTTGTACTAATACAGAGAAAATTATTTCTTTAGCATTGAAGTGCAACAATGATCCCGTAGTGACCAAAGTCCTGGCTGATATTGGACTTGGTTTTGATTGTGCCAGTCAGGTCAGTCGCCTTGTTTATTTTGTCTTCGTGTCCTCATGTTGTTAGTAGGACTTGTCTCTGAGGGTGGTAGTTTCAGACATCTCGTCCAAATAACCGTTGTAGGTGTACAACTTTGTTTGTCTCTCTTTATCTCATAAGTAAACCTTGATATCTTAACTTTTAAACAAAATGGACTTTTATTTACACAATAGTTTGATCTACAAGTTCAATGTAGATATATGAAGAATTGAGGAGGCGCGGTGGCTGTGCTTGGCTTCCTAACCGGAGGTCCTGGGTTCAAATCATAATGAAGACTGTAATTTTTTTTAAATTTCGGGATCTTCGGGCGCCTCTGAGTCCATCCAGCTCTAATGGGTACCTGACATTAGTTGGGGAAAAGTAAAAGCGGTTGGTCGTTGTGCTGGCCACATGGCACCCAGGTGACCCGTGGGCTACCTTTACATCGTCTGCTCTATAGATCGCAAGGTCTGGAAAGAAACTCTACAAAGAGTCACACAATGAAACAGTAAGACGTCTAATAATGTTTAAGACGTATCTCAATCCACTTACGTTTACTGCTTTCGTCGTGCCGTAAACACACCAAGTGCACAACCGATTATCCTTTTAACACAAATTATATCAACTCCATCAGTCTGGTACAATTTTCGTACACAATATTTATCCCATTGATCATGTTGAAACTTGACGCAATTAAACATAAATCAATCAAAAAATTTTACAAATTAGTCATGGGTAGTTAATTATTTAGTTTGGTATTGAAAAAAGGATATGAATGCTACTTCTGAGAGATGTGGCTGTATATTTGGAGTTCTTACCATTATTAAGTTTTGAACACGTTTTTCTCCCACTTCCTATTTTTCGTATCAAGTTGACATTTTGGATTATATTTCATAGTTGATGACAATACACGAATCAATTTAAAAAAAATTACCAATCATTTAATTGACAAGGGGTAATTGATTAATTTTGGTTTACATAGAAAAAGAGAGCTTATTCATGCAGTATTAAGTTATATGCAGGTGACTCTTTGCGATTATTCCTTTTTCTTTAAGTTTTTTTTTGTTTTTTTAGAAAGATTTTTTTAATTTTAAGTAAATAAATAAATTATGGCTGTTATATAGCGCCACTTTCATGCTTTAAGCATGCTCAGAGCGCTTTGGTCCAATCTCAGTGTTGTAGACCAGTGTGGGGGGAGGGGGGGAAGGGGGTATCTAGGAGAAGGTTTTTCCGTGACGCCTTCAGGCGTTCAGTAAACACAACTCTGCCCGAGTCGGGTGTCGAACCTCGAGCCCACTTCATAGGTAGCCAAGCCAAGCCAAGTTCAAGCGCACTTAGCCTCTCTACCACGCATGTTTATCAACTCATCTGCATCAACCCTCGCAACGGTTACATCGGCATTCGTCATATCAAACACGCACACACACACACACTGCATAACATTTATTTGCGTTGTTGCATTATCCAACACCCCAATAACGTTCTTCATTGAAAGATGTAGAAACTGAGAAAAGTTTGCGTCTATCTTGTGTGTCAAATCTATTCCAGTCTGAGATTGAACAAATTCTTCAACTTGGAGTCCATCCCTCCAGGATTGTGTTCGCCAACCCAAACAAACACATGTCACATCTACGGTTCGCTGCCCAGAACAACGTCGACCTGATGACATTTGATGACATCTGCGAGGTCCTGAAAATCAAACAATCTTTTCCAAACGCCAGGTAAGCCATCCAGAACATACTAGTGATCATGGCTTGAAATGTACGTTTGTACACTTCCATTCTGATAACAAAGATGATTACGTCAAAGTCTCAAAAATATGCTAGTCATGCATGTTAATTAATATATTAAACTCTGCTAAGTCGCTGTTTTCCTGGCTGATTCAGGCAACCCATTCCGTTCTCTAATGGCACTAGGGAAGAATGAGCACTTGTAAGAATTTGTTCTAGCGTATGGAATAAGAAATGTGCCTCTATCTTTGTGTTTTTCTGAGTATTTCATTAGGCTTTGATTTTCTATTTGTAAATTATACTATGCTTTAATATTGTTTACAAAAAAAACAACAACAACTGATATCTATGAAACATATGAATTTATTGAAGCAGAGAAGAGAAGTTACAGCACATTGAATGTAACAATATTGCAAAATACCAAGTAGAGGACATACAAATTGTAACAGACTGAAAAAATAGTATAATTTTTAACATTTTTTAGAAGCGTGGTCGAGAGGCTAAGTGCGCTTGAACTTGGCTTGTCTTGGCTACCTAGAAGGGGGCTCGAGGTTCGACACCCGACTCGGGCAGAGTTGCGTTTACTGAGCGCCTAAAGGCAACACGGAAAACCAACTCCTAGATACCCCCTCCCCCCACTGGTCCACAAATGAGATTGGACCAAAGCGCTCTGAGCATGCTATAAGCATGAAAGTAGCGCTATAAAAAAGCTATAATAATAATAATAATGTTTTAAAAGCTAAATTCTCAAATCGATTTTGTTTTTTTCCTTTCTATTGCAGACTTTTGCTGCGTATTAAAACCAGACGACATTTCAGGGCGAGACACACATTTAATAAAAAGTTTGGCTGTGATCCCTGTCTCGTCCGATCTTTGTTGATACAATGCAAACAACTGTCTGTGAATGTCGTGGGATTTAGGTGAGAACTTTCTAGGCTAGAGCCATAGATCTAATGTAGAAATCTAAAAATCTATACCTGTTGTTTTTTTTTTTCAGAATTTGCGCTATTCAATTCTAGCTTTATCATCATAGTAATCCTTGGGCCTTAGGCCTCTTTTCTTTGCCTCTTTTATGGGCCATCTCGCCTCTTTTGTGGGCTGTTTTTGTTTTGTTAAAAAGTAGTTCTACTGTTTCTCTACAAAAGTAATATCTTATTTATATCCTGTTATACTTGATAATTCATGTTTTATTTCAAGTCTGTTAGAATGAAGAATACCTACAAATTTATTTGTGTGTTTTTTTTTTTACTTTTTACCTTTACCTAGCCCTTAGTCTGTTTGACCGTAGGGCACCATGCAAGATTTATCGACCGTCTTTCTCCATTCCCCTCTGTCTTTTGCCTAACCTAAACACATTGCATCTATGTGCACCACTTTTCCACAACATTATATCCATTACGTTTTTATTATTTTTAATACGAACATATTAAACAGGCTCTAATGGCGTGCTGGCTCCACATACATCGTGCATTGGTTAGGCTTTTGGTATACTCTGACTTAAAAAGAGTAGTCCTGGCATCTAAAATAAAAACAACAAAAAAATATAGTAATACTAAAAAAAGCTTATCTTATCTATCTTATATAATACAGACGTTACTTCAAAAAAGAAAATGATTACGTCCTACGCGTCATGCGTCTAGTCATGCATGTTAACCAATGACTTAAATTCTGCCAAGTCACTGATTTTCCTGGCTCGCTCAGGCAACCATGCTTCAATAGCACTTGGGAAAAAGGAGGATTTGTACACATTTGTCCTTGCATATGGAACGAGGAATGTGCCATTATCTTTGTGTTTTTCTGAATGTAATGTAGACGCTATCCGTTGTATTTGAAGATTATTGTTCCAGATGTGATATAGCTGTATCAATTAAGAATTGGTTTATAAACTTTGAATAAAAACATACAAGAATTGGTTTATAAACTTTGAATAAAAACAAACAAACACATTTGTAAAACTCATATAACGTAGTGTGGCCTAATAAATTATTCGTGTTCGTGTATTTCTAATATTCCATACATCTCCTACTTCTGTTTAGTTTTCACATCGGAAGTCTACCAGAAGAGAACTCGTATTTCACAACAACCATTGCTGATGTTAGTGATCTCTTTCAAATCGGAGAAGAACTGGGATTTAGGATGACCATTTTGGACATTGGTGGAGGATTTCCAGGCGTGGACACAGAGAAACAATCCTTTCAAAAAGTATGTCAGTTATTGTCCACTATGGAAATACTTCTTTTCATCAATCAGAATATATATTAATTTTTATTCGAACCAGCGATGATATGATGTTTATAAATTATAAGATACCAAGGCTCTTATCTTGAGAGAAAACGAGGCATAGGATCAGTGATTCTCAAACTTTTTCCTTAACTGAACGCTTCACACATCCTGAGTTAATAGGGGAAAACTTCGCTTATTTTATTAAAGATTTGTACACGTAGTGGCCTACTAGTTAATTATTCAAGTAGTCCGTGGAACATGAACACTAGGGTTCCGCGAAACACAGTTTGGGAAACACTGGTCTAGATGAATAACTGATGTTGATAGCTTACCTGCTTTGTATCAGAACAAGGGCTGATTCTTGAGCAAAGAAGGTATTATAGTTTTCCTCTCGATGAGATCCAGAACTCTAAAAGAACGCTATGCATTACATTTAGCACCACATTAGTTACAGAAACTATTGCAAGAAATGTCGTGATTGAAAGTCAAGAGCGCTACATTCCCCATACTCTATCAAAGTTAACCTCTTAAAAGTTATATACATAAATGCGCTGGGGTTTGATATATTCATTCAAATGAAGAGTATCGATTGAAATCCTAGATGAATTGTCTTAATTAGCTGGCAAGCTGCAACATTGTTTATTATACAAATATTATGTTGTTTTTTTTTCTATAAAATTATTTTGTTTCAAAAGCCCATTAACAAGCTCCATAAATGTATTATGGAGCAAGAGACAAAGAACATCGACAGTTTGTATCAGAGTTTTCGGAACTGCTTACACCAATCTGTTTCGTTCTTTGAAGTTCTAATAGATCCACCAGCTGAGAGGAAGAGAACATTTTGCTGACTACAGCTTCACATCCTTAAATTCTATCCCTGACTCTATCCTAATTCTCAGAAAGATTAGTCGTAATCATTCTGCTACGTATATTTCGTTTTTAAGATATGATGTGTTGTTTGGTGTAATGTTTGGTGTAATGTCTGGTGTAATGCACATATTGTAACACACATTTCCTTAGGGATAATAAAGACTATTATTACTATTATTTTTATTATTATTTCTGACAGCGGCTAAGTAGTCATATAGATATATTGCGTATAACTTTATATTATATATAAACTAGATAAAAATGAGGCAAACTGTTTTATCCATATGCCTGTATCGAATGGATTAATGTATCCACATGCTGTATCAGATTTGTTTCTCCAGGTGGCGAAGGAGATAAACGAGGCACTGGAGAGACACTTTCCCACATCCAGGGGCGTCGACGTGATAGCAGAGCCAGGGCGTTACTTTGTGACCTCGTGTTACACCTTAGCTGTTCAGGTTATGTCCAAGAAAGTTGTCGCCGAGAGTTTTGAAGGTAGTTCTTTCAATCTCTACGCCAACATGCCCCCCCCCAAGTAGTGAAAAGAAAAGACCTCCTTATATATTCACAGACTTCCAAAATATTTTTAATAGCTTTTATATAGCGCAATTTTAAGGTTTATTACATGGTCAGAGCGCTTCGGTCACATCTCATTTACGGACCAGTTGGTGGAGAATTTTTTTTCCTCTTAGTAAACACAACTCTGCTCGAGTCCAGTTTCGAACCTCGAGCCCTTTTGATAGGTAGCCAAGCCAAGTTCAAGCGTACTTAGCCTCTCGGCCACACATCCCACTACATAACCATTAAACTTTTCTTTACGACTCTGTGTTTCTTGCCATACGTAGTCGCCAGTACTATAACTATCTGAACTCAACTTCATTTTTATATAGAGTTAATAGATTATGTTGATTTGATAACACATTTATAAACTCTCGCTCAAAATTGAATAAAAGTCTGAAGTCCTCTTTAATGAAGTAAATAAACTTAGTTTTTTTTTTAAGTTACAAATATCTACAGGTTTGGTTGAAATATCAGTGAAGAGATACAAATTAAATTACAAGTTTTTATAGAATTTCAAACATGTTATTTTATTTCTCATCTGCTAAAAAATGAACTGCTTTTATCATTCAATATTCATTTGCGCCTCTGTCTCTTCTTTCATTCAGCCGCTGTTATCTTTTATACCAGGTACAAGCAATAGCATCATATCAATCAATATACATACATACACACACAACATAACAGAGTGGCTCTATATACTACCTAAATAAGTATGTTGTGTCTGACTTTGTTTTGATCTTATAGCCAATGACCAGAACGTCAAGATGAACGAACATACCATTGTGAATGAACATATCATAGTGAACGAACACAGTCATCAGAATGGTCACATTTATCAAAACGGATGTGCCCCTGATAACAAACTCACGCTTGATAGTCAGAGTGAGCACACAAATGGCGATAGCCACATCATTACCAATGGGCACACCTCTGCTAACGGACATATACAAGTAAATAGGCACACCTCTGCGAATGGACATGCTATTTTGAGTAATCTAGATACAGTGGAAAAGCACAGATTCCAAAATGGACTCAGCCATGAAAACGGCCGCATAGAAAGACCTGACCACGAGACCGCCTATGTTTACATGTATTTTATCAACGACGGTCTCTTTGGGACATTCAGTAACGTCCGCACTGACCAGCTCGTTGCGAGACCAAGTTTCTTAAAGGTAAATACATTTCTTCAGTTTAGTGGAAGCAGTGCTTCACATGACAATATTTCTAATACATTAATATCACACAGTGCTTTAAAATTATTGCACCACTATTCAAGCTCTTATTACTGCACTACTTCACAGTACTTTAAATTACTGCACTCTTTTTCACAATTCTCATTTCATAAGATGCACGATTATTGGCCAGAATTTTCTACAAGTCAGTTTTCTTAATCTTAAAAACGTTAATACATAATTTTCATATTTACGTCTGCAGACGATGTTAACACTCAAATTTCCTGACTTTATATTTTTAACATTTTCGCTAGAGCAGGGGCGGACTGGGTGTCAAAACCGGCCCGGGCATTTCTATACGATTCGGCCCACAAATTCTATGCCACATGATGAGCGTCCAATCATACCTGACTTCAAAAACATAGTGTACATTTTAATAGTGTATCGAAAGTAGTTAGTATATGAATAATTTTATTAGATGATTTTGAAACTATCAGATAAGCGCTATTACTAAATGAATAAAGTAGAACACTTGGAATGGGGAATCTCTTAATGTGGAAAGTTCTTGCTACCATATACATTAACATTCACATTCAAGACATCTGAAGATTCCCCATTAATCAACATAGTGTTTAGGATTCACTTTCACTGCTCAACATTTTCTCAGACATTTGAACTTCAATTTACAAATACAACTCTTCATCCTGCATTATTTTAACTGTCTATTTCACGAGGTCATGGGGGCGCGATGGCTTCCGAACCTGGGGTCCTAGGTTCGCATCTCGGTGAAGACTATGATTTTGAATTTCGGGATTTTTAGGGCTCCCCTGGGTCCACCCAACATTAACTGGTACCTGACTTTAGTTGACAAAGTTGAGGCTGTTGGTCATTGTGCTGGCCACATGACACCCATCTCATTAACCATTGGCAAAGAAACAGATGATCTTAACATCTGATCTATAGATCGCAAGGTCCGAAAGAGAAATTTACTCTCATATACTGCTTTCTCAATAGCTTGGAAACCTAGTTTGATTGCATCTTAAAGCTGGCTACACACACACACAACAGAACATATCCACTTATTTTTATAATATCCTTACGTTCAGTAAAACAAATGCTGTCAAGATAATCTCATGTTCTTGCAAAGCCTCTTTGTATTTTGACTTAAGTCAATAACTTTGACGTCTTGGCATTAGTGTTTCTTACGGCGTTAAGCCTGTTCATTCGTAAATGCTGTCATCATAAAGTTGGTGAATGACAACGATCTAAATTAGACTAAATAGAGACCAGACGTAGATTTAGATTTAAATGTTTTAAACAATTTGAACAAAATTCACATCTATAAATTATCAAGATATAGCTTATCTTCTTACTACTTAGGGGGTGCAGATTTATTTATTATGTAAACAGTAAATCACATTAAGAAGTGAATCTGATGCTAAAATCATAGTACACAATTACCCAGTAGTAAAGTAAGTAAAGTTCCCCTTTCAGATCTTGTGGTCTATATGGCAGATGATGTAGAGGTCATCTGTTTCTGTGACTTACGGTTTACGAGGGTGTAATGTGGTCAGCACAACGATCAACCGCTTTTCCCCAACAAATGTCAGGTACCCATTAGAGCTGGGTGAATTCAGAGGCGCCCAAAAATCCCGAAATTTAAAAAAAAAGTTCTTAGGTGATCAGTTAACGTTACTCAACTTATTCCAGAAGAGTTAGAAGAGTCTTATTAAAAGGGACGTGTCGTCCTGTTTGATTTTATGTAAAATATAACGCCAAATGATCTAAAAAAATTATTACTTTAAACGATCGAAACTAGACTATGGCTTGAATATTCCTGGTTCATTGGTGAATTCGATTTGGGCAGCAACTGAGTTTGTGTGATGACATAAACTCTCTTTGTAATATTGTTTTGCACAGCATTCCAGCAATAGTTATTATTATTTATTTTCTGCTCCTTCTTTTTAGAATCTTTTGCATTTTGATTCCAATAAACACATTTCAACACATTTCAAAATAATAATTGTGATTTGTGAAGGACTTCGTAGCGGGCCAACTCCATCAAACAAAAAAAAAAATCCGTATGTGACTGGACATGTCTTCTATAAAACTTAGAACGTTGTTGGTGATCCCTTTATAGATTCACACTAACGTCGATCTCTATAAGAAATAAATGCCTTATCTTGTTTGTCGTTTAGTGACGTCTACTAGAAGCACTATAAACAGATGAAGGATATTTACGTCCATGCTTTAGATTAGTGATAGACTTGAAAAGTGTAAAAAAGTATTTTTGTTCAATCATGACGCTCAAAGTTTAAAGAGAATAATATAAATCTTGAAACAATTTACTGGCATTCATGCGGCCATTTCATTGGCCCTACGGCCCAAATGGGTACCGGCCCACCGGGCATTTGCCCGAATGCCCATATAGCCAGTCCGCCCCTGCGCTAGAGGGAAAAAAAATCGTTCAGATTTGTTATTTTGCTTCTTTCATTATTGACAGAGATGGACTGACACACTTAATTGTATTCTATAGGATTGTGACACTAAGGCAATGCACACGTCCATCTTATGGGGGCCCACCTGCGCTGAATCAGACTGTGTTATGAAAGAATGTCTTCTACCTGAGCTCAGAGTTGGTCAGTGGCTGTTCTTCCAAAACATGGGCGCCTACTCCGTCACTCAGGCGTGTGGCTTCAACGGCATTGAGCCTCCATTGAAATTTTACGTGTGTGATCAGAAGACATGGTACATTTCTTTTTTTGCCTTCATATTTATTTCCCCCTTACACTGAGACCCCACTGAGACCCCCACCTCCTTTCAAGACTAGCCAGCTGATAAAACAAAGATAATGGTAGGAGAGTGGGCTTGTTGGCTGAGTGGTAAATCACTTGGTTTCTTAACTCAAGGATTTCGGGTTCGAATCCTGTTGAAGACTGGCCTTTTGAGTTTCGGGATAGTTAGAAAGCCTCTAATTCTACCCATCTATTGGGTATCTTTGTTGGGGAAAATAAAAAACCGCTAATCGTGGTGGTCACATGGTACTCTCGATAATCGTTTTAATCTTTTTTTTTTCTCTCTCTCTTTTTCTCTGTCTCTCGCATTTACTCACTGTCTCTCTCTTTTACTAGATCCCCACTCCCATCTTCTCGTTCATCTTATCACTCTCTGAACTATAAGTCTCTATAAATATAACTCTTGTATGTTTCAGGGATCTTATATCACATGAAATCGATCTTGCAGCCTCTCAAGGTTAGCAGCCTTTAAGTCACCGATAACTCTGAACAATTGAAGACGACTCAGTAAAACTTAACTGGTTGCCATGGAATTGTGAATTAACAATTTTCCTTTTCCTTTTTGTGCTTAAATTTTAACAAATCTTAGTGTCCTTGTATTCACTGTTGTTGCGTATTTTGTTTGTTTGTTTGACATGTTTCGGATGTTCCTTCAGAGTTGAAGATAGTTTACTTCCTAGTCCAAACCTCCCGCAGGACGACGGGGGATGGGAGCGGGCAGGGTTTGAACCCTCGACCGTCGATAAATCCGAACGACAGTCCAGCGCGAAAACCGCACTATTTCACTATTTATGTCATGATCGCCAGTAAAGACAAATGGTATGTTAATCGTATTATGGTATAGTATACAAAGCGAGGCGTGATATTCAGCTGCTACCATTCCACCTGGCCTGACCATATTGACCCGATGTTGATCGACTCCAACAAACGAATGTGAGTCTGCGCAGGTCTTTTTAGAACCACAATATAAGTGGGGGGAGGGGGGTGTCATTGTCTTTGTCCATACTCTTTTCTACCGTAGCCCTATACAAATCTCGTAGATCTCTTTTTTTAGTAAGTTACAAAGGGAGACCACTAAACTGTGCGTTAACAGTTGTTGAGAAAGTTATCTATTAGTCCATTAGGGCTGATCGAAACTCTTTTCTTAAAATAATAATGTACGTAAATTTAATGTGCTGATAATTAAAATGCTGATAGGTATCAACTTATAAAATGTATATTTTCAAATAATATTAGTGCTTTCTTTATATAATATTCGATGGCATTTAACAAATAGAAGACAATTGTAAGTATATATATATATATATATATATTTCGTTTGCACACATTGCGTGATCGAGAGGCTAAGTGTGCTTGAACTTGGCTTGTCTTGGCTACCTAGAAGGGGGGCTCGAGGTTCGACACCCGACTCGGGCAGAGTTGTGTTTATTGAGCGCCTAAAGGCAGCACGGAAAACCAACTCCTAGATACCCCCTTCCCCCCACTGGTCCACAAATAAGATTGGACCTAAAGCGCTCTGAGCATGCTATAAGCTATAATAATAATAATATGTATATATATTATGTATATATACAGTATCTCATCTCGCAAAACAATAGTCATATTACTCAGTGATGAATTAATAATAAACGTTAAAATACCAGAAAAAGCATAATTTTTTCCCCACATTTAAAAAGGTGCCGGTACGCCGTACCGGTGAGTACCGTCACAAAAAAGCACTATATATAATCATCATGAAACTAATAATAATCTTTAGAATGGAAAATGATCTTACAATGTGTGCATTACATCAAACAAAACGATATAACTAGAAAACAAAAAAATACATTCACACCAGATTCACTAAATATTTTATACCTGTGAAGATCATTTCACAAGGTCCTCAGGGTTCGTAATGGTATTCCTTAAAGTACAGTACCAGGAGAAAAAGAAGAAGAGGCAGACAGTGAACGCGATGGGAAGACAACATGGGCCGTCCCTGTCATTGACAGAAAGTTTACAAAGTTAAAAGACTACGGAATAGAGACAAAACGGTTAACAGATCTTGTGTGGTGCCCCAACGGTCCAACAGACCAAGGGATAAGTGATGGTGAAGATCATTGTCATTGGTGAGCTTCTATCAGCCATTACGTTAGTTTTAACTCTTTCTCTCCGTAATTATTTACAACATCCTGGTGGAATCAACGCTGGTATCGTCAGTTAGGAGAGAAAGAGTTAAGACATCTTGACTTCTTGGATTTTGTTTTGTCCCCAAGTGGCACAACATACCCTCTTATCTTCTTATCTTACAGATGACGTTACTTCAAAAGAGAGGATAATTACGTCCTACGCATTTGACGTGTCAATCTAGTCATGCATGTTAATCAATAGCTTAAAACTCTGCTAAGTCGATGGTTTTCCTGTCTGATTCAGGCCACCCATTCCATGCTCTAATGTCATTAGGGAAGAAGGAGTACGTGGATAGAAATACGTAAATCAATTATTTATGGCGTTTTAGCTTAGCCGTACATGCTAAGTACACTGTTACACAGAAGAGATCCTGTTCACTACTGTAAACATTTTAAAATATAGACTGCTACAATTTAAGGAGAGCGATACTTGTATTGATATATTGATATATACAGGAGTAACACGTGGGAGTGCTACATTTTTGATTAGATCAGCATTTTGTTTACATTTTGTATGCACGCTGACGCTGACGCTGTGGTGTGTAACTAAGGTTAGCCTGATATTAGGACACGCTTATTTCTCATTCTTTACTAGTTGACCTATCTCCGTTTTACATGTAAGTAGATCTAGTTAATTATTTACTTTCAGGGGTGGACTAGCTATATGGGCATTCGGGCAAATGCCCGGTGGGGCCGGTATCCAAATGGGCTGGTAGGGCCACGAAAGGGCCGCATGGAAACCACTATGGTACGCATCAAATTGTTTTTAAAAATTGTTTTAAAACCTTATTAAGGGGCCCCTCTGAGCGTTGTGTTTAAAAAAATATCTTTAACAGACTACAGTGTGATACAAATTTTAATGTAACACATTTTCCTAATATTGTGATAGCCTACGTCCGTAGATAGTGCTACTAGTAGGCTTCATCTTTTTAGGGCCTACACATTTAGCGATTAAACAGCAACATAAGGCCTATATTTGTATAAAGATTTAGAGTTCACTGTATGTATGCATATCGATACATTGTCAAACTTGACATAATGACTTTGAGGACAGGTAGACCTAGAATTGGATGCCCATTATATGATATACAAGTTATGGGCCGGATTGTATGGAAATGTCCGGGCCGATTTCGCCACTCAGTCCGCCCCTGCTTACTAAGTACTTATATAGGTCCTCTCGCGCCGTTTGACGTAAGGAGTGGCTATCACAGATATAGGTTATAGGCAACTTCCACAGTCTATACCCAACTGCTGCAAGCGGATTTTAGGCCAATCTTAGAAGGTTCGACACATACGTGGTCTTAGCTTCACTTTCATCTTTTCAAGTTCACTAAATATGATGATATTGATGATATTGGACAGATTTACAGCCTTTGTTTAAACAACAGCCCCGGGACCATAATGATGACTCTAATTTTATTTTTAAATTGTTTGTCAAATTTAACAACACAGTGTGTAATGACCTCCATGCTAGTTAAACAAAAAGAAGCTAATTGCGTGTTACGCATTTCATGTGTCAACCTAGTCATGCATGTTAATCAACGATTAAAACTCTGTTTAGTCGTTGGTTTTCCTGGCTGATTCACGCAACCCATTCCGTTCTATAATGGCACTAGGAGGACGGAGCACTTGTGCTAATTTGTCCTGCCATGTTTTACTTGACTAGTCTCCAATTGTTAAAAAAAAAAAAAACTTTTTTTTTTCTTGAATATTGAACATTTTTGTTCAATACACGTTGGCTGACTGGTTGTTTTGATACGCGCTCAGGACATTGGTTCGAACATTGCCCGCCCGATCTGCGGTTATAAACATGCAAATCATTTCAATTAAAGAGCTGCACTCCTTTCAACCCCCTTCCCTCCATTTTAATAGCGCTCTTTGAATTCTCTTACTGCTCTTATTATAAACAAAATTTAATAAAAGACCCTGAAAGACACAAAGATAAAGGCACATTCCTCATCCCATATGCTAGGACAAATTTGTACAAATGCGCCTTCTTCCCTAGTGCTATTAGAGCATGGAATGGGTTGCCTGAGCTAGCCAGGAAAACCAGTGACTTGGCAGAATTTAAGTCATCGGTTAATATGCATGACTAAATGCATGACGCGTAGGACGTAATCAACTTCTTTTTTTGAAGTAACGTCTGTATTATATGAGATAAGATAAGATAAATGTTTTTATTAATCGCAGATAAATATATATGTGTGTGTGTATGTGTATATATATGTGTGTGCGTGTGTGTTATGTGACCTGCTAAAGACGGCGTAGACGACAAAATTGTTTTTATTTCGGTAGACCACCTCTTTGTCCGCATTGGATGTGGTAAAATATGCAGGTCATGACTTAAATGGAGTGGTCACTTGAAATGCTGCACTCAACCCTAATCTTCGGAATTGAAGACTTGCTTATTATCATTTTTTAGGTGACGAAAAAAAAATTAATAGGACATAAAACTGTGGATTATAAAAGTTAAACTAGTAGTCAAGAAATTCTGTATATGTATGTAGATTTTTGCTCGCATAAGACATTACTATAATGGAAGTTTGTACTATAACATTCAAATTGTTGTACTTAATTCTAATATCTAGCATTCATCATAGCATTCAAATCTGTTCAATTTGATGAACATTCCAAACTGTTCATACCATCTTCGTTCACACGTAGGTGATACCGTCTTTCCTCACACGTAGGTCATACAGTCAATCCTCACACGTAGGTCATACCGTCTATCCTCACACGTAGGTCATACCGTCTATCCTCACACGTAGGTCATACCGTCTATCCTCACAGGTAGGTCATACCGTCTATCCTTGCACTTAGGTCATACCGTCTATACTCACACGTAGGTCATATCGTCTATCCTCACACGTAGGTCATATCGTCTATCCTTGCACTTAGGTCATACCGTCTATCCTCACACGTAGGTCATACCGTCTATCCTCACACGTAGGTCATATCGATAATACTCACACGTAGGTCATATCGTCTATCCTCGCACTTAGGTTATACCGTCTATCCTCACACGTAGGTCATACCGTCTATCCTCACACGTAGGTCATATCGTCTATCCTCACAAGTAGGTCATACCGTCTATCCTCACACGTAGGTCATATCGTCTATCCTCACACGTAAGTCATACCGTCTATCCTCACACGTAGGTCATACCGTCTATCCTCACACGTAGGTCATATCGTCTATCCTCGCACTTAGGTCATACCGTCTATCCTCACACGTAGGTCATATCGTCTATCCTCGCACTTAGGTTATACCGTCTATCCTCACACGTAGGTCACACCGTCTATCCTCACACGTAGGTCATATCGTCTATCCTCACACGTAGGTCATATCGTCTATCCTCGCACTTAGGTTATACCGTCTATCCTCACACGTAGGTCATACCGTCTATCCTCGCACTTAGGTCATACCGTCTATCCTCACACGTAGGTCATATCGTCTATCCTCACACGTAGGTCATATCGTCTATCCTCGCACTTAGGTCATACCGTCTATCCTCACACGTAGGTCATATCGTCTATCCTCGCACTTAGGTCATAGCGTCTATCCTCGAACTTAGGTCATACCGTCTATCCTCACACGTAGGTCATACCGTCTATCCTCGCACTTAGGTCATACCGTCTATCCTCACACGTAGGTCATATCGTCTATCCTCGCACTTAGGTCATACCGTCTATCCTCACACGTAGGTCATACCGTCTATCCTCGCACTTAGGTCATACCGTCTATCCTCTTGTTTGAAGGTAATTCAACATCCTTGTAGATTTATAACGAGCAGGAAGAGCGAATGATGCCAAGATTATTTGTAAGACGTCTTTATGAGAGCGTTGACTTATGTTGATACGTTTGCTTTCGATCCACTGTTTCTAATTTTGTCGAGGACTAGAATACTGATGGAAAGAGACGAATCATGGCCTGACGTTTCACGGCGCCGGATGTAGTTACTTTCTTTTTTTAGAAGCATCGGAAATCGAAGACGTACTTGTACTAACTTCGCCTTTTTTCGTGTCATTATCTGATGGCGTGGCTTGACTTTAATAATAATAATAATAATTTAATTTATAGGGCGCTGTTAACAAACGAAATGTAGGCTCAAGGCGCTGTGATAACATTACACACATAAACACCAGAGATAAAAAGAAAAACTAATTTAAAACGTATTTGTTTTTACAGAGACTAATTCAGGTGGTGGCCTACTAGTTCAATATTCCTGTAGTTGTGAAACACAAATTGAGACCTCGAGGAACGCTAGGGTTCCTAGGAACATAGTTTGGGAAACACTGCCCTAAAGAGTTGTTGTCCCTCTATAACATTTCTTTGGTTCCTGATTTTAAAATTAATTATAATCTGCACAATTAAATGTTTATCTTATCTTATCTTGTATAATACAGACGTTACTTCATACATTCAGTCATGCATGTTAACCAAGGACTTAAATTCTGCCAAGTCACTGGTTTTCCTGGCTAGCTCAAGGCAACCCATTTCATGCTCTAATAGCACTAGGGAAGAAGGAGCATTTGTACAAATTAATACAGACGTTACTTCATACATTCAGTCATGCATGTTAACCAAGGACTTAAATCCTGCCAAGTCACTGGTTTTCCTGGCTAGCTCAGGCAACCCATTCCATGCTCTAATAGCACCAGGGAAGAAGGAGCATTTGTACAAATTAATACAGACGTTACTTCATACATTCAGTCATGCATGTTAACCAAGGACTTAAATTCTGCCAAGTCACTGGTTTTCCTGGCTAGCTCAGGCAACCCATTCCATGCTCTAATAGCACCAGGGAAGAAGGAGCATTTGTACAAATTTGTATCTTGTTTCATAACTCTACGTGTCCTCGTCTCTCTTGTTCCCAGCGGCCAGGCGACAACATCTGTAGGCCTATACCATCTCGTTCGAATCTCTGCTCTGACATTCTATTTCTTTTCACCGCCGGGGGGGGGGGGGGGTTAACAAGGTGTCGACTGAGGCGCCCACACTACCCCGATGAGGATATGAACAAATAATTCTTTTTACGTTAGATCTTCAGCGTCTCCTTTATGTCCTATCTTTATTCTGGTCAGTACTTGAAAAGGAAAAATCATCTTCATCATCATCGTCATTATCATCGTCATCATCATCATCGTCGTCGTCATCATCATCATCATCATTATCATCATCATCATTATCATCATCATCATTGTCATTATCGTCACCATCATCATCATCATCATCGTTATTATCATCATTATCATCATCATTATCATCATCATCATCGTCATCATCATCGTCGTCGTCATCGTCATCGTCGTCATCATCATCATCGTCGTCATCGTCATCATCTTCGCATCATCATCATCGTCGTCGTCATCATCATCATCATCATCGTCATTATCATCGTCGTCGTCGTCATCATCATCATCATCTTTATCAATCCCTTTACTTGAGTTGTGACGATTCCCTTCCCTTCTTCATGGTCAGAAACTGTCTTTAGAAGGACCTTCTCCAGGCTAATTTTCTTTCGAAGACCCTTTCTTGGTGCCCCATTCACCGTGCCTTGAAAGGTGACTTACGAACAAGAGTCGCTCCTTACACTATGACCGAACCAGTTCAGCTTCCGTCTCTACACAGAAATAAGGCTTACTCTTATTTACCAAACATTTGTTGACATTTAAAAGTAGAAACTCATTTTCTTTTCCTGATATTTGATAGCCATCAGTTTTCTGTATTATTTACTCTCAAAGGCTTAAATAATTCTTTCAGCTTTCAACATCTTACTTTCACATCTAAATTAGAGCACAACAAAAAAAAAAAAAAACGACTGGAGAAGAAAGAATGATAAAGGACCTTGTTATTTCCCAAACCAGATTCCTATCTCAAAAATGGCATACACGAAAAATAAAAATATTTAGTTCACAAAATTTTCCAATAATTTTCACTATTTATAGACAGAAAAGGCGGGGTACATTGTTTTCTGAAACCCTTCAATGTCATTTCGCAATTCTTATTTAAGAAGATGAAACCAAACCCGACGCAGCGAGACTAGAGTACTGCTGAAAGATAGGAATAAATGCTGACAATAAATCAGCTAAACACGAAGAGCAGGGCGGGGGGGGGGGGGTAGGGCTTGAAAAGAGGCAACCGATGTAAAAGGTTACCTGGGATATTGATTGCCGTTTCAGCAACCCATCACATTCATCTCTTTCCGTCATGTTCTAACCATTACGTTATTCTAGCGATTTGGCTGATGTCTTGATGATGATGATCAGGTTTTAGGCGCTTCAATTGTTTAAACTCTGTTTAGCCATTGTGGAGAGAAGTAGCGAGGTGGTGAAGCGATCTGTCTTCTAACTGACGGTCTGAGGTCGAATCCAAGAATTTGGTTGGGCCAATTGTAAGCAAATACACTTGCATTTTTCAGGAAAAAAATATGACGTTGGTTGTTGTAAAGTCTGCGTCCTTTTCGTTCTTGTGCACCTCTGACCAACTGATTAGCTCCTCTGACCAACTGATTAGCTCCTCTGACCAACTGATTAGCTCCTCTGACCAACTGATTAGCTAATCTGACAAACGTATTAGCTCCTCTGGCCAACTGATTAGCTCCTCTGACCAACTGATTAGCTCCTCTGACAAACGTATTAGCTCCTCTGGCCAACTGATTAGCTCCTCTGACCAACTGATTAGCTCTTCTGACCAACTGATTAGCTCCTCTGACAAACTGATTAGCTCCTCTGACCAACTGATTAGCTCCTCTGACAAACTGATTAGCTCCTCTGACCAACTGAATAGCTCCTCTGACTAACTGATTAGCTCCTCTGACCAACTGATTAGCTCTCACATTTAACGCTCCCGAATATCTAGTACTGTATACACTGAACTAATGTATGATGGTACCCTCATATTTCAGAACGCTCACAGCTCTGCCCACTAAACCATCCCTTAAATTTAACACTGGCCGTGGTGGCTAAGAAGTAGCTGGCTGGGATTTTGAATTTCGGGATTCCCAGGACGCCCCCGAATCTACCCAACTCAAATAGGTGTTTTGGAGTGTGTGTGTGTGTGTGTTTCTATAGTGACGAAGAAGTAAGCGATTGGTTGGTATCTATGCAGTGTCAACGTTAGTCGGTATTGTCATAAGCTTAATGTTATGTAGAGGAGACGACTCCAGAATGCCAGAGCGAAAAGACGTGTTTTTGTAGTGAGCTAGGTTTTGTTTAACATATTGGTTTCTAAAGTCTATTACTTTTATTACAAAGCTTATATCAACCCACTCTGTCTGTCTGGTAAAAAGTTTGTACACGTTATTTCACCGACACCCAAATCTCGAATCAAGCTGAAACTTTGCACAATTATTTCTTTTAACTAATAACACATAAATCAAAATTGGTAAAAAATGTGTTAATTAACTATAAGTAATTAATTATTTTGTTTGGTATCTCGAACAAAGAAAAAAAATTGTACTTGACTGAAGTAATGGTATAAGCTGAATTAGTCAGTTTCATTGATTGACTGATCAAAACTAATTAATACTATTACATTTGGTATTAGCTTTGTTTTTTAAAAGTATTTTTTATGTTTTTCTTTTTTACACTTTAGGTTTATACATTCCGTACGTACTTGAAGATGAATACGTCCTAGCCCAGGCTTTATGATTGGGCTGGCAGGGGGTGGGGGTAACTGCGCGCAGGGTTTGAACTCGGGACACTCATGATGGAAGTCTGAAGCGCATGCCACACGATAGGCGGGTAATCCACTTGACCCCCATCGGGTGCCCATTTAAATCTTTTATTGGCATCAATGTTCTCTTCTACTTGGTTAATAGATCTAAATGACAATCACTGATCGCACCACGAGATTCATTGTCATTGCCTCATTACACGGCCCTACTCCACTTCACTTCACTTTCACGCGCACGACCTCACAAGTAAGTAACTGCCTTGCATTTCCGGGGGGGGGGGGGTTTAGGGTGGAGGGGACGCAGTGTCTGCCTATTGCGGTATCGACCAGCTTGACGACGTGGTCGGTCGGAGGTAACGGGGGAACGTTGGTTTTAAAAAGCGACAGTGCACGGCAATGGTATATCCGTCATCTCGCAGCGCATCGATAAAGACAGGTAAGCATGTTTTTATCTAGTCCATGTTTTATCGGATTCAAAGTCTTTCAGACTTTTATTTGGTTTACAAGATTCCGGTATAAAGATTATATATATATATATTATTGTAATATAGATCTAGTTGCTAATGAACTGAGATTGTATTTTTTATTATGCAGATTATGCAGCGTTTATTGCAGCATAAAATTATCTATAATTGTAGTTTTAAAAAAAAAGGAGGGAGGGGGATAGAGGATACACACTATGGCCATACGAATGAAGTGGTAGTCAGGTTTTGGGGTAAAGGTTTGAAAGGGTCATGTGACTGAATCATACTTAAGATTTTGTATAAATCTGACGAAGTGGGATTAACATGTTCTTACTATTCTGATAACTTAAGAAAAATCTTTCTAAATTAACTTTTACATTTTTACATTTTAAAATGTCTGACATTAATACGAGACATTGCAGCCACTATTTTCACAATACGTCTATTCAAGTCGCAACTTCATGGAGGAACTTGGGACCTGGACACGGATCTCCAAAAAAACGGCTCTTATAATTTTCTTAGAAATTTAACAGCTGATGTGTATCGCAGAGAAAAGGATTACTAGCGCTCGTTGGGCACACTAAATTTAAAATGAATAAATTTTAAATTTGGCAACAGAACTAGGTCTAGATCTAAATCCAACGTCGGTTTTGAAAGGATTATCGCCTTGTTGAAAAGGACTATCGCTTTCGGGAATTAGCGAATGTAAAGCATTATTGATTCACGAATTGAATAAATTAATATTCAGGAAAAGTTTTGTTTGCGTATCGCTTTTATCTTCGGAATATTATAAAGTGTAGAAGATCTATGCATTCGCTTAGCAAGGATTCAATTTTTCCATTCATTTAGTTCTTAAGAGGGAAAAAAAACAGTCGCTCTATAAAGTTGTATGAAGGAGGTATTGCCATATTTTTTTAAAAGTATTTTTTAAAAATGTTTTTCTTGTTTATACTTATCATTACATTCGATTCTTACACGCTTACGAATCTAGGACGCAAACTGCAGAATTTAAGAAAATCCTAGCAATTTAATAGAGATGCTATAGGGGATCCTAGGTATCACATACAAAGACTCAGTGGCGTAGCTAGGGTGGGGGAGGGGGCGGGGAGAATTTGAAAATACCCCCGGGCCCCAAATGAGTGTTTTTTAATTAAATATTAAATATTACGCAAAATGCAGGGGCCCACAAAGAGGTTGAGCCTCCCGGGCCCCCAAATGATGGAAAATTCCTAGCTACGCCCCTGAAAAGACTGCATTACAAGCGAAGAGATTGGAAACAGGATTACAACTGCGACTGGGCCCCGTGATGACCTAATAACCACTGTAAAAGTTAATTACATTTTTATAGCTATATCACAATGGTCCTCAGGGCTCGCAAAACCCTTCCTTCATGGAACAGTACAAGAAAAATTAGAGGCGGAAAGAGAAAACGAGAAACGAAGGGAGATAACATAAAAGAAGAATGGACGGGCTTGTCATTGAAAGAGATTCTGTCTAAGGCAAAAAAAAAAAAAAGACAAAGAGGAATGGAGAGAGACTGTCAACAGATCATATGTGGTGCCCCAACAGTTCATTAGTCTAAGGGATAAGTGAAGATCATGTCAGATCATCATTCTTGATGAGGTACCACATCACCTCGTAGTTATCAGACATTACAAGCTTTGTTCTAAAACAGGGGTTCTCAACCTGTGGGTCGCGACCCCCCCCCCCCCTTAGGGGTCGATTGACGATTTGCCAGGGGTCGCCTATGACTATTGAAAATATGGATTGTTATTGTGTATTCTTCTATTGCTGTATGTGTGAGTGTGTGGAGGGGGGGTCGCGTCAGAGTGGGGGATTGTAAAAAGGGGTCGCCGAGCTTAAAAGGTTGAGAACCGCTGTTCTAAAACAACTTGACACTTCGATTTTTTTTTTTGAACGACCCTTTTTAGCAAGCGTCAAGATATACCTAAAGGTGAAACTAAGACTATTCGCTTGAGCTCAGAAAAGTCACTTGCATACTGAAAATACGTTCATCACCTGTTGCCCAGAGTGAAGACAAAAAAAAAGGTGTGCATGTATCGAGTTTCTTATTGATTCTCTTTGCAAGTTTTAAATTACTAACGACCCTATTTAGAAATATACCACAAGTCCGGTAAAAGCAAGACATGTTCTACTTTTTTGAGGTAGTATCCAGTATGGTTAAAGTGTGAAAATGTCCTTCTTCCATTATGTTTAATGTAATTCCAAAAAATTGTCTATCAATCAAATTAATGTCATATTTTCTCTTTTCTATGATGTATTGGCTTGTATAAAGGAAGGATATATTGTAAAGGATATTGAATTCATTTACCAGTACTGGCACTTGAAAGATTTGGCTGGAAAAAAAAGACGTCTTTTTTGACAACCTTTTTCGTGACCAGTGGTAAACATGTAGCTTATATTTTAGACTTAGGTTGTGGTTGTTTAAAATCAGACTGATGCGCTTCCTGGTCATGGCCACATTCTTATATGCTTGCGAATCTTGGACGCTGACTGCAGAACAATCAATGAATTGATACACTATAACGTAGCAATACAAATGTAAAAAAGAACAGTGGTTCTCAACCTTTTTAGCTCCGCGACCCCTTTTGTAATAGACACACTAAAATAACATGAGCTTCAATAAACACAATGATTTTATTAGTCTCTATTTCTGTTCTTTACTCCAGCCACTTGTTCTCTAAACTGATTTCCTTTTACACTCAGTCCCTGACACACTGCTGTTCACTCAACCATGTACACTTAAGGTCCACTGGTCATTTCATACACAGGCGCACACACACTGCACTACCAGCCACTCAAAACACATACACTTACTATTACACCTTTATACAATTTTCCGCTAGACGGCGACCCCCAACTATAATTTTTTTTTTCGTTCATTGGCTTAGGTAAATGTGATTTACGACGCGATTAGATTTTCTCCATAGAAATGTTTATCCAGAAACAGCGTTACGACTCATTTGATGGACATTACTTTCAGTTGGTGAAAGAGTATTCTGCAACATCCAAGATGTGGTCCGCAACAAATAGTTTCGAATAACAATTATACATATATATACATAATAGAAAGAGGTAACTGCCAATAACAATCACTTCTACGTTCAATGATAAAACATTCACTTAAAGTGTCATTCATATCCCCTGGCTATATGTCAGTAATCTTACATCTTTCTTTGTTATTCCTACTTTTATTTTATTGATACTTGACGGTCGTTTCAGAATTTGTTTAATAATAATATAATCGGATCAATTTTTCTAATCCTATAGCACAAAACATAAAAATGTATATCGACTATAGCACAAATATGCTTTTTACAACGCGTTAGAGACACACACTCAATATATATATATATATATATATATATATATATATATATATATATATATATAATTTAAGATGAAAAATAGCCCCCCCCCCGGGCCCACCAAAAAAAAAAAAAAGATTATTAAATTTTCCGATGGTCTTAGGCGACCCTCGCAAATGGTCATTCGACCCCCCAAAGGGGTGGCGACCCCTGCTATAGAAAGACCCTAGGTATAAGTGTTGTGGACCGTGGATACTCGTTGACTTGTAGCACAAAACTGCTGATAAGCAATTAAACCGCTGTATGCGAAATAAATATATATATACTAGCCATCTGTTACCCGCGGCCCGCGGGTCTTAATTTTGCGTATCATTTTCGATATAGTCACTGAGAGTGCTTTGTAAACAATTAAACGAAATAATAATTTTATAAGTAAAGCGAATGCGGGAATGTAAAAATAACATGAATGGAGCTATCAAAATAGCTAATCGACGTTTAAAGATCTCGAGTGAGACATAGATCTAGATCTAGACTAATCTTGGATAGAGTTCATTCTGCGCGTGCGTGAAGGCTTCGCTCTGCGCATGCGTGACCTTTTTTATCAGATGTACGCGATTTATGAATGAAACTAATAGAATATATCTCAACATTTAAAAAGGCTTTTGAAAAACAAATTTAAAGGTTAATTTTATTAAATAATGAAATGAATAGACTATATTTCGTATTTTTCATGTGTCAAAGTAAAAAACTATCTGCGCAAAGTGTAGTTTCTAAAATTAGATCTAGATCTAGATCCTTTCGATCTTTTCATGTAAATATGGTAAGCATAGCCTTGATCAGGGGTTCTCAACCTTTGGGTCGCAACCCCTGTAGGGATCGAATGGCCATTTGGCAGGGGTCGCCTAAGACCATCGAAATTTTTTATTTTTTTTAATTTTTTTTAGGAGGTGGGGTTGTTTCTAGCGTGTTGTAACATACATATTCGCACCATAGTTAATATACATTTATATTTGTAATGTTGAAGGGAGAGTACTCAGATTTACATTGTTTAACAAACTGTGAAGCCAGTGGCGTAACTAAGGGGGGGGGATGGGGGGGGGGAGAATTTTAAAATCCCCAAATGGGTGTCCGAAATTTATTTGTAAATACATAAATTAATATATTTGATTGACAAATAGTGTCAACGGGTGTCTTTTTTTTTTCAACATTTATGGATTAAATTTATCACAAAGACTAAACCTAGATCAAGGTCTATCGGTACGTTGACTTTGTTGACATTTAAAAAATATTTTTTCCCAGAGAGATCAAATTATTTTTTAAAATTAGTCTTACATTTTAAACTTTGTTGCCACGAATAAAACTGCATGGTATACAGCGAATTCCAGGTATCTTGTTACCTTTACTAATAATAGATCTAAATGGCGAGAATTATATGGCTACACTAATTAACCTTGAAGCAAAATTTACAGAATCGAGTATAACAGATCTAAAAGTTATTCTTAATAATGCTAAAATTGTCCATTATTCGGGTTTGGCGTCTATAATTTCAGAATTAAACTTCACACTCTAGTTGTTACCCCTTTATTCATCTTTCCTAAATTCAATAGAAACTCTCTTTTTATTTACATCTAATCCTTTTGCTTTCGCACAAAACATAAACAAAAAATAATGACGTAATATCATATAATATTAACACATCCTTCCTTTTGAAGTTATTATCATACCCTTCCTTTTAAAGTTCTTAAGTGTGATATCTACTAGCAAGGCCGGCCCTAGCATTTGCGGGGCCCCTATGCGAAACGGATCTCGCGGGGCCTAGTCTGGGTAGGGATAAGCATAATGTCAAAATTATCTTTTTTGAATTAGAAAATAGGCCTACTTTCGTCTTTGCAATAAATTTTTATCAAATGAAAGCTCGCAATGCCACTTTTTATTTATAGGCACCCCAAAATGTCAATTTCGTCTCTTCTTCAGGAGAATTGAATAAATTTTTAAAAAGTTCAAGACTTTATCGTATATTTTGCCTTTTCAAGAGATTTCCTGGAGGCCCTGGAAAATCAGGAGGTCGCGAATAACCTGTTATTTTATATACGTTATAATGGTTTAATTTAATAATGTACACTTGGAATTAGCGCGGGGCCTATGAAAGCGCGGGGCCTATGAAAGCGCGGCGCCCACTGCGACCGCATAGGCTGCAGTGGCCTAAGGCCGGCCCTGTCTACTAGGAACTTTAACAATTCGTCCATTTCTGGTTGTCTTGACTGGCACAACAAGTTCTCTAGACG